>NC_083224.1:155932428-156545999 GCF_032191835.1 Heteronotia binoei | reverse complement strand
GGATTGTGAAAGTTTTATCGTGGAGTGAGATGGACAAATTAACTAAAACTTTAAGAGACTATGACTTAGATTTATTCAAAAAGGAGTGGAAGAAATTTAAAGGATATATGGAGAAAGAGTGGAACGTAAAAAGACATTGGACAATTTTTTAGTATTAATGAGAAAAGAAAAGTATTGAACTTTGATAGATTAGTGGTACCTTTATAATTGAGCTTAAATTTATAACTTCGGGGAAGTCAAATATTGGAGGGAGGGGCGGCGGAAATATCATATGGGTTAGTATAGAAAAAGACAATTAAATATTGTAACCATATGTTATTAATAAATTGTTAAAACACGACACAGTGTTCCTCAGATTTCTTTAAAAAAACTGTCACCCAGCCTCCCTTTCTGGGACTCCAAACTCAGGATGCCATCCATGAAGCTGCAGGAGGAAATATATTTGGGTGGAAGAAGCAAGAATCGTATTACATATATGAAAATATTTTGGTGATGTGAGGTATTTGGAACCCTCTCCTAGATTTTCCAGGATTTCAATTTATTACAGAGTATTATTGAACAAAGCAAACAAATAAACAAAAGACAATGAGTTACTTCTTTAAATAAAATCTAAATCCGATATCTACAACTAAAGTTGGCATTTTTCCAGTGTTACAAATAAAGGTTTTGTCAAGCCACTTGACAAATGAAGACCTTCAATTCCTATGTCCTACTTACACAGTAAGACACAATGTAAATGGGGCCAACAGTTAGGATTACCAGCCTGAGCCTCCAGGAGGGTAAGCAATCTCCCAGCACTACAACTGATCTCCAGACGACAGAGGTATATTCCCTTAGAGAAAAGGGCTACTTCTGAAAATGGACACCATGGTATTATACCCTGCTGTGGTCCTTTCCAAGAACTTCCAGGAATTTAGAGCGGCAGTCCTACCAACAGTGCAATCCTAGGCAGAATTACAGCCATTGAAGTCAATGAGTTTAGAAGGGCATAACTCTGGTGAGGGTAGCACTGTAAATTGTTCCTAACTTCAAAATCTGTACACGTTGATAGTTAACAAGGTGCCTAAAAGAGAACTTTGTTCAAAAGCAGTAAACATCAGTGAGCAGTCACTTATTATTGCAGTGAGCGTGTGATTATAAAGGGGGAAGGGATTACATCTACATGGTGGAACAGCTCATTTTATGCATCTAGTTCATCTCAGAAAGGGGGGCAAGGATGCTGGGCTTGGATATGAACAGGCACACAGACGGCAAACAGTGAAGAAGGAGAAGGAGGAGGGGAAGGAAGGAAGGAAGGCTGAATTTATATCCTGCCTTTCAGAGTGGCTTACAATCTCCTTCCCTTCCTCTCTCCACAACAGACAACCTGTGAGGTAGGTGAGGCTGAGAGAGCTCTCACAGAAGCTGCCCTTTCAAGGACAGCTCTGCAAGAGTTATGGCTGACCCAAGGTCATCCCAGCAGCTGCATGTGAAGGAGTGGGGAATCAAACCCAGCTCTCCCAGATAAGAGTCCATGCACTTAACTATTTCACCAAACTGGCTTTAGTACATGTTAACAAGCATGCCTGATGATATACAGTAAGATCAGAGAAACCAAATCCTTCTTCACTGAATGGAAGCTGCATCTTCTTTAAAGAAATCTGAGGTGCTAAGGAATCCCACATTAATTTTCAAAACAACGTATTAATTGTATGAATATATCTGCAAGAAATAAGAAATATAGGAAGACATTGCACATAAAATATACATAATCCTAGGTATAGTATTAATTTTGAGTGTATTTATTTTGTCCTATAGAGACAAGTTTAAAGTTACCGAACTGTACAAATCCAAAGTTATACCAGTGATTAGCTTGTTAAAATTTAGCATAATCATATGCATAATATCTCTATGAATCAGTATTCCAAGATAAGTAATGACACCTGGGCTCCACACACAAAAAATGCCCATAGTCAAATACACTCCATGATATATTGTCTACTGACATCAACTCATATTTTGCCATTAATCGAATAGCCAGACAAGAACAGTATTAATCATATTCATCAATTCAGGAATAGAAGACTGAGGTTCTGAAATAAATAATATAAGATCATCTGTGAAATAAATTTCAATCTGAAAGAGTTATATATAAAGTTATGAATTTTATTATTTTCCCTAATGGCACAAGCCAGAGATTCCAAAAATAAATTAAAAAATAAGAGGAGAGAGAGGACAATCCTTGACTCTCCTTTCAAGAGAGAATACTGCAGAAAATCTGCCATTACTTAGCACCCTGGAACAGAGAGGAGGAGGAGGAGATGAAGAAGATTACGATGATATACTTTGAATTTCAGAGTCTCAGAGTGGTCACAATCTCCATTACCTCCCCCCCACCACCACCACAACAGACACCCTGTGAGGTAGGTGAGGCTGAGAGAGCTCTTACAGCAGCTGCCCTTTCAAGGGCAACTCCCATGAGAACTATGGCTGACCCAAGGCCATTCCAGCAGCTGCAAATGGAGGAGTGGGGAATCAAACCTAGTTCTCTCAGATAAGAGTCCGCACACTTAATCACTATACCAAACTGGCTCTCCTCTTCAAAAATTTTGTAGCATAGCAAAGGGGAATTGTAGCAAATTGACTTAACATATTTCAATCTATCTTTCAAAATTACTTCTTTCGTTTCTCTAAGCTTTTTCTTATGAGAAGCATATGCAATGATTCTCCCTCTAATAAAAACTTGACAAGCATCCCATTCAATAGCACAAGTATTAGCTGTTCCTTGATTAATATTAAAATACTCTGATAACTCAGCCATCATCTGATTTTTAAAAGTCTCATAATTAAGAAGAGAGCGTTTAAACTCCATAAACCAGGTGGTCTAACCCAGTCTGGAAACCAAAGGACTAATTATATGGGGGCATTGATGAAACGTGTCTGGAGAGTCCACACTGAAATGCTATACATTAAGCATAACAATAATAGAATCAGAACTTTTCACTAAAATAATGTTACCATCTGGATCTGTAATCAGGTGCTGAACCTGAAAAAAAAAACATGCTTATGTATCAATATACCAACACTTTCAGATAAAGTAGATGAATCTATAACATATACCACACCAACCTAATCCTCACACAAGTAATTTTTATCCTTTGCCGTATATGAATTCTTTGTTTAAAAAAAGAAGCCACATTAGTTTCAAGATCTTTCACATGAGAAATAGCCTTTTTATGCTTACTGAAATCCCTTAGGTCCTTAACATTCCATGATATCATATTGAACATAACACTTGAAAATAATCCATCCTATCCACAATTCACAATTCTCCAGTCACAGAAAAGCAATAGACTATCATATGCAGGGGTGTCAAACTCATTTGACATAAATAAGACCTTGTCAGGCCAGGCCATGTGTGTCATAAAATGTAATGCCAGATAGCAGAGATATAAACTTTATAAAGGACACAGATAAACACAAAGATTTTTTTTAAAGCTTAAATGATTAAAACATTAACATTTGTTGGTTTTAAAGGTGCTTTCTTTGTATCTCTCCCATGTGATTCAGGGAATTGGGCAAAGGAAGCTCTGGTTCTTTCCTTCTTTTCCTATAGGACCACGAGGGAGAGGAGCCTCAGCCAATAGAAGGAAAAATGCCTTGGCTCAGTAGCTCTCCTGTGCAATTGAGAGAGCCTGGCAAAGCAAGCTATTCCTCCCCAAGGGAGGAGCTTCAGTCAATGCGGAAAATAGAGGCTTTCCTCTGTAACTCCTGTGTGATTAAGCCAGCCTGGCAAAGCAAGCTTGTTATGCAGAAGGAAGAAAGAGAGAGAAAAGGAAACAAATGACAGCCAATTGTTTGGGGGCCTGATAGGAGCCCACCAGGGGCCTGATTGACACCGGGGCCACATGTTTGACACCCCTGATATAGAGAACCTTAGTAGTGGTGGAAAGTGACATCAAGTCACAGCTGACTAATGGTGAATCCTTGGAGTTTTCAAGGCAAGAGGTGGTTTTTGCCATTGCCTGCCTCCACATCACAATCCTAGTATTCCCTGAAGGTCTCCCATCCAAATACTAACCAAGACTGACACTGCTTAGCTTCTGAGATCCGACAACCTTGGGCTAGTCTGGACAAGCCTGGACCATCCAGGTCATGGCATGCAGAGAACCTTACTATCTATATTTGCCCCTAAAATAGTTAAAAAGGAAGGGGGGGAGAAGGAAGTAAAATAAGTTACTAAGAAGAGCACAAAATGAGGAAAACAATATAAAATATAAAATAAATAAATAAAATAATATGAAACAATATAAAATAATAATAACTAAATGAGGAAAACAACATAAAATAACTACCAACTATGCAACAAAACTATTCCCAACCCAAAAGAAAAAGAAGCAATTAAACAACATTTAATTATGTTTTAATTTTTATGTATATATACTTTTAATTGTTTTTGAAGTGTTCATTTGTTTATGTGCTTTTAACATTTTAAAAATGTTACTGTTTTCCACCTTGCAGACCCTAAATTGGTTCAAAAGGCAGCTTTAAAAAGTTTTAAACAAAATAAATATTTATTGGGACTTACTTTTACATGAACATGCATAGTATCAGGCTGTAGGCTTATCACAATAAGTTGAAAACTCCCCTGAGGGACATGCAGGAATTTTTGGTTAAGGCTGCAAAAGTTTGCCAAACTTGCAGTTTTTCTAAGCTGTATGGTTAACAGAAAGCACTCTAGTTTTTTGTTGTTGTTTTTCATTTGGGAGCAATAGGTATGTCCTACTCTCCCAAGATCTGCCCAACAGCTGACCCTGCCTTCCTTCAGACTCCTAACTGAGAACCAGTTTGGTATAGTGGTTAAGAGTGGTGGACTCTCATTTGGAGAACAGGGTTTTATTCCCCACTCCTCCACATGCAGCTGCTTGGTGATCTTGGGTCAGTCACAGTTCTCCCAGAACTGTTCTCTCAAGAGCAGCTCTGGAACGAGCTCCCTCAGCCCCACCTACCCCACAGGGTGTCTGTTGTGGGGAGAGGAAGGGAAGGAGATTGTAAGCCGCTCTGAGACTCTGAGTGAAGGGCAGGATATAAATTCCTTCCTTCCTTCCTTCCTTCCTTCCTTCCTTCCTTCCTTCCTTCCTTCCTTCCTTCCTTCCTTCCTTCCTTCCTTCCTTCCTTCCTCTCTTCTCCTCCTCCTTCTCCTTCTTCACTGTTTGCCCTCTGTGTGCCTGCATATCCAAGCCCAGCATCCTTGCCCCCTTTCTGAGCTGAACTAGATGCATAAAATGTTCCACCATGTAAATGTAATCCCTTCCCCCTTTATAATCACACGCTCACTGCAATAATAAGTGTCTGCTCACTGATGTTTGTTGCTTTTGAACAAAGTTCTCTTTTAGGCACCTTGTTAACTATCAACGTGTACAGATTTTGAAGTTAGGAACAATTTACAGTGCTATCCTCACCAGAGCTATGCCCTTCTAAGCTCATTGACTTCAATGGCTGTAATTCTGCCTAGGATTGCACTGTTGGTAGGATTGTCGCTCTAAATTCCTGGAAGTTCTTGGGAAGGACCACAGCAGGGTATAATACCATGGTGTCCATTTCCAAAGTAGCCATTTTCTCTAAGGTAATATACCTCTGTCATCTGGAGATCAGTTGTAGTGCTGAGATTGCTTACCCTCCTGGAGGCTCAGGCTGGTAATCCTAACTGTTGGCCCCATTTACATTGTGTTTTACTGTGTAAGTAGGACATAGGAATTGAAGGTCTTCATTTGTCAAGTGGCTTGACAAAACCTTTATTTGTTACAGTGGAAAGATGCCAATTGTAGTTGTAAACATGGGATTTAGATTTTATTTAAAGAAGTAACTCATTGTCTGTCTTTTGTTTATTTGTTTGCTTGGTTCAGTGGATACTTATAATATACTGAAATCCTGAAAATCTAAGAGAAGTTTTTAAATACTTCACCATAATTATTTCATATATGCAGGGCTTTTTTGTAGCAGAAACTCATTTGCATATTAGGCCACACACCCCTAATGTAACCAATTACAGGGTTTACAGGACTCTTAGTACAGGGTCTACTGTAAGCACCTCCTACAACAAGGAGGTATGGCCTAATATGCAAAAGAGTTCCTGCTACAAAGAAAGTCCTACATATATGTAATGGGACTCTTGTTTCTTCCAGTCAAATATACTTCCTCCTGCAACTCCTTGGATGGCATCCTGAGTTTGGAGTTCCAGAAAGTGGGGGTGGGGTGACTTAAAAAAAAAAAAATCTGAGGAACACTGTGCCAAAGAGGAAGGTAAAGGAGATTGTGAGCTGCTCTGAGACACTGGCTGGTTTCACATTGTGAAATTGACCCAATATTATCCAGTAGGGAAAAAATCCTCTTGAGTTTGGTCTGTTTCTGGGTTATCAGACATCAGCTGCTGATCCCAGCATCGGTCCATGGTTGCCCATTCACACTGCTAGTGCAGCTCAACCACAGACCTGCTGCTTAAAGGGCTGTTCTTTTTAAAAAGTCCCCTGTGTGTGAGCTCAAGCAAAGAAGTACACAAGCACTCCTCTGAGAGGGATTAGGGGGGGAAAAAACCCTACCGTGCTGGAAATGGCTTGCTTATGAGTCACCCTGGGGCATTCAGACAGCAGCCAATTATGTGACCCACAACCGATTCAGGGGATGCTACTGGGAAAATCCAGGTAGCTTTTTTAATGCGAATAGGAGGTTCTGGAAATGGGATGAGAACGGGTGCAGCTTGGAGGGCAGATGTGCTTGTGTGATTGCGCACTTTTAATCCAAATGGGAGGTAGGGCTAGGTTGGGTCAAATATCCTGTGTGAAACCACCCTCTGCGATTCAGAGTGAAGGGTGAGGTATAAACCCAATATCTTCTTCTTCAACTACTGATTACTGGAATCACTCCTTGTAGTTGAATTTGTCTTGAGCTCTTTTGGAGGCTTCTTATCTGATGCCTCTCTCTAAGTGGAATGCATTAGGTAGACACTTATGCTAGAATGGATTCCATTTCTTTTGCAGTTGCTGCAGTTAGAGAACAATGGTGCAGAATGTCATGACAATATCAGTTCATATAAGTTTTATATTAGAATGTTCATTCATTTTTGAGAATTCTTATGTACTTTTAAACTCTCAACCCACCTCTTGGAGGCTAACTGATGGTCAACAAAAATGGACCCTTCATGCCTTTACTACAGGAAAAAGACTTATATCACAACACTGGGAATATAAATATCCACCTCCCTAAAATCAATGGACTAAGGATTTTAGAACTTCATATAGATGACAATTGCATATGGGCATATTTGATATTTGGAAGTCTTTTAGAGAAACTTATATGAAGATCTTCCACCACTGTTATATTTTTGTTCTCTACTTTATATATAACTCCCCCCTTTTCCTTTTTTTCTTACTATTTTAGTTGCTAGATTTTGATTTTTCCTCCCCTTTTGTTCTTTTATAAAAGAAAGAAAAAACCAAACAAGCACAAAAAATAAAACCGAATTCATAAACAAATACATAGAAAAAATAAAAAAGAACACATAAAGTAACACTTGAGTAGCAGCAATGTCAATGAGAATCAGTGAAGGAATGCCACACAAAAGTATTTAACTGCTGGCAGAAGAGGACAGATGAATTTCCACACAGAGTGATTCCATAATTTTGGTACCATGACTGAAAGGCCCTTTCCCAGGCTGTCACCCATCTAGCCTCAGATGGTGGGAGGGAATACTTGAAGCAGAGTCTCCAAAGATGACTTTAATAGTCAGGTAGGTTCATATAGAAGAATGGAAGAAGGTTCTGTTGACAAGAATGGTTTCTAAGTAAGCACACAAAAAATCACATCTGTAACAGCAGTCCAGATTTTGGGCTAAGCCTCTGTTACTTCAGCTATTACGGAATATATTATCATACTAGAATCGTTAATATTTCTTGTACTCACTGCTTAGAGAGGAATATTAAAGCAATGTTGTCTCCTGTGGTCTGCTTCTTCTACAATATTGCCTGATATTTTTAAATAATTTAATATCCACCTCCTTCCCCAAGATATTATACCATTCCAAAGTCCTGTTTATCATTCAGGTTCAAAGAAAAACTCTCTTCAATTAGATTTGATTTAGCATTCATGTGTAAAATAGCACACCTCTCTCTTTTTACCTTCTAAAGGAAGTGGTCCTTAGAATATTTGGTTTTCAAAAGCAGCCTCTTTTAAATTTTGAGATGTTCCTCTTCATAATGTTATAGCCTGAGGTCTAGCACTGTGGGGAGAGCTCATATACTGCACTGCAAAAACAAACACATTCTGGAAAAATTTACTATTTGCCATCATTCTGGAACTCACACAAAACATTATTTGATTTATTGGAATACTCAAAATTATTGTGAACTATATTGCAAAATTTTATGTATATTCCCACACTTGCATAGCTTTCCTTTGTCTGTCTCTGTCTTCTCTCTCCCATCAGCCCAACTTACATGGAAGAATTTGCATAATTTACATTAAAAACTGTTTGGTTATCTCAAACCTGCTGGAGTAATAATGGAGATACAACATGGCTTGGGAGAAACTCTCAGTTTTACTACTGCATTCTGTAGCCTTTGTAATGAGCCTGTTGTACATATCAAACGTATGCAAGATGTTTCACAGCCAATCAAATTGGATTTTTAAAGGTTTGTTTCCATTCCTATGTTGAAGGTTTTTGTTCTGCAAAAATAAAAGAATGACACCAAAGAAATTTTTTCTGAATTTTTCTCTGGGTGTTTCCCACAGAGCTTACCTCAGAGCGACGTCCCTCTTCACCGCGCAGCATCTGCGTGGATTTCCCACTAACTGCTCCGCATAACCAGGAAGTGCTGGACTTTTTGCGTCGCAGATGTAAACCGCTAAAAACCAGTTTATGTTAGCAACGCAAAAGCCGCGGCTCTTCCTGGTTATGCGGAGCAGTTGGTGGGAAATCCGTGCAGATGCTGCGCGGTGAAGAGGGACGTCGCTCCGAGGTAAGCTCTGTGGGAAAACGCCCTATGTGTTTCTGACTCACCAGAAAGTTTATCTGAACAACCCACTTAACCTAAATCTGAGTTATAAATCTGTGTAGATAAATCCAAATAAACTAAAGGAAAGGACTGGATCGACAATTTACTGCACTGAAGAGCATTCATAGTTCAGAGATGGGGAGAAGTGCCTGCCATTTCTGAAATGGTACAGCCTGGAGTAACACAAAAGTCAGGGTGCTCTTTGAAACACTCAGGAAGGAAAAGCAGTTTTTACTACTAGCTTAGCCACAGCAGTTTTCTTTTTGCTCCAGGGTCTGACTCCTCCCACAAAGATGGACCATGATGTTTTCCCAACTGGATGTGAATTGGCCCTGTTTGTTTCCAAATGCATCCTGGGAATTTTGAGACTGTTTATGGTGACTCAAGGAATGCTTTCCAAGGAAGTGTCTTAAAACAACTAGATTGGCTCCTGCTTAAGAATATTCTTTCTCACCTGTAGCACTGGCTATGGCCTCCTTTCTGCTCTGGGTTTGGCAGACAATCTAGAGCTAGGCTGCTTTCGCTCCGTTTGCCTCCCTGGGAGGAGGAGGCGGAGTTCGCTCGTTTGGGTGCGCAATTTTGGGGGCGGAGCATAGCCATGTTAACGGCTAGCTCTACGCTCCCTCTGGGCACTTCTGCGGTGATCAGCCCTCCCGCCCGCCTTGTATGTTATGTGGGCTTTGCTGGTTGCCTCATTTGAGGAGCCGGGTAGGAATTTTTTACGCTCTGGCTGTTTGGCTGTTGCTGGGGTGTGTTTTTTGCCTACCCTGCATAGCATTACGGTGGATTGTGGAATTGGCTTAGGGATGGTGCCTTTAAATAGGTGGTCACTTTAGTTGGCAGGTTTTGGGGGTTTAGGACACTATGCGGCTAGGGGAGGACTGTGAAGCATCCCCCTTTTGGGGAATTTGGGGTCTGGCATGGTCAATCTTGGGTTTGGAGACCCAGGTTTGGAGAATGCAGACTGTCCAGGAGGCTCGGTTAGAGGGTGCCTTTCCGGCGAGACGTGCATCTGGGTTTGGGCACTCTGGTGCGGGTCTCCCTGCTGGGCCTGCCTGGAGGGAGCTGAGTCGCTCAGCTCCGACTGGGGGCTGGGTCTCTCACCCGTTAATGGCAGGGGAGCGGTCGCGGTGACCCCTAGCCCTGGCCAGGCCACTGGTGGGGTGCCCTTGCTGTTTATTCTGTTAAGTTAATAAAGTGGCCCAATTTTATTCCAATATATAGTGTCCGACTCTTTATTCCAACCTTGGGGGGCAAATGAGAGCTGTCTTATTTGGCAGAAACTGAGGCCTATTGTATTAGGGTTGCCAGCTCTGAATTGGAAATATTTGGAGATTTTGAGGGGTCTGAAGTCTGAGGAGAGTGGGATTTGGGGAGGGGAGAGACTCTATAGAGGTCTCTGGGGTTTAACTCTATAGTGTCCACTTTCCAAAGCAGCCATTTTCTTCAGGGGAACTGATCTCTGTCATTTGGAGACCCGTTGTAATAGTGGGAGATCTCCAGCCACCACCTGGAGGCTGGAAACTATTTGGGCCTGAGATGGGTAGGGTTTTTGTTTTTGTTTTTATGTATATATTTTAACTATGTTGTCTCACCAGAGGTCATTTCGTAGAAAAGAGGTGCTGGAGCTCACTTGCATAACTCATTTGCATGTGCCACACACCCCTGACATCACCAGAAAGTGCACTAAATTATATCAGCTCAGCATCTTCCTTAAAATGCTTGAATTATAATTGTTATAATTATAACAAAACCTTACTCCCATCATACTTTTAAAATTACTTTCTCCTTTCTCCCCATAGTGGCATGATGAAGATTTCAATCTGTCTGCTTTATGTGTTTTGGTAATCTTCCAATTTTTGTGGGGGGAAATATTATAAAGTTTGTCAAATCTTAGAATTCAGCAAAATTCTCACCGGGGTTTGAACAATGGAGCCCAGAAGTAATTATTTTGGGGAGAAGGGGTTTAAGAAAGAAAGAGCACAATAAAATTTAGAGGTTCTGGAGCTCCACTTCTGTGAGCTCCTGCCCAAAATGAGGCTTGTGTTTCACACTGGTTAGCATTGGTTTTGTAAGCTGCTTAAATAGAAAGTGAGAAAGGTGATATTTAAATTTATTTATTTAATTTATTGATTTATAGCCTGCCCTTTCCCAAATGGGCTCTGAGCAGGTAATAATACAATAACAGTCAATAATACAAGGATAAAATCAGATACATATAATAAAACAATATACAATATAAAACAAACTTCAATTCCAAATATAAAACTGCTGATGCTTAGGTGGGGTGAAACAAAGGATATACCAGCAAATGTAAGGACGGTCAGAGGGAATTCTTTTGGGATAGCAGATCAGGTAGTTTCAGCAAGCTGAATCTGTTTCTTTTGTTGTAGATACTTTCTGAAGAGATGCTGGAAGACCCACATTTGTACTGAGGATCACAGTGCAATTCTATGCTGAGTTACTGCAGGTCTAGATTGGAGTAGCTTTGCATAGGATTGCATTGCAAGTCACTTCCCAGGACAACCAAACTCACAAAGTTTGGAAAAGCAATCTGCTATGGTATGTGCTTGTTTCCAATCAAAGTTAAAAAGATATACTTTGCCAAAACCACAAATATAAAGCTACTGGGTAAATAATGAAGCAGCAAGCAAATCCTTGTGCAAAAGAAAGAACCAACTATATCACAGCCTCAGCAGGATCTGCAGCACTAATAAATCTGACCACAGTCTACAGTGAAGTTTAACTTAGGTGTCTCAGGGATCGAAACCAATTTGTAATGAAATTGCCCATAATTAAGAAACCAAGTTTCAAAAGGAATATTTGCATGTCATCCCCCTGGAAACAGATGACTTTTCCAATCTCCTTTCTCATACTAATAATCCCTGATCAAATGAGCAGGGGGACTTGTGACATTTCAACAGCCACCACGACAAGGAATTGGCTACATGCACAGAAGACATAGAGGGAAATGAACGGCATGGAACTCTTGGCAAGCTATTCTTTATGGCTTATTATGCACATTATTGAGAATGCTGTGTCAATTGCTGCCTGTGGATTTCACTCTTTTGCCTTCACAGAAGAGCAGAAACGTGTTTGTGTCTTTTTAAACAGTTGTGGAGGAAATTTTAACATACCTGAATAACACTAGTTCTCTGTTAATAGAATTTATTTATTTATACTTGGATTTATATTCTGCCTCCAGTTGGGTCATAGCAAAAAGAGCAACAATCAATACAATTAATAACAAATTAAAATTTCCAACAAGCAGCACATAACCATCTCTGACACCCACCAATGTCTCCTACTCACCAGGGCATAACAAACCAATAGCAATGCCCAGGGGTCGTTTTGTAGAAAAATAGGTGATGGAGCTCATCCAGAGATTGTTATGCAGCTGTGGGGAGGAGGAGGGGGAACCATCAGAAAGGTTCAGGAGCTGTGCTCTTGTGAGCTCCTACTGAATTCAAGGCCTGGCAATGCCCAATTCAACAGATGCCAGAATGGTTCTTAAGGACCATTCATCTGAGCAGTGTAGACAAAGGAGGCCAAGGTCTTCAAATATCTCCTAACTCACTAAAGGCCTGGTGGAACAGCTCCATCTTGCAGGCCCTGCAGAACTGCACTATATCCTTCAGGGCCCTGATCTCAAGTGGGAGCAAGTTCCACCAGGCTGGGGCCAGGACAGAAAATGCCCTGGCCCTGGTAAGGCTAAGTGGACATATTTCAGGCTAGGGACTATATATGTAGTCTGTTTTTTTTACTTAGGTTCCCAAAGCAGCTGTGTTCCCAAAGCACATACCATAGCAGATTTGTTGTTGTTCAGTCCACAGTCGAGTCTGACTCTTTCCGACCCTATGGACAAAGTCACACCAGGCTCTCCTGTCTTCCACCATCCTCTGAAGTCTGCTCAAATTCGTGTTTGTTACATCAGTAATGCTGTCCAGCCATCTCAGCTTTTGCTGTCCCCTTCTTCTTTTGTCTTCTGTCTTTCCCAGCATCAGGATCTTCTCCAGTGAGTGCTCCCTTCTCATTTGGTGGCCAAAGTATTTGAGCTTCAGCTTCAGCATCTGACCTTCCAGGGAACAGTCTGGGTTGATTTCCCTTAGGACTGACTGATTTGATCTTCTTGCAGTCCAAGGGACTCTTAAGAGTCTTCTCTAGCACCACAGCTCAAAAGCATCTATTCTGTGCTCGGCCTTCCTTATGGTCCAGCTCTCACAACCATACATTACTACTGGGAATACCATCACTTTGACTATACAGACTTTTGTTGGCAGGGTGATGTCTCTACTTTTTATTATACTGCCCAGGTTCACCATAGCTGTCCTCCCAAGGAGCTAACGTCTTTTAATTTTTATGGCTACAGTCACCATCTGCAGTGATCTTGGATCCCAGAAATGTGAAGTCTGTCACGACTTCCATGTCTTCCCCCTCTATTTGCCAAGGTGTGATGGGGCCAGATGCCATGATCTTACTTTTTTTTTATGTTGAGTTTCAAGTCTACTTTTGTACTCTCTTCTTTCACCCTCAACAAGAGGTTCTTTAGTTCCTTCTCACTTTCTGCCATTAGAGTGGTATCATCTGCATATCTGAGGTTGTTGATGTTTGTCCCCCAAGTCAGAATAAAGAGTCAGATGCAAGGTATTGGGTATAACTAAGGGCCACTTTATTTAAGTATAAGTAATAAATGGCTAACTGTGGCCCAGTTAGGGCCAGGGGTCTCAACAGACACCTCCCCTGCCATTCAACAGGTGAGGGACCCAGCCCCCAGCCGAAGCTGTACACCACAGCTCTCGCTAGGTCAACTCAGCAAGAAGGCAAGCCCCAGAGGGTCCAACCACCAGATGCACATCTCGATGGAAGGCCCCCTCCAGTAGCCTCAAAGGATGATCTGCATTCTCCCATGCCGGGTCATCAAACCCCAAGGTTGATCCTGCCAGACCCCTAACCCCCCAAGAGGGAATGCTTTCCGGTCCTCCCCTAGCTGCACAGTACCATAAGCACAGTAAAACTTGCCAAAACTAAAGTGACCAACCTGTTTAACAGCACCTCCCTATCACCAAATCCACAATCCACTGACCTGATATGTAGGTAGGTGAAAAAGCACCCCAGCAAACTGCCAGTCAGCTAGGGAGCAAAAAAATTCCTACCCAGCCCCCCCAATACTATGAAGCGACCAGTGCTTGCCTACATAACAAACAGGGTGGGAGGGAGGGCCACTCGTCTGTCGAAGACTGAGGTAGGGGGTGGATGGTGCTGCCATTTCAGCAGCAAGCTCTGCCCTCTCAGAATTGCACCCAAGTGGGCAGCAGAAGTCCTCCCTTTTCCTTCCAGGGAGGCAAAGACATCTCTTCAGCCAAGCAGCGATGCTGCTGGCTGCTAGAGATGAATTTTGCCGGCAATCTTAATTCAGGCTTCTGCTTCATCCAGGCCAGCATTCTGCATGATGAAGCAGCTCACAGCATAGGTGAAATAAAAAAAAAAGTTTAGCTCCTTGAATGTGGCTTAGAAGCTAGTACCCAGTAGAATACTTTCAGTATTGGTTTACTCTGATCCCAAAAAAAAAAGATTCTAGACCACCTGGAAATTCCAACTAGTATTCAAGAATTTCCCCAGTCTTTGGATTTTGCCAGTGTCTATTTTTGTATCCCTACCAGCTCCCCCCAATTTATGGTTTCTCAGTTCTGGTCATTTGCTAGAGGAACGTAATAGTCAGGGCTTTTTTGTCTGAGGAATCCGGTTCTAGCAGCCAGTAGCAATGCTGCTAAGCTGCAGGAGTGTCTTTACCTCCCAGGAAGAGAAGGGAGGACTTTTTGCAGTCTGTTTGGGTGTGATTTTGAGGGGGTGAGGCTTGCCATGGTAACAGAAGCATCACCCGCCTCCTTCAGTCTCCGGCAATGTCCAGCGAAGCAGGAGGGCTATGTGCTGGCTCCTGCTTAGTGGGGTCCATTTTCAGTGCCAGGGACTGCGGGGATCAGCGGGAGCATTCTTCTATCACTCCTGGCCGTTCTGCTTGTGTCAGGTGATTGGGGGCCGAGGGTAGCGTTTCCTTTCACTCCTTCTCAGGCCTGGTCAGTTACACTTATCAGCGATTGGATCAGGCCATGGGTGTGGTACAATGTTGCAGTAAGGGGGCAGAGTTGGCTAAATACGATATTAAATCTGTGTTTCGCCTTCTACCTGTCCATCTGGCTGATTTTGAGCTGTTAGGATTTTCCTTTGAAGGGCAATTTTACATGCACAGAGCTTTGCCAATGGGCTGCTCTGTTTCATGTGCAGCTTTTGAGTGTTTCAGCACGTCCTTGGAATGGGCTTTTCGCAAAAAAAAATTGGTTTGCAGGATGTTGTTCATTATTTGGATGACTACCTCTTTGTGGGTCCTGTAGGGATTGGGTGCAGCGCACAGCTATTGTCTGGCTTCATCAAGTTGACTGCAGAACTGGGGTTTCATTGGCACAGGAAAAAACGGAAGGTTCAGCCCAAAAACTTATCTTTTTAGGGATTGAGCTGGATACCCTGGCACAATTGTCCAGAATTCCTATTCAAAAAGTGGCAGATTTGAGGAGTAGGATTAATTCCTTCCTTCTTAAGCAAAAGGCCACATTGCTTAAGCTCCAGCAGCTGGTTGGGCATCTTAACTTTGCTTGCAAAGTGGTTGCTCCTTGACGAGCTTTTCTTTGTAGGATATGTGATGCTATGGCAGGCCTACGCCTGCCTCAACATAGAACATGGGTTACCACCAGTATGAGGGAGGATTTAAGGATATGGCAAGAATTTTTGGAGTCCTTTAATGGGATTTCTTTTTGGAGAGACAACATGAGGCTTGAGGTGGAGCTTCAGGTCATGTCTGATGCTGCTGGGTCTCTGGGTTTGGGGGTTTATTTCCATGGACATTGGTGCATGGACACATGGCCAGATTCATGGGTTCAGTCAGGTTTTAACCGAGATATTACGTTTCTCAAGTTCTTTCCCATTCTTTTAGTTTGGCTGTGGGGGAATTATATGGCCAGTCACGCAATTCATTTTTGGTGTGATAACATGGCAGTGGTCCATGTCATTAATTCCCTTTCATCCAAATCTCAATGGGTTATGAGATTGGTGAGGGCCTTCACTCTGCGCTGTCTGTGGCTTAGCATACTGTTTTTAGCCAAATGTGTTCCTGGGGTAAATAATGGGGTGGCTGACACTCTCTCTCGTAAACAGATTGAGAGGTTTTGTCAGCTGGCCCCAGATGCTGATCGCAAGCCGGCACTAATGTCCCAGGAGCTATGGTGGATTGGGGAGCCAAGGCCTGCAGAGTGATAGGCTTGGCCATTGCGCCTAGCATCAGGACGTCTTAGGAGTGTGCTGTGCAGCAGTTTGAGGACTTTAGGGCTGAGGAAGGGTATCGTGTTGTTTGACCCCTCCTGGTGGAGCAGTTGCTCCACCACTGTATTTCTCTAAAAGGTAAGGGACTGGCCGTGCGATCCATTAGGGGATGCCTGTCCGCTCTGGCTTTTGCTAGCAAGGCGTTGGGATATAAGGAAGAAACAGCAGACTTTCATATTCGAAAGATGCTGGAGGGATGGGCCAGAGAGGCCGGGCCTATTTCCCCTCTGATTCTTAGGGGCCTGAAGGGGGTTTGGGGCACAGTGTGTGTATGTTATTTCGGATCCATACTGTTTCATGCTGCTTCCTTGGTTGTCTTTTTTGGGGCCCTTAGAATTAGTGAGTTAGTGGCAGGCTAGTTGAAGATAAAGTGGTCATTACCATTCGATGCTCTAAGACTGACCAGCATCGAAAAAGGACCATGTTGGAGCTGGGCATGTGCTCTGAACTTGAGTTATGCCCAGTTTCCACTTTGGCTGCTTATTTGGTGGTATGACGATGGTTTTTTGTTTTGTTACCTTAACAGCAGCCCACTGACAAAACATCCGTTTTGGGCTGTGACTTCCTGGGCTTTAGCTAAGCTGGAGTTGTCTGGGGTGCAGTTTGGTACCCACTCCTTTAGAATTGGGGCGGCCTCTATGGCTGCTGCCCTGGGATATCCTTCCTCCTCCATTCAGCACCTGGGCTGTTGGTGCTCAGCGGCCTACAAATCTTATGTTTGCCCTCTGCTCAGATCCTAGCTTTGTTTGTTTGTAGTTGAAATGTTATGGTTCTTGTTTCTAGTTTGACTGTTTTGTCTGTGGACACAGCTATGTGTTTTGGGCCGCACATCAGGCTTGGAGAACTTCGGTCGGCCCTCAGCAGGGACTCAGCCAATATTTTACTATGGAACGGCATGGGTACCGGGGTCTTCAGTGGCCTGGCCTGCTGCCATTGTTATTTCATGGGAATGCGAGCCCTCCTCCTGAGGTTTTAATCATCCACCTGGGAGGGAATGATCTAGGGCTAGTAAAAGGTAAGGCTTTAGTCTTGCAGGCCCGTGTGGATTTTTGGTACATTAGGGAGAGATGGCCCAGGACCACTATAATTTGGTCAGCCATGATCCCCCACCTTGTTTGGTGTAGTGCTTGAGACCTTGCAGGTATAGAGAGGGCCTGTTAAAAAGCTAACAAAGAAATTAGGAAGGCATTGGAAGGGGGGTTGGGCCACTTTCTGCCCCACACAGATATTTCTATGAAATTTCCCAACCTCTACAGAGGGGATGGGGTGCATCTCTCTGAAAAAGATAACTTGCTTTTCTTGAGAGATCTCTGTCAAGGGCTTTGGGTGGCCTTGGGCCTCCCGGTGGGTGCTAAGCCCTAAGTAGAGGCTTGGCCTTAGTAGTGGCAGGTTTTTAATGGGTTTATGGTTCTATGTGGCTAGGGGAGGACCAGAAAGCATCCCTCTTTTGGGGAATTAGGGGTCTGGCAGGATCAAGGTTTGGGTTTGATGACCCGGGGTGTGAGAATGCAGACTGTCCTGGAGGCTCAACTAGAGGGTGCCTTCCATTGAGATGTACGTCTGGTGGTTGAGCCCTCTGTAATGTAATGTAATGTAATGTAATGTAAAATTTTATTTATATCCCGCCCTCCCCCGCCGAAGCAGGCTCAGGGCGGCTAACAGCACTTCAAGTAAACAATACAATACAATACAATAATAAAACATTAAATTCACATTAAGATTCACATTAAAACAATCAATAATTAAAACATTCCTAATTCAGCACTGGCGGTAAACATTATTAATCTAACGGTAAACATTAATTCAGTTATTAGTAAACGCCTGTTTGAAGAGGACGGTCTTGCAGGCCCTGCAGAACTGATCTAAGTTCCGCAGGGCCCGCACCTCCTCTGGGAGCTGGTTCCAGAATTGTGGGGCCGCAGCGGAAAAGGCCCGAGTGCGGGTGCTTTGAAGTTTGACTTCCTTTGACCCAGGGATATTCAGTCTGCTTTTTCCCATTGACCTCAGTGCTCTCTGGGGCTCATATGGGGAGAGATGGTCCCTCAGGTAGGTCAGTCCTTGGCCATATAGGGCTTTAAAGGTTATGACCAGCACTTTGTACTGGATCCGGTATACAATCGGCAGCCAGTGCAGTCTGCGCAGCCCCAGCCGTATATGCTCCCATCTTGGGAGACCAAGTAACAGCCTGGCCGCCGCATTCCTCCTCCTCGCCCAGATTGCCCGGCGGTTTGGAGACCAAGTAACAGCCTGGCCGATGCACCCCCTCGCCCAGATTGCCCGGCGGTTTGGGCTGGGTTGCCATCAATATGCGGATGACACCCAGCTCTATCTACTAATGGACGGCTGGCCCGACCCCACACCAGGGAATCTTGACCGGGCCTTACAGGCTGTTGCGACATGGCTCAGGCTGAGTGGGCTGAAGCTGAACCCAGCGAAGACAGAGGTCGCGGCGCTCTGGGAAGGGAAATAGCTCTCCCGGTCTTCGATGGCGCGCCATTGAAAGCAGCGCGCCAGGTAAAGAGCCTGGGTGTTTTACTGGAGCCTTCACTATCGATGGAGGCCCAGATAGCAGCCACTGCCAAGTCAGCATTCTTCCATCTGAAGCGGGCAAGGCAGTTGGCCCCTTTCCTTGAGCGCCGGGACCTCGCAACAGTGATCCATGCAACGGTCACCTCAAGATTGGACTACTGTAATGCCCTCTACTTGGGGCTACCTTTGTGCCGGACTCGGAGACTGCAGTTAGTGCAGAACGCGGCGGCCAGGCTGTTGTTGGGACTCCCAAAACGGGAACATATACAGCCGAGGCTACGTGAACTGCACTGGCTGCCGATCATATACCGGGTCATTACCTTTTACCTTTAAAGCCTTATATGGCCGAGGACCTACCTACCTGAGGGACCGTCTCTCCCCGTATGAACCCCAGAGGGCACTGAGATCAGTTGGGAAAAATCTAATGACCATCCCCGGGCCGAGGGAGACTAAATATCAGAATACTAGGGTACGGGCATTTTCAATCGCGGCCCCTACCCTATGGAACCGACTCCCCGAGGAGGTGCGGGCCCTGCGGAACCTTGACCAGTTCCGCGGGGCCTGCAAGACCGCCCTTTTTAAACTCGCATACCTGGACTGTTAAGAAGATCGGCAATTAAGCACCCGCCAATGCAGTTAAGACCACACAGCTGAATAACTGCACTTAGTGGATTGTTTTAATGTTATTAAGTTAATATTTACTGTTTTATATTGTTAAATTTAAAAGTTTTAACCATTGTATGTTTTTATGAAATGTTGTTAGCCGCCCTGAGCCTGCCGAGGTGGGGAGGGCGGGATAGAAATAAAATTTTTTATTATTATTATTATTATTATTATTATTATTATTATTATTATTATTATTATTATTATTATTATTATTATTATTATTATTATTATTATTATTATTATTATTATTATTCTGCACCAGCTGCAGCTCCCGGGTCCAGTACAGAGGCAGCCCCATGTAGAGAGTGTTACAGTAGTCCAGTCTTGAGGTGACCGTCGCGTGGATCACCATTGCTAGGTCCGGACGCTCTAGGAAAGGAGCCAACTGCCTCGCCCGCCTCAGATGGAAGAATGCTGACTTGGCAGTGGCTGTTATCTGGGCCTCCATTGATAATGAAGGCTCCAGTAAGACACCCAGGCTCTTTACCCGCTGCGCCGTCTTCAGCAGCACCCCGTCAAAGGCTGGGAGAGATATTTCCTTCCCCAGAGTGCCACGACCCACATGGAGAACCTCTGTCTTCGCTGGATTTAACTTCAGCCCATTCAGTCTAAGCCACGTTGCAACAGCCTGCAAAGCCCGGTCCAGGTTCCCCGGGGCGGAGGTGGGCCGGCCGTCCATTAGTAGATAGAGCTGGGTGTCATCTGCGTATTGATGGCAACCCAGCCCAAATCTCCGGGCAATCTGGGCGAGGGGGCGCATATAGATGTTAAATAACATCGGGGAGAGAACTGCTCCCTGGGGCACCCCACAGTCTAGTGTGCGCCTCTGGGATCGCTCACCCCCAATCGCCACCCTCTGTCCCCGACCCATGAGGAAGGAGGAAAGCCATTGTAAGGCCAGCCCCTCAACCCCTATGTCGGCGAGGCAGTGGATCAACAACTGATGATCGACTGTATCAAATGCAGCCGACAAATCTAATAACATCAATATTGCCGCACCGCCTTGATCCAGTTGCCGCTGGAGGTCATCCACCAAGGCGACCAGGACCGTCTCCGTCCCGTGGCCCGGACGGAAGACAGACTGGCACGGGTCTAAGATAGAAGCGTCATCTAGAAATCTCTGTAGCTGCAACGCCACTGCCCTCTCGATAATTTTACCTAAAAATGGTAAATTGGACACCGGTCGGTAGTTTGCCAATTCGGCCGGGTCTGCTGTAGATTTTTTCAGGAGGGGGCGGACCAAAGCCTCTTTCAGAGGTGTTGGAAAATGCCCCTCTAGGAGGGATCTATTTATGATGTCCCGTAAAGGACATCTGAGCTCCCTCTGGCAGGATTTAATCAGCCAAGAGGGGCAAGGGTCCAAGTCACATGTTGCTGGGCGAGCAGCAGAGAGAATTCCATCAACTTCCTCCAGGCTGAGTGGGTCGGTCCAGCACTAAATCTGAAGACAGGCGCGGAGCCTCAGTTTCACTTACTGTATTTAAAGTGATAGGCAGGTCTTGGCGGAGCGACGAGATTTTATCTGCAAAATATTTCGCAAATGCCTCACAGCCTATCTCCAATTCCCTAATATTTGGTTTGCCTTGTGGCAGTGTTATAAGATCTCCAATTACTCTAAACAATTGTGCTGGGCGCGATTTTGCAGATGCAATCTTGGCTGCGAAGTATTCTTTCTTCGCAGCCTTGACTGCCATCTCATAAGACGTTCTATAGGATGTTCTCGTCGCTTCGTCCCGAGTATGCCTCCACCGTCTCTCTAGTCGTATGAGCCCTTGTTTCAGCTGGCGTAACTCCAAGGTATACCATGGTGCCAGCCTCTTGCGAGGGCGCAGAGGGCGCCGAGGTGCAATTTCATCGATAGCCCTGGATAGCTGGCCCTGCCAGACTTCCACCAGGTCATCGAGGGAATTGCCAGTGGTCCAGGGATCCCTCAGGGCTGTTTGGAACCGTTCCGGGTCCATCAAGCCCCGGGGGCGAGCCAAAATAGTCTCTCCGCCCATACAGGGTTGGGGCGACGTCTCCATACGGGCCTTAAGGGCTAGGTGATCCGACCATGGAACCGCTTCAACCGCGATATCGTTCACCAAAATTCCAGATGCAAAGATCAGGTCTAATGTGTGCCCGGCCTGATGCGTGGGAGTTGTGACAAATTGAGAGAGCCCCAGTGTCGCCATGGAAGACACTAGGTCCATCGCCTGAGTGGAGGCCGTGTCATCGACATGGACATTGAAGTCACCCAGGACCATAAGCCCCGGGAACTCCAATGCCCAGCCCGCCACTGCCTCCAATAGTGATGGTAAGGAGCTGGCTGGTGCGTTGGGCGGACGGTACACCAGCCAGATCGCCAACCCCTCTCCAACATCCCACGTCAGGCCGGCGCATTCAATGCCATCGATCCTTGGAGCCGGGAGAGCCCGAAAGGTGTAATCCTCCCATATGAACAGCGCTACCCCTCCCCCCCCGCCCGTTGTTCCGTGACTGGTGAAAGACCGAGTAACCTCTGGGGCTTGCCTCCTTCCTGGGTCAGCCTGGTGGAAGCTGTGCCACACAGCTCCGGCTGGGAGCTGGGTCTCTCGCCTGCTAATGGCAGGGAAGCGGTCTGTTGAGACCCCTGGCCCTGACCAGGCCGCAGTTCTCGCTGCCCTTGCCATTTATTATTATACTTAATAAAGTGGCCCTTAGTTATACCAAAACCTTGTGTTTGATTCTTCATTCCAACTTGGGGGGCAAATGTGATGGAATGGAGTTCTGAAACCTCATAGTGAAAACAAAAGTCTCAAAAATGTTTAAAAGTTCATGAGGTGCACCCATATATTTCTCTTTCATTTCCCTCTTGAGAGTTCTGGCACATCTTTTTCCAGAAAAAAAAGCCCTGCTAATATTCCTGACAATTAGGTGTAACGTGGCCCTTTTGCTTGCATAAATAATACAAAAAACAGTTTTCCTCATTTCCCTCTTTAATTCTGTCAGGACTTAGTGGTACAGTTCCTTGGATTTTTTTTTGTAACATAGGAGTGCAGCTTGCTAAGTCACAAATAAAAACACAAGACATAAATGAGTTGTGGTCAATGAGCCATTTGATTGTGATTTGGGATGGGCATGAACCAGGGAAGTGTGACTTGTTTTGGTTTGTGCCATGCTCAGTTAGTGAGTCATGAAATGTCACAAACTTTTAAGAGCAAAATGAACTGATTCAATTTGTGAGGTTCATGATGTGGTGGAATGCTCTCCTGGTATGCTAGAGACACCAAACCTGCATGGAATCTCTGACTGGTTTTCCTCTACCTGCTTGCCAAATTTAATGAGGATTGGATTTATGTGGTCTGAGTAACAGCCCCCCCTCAGAAGGTGCCCCATTCTGCATCGTTTCCAATGGAGGAAAACAAAAACAGCAAAAACAAACAAAACAAAAAAGCCCAGCAAGGGTGATAAAAACCCAGCAGAACAGAATCAAAGTCCCAGAGAATATCTGTAATAAAAATTGAATGTGGGGGAATTTTTGCAACCCAGCAGAATCAACACAATGTACAGAGTGCCTAGTAGAACACAGTGCCATTGTGGCAATGCCAGATCAACAGGACTGATATCAAGCACAGAATCACAATTCAAGCAAGGCGGGTGGGGTTTGGAAGCCCAGCAGAACCTAGTGCAATGTACTAGTGCCCAGCGGAATGCAGTGCCAGTGTGACAATGCCAGCTCAATCACAATCCAAGCAGGGGGGCATTTTTTGCAAACTTAGCATAACCTGTACAATGTACAGAATGCCCCACAGTACCAGTGCAATCACAAAGTGCTCAGAAGAACCCAGTGCTGCTGGCATTGCAAGCCTAAAAGGACTGATCTCAAAGCACAGAATCACAAATCCAAGCAAGGGGGGTTGGGGATTTTGCAAGCTATGTGAAAGAAAATGGGAAGTGAACACAAAGGAACAGGGCAAAGAGGGAAAAGTCCTCTTGAAACTGACATGATTAGTTTGAAACTGACCACAGTGTTTTCAAGGCTAGAGAATATCGCTGCCCTGTTGCTTTGAAGTTTAGTAAACATTTTATTTGAGTGAAGACATTCTGCCTGGAAATGTAGCCATTCATGAATTGGCATGAACCTCCACAAACTGCTTGAAAGTTCATGGAAAGTTTGTGTCAGTTGACCTGCATGATCTTCACTTTGCAAATCACAAACCAGGCAAAATTCATCATGAATTTTCATTTGTGAGCTGGTTTGTGCCCATCTCTGCTAGTGATACAATGAGAACAAAGTTGTCTCAAGTCCAGAAAGTCTGGTGGTATCAAAAGCCATCAACAAATGAAAAAGAACAAGTAAAACCACATACCTTATCTCTCTCCCTCCTGATACAGACCATCTGTTGGAGCAGTTTCAGTCTCCAGACTAACAGCAAGATTGGGTGCATATGATTAAAATCAAGAAACTGCTATCATCCAATAGAACACATCCTTCCCCCAAAGAGTGCTAGGAGTTTATAGTTTAAAAATTGCTAGAGTCCAGGGAAGGTGTTTTCAGGAGTTATGATTCCACTGCTTGAAAGAAAACATACTGGTATCCAGATGGTTCCTGGAGGCAGCCCTGTAGCTAGCAACTTTTTGCTCAGGGGGCCCAAGTGGGGCCTGCTATTATATGACTATGTGGAGCTGTCACACCATGCTTATACTTCTAAATAACCAATAAACAAATAATAAATACAAGTGGTTTATTGCATAAAATGTTTCAGGGCTGTTATTATTATTGTTACAAATAAAAGTGGTTTATTGCACAATAATATTTCAGATTTATTACAGTAGTAGTCAACTCCAAATTAAGGTCTGGACCACCATATTTCACAGGGGTGGCCAAACTGTAGCTTGGGAGCCACATATGGCTCTTTCACACATATTGTGTGGTTCTCAAAGCCCACACTGTCCCATTGGCCAACTTGGAGAAGGCATTTCTTTCTTTAAAACACTTCCCCAAGTCAACAAAGCTGGCAGCTTGGAGAATGCATTTAAAGTTGCTTTCTTTCCACCCCTCCCTCCCCCAATCTATTTGCCTTCCTTCCTCCCTTATCTCCCTCGCTCCCTGAGCTCTCAAATATCTGACATTAATGTCTTGTGGCTCTCAAAGAGATGATGTTTATTGCATGTGGCTCTTATGTTGGCCATCCATGATATATCATATGCCCCCACTTTCAAGGGATTCTCTCCTTCTAGGGAACGTGTGCTGGGTCCTTCTTCAAAGAGCAGTTCTCGTGCTTATTGCTCAAAAACCAAGTGCCCCCAGGGCAATCACACAGGCAGAAACAGAACATCATTATGCTCTGGAACGTTTAAGACCAACAATTTTTTTTGAATTTTGAAATAATCTTTAACATATGCCAAACCAATATGTCAATACCTTGATACAGTTCACAAATGACAAATACAAAGGATGATAACAGAATCCAGAGAAACAGATGTGTTACAGAAAAGATATAAATAAGGAATCTCAGAGCAGGTCACAATCTCCTGTATCTTACTTCCCCACTGACAGAGGCCTGAGAACAAAAGAAGCAATTGATCTGGCAAATGGTTACTTTTATGGCTTTGAAGGTGTGAACAAATGCTAATTTCAGGGAGACATGATTTGCAGCTGGAATTGGGAATCACCAGAGTTAAAACGTCTGTCATTATTCTACATTGAAAACACACACCGAAAGGAAAATGTCTGAAAAGGCTGTGTGAGGGGGCCTGTAGAAAATGCAAGGAGTAACTCCCTCCAGTCCCTTGAGAGCTACGGCGCTGCCTGGAGGTTAAGCCCCTTGGGAGCTATGGCGCTGCCTGGAGGTTAAGCTTGCCAGGTCTTCTGCTTTGACAGGAAACTTCTACCCTTTCTTGGCCATTCCTGCCACTGCTTATCTGAGCAATAGGGGAAGACAGGGGGAATGGGGTGACTGGCATAATCTCAAAGCCGTTATGACACCATCACAACCTGGAAGGGATATCAGTGAACAAGGTGATGCTCTAGCATTAAACCATGCAATTTTGGGCAAATGATAGAGTATTGCTGGTGAAGCGATGACACAACTTCCACATCATGCTGGCATCACAATTACACTGCCAATGAGGCTTCCTCACGGCAGCCTTACCAGTGGCAAATTCCAAATTAAGTGTGGAGTGAGGCAGAGGCTAGAGCTCGATAGGTTAGGGACAGAAACCTATAATTTGGTTTGGTTCTGGGAGACAAACCCAGGCCATTCTATGGAAATCATCACAAAAGCCATTCACCTAATAAACAAGCAAAGAGCAACAGAGGGGAAGTCATTTGTTTTTACCCCCCCCCCCCAAAGATATAATAACAGTAAAAATGCAATTCATTTTCTTCCCTGGTTGGTTTGAAACTGTAATCCAAAATTCAGGTACAGTCACACAAACCCTTGCTCATGACAGTTCAAGAAGATCAAACAGTGGCATCATAAACAGAGTTACATTGTTCTAATCTCACTGAAGTCAATGGGCTTAGAAGGGTGTAACTCTGTTTAGGATGGTACAACAAAGGATGGTTAAAGTCATTGTTAACTACCATGAACAAAGTGGTCATCACAAATGAGATAGATAAGACCGCCAGTCCTAAAGCACTTTTATATAGTTTTCATAGAAAAGCATGGATGGACAAATGAACAATGTTTAATCCAACATTTAATGGATAGAGTTTTTAATTATGCACATGAATGCAACTGGACTGAGCATGAAGTCAGTGAAGCAAGGCAAGCTGGAAGTCAGATGTGGCAACACAAATGTAGCCTGTTGCTCTCCTTCTGTTCAAAACTGATTAGGATAAAAGAGCCTCTTCTTGGTTGGCATTTCCATTCTAAGTAGAGCACTTTGTGGCCCATGACCATGTATATGACAAAGGAATCTTTTCCTCTCTATGTTGCAGCAGCTGAGCAAAAATCAATACCTGTTGTTTAAGTAAAATCTCACCCTGACAGCACCTCCCTGCTGGCAATGCAACAATACTAATGGTCTTGTAGTGTTCTTTAGACAACAAAGCAATGCCAATATAATTTTGTTCCACTTTTCTTGCTTGCCATATTCCATCTTCAGCCAATCCGTAATGCTTGGACTCATGTACCAGCCTTAAGGCCTGCCTTTCCACCTGTACTCTGTAACTGTCCCTATTCCTCATTCCAATCTTCTCTGATCACTGTGACAACCTTTACAGTCTGTCCTTCTAAATCTACTTTACCTTTAATATTTCACTCAAATGCCAATGAAAACTGCTTTCTTCCTCCTGGGAGCTCTAAATCTTTCTTCCTTCCTTCCCTCCTTTTTTTTTGCAAAAGACAAAAGCTTATTCCCATCAGACTAAACAAATAAGCAATGCAGTCAGAAAATCAGGGACATGTATTGAAGACTTCAGTTTTGCCCTCAGAATGTTTCCAAGATATATTACTTAACTCCTTGGGGGAAGGAATCTCACTTTGCAAAAGTGTGTGCTCTTCAACCTTCCTGTAGGAAAAAAAAATGAGAGGGGGGGGGGAATGAAATAAAATAACTAGATAAAGCATAAGAGACTATATAAATCATTTGAAAGAAATATGCTTGCACATTGTGAACAGATGGATAGATCTAAACATGCATATGGACACACAACAGGAAATCTGCTCCTTTAACCACTTCTACTTAAGCTTCCTTGTTGTGATTCTACCACCCCCTTCCCTACCAACACTTGGTGCTTTTCAATAAAAGAACAAGTATAGGTTAGGCTCAGGGAGTTCCAACTGAGAGGCAGGCACCCCTGCAGAGCCGTGTGCAGCTACTAGCGAAGATGTGAGCTCTTCTGTGGCGAGCCTAGATTTTATGCACATGTCTATGTGCCAGGATTTGGATTAGCATCTGGTCCCTGTCCCCTTGCTAACCAATGTCATGTGTGCAGCTGTGTTTCTGCCCTGCGTTATGGACTGGTTTATTCAAGGGATAATGGGAGTAAAATATAAGACTTAGAGAAAGTATTTAAGAGGTCTTCAGTAGAAACCTCTTCTGTTTATCATGGTATCTCCTACATGTTGAATCAATGTTTGGATAGATCTAAATTTGCAGATGATACTAAATTGGGAGGGGCTGCAAACACAGAAGAAGACAGAAACAGGATACAGGATGACCTTGACAGGCTGGAAAACTGGGATAAAAACCAAAAAAATGAATTTTAACAGGGATAAATGTAAAGTTCTGCATTTAGGCAGGAAAAATCCAATGCATGGTTATAGAATGGGGGAGACTTGTTTTAGCAGTAGTGTAGTGCTTGGTTGGGAGGGAACATGAAACTGCTAAGGCAGGCTTTGTGGCCTAGCCTTCCCTTCATTCCCTCCTCCCTTCCGGAGTTAAACCATCACCTCTAGGGGGAAAGCCTCCTAGAGGCGCAGGAAGTTCTTTTTTTTTATTGGAGTGAGGCGGGAAAAGTTCAGTTCTTGGCTGGCACTCAAGGAGAGAGGTTGTCAGTCTGTGGGCTCCTGACTGTGGGAGAAGCCTTCTTCTGAGGGAGAGGACGAGTGGATTCCAGGCAGTCAGACCGAGGAAGTCATTCACAAGGCAGGGCAAGTGTAGACCAGGGACTGGAGGATGTGTTTAAATCCACCTTTTATTTGTCCTTCTGGTTGCTGTTCAGGTGCTGTGCTAAACGTTTACATGCAACTGCTTTTGTTTTGTTTTGTTTTTCTCTTCTAATTAAAAAGTTTAACTGTTTTGAATGCTGGCAGTCAAACTTTGTACCACATAGATCTCCAACCGCTTTAGACCACGCTGCTTTATGAAGGGAGCCCCGGGGAAAGGGGGAAGGCATGTAGTTGGATAAGGTGCCAATCCTCCAGGAGTTCCCCAAAGAAGTGCTGTGGCCTCTGTGATACCCAAGTACAGGGTGGCAGAGGACCTTGAGGCCTGGCCTCAGAGCTGGAGAGGGGGATTGGGAGTCCTGTGTCTCTCAATCCGAACCCCTGAGCTGAGCAGGTGGTGGCAGCAAGCCCAAGTGGCCGGAGGAGAAATAGCTCCCTCCAAAAAGGTGGGGGGGGCTCGGGGAATGGGGTCTGGTAGGCAGACCGGGGCCGTTCCGTCACAAGTAGTATGTGTGAAAAGGATCTAGGGGTCTTATTGGACAACTTGCCGGCTCAGGGCAGCTTGTGTAAAATCCAGCAGCAGCCCCACAGGGAAAAGGAGTAATGAGACTGAAACAAGGTGCGTGGGAAATTGGTCTCCCTGAAAAGGTCCTCCTCTCAAGTTTTGCAGCTTGGGGGGGTGGAATCTTCCGAGGGCAACTTGCATGCTAGCCTGCCTGGCAAAAGCCATGGCTTGCAGCAGGGGCTGGGTAGCTCTCCTATTTCAAGACAAGGAAGGAGATTCGGGGAACCCCTTGCCTTGACTTTCACATGGTTAGCTCTTGCTGCTTTATGATTCATTTAGTTGCATTTAAAATTAAATAAAGCTGCCCATTAGTTATTCTCAAAATATGAGTCAGTTTCTTTATACTAGCTATAGGGGCAGATAGAGGCATTAATTCACCACTTCTAACCTATATGTTATGACCTGTGGTTACAACATTAAATTCATTCAATACCAACCACTTTTAACCTAGCAGTCCAGTGTTGAATGCACCACTATTTGTAGAATCCAAGGCATATTATCATTGTGAGATGTCACATCATTGTTTTGGACAGGACTTCTTTTGGACTCCTGATTTGGCATTATACTGCTGCCAAGAGGATGAAGAAACTTTTTTTTAGACATGCTCCTTTAGCATATTGGTGTCAGTTGCTTTAGCATGGCTTTTGCGGCCCTTTTTAGCATCTGAGGAGAAGAGGTTGATACAATACCCAGCTCTTTGGGAGAGGGGAACATGGCTCATTGGTAGATCATCTGCTTTGTATATCCCAGGTTCAATTCCTGGAATCCCCAGGCTTTTTAAAAAGGTGATGTGAAAAATCTGTACCAAAAACTTTGTAGGGTTGCCAAGTCTAATTCAGAAAATATCTGGGGACTTTGGGGGTGGAGCCAGGCTTTCCCATTTCCAAAATAAATGCATAAAAATACAGCAGTGCAGTTCACCTGAATAGTCATCATTTCCTCACCCCCCGATAGCTGCAATTCTAGTAAATGAAAGTGTAAACACACAAAAAGAGCCAAAATGCACAGAAGTTTGCAAGCTCACATTTTTTGTGATCTCACTGGGGCTTTAGTCAGTCAGTCAGTCAGTCACATTTTATTTGTATTCCACCCTCCCCGACCAAGCGGCTCAGGGCGACTAACAGCAAAACTCAATGTATACATTATACAATAAATAGCATTTAACTATAATTAATTAATTAAAATCCATTAAAATTCTAAAAACATTCTAAAAACATTAATACATTTAGTGCTATTACACTGGCAAATTTATTTGACAGTTTAGTAGTTTCAGCTGGTGAAGGCTGCTTGGAACAAGATGGTTTTGCAGGCCCTGCGGAGCTGTTCAAAGTCCCGCAGGGCCCGCATTTCCTCTGGAAGCTGATTCCACAATTGTGGGGCCATCGCTGAAAAAGCCCGGGTACGGGTGCTCTGGAGTCTTACCTCCTTTGCTCACAGGAACTGCTGTTCTTCAGTCTAACACAGGCAAACAAAAGAGAGAGAGGTGGAGTTTTCCTCTATCCCATAAACAGGTTCCTATACAAAGACTCTGAAAACAATGCAAAACAATCACAGAGAGACACACACACACACTATTACTGCCTCCCCTACAAAGATTTTTGAAAAGTACTCTCTCTCTCACTGGGTCTGGTTCCTCCACTATGACATCTGACAGTTACAGGGGCTCTCTCTCTCTGACAGGCACACACACTTACTGTGAAATGAAAGCAAAACAAACGGAGACTCTGCTTCTGAGCCTTCCCCATGAAGTATGGTACTTCCTGCTCAACATTAAAGAGGCGCACACACACACACACACACACACAAAGAGGCATTTTAAAACAGCTGGCTGTTTGCAGGTTTCTTATCCTGCAGGAGATCTAGAGGAACTGGTAGCTGTGGGGACGTGGCTTCCCCCCACTGGCCAGCTGGCTGGGGGAAGCCTGTAAAACTGGGGGATCCCCCACTGGGACCTGGGGATTGGGAAGCCTAAAATCTTGGCAAGCTGCTGCCAGCCAAAGTAGATAATATTGACCAATGGTCTGAATAAATATAAGGCAGCTTCATTTATATTCTTCACTTACTGCTTGGTTGCGTTTGTTGGAATTATTTCCTACCTGCCAGACCTCAGATTCAGCAGGAGCTCACAGGAGCACAGCTCCTGAACCTTTCTGAGGGTTCCCCCTCTTCCTCCCCACCTACCTTATCCTTTTAATAGTAGGTGCAGCTGCATAACGATCCCTGGATTAGGAGAGCAGGCAGTCAGCCAACCACCAGGAGCTTTGCCACACCCTCAGCAACCCCCATTAACCCCTGGAGAAGCCCACGCCACCCTTTTTCCACTTCTTATGTGATTTTGGGTGGTGGGTGGCTTGCTGGTCTTTTGACTATGGGGGTGGTGGCGGCCCAGGAGAGCCCCAGGCGATTGGGGCCTGATTGGGCTGGCTGGATCGCTAGCCAGCCCAAGCAGGCCTTGCTTGCCCAGGGTTCTCCTTTATTGCATCAGGCTGCTTTTGGCTAGGGGGAGCCTATGCTAATGAGTTATGCTAATGAGCTCCATCACCTATTTTTCTACTAAACGATCCTTGCTACCTGCATTGCCTGTAACTGCTAGCTAGCTATGCATGTTGCTCATGCACATTTTTAGAGCTGCTGAGGTCTGTAGTGCTCACACAAATGGGGTCCCACATTGTGTCTCTTTGGGCATGCCAGTGGTAGTTCAGTAGCGGACCATATGCTTTGTATGAAGAAATTCTTGGTTCAATGCCTGAAACAGCTATTGCCAGTTTCATATGCTCCATAATGACCACTGAGCTGCCATGACAGCCTATGCTCCCTGTTTTTTCTTTTTCTTATCCATCCACGACCACTCTCAACAGAACATTTTCAGGGGATTTAATGTGCAAATAGTGAGTCTTGAGTTTAAATTCTTTTCTAAAAGCTTTTGACTGAAGATCTTGAATTCCCAAGGTTAGATTTCCTCACCAGGAGTATCATTATGTAGACTCGGTATCTAAATTTAGAAATCTGTTCAGTACTATTCCCAATAAATAGTGTGCAGAATCTGGTTTTAGAACAGCCACCGACAAGCACCTGTTCACACTAAAATAAAATAGGCACCATTTCCCTTCTTGGTTAAATTGATAATAAAATGTCAAGACAGTGTGCGTTTGCAATAAAAAAGGCCAACGCCATGCTGGGAATTATTAGGAAGGGAACTGAAAACAAATCAGCCAGTATCATAATGCCCCTGTATAAATCGATGGTGCGGTCTCATTTGGAGTACTGTGTGCAGTTCTGGTCGCCGCACCTCAAAAAGGATATTATAGCATTGGAGAAAGTTCAGAAAAGGGCAACTAAAATGATTAAAGGGCTGGAACACCTTCCCTATGAAGAAAGGTTGAAACGCTTAGGGCTCTTTAGCTTGGAGAAACGTCGACTGAGGGGTGACATGATAGAGGTTTACAAGATAATGCATGGGATGGAGAAAGTAGAGAAAGAAGTACTTTTCTCCCTTTCTCACAATACAAGAACTCGTGGGCATTCGATGAAATTGCTGAGCAGACAGGTTAAAACGGATAAAAGGAAGTACTTCTTCACCCAAAGGGTGATTAACATGTGGAATTCACTGCCACAGGAGGTGGTGGCGTCCACAAGCATAGCCACCTTCAAGAAGGGGTTAGATAAAAATATGGAGCAGAGGTCCATCAGTGGCTATTAGCCACAGTGTGTGTGTGTGTGTGTGTGTGTGTGTGTATATATATATATATATATATATATATATATATATATATATTTGGCCGCTGTGTGACACAGAATGTTGGACTGGATGGGCCATTGGCCTGATCTAACATGGCTTCTCTTATGTTCTTATGTTCTAAAATGATTTAAAGATAAGCTATAGGATTTCTATTTATTCACAAAGGCTTTTTTTAAATGCTCAGAACTAAAGTTGGTGTTAACATTTCAGGAAACAGAGTAGCTATTCCAATCAATTGAATTATTACCCTCTATTGACAATGGGAATTGATGTCCAACTCTGTCAGACACTGTTTACTTCACTTTTTATGCTTTCTGAATCTGACTACTTTTGACAGTGGATGCATTCTCATCATAGGTGACAACAACCTACTTGCTGGTGAATAGCAAATAAATACAATTTAAATGGAGTCCAGAAAAGATGGATATGTAGGCATGGGTCTAACTAGTAATCTCACTGTCTTGTCATATGTTCAGGAATAATATCCAATTTGCCACAGGCAATAGAAATTATGGGTGATTTCTTAGTAGGTCATAATCCAGGGCAAACCACTTGGATCCCTTCTTGAATAAGGAGGCCCAGGTCATGCATATTGCCAGGCTGGTATTCTTTCATCTGCATCAGCCCTGGCAATTGGCCCCTTTCCTGTCACATCCTAACCTAGCCATGGTAATTTATGCAAGTCATGTCTAGCCTAGACTATTGTAACTCACTGTACATTGGTCTGCCCTTGAGACTGACCCAGAAGCTCCGATGGTCCAGAATGTGGCAGTGCAAGTCCTGATGGGAATGTCATGAACATATACATCTGGGGCTGTGCCAGCTATGCTGGCTTCCAGCAGAATACCAACTCAAATTCAAGGTTTTGGTATTGACCCTTAAGGCCTTGAACAGCCTGGGGCAGACATATCTATAGGACTGCCTCCTCCATTATGCCCCCAGGAGAGCATTACGCTCCTCAGACAGCAACTTACTAGTGGCCGCTTGCCTCAAATACATCCAGCTGTCTTCAGCCAGGACCTGGGTCTTCTTGGTCTTAGCCCCAACCTGGTGGAACTCTCTGCCAAGTACCATCAGACCCCTGTGGGACCTTATGAAATTCTTCAGGGCCTGTAAGATTCTGTCAGGCCTTCAGTTGAGGACAGCAATGGTTTTCATCTTGACTGGCTGGAACCCTCTCCCACTCTCTATATTTGCATTGCCCCTACTCCTGCCTGCAAAGTAGCTGACAGTTGAAAAGGTAATCAATTTATTCATCATCTTTTAAAAATGTGTTGTTTGTTATTACAATTTTAAATGAATATGTTTTTACTCAAGTTGTACATTGCCCAGAACCGTGCAGTAGCAGGGATTAGGCAGTTTATAAATTTAATAAATAATAAAATAAATCGTGGTGGGTAGCCATGTTGGTCTGCTATAGAACAGCAAGGTATGAGTCTAGTAGCACCTTAAAAACCAACATTACAAGAGTAAAAGTGTTGAACACACCACTATTTGTAGAATCCAAGGCATGTCATCATTGTGAGATATCACATCATTGTTTTGGTCAGGACTTCTCTTGCACTCCTGATTTAGCACTACATTGCTGCCCCAGAAGGTGAAGAAACTTTCTTTTCAGACATGCTTGTTATATATTCAGGATATCCCTCATGACCATTCATTTTGCTGCCCTGTGAGTTCTTTGGATGTTTCCTCTCTGCAGTATTCATAAACTTGCTTCATTAACTTCCCCTTCAAATGTCTGACCACTTAAATTCTTGGAAATCAAACTTCCCTCCAGATTTAAGGTTGTCAGAACAGAGTTTATGTATGAAAAATCCAAAACTGGTGCACTCCTCCCTATGCACACACTTTATAAGTAGGGTTGCCAGGTCCAACTCAGAAAATATCTGGGAACTTTGGGGGTGGAGCTGAGAGACTTCCCCATTCCCTAAAATAAATTTCAAAATACAGCAGTGCAGTTCCCCTGAATACAGTCCTTATTTTCTCATCCCCCAACAACTGCAGTTTCACACACACATGTTCTCACAAAGCAGCCAAAATAAACACAGCAGGCACACACTTTTGTGATCTCACTGGGGCAATTTACTCATGGGAGTTGCTGAATATAACCATCTGCTGTATTTCCACCAGCTTCTTCAAACTAACAGGAAACTGAAAGTACACCAGCCTAGGTGGTGGAGTTTTCCTCCAAACAAACAGAGAAACTCTGTTTAGTTCTCTTCCTTTCTCACATGTTTCACAAACTCACCTGGAAGAACCACAAGGCTCAGCTTGCTCACCCCACCCATTCAGTTTTCCTCCTGCTCAGATTTAAAGTCACATGCACAGTCCAAAACACGGGCAGTTTGCAGGCTTCTTTTAAGCCTGCAGATTTAAAGGCAAATGGTGGCTGTTGGGGCAGGGTTTCCTCCACTAACCAGCTGGCTGGCATCAAGGAGGAGCCTGCAAAACCGGGGATCCCCCACTGGGACCTGGCAAACCTAACTATAAGCCTTACAACAAGTCATGGACTAAACTCGGCCTTTCAGGTTACTCAAGATACACTTTATGGCTATTATAAGAACATGAAATGGTAGCAGAGTGGACTTAAAACAAAGATATTTTTCTCTCTTGAGGAACAGCTCCTTCTTTCCCATCTTCAGACTGGACCAGTGTTCCCTCTAAGCTAAGTTAGTGTGAGCTACCTCACAGTTTTCTAGCCTCTAGCTCACACATTTTTGTCTTAGCTCAGAAAGGATGGCCCCAGAGCAAACTAATTTATGCAGTAGCACAACTTTAATGCCAGTAGCTCACAAATCAGAATTTTTGCTCACAAGACTCCTCAGCTTAGAGGGAATATTGGACTGGACATGCTCAACCAATTCTTGGTTGGGCTTGCATCATGACCCCATATAGTTTGATGCAGAGCGCAGGTTATTTCCAAACAGCTCAAGCCTGCCCAATGGGTTGTTTTCTGCATGTGCACAGTCAGAGGTATCTATTGGTAAAGTACATTCCTATCTGCCTTGTATTTAGAAGAATACATCACATAGGCATAGCAATAAATATTTTTTAGGGAGGAAAACATTGTGTCTTATCATTTGGCATTCATTTAAGTCTGTCCGATAGTCACAGTAATGGCAGCAGATGTTCAGATGTAGAGGAGTATGTGCACATGTAAAGAGATGGCAAATTGAATTATCTTTACACATTAATGATCTGACCCATCCATGACCCTAGAAGAAAACCAATTCTCCCCACTGTGCAGGTATAGGAGTGGCTGAAAGGCAAAAAGAAACAGCTGCTGTGTAGCCACAAAACTGCCTGACTTGGTCTCCAAGCTGGGCAGCTATTATTGGTATGACACAAATTGACTCAGGGCATGGCTAATGGTCCAGTCAACATGTCCAACATTAAGTTCTCAGTGTGCTTAATACTAACACTATTTCCCTACACCAAAGCTGCATCTAGAGAGCATCAGATTGAATGGTTTTTCATAGCACTGGTTCACCTTTAGCTGCTCCCTCCCCCCAAGCACCTCAGGAGCATATACAGACTAGTTGTAAGACCATGTTCATGTAGAAGGATTAACTGTGAGAAGATTATTAATGAAATCATGGCAGTTGAAAAAGGGAATGCTGCTGAGCTCCCATGGGTAAGTGTCAGACTTTGTATGTGCTATCTAGTCATAATCCTCATGGTTGTCTATACTTACTACAGACACCAAGGCAACAGCTGCTGTAAGCGGGAATTGAACCTCAGTAATAAAAATGCATTAAATCATGTTTGAATGATTTGGACCAACCTGTTATCAGTGCTGAACGTGATAGCCAATCTGATGAGTGGCTTGTCCTGCCAAGATCAGATCTTTGTGTATAAGATATTAGTGATATTGTATCAAAGTGTTTTGTTTGCATATGGCTTTCTGTGTTTCTTTTTAAAGGTCATTGAAAGGGGAGCTCTCTCTCTCTTTACCTGTGTTTAAAGAGGGTACTCAAATATGCAGTTATGTCAAGCCGAGACAGATGTTGTGGAATGCATATTTTAGAAGTTCTCTTCTAGAATATTGTGCTGTCAGTGCATCTCTCCTGCCAGATAAGAACATCGCACAGAAAATGAATGTGAATTTGATTGTGAATGTGGTGTGGTGACCAAATAAACCTCTCTTGCCTCTATGAAAGAAAATTACATTAAAAATATAAAAGGGACCTGATCCAGCTAACATATGACATGCTCTCGAGAGTCCCCCCTTGAGAGTTCCAATTCCTCTTTTTCCAGGAAAAAAGCCCTGATTACAGCTATTTATATTTGCATCAGTGCTAAGTTAGGGGTTTTTGTCATCTTCTGGGCATTGAGCAGGGTGAAACTGTGTGTGTGTGTGTGGGGGGGTAGTTGTGACTTTTCTGCATTGTGCAGGGAGTTGGACTAGATGAGCCTGGAGGTCCCTTGAGAGCCTGTTTGGTGTAGTGGTTAAGTGTGCAGACTCTTATCTGGGAGAAATGGGTTTGATTCCCTTCTCCACTTGCAGCTGTTGGAATGGCCTTAGGTCAGCCATAGCTCTCGTAGGAGTTGTCCTTCAAAGAGCTTTCTCAGCCTCTCCTACCTCAGGGTGTCTTTTGTAGGGGCGGGGAGGTAAAAGGAGATTGTGACCGCTCTGAGACTCTGAGATTCAGAGTATAGGGTGGGATATAAATCCAATATCATTATCAATCATCATCAATCATCATCAATATTCTTCTTCTTCCTCTATATGTCTATGATTCTACTTGCATTATTAATCTCTAAATGTATTTCCACTCTATTTATAAATTTGTATCCTGCCTTTTAGACCACGGGGTGTGGTTTATGAAAAATAAAAATGTAATTAAGTACAGAAAAGCAACAACAATAATAGCTACAAAACATTCAATAATTTTAGGTACAGTCAATGTTTTTATATGCCATGAAGCAATGAACAGAAACAGAAAGACCCATAAATCAAGTCAGATAAATTTGAAAGGGGATAGCCATGTGAGACTCTGAAACTGTGCAAACCTACACAGAGTTCCTTCAGTTTAAGACCACTTCCAATCATCTCCATACCTCAGAATTCCCTGCTTCTCTATATGGTACCTTTTGGGTAACTGAGCAAGTCACAGTTCCTTCTGAACTTTCTCAATTTGTTGTGCTTGTTGTGGGAAGAGGAAGGGCATGGTTTGCTGCTTTGAGATTCCTTGGGGGTAGAGAAAAGTGGAGTATAAAAACCACCTCTTATTCTATTTCATTTTTGGCACTGTTATTGATTATACATTTTATGCTACTTATGCACCATTTATATGCCAATTTTATGCCACGTATTACACTATTTATACATAATTAATTTTTTTTAAAATTGAAAATGCATTAATTTTAACAGAAAAATGTCAGCAGGAAGAAAAAGAAACTGGTATAAAAATTCATGGTCCCAGGGCTTTTTTGTAGCAGGAACTCTGTTAGCCCTGGACCCTCTCTCCCACCATTAAGGACTATGATTCCCCAGACTCTGATGCCAGGTCCAGATGGACTCTTAGCCACTATGGACTTTGATCTCTTAAAATTCATATGCCTGCTGTTTATGGACATCCAGTCTTGTTGGACTACAAGCATTTAGCCTTTGTGCCAGCCTCAGTATGGACATTTGCCCTGTATGGATCATGCAACAGTGTTTCCAGTCAAGCTACAGCCAGCTTCCTGCTTGGGTCTGTGACTGTGTGACTGTTATGCCTGCCCAGCCAAGAGGATTCCAGTTCATGCTTCCCAGATGAGCTACCCAACCCTGCAGATAGCAACTGCACTCCTGTCATCCAGACAACAGCATTTGAAGCAGCCCCTGATAGAAGCCATGTTTCTGAGATGTCCCAAAACAACAGTCTTTCCTGCAGACCTCCATACCAGGGAGATGTCCAGAACACAATTCACATCCCAGAGGCCAGTTATGCTTTGGAGACGTTAATGAAGAAGCCCACGGTTAACAATAGAATTGCCACAATGTCTTCTCACTTAGCAAAAGACTCTTCCTGCCAACCATCTAGGCAAGCATCTGACACAATGAAGCATCTTTGAAGATGATCACTGCCAACAACTAATCCCGTCACGTAGACCTCTTCCATTGTGTTAGTTACGGAGTCAAAATAGTAAACAGTTTGGCACTAGATTGCCCATGTAGTTTTCTTCATTTTTACAATGGTTTGCACTAGGTAAAACCGTTATCGCCCATTAATTTTTTTTTTGTCAAACCCCTGGGAGCCATCTCTGAGGTGATGTCAGGCATCACCTGACATCACTTTAGGACATGAATATGGCTATAAAAGACCAGTTTTTGGCCAGTTTTGTGTGTCTCTTACAGTATCCCACCTTTGCTGTTTGAGCTACCCCCAAATACTTGATCAGTATTGGGCCCATTATTGCAAGATACGCTCGTTTTTTCTTGCTCCCCCTTCCCCTTATTGTCTTTACTATTGGGCCATTCTTCTGGATTCTTCAATATTGGTAAAGTATAGCCCTGTCTGTGTTTATTCCCTTATATGTTTCGCTATCCAATTTCCCTTCTATTTACCTGGGACTGTATGATTGTTGTGTGATTTTATTTTCTTGTATGCTTGAACTATTTTTGTAATAAATCCATTTTAGTTTATCCAAATCTCCTTATTTCAAAAGGGCTCCTGTGTAGAAAGATTCCTGTATACACAGGTTATTGACCCTGCATATTTGTCATCTTTGCCCACTTAAATAAATTCCCCTATACCTCATTCAAGGGCAATTTGGCTAACAACTCCTTTGCATTTAGGCCACACAGCCCTGATGTAGCCAATCCTCCAAGAGCTTAAAGGGCTCTTAGAGCAGGGCCTACTGTAAGCTCCTGGAGGATTGGCTACATCAGGGCTGTGTGGCCTAATATGCAAAGGAGTTCCTGCTACAAAAAGAGCCCTGCATGGTCCCATGTCTCACAAACAAGATTTAAATGTGTATATGATTGAACCAAACAGACAGCTTTTGAGATTTGGTCTCATCCTCCCAAAAAATCATGTGCCACAGATATCAAGAGTCTCATAAAATAGCTCTTGCTATGTGCACCAACAGAAATGGGCTACTCTGAAGGGTGTCCACAATCATCAAATGAGATAGTTTGTTATATTCTGCATTTTCATTAACGTAATGAGACTATACATTTCTGTTGATTCATCCCCCCCCCCCCCCCCCGATTCCTTGATGCTCTTTATCATTTCAGGGACATAAATTATTTGTTGTAAAAAAAGAAGCACAGTCCTTTAAGCTGTCACAAATCATTTGTCATTCCAATTCCAGTTTTCACCTACTGAGGTACTTGAAGAGCATTGCAATGATAAAAAACAATGTCAGGGAGCCCCAAATGGTTTGTGCTTCCATTACAATCAAATTGGGATGTTAATTATATTTTACTTATAAAAGTTAATTACAAAAAGAAACGTTAATATTGGTAAAGCGAGGTGTTGCGAAATCTCATTAGCTGCTTGTTTTCAGCTCATTGCAAAGGTATATCTTGAAATCCCTAGACATACTGAAGGCAGGGTAAAAGAAAATACACTTGAAACTGGGCTTATGTTTTCATTTCTAAACCAAAGAACACCTTCTGACATTCTGAGGAGGTGGTGTTGCTGTAATCTATTGGGATTCTATCCCCCTGGCCTAATGGTTGGTGCAGGACTCTGCCACTTTTGAGAGTGTGTATCTAGTGTTGGGACTTTAAGACTTGACTAGGATTCTGTTGATATACTGCCTACCCTGCTGCCCAACCAGCTCCTTGCCTGAGCTGATGAAGGTGGTCTTGGATGTGGTGCTGAAGACTCTTAGGCAGGTTCTTTTAGGGGACCGCAGCATGCATGCTGATGCTGCCTTGTTGAGAATGAATCTGGATTTAATGGTCTCCATGACAACCATGGCCCTGTCTCAGGTCCCCCGCATTGTGTAGGTAACACTCTTGATTTTGCTTTGGGCAAGAAACAAGTGATCTAAAGATGGGGGGATTGAATTGGGGGGATTGAATCTGCTGGTGGGCTGGCAAACTGGGTCCTGGAAACTGTAAATGCATCCCTGAGATGGGTGATGGTTGCCCATTCACTGATATGAGCAGTTGTGCATTCACTACTAACTACCATTCAGTCTCAAATTTACCATTATTGAGCAAGGTGACTGAACATATGGTGGCTGGGCAACTTCAGGGATTCCTGAATGAAGCAGATTGTTTGGATCCATTCCAATGTGGATTCAGACCTTGGCATAAAACTAGAATTTCCAGTGATTCCTAGAGAAGCATGATGTCATTTTTGGGTTTCCCCCAGAAATGATACAAAGCTGCTGGGCCAATGGCAATTTCTAACTCAGTTTTATTCCTACTGCTTGACACAGAGTATTGGCAGGAAGCAGGGGTTACCAGTCAGATGTATGGCAGGAGATGGCAACTATCCCATGCTAGCATTTCTTTGGTTTCTTTCATGTTTAAGAGCTGTGTTATGGGCTCCTTTTTATACCCCAATATCCTCATATTATTTTCCTGTTTCATGAGGAAGCCCTGCTTGCAGCAGCTCCTAAACCACTAAGATTTTGTAGTAGCAGAAGCTTCAGGTACTTACTAATAAATGTGGCTACAACACTGAGCACTGTTGATAGACCTTTCAGAAATTAAATCCTGACTAGCTGATTGCCAAGTTGCAAAATGTATATTAGTATTCTTTTCTGCACAAGTCTTCACATTGTTACTTGGGTTCTTTGGTGTTATGATGCAGCAATTATATATAAATAGTAGCATTATGATATTATGCTGACACTTGTTAGCCCTTTTCTAGTAAATTACAGCAATATCTTTTAGATGTAATGAATTTAAGACTAGTCATACTAGTCCATAATTTAGTGGGCGGCATTACATTATACTTGATAGAATGTATACTTTTATATATATAGCCTGGGCTACAACATACTACATTGTGTATATACAGAGGTGAGGCAGAGATATCATCTAGTGCTATTCAATCCAGTCCACACTATACATGTCACAAGTGACATTATTTTATCAAAATATATGCAAAGACAAATGGCTTATCTCAGTCTTTTTAGGAGTCATTTTACACATTATGCAAAAGCAATCTCATGTTTTCCACTCAACAAGGACCTGCAGACAGTCAAAGCCAATTCATTGTAATGCATGGTGAGTTAGGGTACCCTTGGCAGCAAGAACAGATTAGGAGACAAAAATGGCCCTGGAAAAATTCCTGGCCCCACGCTGTCTCACACCAACATGATGGGGAGGAAGGAAGAGCAAGCAGCTTGCCTTGCAGAAGGTGAGGATTGAGGGTTCACACCTGCTTGACTCATGTGAGCCAATGACTCACAGTGGGTTTGGGTTTCTGTTCACCTCAATTAAGGCCAGGGTGGCTCTGATGGCTGCAGCCCCTCCAGCCCATTGGGACATTTCTCTTGACCTGAATAACCAGTCTGCCCCTGCCTGGCAGTATGTCCATGTTCAGAAGAAGAAATGGGAAAATGGATCTATGTTCATGACAGGTCCAGAAGCTTTTGTATGATTGCGATGGTCCAGCTTCTCACTCAGTCTAATCTGTCTCATAGAGGATAAAATGTTGTGACGATAAAATGGGGGAAAGAACCATATACTCTGCTCTGAGCTACTTGGTGGAAGGGTGTGATAAATATACATTAGATAGATTCAGGTAATACAAAAGAACTAAAAAATTAATCACACATTTATTTAAAAACCATTGAAAGGTGGCGGCGATGATGATGATGACGATGGTTGTTATTGTTGTGGCGGTGGTGGTGATAGTGATGATGATGATGAATTGTCACAATCAGATATTTGACTGGTAGACGGTGTTCTGCAATTTGAGAATAATAGCCAAGTTCTGAAGAATTGCAGAGGCATCTACTCAGGATTCTTGCTGCTCCAAGCAACACTGCTTTCTTGAGCTGGGCTGGTATTATTTGCTCAATGCCCAGAAAGGCCAGGTGTTTCTTGAGACTTCTAGGTGCTGCTTCAAGGTTCCTCATGACAACTGGCACAATGGTCACCTTTTCCCAGAGGCAATCTATTATTATTCTTACTTCGGCAGCTCAGAGGTAGATGCTGAATGTCTCTCTTTTTTAGCATGGATAATTGTTCTCACTAATACCTTTTCTGTGGGTGGGACAGGAGGAAGTTATCAATATGTATGTGTTAGCTGAAAACAAATACATCTGCAGGAACTGCTAGGCAGATGGTTAATATGTATGTGGCGTAATGGATGCCCTTGAAAGAAGAGAGCACTCCATTCAAATACAGCTTAATATCAACAAGCTGTACTTAAAGATTACATCTGTGCCTGCGAATGGATTTTCAGAGTTCACGTTTTGTTTGTGTGTTTTTATAGTGATCAATAAGGGAGTCTCATCCAGCAGCATTTATGTGTTCCCTTGCTGATAGTTCTGGCAGCAACTGTATCACTGTTCGAGGGAAATATAATTGTTAACAGGGTTGGGTTTCCCTCCCCACCCCCCTCTCCTCGCTAAAATCAGTGACTAGAGAGGAAAGAGAGCTGAAAATGGCACCGAAGGGGCAGCATGATATAAAAAACATCAAAGACTAGTTCAGGAGAAAAAGTCGCTTGCTAAGAGTGGCCATTTTTCAGCAACTCATCTGTGCCTAGAAATTGTGCAAATCAGTACAGTGCAAGAAAACCAAGTGGGAGATGAGGGCTGGAGAGCTGCCAGCAGTACATAGGGATGTGCGTGACTAGAGAGCCATGAAGCATTGCTGGAGTGCTCATTTGCCTTTAAAGGTTCTTAAAATTCTGTCCCTTGGGTACAAAAATAAAGCACTGTTGTCATCAAGTTCACAATGAACGCTTGCAGTAACCATATGACTAGTGCACTTTAATGAAAAAGTGAGTATGCAAAGCCGGAGGCATGCTTAATGCAAACTAGGAGTGCTTAGGGGTCAGTTGACATAGCTGCTAGTCAAAAATTCTATAAGCACAGTGGCTGATTAGGACTTGTGCCTGTTCTTTCATGTATGGCTGGTCACAAATGTAAAGATTTCTCCTTTAGAAACATACAAATCTTCCCATGAGTTGATTTTGTAAGAGAGACTAAAGAACCTTGAATAACTTGACTGCCCTTTTACTCACCTATGCTTTCCCCCTTCAGTTTCTAGAGCAGGGTAGCCACACAAAGGAACCCATGACCTCCTCAAGAGCACAGGGAAAAACTAGCAGAGCTGTTCACTCATTAAATATGAACTGACTCTAATGAAATTTGAACAGTCTGCCTAGGTGTGTAGTCAATGTTATGTGTACATTATAATTTTGTGGCAGCATAGAAAAATGTGGAATGTGATACTTCACCTTCATGAGGCTCTTGGGTTTCATTTTTTTTAAAGCCAACAATCTAGACTTAATACAGAATTCTTCAAAGCCAGAATGTGTAGATTTGTTCAGTTCTGTTCTTTTGTTGTTTCTTAGTTCTCTTTGTGCATTCTCATTCATTCTAGTAAGTAGGACAATTTCTAAAATTAATTCCAAAACTAGAGCGTGTACAATTTGCTGAAGCTTTCAGTTCCTTCAGTTTATTGGTCTCTTCTCTCTTTCCCCCCAGCTACTGATGTATGTATATGTGTGTGTGTGTGTGCATGAATACACACACACACACAAAATGGATCCATTCAGGGATGTCAAACTCACACCGTTTTCGCACACAGCTTACCACGCGGTCACGTTTCTGTTTTCTCCGCAGCGTCTATCGGATTTCCCATTATCTGCGCCGGAGTTACAGGAAGTGCCACGGCTTTTGTGTAGCAAACGTAAATTGGGTTTTAGTAGTTTACATTTGCTACGCAAAAGCCGCAGCACTTCCTGTAACTTCGGCGCAGATAATGGGAAATCTGACAGACGCTGCGGAGAGAACAGGAACATGACCCCGTGGTAAGCTGTGTGCGAAAACGGATTCATTTGTTATGAAGGCTGGATCTGACATAAAGGAGACCTTGCTGGGCTGGGCTGAGCTGGGCCGTGTCTGGCTGGGCCATGTATGTACCATTTTAAGATTATGTAGCAGAGATATAAACTTTTTAAAGAACACAAACACAACTAATTTTAAAAAAAAAACATAATTAAACGTTAGCAATTGTTGGTCTTAAAGGTGCTTTCTTTGTATTTCTCCCATGGGATCCAAGGAACAGGGCAAAGGAAGCTCTGGTTCTTTCCCTCCCTCCCAAGGGGACCAGAAGGGGGAGGAGCCTCAGCTAATGGAGAAAACTGAGGTTTTGCATTGTAGCTCCTGTGTGATTAAGCAAGCCTTGCAAAGCAAGTTGAGATGCAGAAGGAAGCAAGAGAGAGGGAGAAGGAAGCAGACAAGAGCCAGTTGCTCAGGGGTCTGATTTGGCCCCTGGGCTGCATGTTTGACACCCCTGATCTAGATGCATTGGTACATATATCATATCAAGATTATTTTCCTGCATATTTTACTAATGTGCATGTCTGCTCCTGTGTATTAGTAAAACACCAGCCAAAAACAATAGTGGTACAATCATGTGAACAATTGTATCAACTGGATTTTTAAAATTTTAGGGATGCACATGTATACACTGGTACAACAGCGGAATAAGAGAAACAAATGAACGGAACTTTGCACAGGCAGTTGATTTCAGCTATAGAAACAGAAAATAGCATGAAGCCGTGCGTGCAAAGAGTTCTGTAAAAAATTTGGAAATGCAAATGAAGGCAGTGGGGAATTCCTGAAATATCACTTCTACCTTGGAAACAACACAAGACAATTTAAAACTACCAAATGTAGGAGAGAAATTTAGGGGGGGGGGGGTATTTGGGAATTGTCTCAGTTTCAAAAAGTGCAAGCAATTCCTGCTAAAATCTCAAAAGTCATAAAAGTGGTTGAATAAAGTTTCCAAGTAGTTGGATAAGGAGTGGTTTCAGTAACTTGTATAGTTTCTTTCCATGATTAGGAAAACCAGAAGAAATAATGTGAATGCTCTCAGTTTTGATGTGTGCAGGTCACAAAATTCAGGGTTTTCCTAGCTGGATTTTAATTTGTTTTATGATGGAGTATATATATACACAGCTTTCTACTTAGCACATGCTGGTGACAGCTACGTGTTGTCACCATCTGAAGACCTTTGTCATATAGAGTCACATGCTGTTATTCAATGTTAGAGCAGCTCCGTTTGGTTTACTCTTATATGGCTCAAGCTGAAAGGAATAGAGTAGCAAGCAAGATATTTATGTGTAGTCATGTTTTGATATATGGCCCTTTAGGACCTAGATGTGACCTAAGAGGCTGTCTCTGTATGATCTGCCTGTAAACTTGGAGTAAGCTTGCAGACTTGGAAGAGGATTGCTAAAGTGCAGTCTGTACAATGAAAACAAAGCAATCAAGGCAATGCAGTGACCTATATAATAATAATAAATTTATATCCCACCCTCCCCGCCGAAGCAGGCTCAGGGCGGCTCACAACATAAAACTTCAAAAATTAAAGCAATACATATTATAAATCAAACATATACATCATAAACATACATGTATAAATCATACATTAAAACCATCTAATTTGGTGTTAAAATTTGGTGGTAATATTTCTCAGTTACAGTACCTCAGTTACAGTTCTCAGTCTTTCCAACATTGGTTCATTTGGCATCTTACCTTTTGAGTTGTTAGGTACCACATGTTGCTTCAATAAAAAGACCCATCAGTTTACATAAAACAAAATGGTATACTCTAATCCATTTCTTTTTTTAACCAAGCTTTTTGTTAAGGTTTTGTTTCTTTGTTTTGATTGCTCTGCAATTCTTGTCCCCAGTTCATGGAATATTTTTCCCTCTGCTTAGTTGTAGAGCTTCACTTTGCTCTGTTACCATCGCTATTATTTTCAATCTTCTTCTGGCTTCTTTTTGAGGTTGAGCTGGTTTTAATGCTTTTTTTTGGGGGGGGGAGTGGATTGGCCTGATTTTATATTTTACAAGCAGGGGGCAACAACAAAATGATGTGGATTGTGCTACCCTCCCTGAAGAAGTGTCCTCCCCCACCTGCCTGATTCCAGCACTGTTCCCTCATTCCTGGTGATCAGGAGCTGATGAGAATGTTTGGAGAGGCCTCCTGATGGAGATGGGTGGGTGAGAAGGAGCTTTGCTCACATATTCATCAGCTCCCAATAATAGGGGGACAGCATTAGCAGCTCATCTGCCTACCTTCAGCTGTGAGCGGGGGGCAGCAATGGTGGCTCCTGCTCCTTTGTCACCTGCCCATCCATCCTTCTCCCCCTGTCCTTTTCTCTGCTGCTTGTGGGGGGGCAGTAGCTCCTGGCCTCTATCTCCCACCCTTTTACTGATGAAACTGGCTGACTGAAGGGGGATGGGAGTGGTTCCTCCACACCCACCTGTAATACCATCTCATTGGTGGGGGGGTGCTCTCGTTGCTTCCCCTGGCCAACCAGCATGTAGGCTCAACTAGTTCCTCCTTCCCTGGGCTGCTAAATTTTCATTGTCTGTGTAAATGCAAACTGTTCCTTGTTTGGGGGTTTTATGCCCCCCTCATATTTTTTTAATTATTTCAAGTTTGGAGGAAAATTGGTTTCTGTCTCTGTGGCCCCAATCTGCGGACTTAAGTATCTGTAGATGGGAGCGACAGTTGACTATCAGGATATATGATGCTTCACATTGCTTTTTTTGTTTTGTTTTATTTTAGGTAGAAGCCATCTCAAGAGCTTTGTACTGGAAATAGAGGGTGCTGGTGTTGCAAATAAATCTCATCAGCCCTTGGAAAGGAAGAAAGAAGTTTTATGCCTGCCAGATTCATTCCCCCACAACCCATAAGAGGCTATGAGCAACAAAAGCAAATTCTATTGAAAAATAGAAGAAAAGTTTCAGGTACAGAGATTTTAACATATATGTTTGAGCCCCTTCTCTGGGGGATAAGTGGACTTGTATTTCTCAAACAGCAGACCACACATTCTGTATGACAAATGTATTGAAACCAAATGAAGTTTCAGAACCAGTGTGGAATATGGCACAGGGGAAAAAAGGAAGTTTTTTAAAGCCCCCTTAGGCATGCCTAAATTAGATTCCAGGATTCACTCCCCAGTGCTTAACAGTAGATTGTTCAGACAAAGCAATACCTTTTAATTGATGTCTTTATTTAATACAGTGAGAGTCACAGAACAAAATGTATGACTGTAATCCATACCACAGTTATTTCTGGTGAAGTCCCATCGGCTTTAGGGGACAAACCATTGTAGCCTTGAACCTGAGTACTTTGGATCTACTTCAGCAAAAATGAACATAAGAATTACCCTACTGAGTTAGACCAAAGCTCCTCCACAACTCCAGAATTCTTTCCCAATGGCAATTATTCCAGTGCCTGCCAGGAGCATGATGAAGTTAACGCCTCTCTATTCTTTTATCTTCTATAAATCTTAGGTCTGGAGGACATACAGAACTTTTGAGGGAAATAGGGGGGCATATGGTAGTTTAGGCAGCCTCTTCTTCCCTTATGACAGACAGCACAGTATACTTTTCATCCAGTCTTGCAGATTTCTCCTTCAGAGACCTTAAAATGGCAGCACACCATCACATGAAGAAAGCTGATGGCTGTCAGGCATAGTTAGGTAGGATTGCCAATCCCCATGTGGGGACAGGGAATCCCCCAGTTTGGAGGCCCTCCCCCCACTTTAGGGTCATCAGAAAGCAGGGGGAGGGATGTCTGCTGGGAACTCCGTTATTCCCTAAGGAGATCAATTCCCATAGGGAATAATGGAGAATTGATCTGTGGGTATCTGGGGCTCGGGGGCTATTCTTTGAGGTAGAGGCACTGAATTTTCAGCATAGCATTCATTTTCAGCATAGCCTCTCCCCAAAATACCCTCCAAGTTTCAAAAGGATTGGACTAGGAGGTCCAGTTATATGAGCCTCATGTGCCCTATCTTTCATTATTTCCAGTGGAGGGAAGGCATTTAAAAAGTGTGTGGTCCCTTTAAATGTGATGGCCAGAACTCCCTTTGGAGTTCAATTCTGCTTGTCACACTCTTGCTCCTGACTCCACCCTGAATATCTCCTGGATCCACCCACAAAGTCTCCTGACTCCACCCACAAAGTCCCCAGATATTTCTTGAATTGGACTTGGCAACCCTACAGTTAGGGATGCCAAGCTTGGGGGGAGCATGTTATGAAACTATTGTGCACTTGTAGGAGATGCAGTGAATTAAAATTTTGAAGAGCTCTTACCTACAGAGGTGGACTAGTAATGTAACTTACAGGGCAATTTCCTTGTGGGCCAGTGCCCTAGATGGCCAATGGTGGCCACGAGCAAACAGAGCCAAGCCCCAGACAACACCTTGGGGCCACTTAGCAAACTGGAATCAGTTTACCAGCAGTTTTCCATGACTGTTGTCAATTTTCAGAAGGAAGGAATGGGTGGGTTAATGTCCATTGTTTGTGCTGCTGAGCTGATTGACCTCTGCAGAGCTGGCTTGTAGCTCCAAAGCCATTTCCGTTTCCCAATTTAATCTTGCCAATCTAAACCTGTTGCCAAAGCTGCTTATGCTACTGGCCTTCATCGCTTCTGGTAGATAATTTCATACAGCAATTGTGTCCTATATGAAGAGCATTTGTTTCATATGAACCATCTGCAGTTCAATTTCACTGGATGCTTTCCAAACTGTGGTGTTTTGAGGCAGATAGAATAATTTCTGTCAACTGAATTCCATTTCTTTCATGATATTACAGACCTTTATTATGTTCACTGTCAGTCACACTTTTTCTACTGAGGCAATACTATTCGAAATACTAGGTTATCTTGTAAAATATATTATTTCACTTGCTCCATGAGACCATGGCAAATCATACTGATTTATGAAGAAGACTGTATCCCCTAATTGTAATATTAATTTGCACAAGGACAGGAGGGCTGATGGTGCTTGCCTTGAGAAGAAGGGGACTTCAAAAGGCAGGGCATAGCATTTCTTTCAGAATAGGGTACATGGTGGTACTCATCAGCAGAGGTTGTTTTGTAGAAAAATAGGTGGTGGAATTATTAGCATAACTCATTAGCATATGCCGCCCTCCCACCAACCATGAGCAACCCAATGCAAGAAAGGAGAGCCTTGGGTGAGCAAGGCCTGCTTGGGCTAGCTAGAGATCCAGCCAACCCAAGCAGGCCTCACTCACCTGGGGCTTTCCTTGGCTGCCCCCCCTCACAAAGGCCAGCAAACTACTCACTGCCCAAAATTACATAAGAAGTGGAGAAAGGGTGGTGCAGGCTTCTCCAGGGGTTAATGAGGGCTGCCTGCTGGGGGTGTGGCAAAGCTCTTAGTGGCTGGCTGGCTGCCTGCTCTCCTAATCCAGGATTGTTATGCAGCTGCACCTACTATTCAATGTATTAGGTAGATGGGGAGGAAGAGGGGGAACCCTCAGAAAGGTTTAGGAGCTGCGCTCCTATGAGCTCCTGCTGAATCTGAGGCCTGCTCATGAGTGTTGTGCAAGTCTGCCTGGATTGTGGCTGGCATTTATCTAACTATTTAGGGAACCTACTTCGGGCCTGGTCTTTTGCTGGTGATAACAGCCATTGACTATGAAGAGGCACCTATGAAATGCACATAAAACCATGAAATGGCCAGATGGGATCTTATTAATGACAAGCCCTGGCTGCTTGTTGTTGGGCCTCACATTAAGGCCAGGGCTAACCGCACCAGAGCTAAGGCTGGCCTTAGGTGTGATGCTTCCCGGTGGGACTGCTGAGAATATAATCAGAGACAAATACTGAATATAATCAGAGACAAGTACAAGGAAGTACTTCTTTACCCAAAGGGTGATTAATATGTGGAATTCACTGCCACAGGAGGTGGTGGCGGCTACAAGCATAGCCAGCTTCAAGAGGGGATTGGATAAAAATATGGAGCAGAGGTCCATCAGTGACTATTAGTCACAGCATAACTGTCTGGGGCAGTGATGCTCTGTATTCTTGGTGCTTGGGGGGGCAAAGTGGAAGGGCTTCTAGCCCCACTTGTGAACCTCCTGATGGCACTTGAGGGTTTTTTGGCCACTGTGTGATACAGAGTGTTGGACTGGATGGGTCATTGGCCTGATCCAACATGGCTTCTCTTATGTTCTTATGTACAACTGAAAAAGAGATTCTTGGAAAGAGGGTAACACAGAGAAAAACACCATGAATTAATGACTAAGAACAATTACAACATACAGTTTCAATAAATACTTAAAATCAATATCATTTGTGCCAATATTTTATCTCTAAAGTATATAGAGTCTGCAAAATTCATTTCCTACTCATATTCATTCCCATAGTTCCAAAGTTTAATGTCCATTTAGTAAGTCCCAAAGGTTCTGAAGTATTTAAAGTGCCAGTAGCAGTCTTTACAAGATTAAAGTGCATCAGCTTCAAAATGGGAAAAAAGTGCTTGTGCTTGAAATATTCAATCCTGGATAGTAGATTCGACTCCTTCTCACCACTTTGGAACTATGGGAATATAACCAGGGCAAGGGTTTTCACACCAAATGCAAATGCAAACATAATTGGGAATGGGATGCTTGCCAAGGCCCCCACCCCAAGCCTTCTTGCACATGTGGGGGAACCTTCTCTCAGCCCTTTCAAGTGGCTTGATCTTCTGTCAGCTTAGGCAGTAAGAAAGAGGGAGGGTCAGGCACCTACACCACTTCCACCTGTGGTGCAGCCAAGTAACCTCACTTTTGCCAGAGCTTCGACTTGGGCTTGGCTTGTACCCCCATTCACTTCCATGCCCCAATTTCTCCATTATCCAATTAACCCAACAGGACTGCTGCCAAATACCTTCTTCACAGTTTCAACATCAGCTTTCATACCATTTTCACACATCCTCACAGATTGTGGCAACCTTCTCTGCAAGACCTGTCATGGTGACCCAGAAAATCACTGAGGAATGCACAGAAGGCAGGTTGGTGAATCCATTTAGGTCTTCCCCTCCCACCTAACTTCAGAGTCTTCCCCTCAGAGGTGGCACCAAAAAAGATGTTTCCATCCACAGCAGCTGAGCTGGGGTGCTGCTGGCCCATAACAACTCAGAAAGACAGAGGGTCCATTCACACAGCTAATGTATTTTGCAAATCCTTTTACATTTGGTCCAGGACACCTCCCATCTTCCTAATGACAAGTTGTTAGGTCTTTGGGCAATATTGGGGAGGATTATAGAAAGCAAGAAGTGCACTTTCAAAGAGATCCCAGCTCTCCTAGGGCACCTTAACTGCCTGTACAGTCATGGCATGCTTTTTGTGCACATCTCACCTATGCCACAGTCAGGGTGAAATCCCTGCACCATCACATTAGGGTTACCCATGTTTACCTATTAGAGTTTAATGGGGTTGTCATATGGCAATTGCCTTTTAGCCCAGGCTCATCACTCCAAGTCCACATGAATACAGCCAGCAGTTTGGGGTTTGGCATGTACTTTGCAGGCTGATGGTGCTTCCAGTGGTGCCCCCTACACTGGGTGGAACAGCATATTCAAAGACCTTACCTTTGTTGAGTTTTTTCTGATCCTGATGGTTGTCATTATCTCACAAGACTTTCTAAGGGACAGGCACATCCAGTTCTGGTGTGATAACCAGGCTGTGTTCAGAGTCATCATCAGTCTTCAAACTCTGAGTGGGTTATATGTCATGTGCAGATTTGTCTTGACATGCCTTGAAGCTAACGTTTCCTTCTCAGCTCAGTATATTGCAGGCGCCAGTAACAACATCGCAGACACTTTCTCTTGGTTTCAAGAGGAGAGGTTCTGAGTTCTGACTCCTGATGCGCACCCCTACCTGGGTCAATTTCCAGAGCAACTGTGGCTGCCAGGCAGCATGTGATTGTCCAGAGAATGTTTGAGTCTATTGCACCCTCTGCAAAGAGAGTCTATGTCCAGTCCTTCATTTCCTCTTCAGTGGCCAATGGGGGTAGGAGTGCTAGCTGGTCAACCTTGGAAGCCCTGGTCCTATGTTACTTGGCATCTCTTGTAGGGTTGCCAGCCTCCAGGTGGGGCCTGGAGATCTTCCACTTTTACAACTGATCTCCAGTTGGAAGAGATCAGCTCCCCTGGAGAAAATGGCAGCTTTGAAGGGTGGACTCTATGGCATTGTACCATGTTGAGGTTCCTCCCAAACCCCACCCTCTTGTAGATCCCCCCCCCCTCAAATCTCCAAGTATTCTTCAACCTAGACCTGGCAATCCTAATCTCTTGGGGAATGAGGCCTAGCACCAAAGGAAAATGGGCATTAGGCTTGCCAATCCCCAGGTCCCAGCGGGGGTTCTTCCGCTTTCCCAGGCTCCTTCCCACCCCCAGTCAGCTGGATGGTGGGGGGAAGCCCCGCCCCCAAAGCCACCATGTGACTTTCCCCCTCCAGAGGCTCCAGTTTTCGATTGGAAAGGCTTCCTCTTGAGATGGTGTGTCTGTGTTACTTGGAAGAAGTTGGCTGCAACTCGTGAGTAGAGAGGCCAATCCCTCATGTCAGAGTCGCCAGAAAAGGGGTGGGGGGTGGGGAACGTCTGCTGAGCACTTCATTATTCCCTATGTGGAGATCGATTCTCATAGGGTATAATGGGGACTTGATCTGGAGGTTTTGGGGATTCTGGGGGAGCTGTATTTTGAGATAGAGGCACCAAATGTTCAGTATAGTATCTAGTGCCTCTCCCCAAAGTACCCCCCCCAAGTTTCAAAACAATTGGACCAGAGGGTCCAATTCTATGTGCCCCGAAAGAAGGTGCCCCTATCCTTCATTATTTCCTATGGAACGAAGACATTTAAAAAGGTGTGCTGTCCCTTTAAATGTGATGGCCAGAACTCCCTTGGAGTTCAATTATGCTTGTTCCTGGCTCCGCCCCAATGTCTCCTGGCTCCACCCCCAAAGTCCCCAGATATTTCTTGAATTGGACTTGGCAACCCTAATGGGCATTCACCTGACAGCTATCTCATTTTACAGCAAGGCCTTTGGGTTCCCCTATACATGCAACTTTTTTATGTCAAAGTGGACCACTGAGGGATGGAAGTGGGTTTCTCCTCCTGCTTAAGATGGCTGGAAGCCCATTACCATGCTGTTGTTCAGTGGCCTACTGAGGCAGCTTTTCTGGATTTGATAATCTGTTTTAGAGGTAGGGTTGCCAAGTCCAATTCAAGAAATATCTGGGGACTTTGGGGGTGGAGCCAGGAGACTTTGGGGGTGGAGTCAGGAGACATTGGGGTGGAGCCAGCAGCAAGGGCATGATAAGCATATTTGAACTCCAAAGGAAGTTCTTGCCATCATATTTAAAGGAACCGCACACCTTTTAAATGCCTTCCCTCCTTTGGAAATAATGAAAGATAGGGGCACCTCCTTTGGGGTCGTAGAATTGGACCCCCTGGTCCAATTATTTTGGAACTTGGAGGGTATTTTGGGAAGAGGCACTGGATGCTATGATACAAATTTGGTGCCTCTATCTCAAAAAACAGCCCCCCAGAGCCCTGATACCCACAGATCAATTATCCATTATTCTATGGGAATTGATCTTCACAGGGAATAATAGAGTGGCCAGCAGACATCCCCCCCCTTCTGCTTTCTGATGACCCTGAAGTGGGGGAAGGGCCTCCAAATCAGGGGATCCCCTGTCCCTACCTGGGGATTGGCAACCCTAAACTCAGAAGGCAAGTTCACCCAGTAACACTGCTGAGAACAGCAGCCTTAATTCAGCATGCCTTCTTCAAAGAGTGCTCCCAAATCAGCGTGCACAAGGTTGGGGCAGCTCTCTTCAGCAGGAAACAGAGGCACTGCGATCTTTCTTATGCCTAGTAGGGAGTAAGCTCAGCTGAAACACTGGGATTTGCTTCCAAGTAAATCTGCAAAAAGAAGATTATGAAGAAGTGGGATGACGGAAGCCTGTGGAATGCAAAGCGGCTGCAAATTGATCCCATCAGGTTCTCTGTGTAAACGCCGGGATTGGGAAGTGAAAGAGAGGATCCAGAAAGCGCGGGGGGGGGGGGGCGAGGCGGCAATCCTACAAGGGCTAGGCAGTATGCAGTTAACTTACCTCTCCCCCCCTGCCCCGCTCCAGGAGGCCCTCCTACCTTTGTGTGCGTGACTGCAACCAAAGTTCCCTTCAGAAGATCAGACGAAGGGGGCTTTGAATCTTGAAAGCTGTTTATAACCCTAAAAATTTTGGTGGTCTCTTAAGATGTTCCTGGACTCGGCTTGGCTCTTCTCGTGCAGAGGAACTGAGCTCTCCACCTTAAGCAACTGCTCACAACAGAATTGCTCCCAGACGCCATACCCCCCACCCCGCTTCCAGATATTTGGAAAGCGGGAGAGAAGGGGGCTAATCCTGGGGTCCCCTGCCAGGGCGGGAGGTTTGGGAAGCCTATTTAGAGGCTACACTTTTCTGGCCATCCTTTTCCATGGCCTTTTTCAAAGCCTTCCAAGCTGTTCGTGTTTTCATGCCATGACTCCTCTGGGCAGGCCCTAGCACTGCATGATGTCAGCATTCAGAGCACAGAACTCTACATCATACTTCATTAGTCTCAGACTGACCAGTGTGGGCAGGAGTTGCATATTTGCAATTAGGCAGCCATGCTCAGTCTTCCCTGCCCCATCTGTTTTTCCATGGAGTAGCTGGTGCTCAGACTCCCAGTCACTGGATGGAACACACCAAGGGTTGCCAAATCCAATTCAAGAAATATCTGGGGACTTTGGGGGTGGAGCCAGGAGACTTTGGGGGTGGAGCCAGGAACAAAGTTATGACAAGCATAATTGAACTCCAAAGGGAGTTCTGGCCATCACATTTAAAGGGACCGCACACCTTTTAAATACCTTCCCTCCATTGGAAATAATGAAGGATAGGGGCAGCTTCTTTAGGGGCTCATAGAATTGGACCCCCTAGTCTAATCTTTTTGAAACTTGGAGGGCATTTTGGGGAAAGACACCAGATGCTATGCTGAAAATATGGTATCTCTATCTCAAAATATAGCTGCCCCAGTACCCCAGATACCCATGGATCAATTTTCCATTATATCTTATGGGAATCAGTCTCCACAAGAAATCATGGAGTGCCCAGCAGATATCCCCCCCCCCGCTTTCTGATTACCCTGAAGCAGGTGGGGGGCCTCCAAACCGGGGGATCCCCTGCCCCTAAACACACCTATCATGGTTCCAGTTCTGAAGTGCTCTGTCTTCTGATTTAGCTTCTCTGGGCCTTCCACTCTGCCACTTCCATACTGGAGCTGTGACAGTGGCAGCTGAAATTGGGCTCTCCCCAGATAAGAGCTGTGCCATGGGGCACTGGCTTCCTCCTTCTACAAAGTATACATACACCCCTGCCCCAGCCAGATTGCTTTTCAGCCCCTGTAGTGCAGTGCAAGTTCATCTGGACCATCCATCACAGCATTGTCTTCTGGGCTGGGACCTACCTGGCCTCCTCTTGATGGGGGGACTCCTTGGGCCTCAGTGATCAACTGCAGTTTGCCTGGAACAGTCAGAGAGGGATGTGCTGGGCCTCACTGCTGCTTACTATTTCACACCAAGTTTTTTTTTGCCTTCTCCCATCCCCCCTGATGCCATCATCATTCAGTTAGGTGAGAATCATCTTCCAGGTTGAAAGGGGATTGACCTTGCCCATTTCCCCATGGCTGCAGATTAGTAGACTTTCATCTCCAGGCACCCAAATACTAAGCTGCCGTGTTTGAAGCTGTAGTCTGTGTCATGGTTGAATTGCAGTTTGAACACACCTAAGATCAAATGTTTTAACCAGGCTTTCAGTGACAAGCTCCTGAGAATTAGCAAGTGATGGAGTCAATAGCTTTCAGCTTCCAACCACTGTTGGAGGAATAAATTGGTGAGCTAGATGGGCCACTGGTCTGATCCAGAATTACAGTTTTTATTAAACTCCCCTCATACGCATATATACTTTGTTAAAAGTAGCTGCTCATGTATCAAATGACTTTGCCCTGCTCCAGTGATCTGATGAACAGTAACTCATCCCCCCTCCCCCCCCAAAAGAGGGTATAACCTGTTAAGCTGAATGAGTCAGACCATGTGTTCTGAAGAATTCTTGAAGAGATGTAACAGGCAATGTACTTAAAACCTTGGTCTCTTGAGAATAATGCTGTCAGGTATATGCAGCAGCAAACATCATGCATGCTTGGATGGGTTTAAGACAGCATGGGAAAGACTGCTGAAAAGGAGTTTTTTTAAACAGCTGCAGACAATTCTCTTTATTTTTGCAATGAAAAAAATTGCCACTTGTGACTACCCAGTCCTAAATGTATGATAATAGAGGGAAAATAACTGCTGTTTTATAGTATTGTCCTCCAAGTAAATAGGGAATAGTGGTTTTCAGTGTGAGGTAAGATAATGGATGAGGTGGCAATTATAGGGGCTCTATTGAAGGCCTTTGATTATGGATAATATTGTTAAAGGCAAAGAGTCTGAAATTTAATAATGGCATCTCTATGTTAGTTTTATATAAGGTCATAACTTGATTAAAATTTCTGAGCCAATTGCAAATTGGCCCACCACACAATATTAACGAACAATATATTCTCAACTTCACTAATGTTTGGTAGTGTTTGCCTCAGTAATTTCGTGTAGAGATACATTGCGTGTTAGCATAGATTTCTACTGATATGATATTTAGACTGTGAATGTGCTAACTGAACAGTAGCAACTTGTCACAGATATGGCCAAAAATATAGGGTAACAGTTGCTGGACTTGACCAAAAAGATCATAGAAGATATTATGAAATGCATAGTTAGAACAAAGCTGGCCTCTCAGGGAAGCATGCTGAGAAGAGAGTTGTGAGACCCAGAATAGAATAGACTTGAAGGACAGTAAGAAGAAGAAAGAGTAGCAACAATTATATGGCCTAGTGTACATTAGAAGCCATTTAACCCATTATCAATAGATACAGTTTGCTGAGGCTCAGGTGCAGAAGCATCTGAGAATCGTAAGAATGTCCAACTTCACAAAAGTGAAGATATGGTTTAAAGATAGAAGTATTGGATTTAATCTTATAAATGGGGGAAATTGTGTTGATTGGAAGCTTTTTTTCAGAAGGGGCTCCTTTCTTGTAACCTACTTACTTTTGGAGTAGGAAACTCTTACAGACTCATTTAATTGCTCTCCTTTAACGATCTATGTAACAGTGATGGGTGGATGGTGTAATATTTCTTGGATTTAGTCTGTGTTATGCACACATTAATTATGCTTCAATAAACAAACTTGGAATGGAAGCAGAGATTCTCTAGAAGTATTTACTTGTGTACAATACCCAGAATGAGCCTGTAGTGTTACTGAAGTGTCCCTCTAGCTTTGGGTTAAATTATCTGGAATAGGAAAGCTAACTAGATGCCTAGGGTTTCTTCTGTATGACTATACTGGAATCAGATCTGACCAGAGTCAGAGTCAAACTGACTATGAAGCAGTGACAGAATTATGATTTCCCCCCACTTCCATCCTCCAGTGTTAATATTAGCTATTTTCAGGAGCTAGGCTGAGCATGCATATTACTCCCATTCTACAGTCACTCCATTTGCTGCCCATCAGGTTTTTTGTTTTTTTGCAGAGGGGGGTACTGTCAAGTCACAGCTGACTTATGGCAGTCCCACAAAGTTTTTAAGGCAAGTAATATTCAGAAGTGGTTTGCCATTGCCTGCCTCTTTGTAGTGATGCTGGTGTTCCTTGGTGGGCTCCCATCCAAATGCTGACCAGGGAGCCCTGATCTGGATAGCCCAGGCAAACCCAGTCTCATCAGATCTTAGAAGCTAAGGAGGACTAATCCTGGCAAGTACTTGGATGGGAGACCTTCAAGGTATACGAGGGCCAGGATGCAGAGGCAGGCTGCAAGGATCCTCATTGAATGCTCTTACCTCCCAGTCCCACACACATGGGCACACAACCCCCCCCCCCCATTAAAAAAAATACTGGCAAGGGCTGATTGTGCATAGCTTCTGAGATATGAAGAAACTGAGCAAGTCTGGGTTATCCAGTTCAGGACAAGCCCATCAGTTACTGGTTTCAGTTCAAGATATTGGCGACCACATACAAAGTTTTTAATGGCCTTGGACCCTGATATCTGCAGGATCACCTCTTCCGCTATGCTCTGCCATGATAACCCTGCTTATTTTTGTAGGCTTTTCTGTGAATGCCACCCTGCAGATGGCACACATGCATTCTTTATTATGGCCCCCAGCCAGTGGCGGGCTAGGTCTAAAAATATTGGTTGCCAGGAGACAAAGGGGGCCTATCCACAACTATAAGGCTATCATTTAATTTTTATAAGAAATAAATAAAAATTTCAAAAAACATGTAAGTGGAAAAAAGGTACAATTAAATGTTTTGTGAAATGTAGATATATATTTAGTAATTGTAGTGTACATATATTGTACATTTTACTGGCAGTGTGCAGTAAATATTAAATGTAAATACAGATTGCATTTTCTCCAGAGGAGCTGATCTCTGCCAGCTGGAGATCAGTTGTAAAAGCGGGAAATCCCCAGGCCCTACCAGGAGGCTGGCAACCCTAAATACAATGTGAATTTTAGTTGCATTACAGTAATAATATTGGAACTTCTATTATATTTTCATGCTACTAAGAAGAAGATATTGAAGATATTGGATTTATATCCCGCCCTCCACTCCGAAGAGTCTCAGAGCGGCTCACAATCTCCTTTACCTCCCCCCCCCCCACAACAAACACCCTGTGAGGTGGGTGGGGCTGGAGAGGGCTCTCACAGCAGCTGCCCTTTCAAGGACAACCTCTGCCAGGGCTATGGCTGACCCAAGGCCATTCCAGCAGGTGCAAGTGGAGGAGTGGGGAATCAAACCCGGTTCTCCCAGATAAGAGTCCGCACACTTAACCACTACACCAAACTGGCTAACTACACCAAACTACACCAAACTGTCTAAAAGGACATTAATATTTTAAACATATTGTCTAATGTTTATGGAGGCCCACTTCATCAGGGGCCCACTTGCCATCAGGCAAGCTGACACCCTGGCCAGTCCGCCACTGCCCCCAGCTTATGAAATAGCATGTCTGATGAGGTCAGGAATGCTCCAGCTCTCCTGACATTCCTTAAACTATGCATGACTGAATTATTCAGGGAGGCATTTTTAAATAGCAATAAGGCTATACTATACAGAAATATGTTCTAATGAAAAGAAAGGAATTGTAGATTATACTCCTGTGCTATATGTAGTATCCTACTATGTAATTGCTGCATTATTTGACATGTTAATCCTTATGTTTTAGTGTAGATTTTTGCTTGATTTCAGCTTTCCTAATATTACATTGCTTATTGGATGCCCTGTCTTGTTGTTGGTATTGGCTTTTGTCTTCATGAGAAAGGCAAATTAAAAATAATGTAAATAAAATACAAAATACCCGACTTAGTATTCTATGTGTGGAAAAAAAGAAAATATAGCCACTTTGCCTAAAATGCAAGACTAAATTCACACTTGTAAGTTGTGTTTAGGAATCTTTAATCAGAAGGTACCTCCATTAAATTTCAGGGGGACATATTCAAAGAAAGCTTGTGTTTCTGGTCAGAATGTGACAGTGTATCCTAAAAAAAGTTACAACCTTGAAAATCACCCTTTTCTTATACTACAACCCTAAGCAGGTCTACTGGAAGTAAATCCTACTGATCAATAATAATAATAATAATAAAAATTATTTTTGTATCCCGCCCTCCCTTGCCGAAGGCAGGCTCAGGGCGGCTAACACGACACGGTATATACCATGATAGTAAAATACGATATTACAACAACAATTAAGCAATTAAAACAAATAAAATTACATTCATAAGTTAAGTTAAAAATTAAATAGACAGTTAAACCATTGTGAATTATACATTTCAGTGCTACAGTTCAACTATATCTAGGAAGGCTAGATGTCATTTCCCGGGTTTCCAGATAAGTATGGATTAATTTCTCATTATCGCGTGTTGTCCATTAATCCAATAGAGGACTGTACTGTTGGAAATAGCTTATGATTGTATGTGTGTAGGCTCTCTATAAACTGGCCCAGAGAACTGAGGGAAGAGACAGAATCACCTTATATTCTGCTTTTGAAATGGCACACCAGAAGCTTTTGAAAGTTCCTAATAAACAAAACATTTTATTTAACTTGGAGAAGAAAAAGTGAGGGGAAATCAGGTGTAGGATGTATTACACCAGATAATTTGTTGCCAACAAGTAAATGTGTCTGCTATACAACTTTTAAAAACTTTGAGATACTTTCTTTTCAGTTTCTGCTTAAACATGCAAGGATAGGTTTCTGAGTTTCACCAACACATAAAGCTTAGAAGGTGGGAACATGCAACTAAATTCCCCAGATCCTCCTACATATAATAATAATAATAATAATAATAATAATAATAATAATAATAATAATAATAATAATAATAAAAATTTTATTTGTATCCCGCCCTCCCCGCCTAGGCGGCTCAGGGCAGCTAACAACCTTTTATACATGTACAATAATAAATAAAAACTTTAACTTTAACAATAAAAGCATTTAAACATTATAAAAACCAGTTAATAATTAAAAATACATAATTTAAGTTAATTTAAGTTAATCTGGCAGCAGTGGTGGCATTCTGACGCTGGTCTGCCAGTTTAATAATTCCGTGATAATGTAGGTCCTTGAAACAGGACCATGCTGGCGGGTCCTTAATTCACAGTAATTCAGCAGCTGGTGTATGCTCGTTTGAAGAGGACAGTTTTGCAGGCCCTGCGGAACTGATCAAGGTTCCGCAGGGCCCGCACCTCCTCTGGAAGCCGATTCCACAAGGCAGGGGCTGCAGCTGAGAAGGCCCGCGCTCTGGTGTTCTGGAGCTTGACCTCTCTCAGCCCAGGGATAGTCATTTTATTTTTTCCGACTGACCTCAGTGCCCTCTGGGGTTCATATGGGGAGAGACGGTCCCTCAGGTAGGCTGGTCCTCGGCCATACAAGGCTTTAAAGGTAATAACCAACACTTTGTACTGGACTTGGTATGTAATTGGCAGCCAGTGCAGTTCGCGCAGCCCCGGTCATATGTGCTCCCATTTCGGGAGCCCTAACAGTAGCCTGGCCGCCACGTTCTGCACTAGCTGCAGCTTCCGGGTTCGGCACAAAGGTAGCCCCAAGTAGAGGGCATTACAGTAGTCCAATCTTGAGGTGACCGTTGCATGGATCACTGTTGCGAGGTCGCGATGCTCCAGGAAAGGGGCCAACTGCCTTGCCCGCTTCAGATGGAAGAATGCTGACTTGGCAGTGGCTGCTATCTGGGCCTCCATTGATAATGAAGGCTCCAGTAAAACACCCAGACTCTTTACCTGGTGCGCTGGTTTCAATGGCGCACCGTCGAAGGCTGGGAGAGCTATTTCCCCTCCTAGAGCGCCACGACCCACACAAAGGACCTCTGTCTTTGCTGGATATATATATATATACATACAAAGATGAGGGATCATACCTCTCTTCTAGAAGCTATTTCCCTTCTTAACTGGGCAGGGATCATTTCCATTTACTAGAAGCTATTTCCTTTTCCCTTTCCCCTTTCCTTTCCTTTCCTTTCCTTTCCTTTCCTTTCCTTTCCTTTCCTTTCCTTTCCTTTCCTTTCCTTTCCTTTCCTTTTTGCTTTAATGAGGACCCCCCCCCTTGATCTACTAACTCTCTTACCTTCTTTCCCAGTCCACAGTCAGAGCTTAACTGTCCTGTCTTCAACTGGCAGTTCCTGGCTGTTATTAACTGACTCTCTCAATAGAATTCCATTTGGACAGTCTGTAACTCAAAGGTTCTCAGATTCTGTTAAGAATTAACCCCTGACAGTTTGTCACAACTGTGTATCACTGTAATCCATGGTTCTAGAAAGCAAACATGAAATTTCCCCTGTAAGACTTTAGATGGGATGGGATTATGATGAGCTACAGCAAATGCCCTAACAAAGTATGTGTGTGTGTGTGTGGGGGGGAGTGTTAAGTGTGTCATGTATAACGGTAGAGTCAGAGGAGGTAAGATATCGAATAATTAGGTTGAGTAGACTGTGTAAGAGCAAACCACTGTACTGTTGCAATCCAGCTCAGCCTCAATTCTCCATCTGCAATATGCAGATAATAATACTGACCTATCTTACGGGTTGTTGTATGAGTTACTAATATGACACTTGGAATTTACTATGGAAATTTTAAGCATTTACTGTCATCAGATGTATACCACAGGGTTCTTGTTTGAATGTGTCTCAAGAAGACTGATGATGCCTTTGTAGAAACTCTTACGAAGGTCATCTAGCCCTAGGGAAACCAAAAAAACTGGAAATGTTTATATACAGATTGCATGAACATTCCCACACAAAATGATCTCAGTTTATAATAGGAGAATCAGCCCTTGGTTTTCAACTTTCACAATAACTTTACAATCATGCTCAACACTTGACATTGCTTCCCATACTCAGATGAGGCATATAGGGAAATGAGTGATATAATATATAAGAAAGATTTGGGGACAGATGATGTTCATTCTGTCATTGAGTTAAACAGGTGACAGTTTGGTCACTGACTGAATGAGAGGCAACTTGGCAGTCTTGTGCACATATCTCTCAGCATTCCCATGGAAGAGAGGGGCATAATATACAAACTACTTTGTTCTTTTTCATATACTCCCTACTGGCTCCTATTATAAAATTATCTTGCAAAGCAGGTAACTGCTTTCCTTCTAATTTTCTTTAGAGAGTTTTTAAAAAATCCATCATGTAAATTCCTGAGAGATGTCATAATGGACTGTAATTCTCATTATTGTCCATTATATAAATATGTAATTATGTGCTCAACAGACTTGCAGTTTCTTCATAGTCATCGTCAAGTAATACATTAAGGACTTCTTAAAGACTGTTTTAGTTCATGGATCACTGACCTTTAAATCCCTGTAGCAGCCTATTAAGCAAAAGCTGATAATTCAGTCTTTAGGAAAAAGCTTATGAAAATATTTTACAACACAATCCAGGATCACACCAATGCCCTTTTAATGCTGCAACCAATGCAAATGAATTTATTTGTACAAAAATGGGGGAAAAGTTGTCTATTGGACATATTCCCCATTTTCAAGGTGTAGTTTATTCTTGGCTATTATGAAAAGAGAATAAGTTTTTCTCTGCTATTAAGAACAGTTCTGTTAAAATGTAAAGTTTCTTTCCTTGTAAGCATCCATGAATTGTATCATGTTTTGTAAAAATGATTCCATTTCTCTGTGAGTTTGGCATAAGGGTATTCATTTGGCTATACCCAAGCTTTAAAAATAGCAAAAAACAAAACAAAAACAAACAAAACAAAACAAAACAAAAACACTTTATCAGTATTTTCCAGCAATTTTTTTTCAGCTAGATATAGATGTGGGTATTTTTTCCCCAGCTATCTGAGATAGCTGAGCTCCAAAAACGCCAAGATTATTTGAGATTTTTTGGGGGGACTGCCAGATAGCCAGAGTTAAAGGGCATTTAAAGGGATCACTCATGGCTTGGAGAAGGTGTTTAAACAGGCTGTGTGCCTTTTAAACACCTTCAGAGTTCATTTGTGGCTTGCAGAAGGCATTTAAAGGGACTGTGGTCCCTTTAAGTCCCCCCTTCCATTGAAACCAATGGAGAATGAGGGCATCTTCTTTGGGGCCCATAGAATTTGACACCCTTGTCCAATCTTTTTGAAACTTGAGGCCTTTTTTTGAGGAGAGGCACCAGCAGCTTTGCTGAAAATACAGATTTTTTAGGTTCAATATAGCCGACCCCCCCCCCCCAAACCCATTTTTTGCACACTCCTAGTTTAATAATTCAGTAGCTGTATGTTACATGTCCAAGTTTTACTTTCCATAACTTGAGAGCCTGCAAGAAACCGCTGGAAGGGGTGAGCGATACCCCTCTAACACGTTACCGTAAGATTGCTAATGTCTGGGGCTATGAAAATAAATTTTTTGCCCTAGAGTTGCCAGGGCCATCTCATGATCCCTGGGAGTCATTAGGGTCAGAACCTGGGAGGGGGAAGCACTGCTGATAATTTCCAGGTGATTTCCCAGGCATGATGTGTCACACCCCATAATGATCTAGGAATTTCCCCAATCTCTATAGTAAATGCCATAGAAATTGGGTCAATTCATAGAGTGCTGGAGTGGGAGCTGTGACATTGTCCTCCCATTTAGCTCCTGCTGCTCACTGAATTGAACACAGATAATGAAGATTGTTGTGGGAGACAGGCAGGCACCTGGCAGCCTGGCAGCCTTCTGAACTTCAGCAGTTGAACTGCTGAACTTCAGCAGTTTACAGCTGAACTTCAGCAGTTTACAATGCAATCATAAGACCAATTTCCAGAAAGTAAATCCTATTGAATCAACCTGAATAGGTTTCTGAGTATTAGTATTGCTCTTATAGTGCTATAGAACAATAGCTCTGAAGTGCTGACTATTGAGTTTTGAACCTCTACCTGAACAGTACAATGCAAGAGATTTTTCCTTCCTTGGGAGTCTGGAGAACCATAGTACATATCACCCAACCCCGTTTTCATTTCTCCATTCCAGAATACTCTAAGTCTGGGGTGTCATCTTGACCTTGTCGGGCCGGGCCAGGCCATGTGTGTCATAAAATGTAATGCCAGATCAGGGAGATATAACCTTTATAAAGGACACAGACAAACATACACACTCAGCCTAATCCACCTCACTGGTTTACTCAGCCTCAGCCAACAGAAGGAAGAGAGGCTTGGCACAGTAGCTCTGCTGGGCAATTGAGAGAGCCTGGCAAAGCTAGTTCTTCTTCCCAGACATCCTTCCCAAGGGAGGAACATTGCTCTGTAGCTTAAAAGGGGTCAGAATTTTGAACATTCAGAATATTGTGGACTGCATACCTTAGACCTCAATTCCCCCTTTTCTTCATGGCAGTTTGGGTTCCAACCAGGCCAATTGCTCTAGCCAATGCAGTAATCTTTACCTTGGTTATTGCTGACCTAATTTGAATTCTGAACCTATCAGCATAGGATCGTAAGCTCTGTTAATAGTAGGAAGGATCTTGAGCACAACTGAGCAATAGCCAGTCAGAACACATTTCCATATCCAAACATTACTTACCTAAGTGAGCAAATGAGTAAAATTCAGTCATAGCTAATATTTTTGCCAAGTTATATTTAAAATGATAATTGCTGTAATATTAATAGGTCACTAACACAGTGTAAGAACCGCCGGACACTTACAAAATATCCCTTTTTACCAGTAGCCTAAGTATTTTTCCAGTTTAATTTACACAGTAACAGTTAAACAGTTTTAAAATATTCACTCATCTATTCCAAATCAGTATACCCTTCCAAAGCAATATTTCCAAGGTAGCTTCCAACAATAAAACATAAATTAATCATGGTTTCTGTTGGGGAACCTTGGGAATTCTCACAAAGTGTTTATTCTCAATAAAATAGTCCATAAAGCACAACAGCTTGTTAGACTTTCTCAGGCTGGTCACCCAAGACAATCATTCCGTAAACTACAGTACGCATACAGCCCAATTCAGAAACCAGGAGATTCATAATAAAAGGATGATACTATTAAATTTTAAAAATAAACTAAAACATCAATACATCTGCTACAAGAATTAGATCAAGATCCTCAGAATCCAATCTATCAAGACAGTTTCAAAACTTGGTCGCAAAGTTTTAGTGCTCATGAAAGACATCTTGTTCCTGCTTCTATGGTACTCTTGTCAGACCCTGAAAATAGATTTAACTGATGGTAATCTGCAGAGGAGGCTGTGGAGCTAAAATGTTAACTGTTTGCTTGGCATACATATTATGGGGTGCGGGGGCGGGGGGAGAAAATGTGTAATGGAATCTACAACGTAAGCCCCGCATCTTCTGAAGATTGCTCTGCTCTACTGGCTAGTTCTCCTAAAGGATGGGTGTTTAAAAGGGCTAAGGATTACATTAAAATGGGCTAAGGACAACAGCTTACAATAAGCAGGGACTATGAGATAAATATTTATTACAAGAAAATGAAGGTACAAAACCTAGATAGGTGAGCAGACTCGCTCACTACAAGCAATTGCCAGTCCAGTTCTTCAAGCCTTCCCTTGTTTAACCCCAGCACTGACATAAATCATTGATATACCCAGATCAGCAATTTTCTTGCAATTGTCTGGTTCCAAGAACTAGAGTAGGAGACCATCATCAGAAGGGAACTGGGAAAGCTGAGAGACAGCCTAAACTTGAATGCTACAGACCAAATTAAAGCTGAAATATACTTCATACCTACCTCTAGTTGCAAAGCTGATGAGGTTATGCACCTTGAGAACTGTAAATCTGTAAAAGGCCTCTATCAAAGCATGTTCAGCATTTGGGCAGAAAATACCCCCAAATACATTTCAGGTTTCTTTAGGAGAAGATGCAACAATTAAACTGATTTCAAACAGGTTTCGCACACATTTAAGCTGGCGATATAACTGTGTCCCTGAAATGTGTTATTTTATTTACCAGCAGTGCCGAATTAGAAATGTAAACTCACCCTTGACCCTGCATGGCAGCAAAGATGGAAGCAACTGTTAGCAGCAGTGCCTGCAATCTATTTCATGTGATTCAGGTGGAGAGTAGTGTCAACTGCCCCTTCCTATTCGTTTTCTCCCCTACTCTTCCCTTTCCTACCTCTATAGAGAAGGGCTGTGGCTCACTGATAGAGGTCCCAGGTTAAATCCCCAGAATCTTTGAGGAGCAGGTTTTAAGTGATGTGGAAATTATTGAGAGGGCTGTGGCGTTGCAGTTAGAGGATTTTTTGGAGGACGCTTCCACCCTAGACCCATGGCAGTCCGGCTTCCGCCTGGGCCATGGGACGGAAACAGTCTTGGTCGCCCTCATGGATGACCTCCGACGGCAACTGGATTGAGGCAGCTCGGCAGTATTGCTGCTGCTAGACCTATCGGCTGCGTTCGATATGGTCGACCATCGGCTGCTGACCCACCGCCTCACTGACGCAGGAATTTGGGGGCTAGCCTTACAGTGGCTCTCCTCCTTTCTTGAAGGTCGGGGACAAAGGGTGGCAATTGGGGGGGAGCTATCTCAGAGACACCCACTTCACCGTGGGGTGCCTCAGGGGGCAGTTCTCTCCCCGATGCTGTTTAACATCTACATGCGCCCCCTTGCCCAGATTGCACGGAGGTATGGGCTGGGTTGTCATCAGTATGCGTATGATACCCAGCTCTATCTACTGATGGACGGCCGGGCTGGCGATGTCCCTATAAATTTGGACCGGGCGTTACAAGCCGTGGCTGACTGGCTCAGGCTGAGCGGGCTGAAGTTGAATCCGGTGAAGACTGAGGTCCTTTGCGTGGGCCACGGCGGACCGGGAGGGGAGATTACCCTACCGGCTTTTGACGGTGCGCCACTGATACCAGTGCTCAGAGTCAAGAGCCTGGGAGTGCTACTGGAATCCTCTTTATCAATGGAGGCCCAGATAGCTGCCATTGCTAGATCCGCCTTCTTTCACCTCAAGAGGGCGAGGCAGTTGGCTCCCTTCTTGGAACTCAGCGACCTAGCAACTGTGATCCACGCAACCGTCACCTCGAGACTAGACTACTGCAATGCCCTCTACATGGGGCTGCCCTTATACCAAACACGGAAACTTCAGGTGGTCCAGAACGCGGCGGCCAGGCTGCTAACGGGACTACCTCGGTGGGAACACATGCGGCCTGGGCTGCGGGATCTGCACTGGCTACCGGTTGTGTACCGTGTTCGCTATAAAGTGCTGGTCATCACCTTTAAAACCCTATATGGCCGAGGACCTGCCTACCTAAGGGACCGCCTCTCCCCATATGTTCCCCAGAGAGCACTGAGATCCAGCTCTCAAAATCTTTTAACAATCCCTGGGCCAAGAGAGGCTAGATTGAAGACAACCAGGGAGCAAGCCTTCTCAGCAATGGCCCCTCGATGGTAAAATCAACTTCCAGAGATAGTGCGAGCCCTGTGGGACCTGAACCAATTCCGCAGGGCTTGCAAAACATTTCTTTTTCAGCTTGCTTTTAAGACAGAACCTGGCTAAACTGATTTGTAGCCATCTAGCCATCTTATGTATGATTATGACGTATAGTATTTTATGGCACCTATTTTATCTATTTTTAACTAATTTATTTATGTAATTGATTGTATTTAAAATTGTTGTTTATATTGTTTTATTTGAATCATGGAATTCCATGTCTGTGAGCCGCCCTGAGCCCGCCTTTGGCAGGGGAGGGCGGGATACAAAAATAAAGTTGTTGTTGTTGTTGTTGTTGTTGTTGTTATTATTATTATTATTATTATTATTATTATTAAGACCTCAGTCTGAGACCCTGGAGACTTGTTGTCAGATTAAGTAGATAGTACTGACCTTGATGGGCCAATGGGCTGATTTAGTATACAGCAGCTTCATGTGTGATTCCCTTTTGTTGGAAGGGCATAATCCTAGTCCTGTCATTTCTGCCTCAGCTTTTCTCTCTCCTCTGTTTGCTTGTGCCTGTCCGCCTCCCATCTTTCCCTTCTGCTATGTCAGTCACTGGAACTATCACTCTGGATTCTGTGGATTTGTGGGCTCAAACAGTTGCCTGAACATACTAACCACTGATACCAGTTAAACATCCATTGGCTATGGGATATCATTGAAATTAATAGGATTTAAGTGAGTTGCACTTCAGTCGCAGTTGAGTGCTATGGTCCTCTGTATATTCACAAATTTCAGACTTTCCTACAAAAAAAGCTTGTCATTTCCTTTGATTTGCTTGTCCTAAATTCACCTCTCTTATTACGAATGATTCATAGAAACATAATTGGCATACATTTGAATCAAAGACCCTTAACATGTTTAAAGCAGGGTATGTGTGGGGTGGATTTAATCTATTTGAAACATTGTTGTGGTTTGAAAGCCCAAACTTTTTTTTTTTACTGTGATGTTATAGATTGTAGAAAATAGGACCACTGACAGACTCTTAACTCTGTGGCATTATAGTCTTTCTTATAGCTAGATTTAGATCCTATTACAGAAAGAATGCGAATGGCGTCAGCTAACCGTATTGAAGTAAAAATGTTCCTGTGAGATATAGTATTTGCTACAGTGGCAAGGCAAACATACCATTACATTTCAGATCAATCTTTAAAAAGTCCTCTTTTTTTTTTTTTGCAATAACACTATTTTGAAGCATGCATACTTCTTGGAGAACTGTTGCATTTTACTAAATTCCCTTTCATAAAGGAAACCATCATTCCTCTCTCATGTGCTTGCTATTTTCATGTCAGAGTGAGACAGTAAAATGAGAAAGAACTATCAGCTGATATCAGACATTGTGTCTATAGGAGCCCACCAAGCATTCATACCAGAAGCATGTGGTCCCCTGAATTTACTCAATATTCACAGTTGCCATTTTGTGTGAACTGAGCAATGCATGGATATTTCATGTGCATATAGCTTCTGTGTATGCATGTATGTATGCAAGCTGTGCATGCTTCATCAAAGCTATATGTGCATGGATTATTTATGCATTGTCACATGCACACCAAATGGTAAGTGTGCATATCAGTTGTATTGTAGGGGACTGTACATTCCTGATGTCTGTTGTTGGTGGGCTCCTAGTGCTCATGAACATAACATCTGAAGCAAGCTGGATGAGAGGAGTCCAGTGTCTTGTTTCCAAAGTGACCAACCAAATGCTACAAGCAGGGTACAGAAGCCAAAACTTCTCCCTGTTGTCTGTCTCCATGGGCAAAACCTGCATTTTTGCAGTTTGGTTTGCGGCTGAATCACAAACTGAACTATGAACTGATATGCCAGTTCACACACCAAACCAGTTGATATTGGTACATGAGCCATTTAAAATTAAAATCTCTGCCTTCTGCTCCCGCAATTTTTTTGCAGGGAACAGAAAGCAGAGGTTTCTTGCTTTCTGAGCTGTTTTGTTTAAATGGCTCTGAGCCATGTGAACTCTTATTTCTGTTCTCTGTGGCTTCTTTTGAGGGGCAAAAGGCAGGTGTTTCTCAGCAGCTGAGCAGCTCAGCTGTTTGGTTTAAAGAGCTCTGAGCCATTTAAACCCTGCTGTCTGCTTCCTGTGAAAATCCACGGAAAGCAAAAAGCAGCTGTTTAATTTAAATGGCTCTGAGCTATTTAAACCCTGCTTTCTTTTCCTTGTGAAAAAGCCACGGGGCGCACAAAACAGCATGGGGAGCTCCACACTGCTCAGCTGTTTTTCATGAAGAGTAGAAAGCTCTTTATGAACCACCATGAACAGCCATAAACGAAATCAAAATTCATTTAAGTTCATGGTGATACTTCAGTTAGTGAACATTGCTTCATGAACCACCAGCTGGTATGTTGTACGTTCATTTAGTACAAAAATATAATGCAATATTTAAATAATGTGTCCTGCAGTAGTATAAAATCATTTGTCACCTCAGCATTGATGTTGCTTGCCTGCTGGATTGGTTAATAAAGAACTTTAGTTTATCAACCCGTTCATGCCCGTCTCTAGTCTCCATAGCAGTTTTTATATAGAGATCTACTGCCTTTGACCATGTAGGTTCCACTTACCTGTTATGTTTATTTGTGTAGTTCCCTTTTGAAACCATGTATGCTGGCAGCCATTGTTTCACCTTTGGCAGTGATTTCCATAAGTTAATTATGCATTGTAGAAAAATTAATAAAATTCTGTGCTGCACTGTCTTCAATGTACTGAGAAGGGTGTTCCACTGACCTACTTCTCAGCTAGAGTTTTTGGGATTGCATGACTGTTCATACCAAATTAAGTCCCACTGGGTTCAATGAGTTTACTTCTGTGCTTACTATTACAGCTTTCATCTCCACTATGCAATTTTATGAGCTGCATATTAGTTGTATTCTAATTGCCCCCCCAGGCGGAATAACGAGACACACACCGGATTGGATTAAAGGGCCACTTTATTAAACTTAACGGCAAGGGCAAAACACGGGGACAGGTCAAGCCAGGGGTCAACCCGACCACCTCCTTGACCTGGACTGGGCGAGCCCCCAAAGCCCCGGGTGTGAGCCAATCCACCGGCTCAGACCCGGCCGGCCCGGCATCCTGATCACCGCTCACCTGAGCTCCACCATCCCCGCAGACGTCCAGCCTGGGATGCGGACACTCACCGCGTGCCGGGATCCACAGACTCCTTGGAGCCAACCTTGGGCCGTACAGCTTGCGGTCCCCCAGGGAAGTCATGCGCCAAAATGGCGCGATGCTACGGGAGCTCACCGATCCCCAAAACATAATCCCAAGCACAAACTGCCAGTGACCAACCTATATAACAGCACCACCAATCCAATTGCCAGCACCAAACATCAGCAGTACAGGGTAGGCAAAAACACCCCGGAACTGGCCAATCCTTCTGGGGCGAAAAATTCCTACCCGGCCCCATAAACAGGCGACCAGCCTCTGCCTGAACTGCTTGAAGGGCGGGCGGGTGGGCCGAGAGCGAATTTCGGACTGCGTTGGAGGGGGCGGGAGCGGCCTCATAAGGCAGCACCACGCCCCCTCACCCCAGGGAAAAACCATCTGCCTCGCATCCGCGTGGGGAGGCAATGGGCGGCCCCCGGCCTCAGCGGTCGATGGACCGCTCGGCCGGGAAGGGGCCGAATTGCCCCTCCAGGCGGAATAACGAGACACACACCAGATTGGATTAAAGGGCCACTTTATTAAACTTAACGGCAAGGGCAAAACACGGGGACAGGTCAAGCCAGGGGTCAACCCGACCACCTCCTTGACCTGGACTGGGCAAGCCCCCAAAGCCCCGGGTGTGAGCCAATCTACCGGCTCAGACCCGGCCGGCCCGGCATCCTGATCACCGCTCACCTGAGCTCCGCCATCCCCGCAGACATCCAGCCTGGGATGCGGACACTCACCGCGTGCCGGGATCCACAGACTCCCTGGAGCCAACCTTGGGCCGTACAGCTTGCGGTCCCCCAGGGAAGTCATGTGCCAAAATGGCGCGATGCTACGGGAGCTCACTGATCCCCAAAACATAATCCCAAGCACAAACTGCCACAAACAGCGCCAAGCCTCTGCTTAGGCCGCTGTACCCCACAATATAAAACCCAGGAAGCCCTTGCCGCAAGTCAGCCAATTACTTGTTGACCCTCTCTGACAGATGGACACAGCCCCCTCTGTACAGTTCCGGCATGCTGATGGAAAAAAGAATGGCACGGAATAAGAACCCACCCCCGGAGAGGGCTTTACACAAGGCCGTGTTGGCCATTATCCTGTTGCACAAAAGCCACAGGGTCCCGAACTGTCCGCCACCCCGGTGTGGCAGCAAGGTCGACCCCAAATACATCCGGCCACCTCTTCCGATCCAAGCGAGATCCAACTGGGCCTGGAGTAAAACGGGGGGGGGGGGGGCTGCACTTGCATCAGCACCAAGACATTCTACCCGAATATAACCACCACCTGCGGGGAAGGAACTCCCAAATCCCTGAACCACAGGGGCAGGAGCCCGGGCCACCACATACCGCGACGGCCCTGCCATGCACTCGCGGCTCTATGGCTCCGGCCCAGCTGCGATGCGATCAGCGTCCGTCGGGCTTGGTATGCCGCCTAAAATACAATGCTGTGGCCGCAGATACGGATCCTTTCCCTAGCCACCAGCCACGGCACCTAGAAGAAAAGACTATTAACATTGCAGAACTAGAATGAATAACATAACGCCTTAAACAGTTCCCCATAGGAATAGTGCTAAACCAGCGGAACAGAAACAGGGTCAGGGGACCTTGGTAAGTAAATCTAAATTCAAATACGAACGCATAAAAACAGGCGCAGCGCTATATCAGAACAAGGGTGAACCTTTAACTACCACCTAGGGACCCTTGTCCGGCTGGGGCTGGGGCTCTTTTCCAGGGTGCTGCCCTGGCCCGCTACCTGTCCGCTTGTTAGGCCACCTCTGTTTAGACCTGGTACAGGCTGTTAAGGCGTGAGGACCCGCACAAATTGGGCACTCATGCATATATTTACAGTCCTTCCTGGCACACGAGCCTTGGGAGGTGAACTCCCAGCAAAGGAGCCGCGGCTGAGTCGACTGCCCCGCAGCTGCACGGGTGCCCGTACTAGTTGAAGACGCTGTCTTTTGTACCAGGTGGCCACTATCTGAACGCTCACCCGCATTGGGTTTTGATGGCGCCATGAGCTGCAGCCACAGCTGCTGGTTTATCTGATTCCACTGCATACAAGGATTAACAGCCGCCCTCATGCGGAACTGTTCATCGTACTGGAGCCAAGCCCCGCCAGCAAAATCATTATATGCGCGATATATAATATCGCAGTATTGGAACAACGGGGCTGCTCTCCATGGCTGGGCCCTGGCGAGAACGCCAGCGTAAATAAGGAAACCGGGCAACCAATTTGCCCATGTCCTATCAACTTTTCGACGCCTGAGCTTCTCCTTGTCTTTCTCGTCAAGCTCGTCCTTAGGTTTTTTCTCCAATTCCCTATAGAGGAGGCTAAATACGTCAACGTATTCGCCTTTGAGGATTTTTCCCCGAGTAGCAGCTGTAAGATGGTCACCCAAAGGCATGGCCGGGTCACCAAAAGGCAAAGCGTGAAACTCCAGTGAGCTGTAAGGGACAGGGGGGTGCGATGGGAAGCCCCAAATCCCCCCCTGTTGCCCGGCCCATGGTAGAGACATGGACGGGGCTTGCTGCCATCCCCATGGTGGCACAAACATAGCCGGGCCCGGACCCCCGGTCCCATGGCAGCCCTCGGAACCGCTGTTACCAGGGGCTAAACCCCAAGGAGACCAAACACTCTCTGGTGTGGGAGCCAAAGAGGAAAGGCCTGACAAAGGTGGGGAACCGAAGGCCGCCTGCCGCCCCATAAGTGAAACTGCCCCCGAAGAGTTGGCCCCCACCACCTGGGCACCTGTCCCAGGCCTGGTACACGACACCACATTGGGCACCCAAGGGCTCCAGGGCCATGCCCCCCCCTGGTGTAGCACGGGTAACTTACCATCGCCCGCCGCCGGCGCCAGCACAACCACGTCGGGCTCCTTCTGCTGTTCGGTATCCTGCGACACTCCCTCCTTCGCCACACCACTGGTTCCTTCATTTCCCTGCAACACAGAGAGACGAGCCAGCACCTCCTTTTGAAAGGAAATGGTGGCGGCCCTGCCGGGCCCTAAAAGGCCGGTGGCCCTCCTGGACGGGCCGGGCAAACCTCTCGCCTCCTCCAAGGCAGCCAATTGGTTAATGATGGCTTGCCTGGTCTGAGCCTCGTTGTTGTCTAATTCAGGGAGCGGCTCAGGGGGTGGCTTTTTGGCAGGGCGCTTTGCAGGCTGCTTGCCCTTCTTATTGCCCCGGCCCTTCAGGGGACCCATGGCTGCTCTGTCCTGTTGTTCCCGATATTATTATTATTGCTATTTGTCCCAATAGCCGGCCTACAACTCAACAATCAGGCCTTAAGAGGGCTACAATCAAAATTAGAGGGTCACAAAATCACGACAAGGGTGCCCAAAGGAACCCGTTCAGCCCACTGCAGCCGATCAGGCCGCACAGCCCCGTGTGTGATCTCCCGGCCCGAAGGCCTAATCAATGAGGGGTGGGCGGGGGAGGGAGCTCCGCCCGCGAGGGAACGAGCCGCTGCGAAAAACCTGCGCCGCCTTCCGGCTCCCCCGAAGGCTCCTCCCAGTGCCGGAAAACACAGCCGACCGAAGAGGGGAAAAAACCCCGGCGGCCCGCTGCCTCCACGAGGCCAGAAGAGGCCTGCAGAACACCGTGCGAGGCAGGGGGGGGAAGCAAACCGCGCCTCCAAGCAGGCCCGCAGGGCCTCACGCCGACGTCCCACCGCCGCACCGAAAGCCCTTGAAGCCGGCAAAACACGGCCGGAAGCCTCTCAGGGCCGAAGAAGACGAGCTCAGCCCTTCGCTCTCTACCGGCCCGCAGCCAACTGGTACGTGACTGCCCGGGCTGAGAGCGAATTTCGGACTGCGTTGGAGGGGGCGGGAGCGGCCTCATAAGGCAGCACCACGCCCCCTCACCCCAGGGAAAAACCATCTGCCTCGCATCCACGCGGGGAGGCAATGGGCGGCCCCTGGCCTCAGCGGTGGATGGACCGCTCGGCCGGGAAGGGGCCGAAATGTGTATACAGACTTCCTTGAATATTCTGACATTTTCTAGTAGATGGGATCGCAGAGTTAAATATGTTCATTTAGTACAAAAATGTAATGCAATATTTAAATAATGTGTTCTGCAGTAGTATAAAATCATTTGTCATCTCAGCATTGATGTTGCTTGACTGGGTGGATTGGTTACTGAGGGCTCAGAAAAGACAAAGGTTGTAACTTGGAACTACAGTAACATTTAAGAACCTGGCAAGGGTTTCTTGTTCCTACAAAGTAATAACTATTGGGCTAAATGTTGTGCATGAGGATCTGATTCACAGCTTATGGATCCTGTGCAGGACATGCTGCTTCAGAACATGCATTTGAAGGATGAAGATAACAGCCTCCATAAACTAATTGCTGTAGGAGGGAGAGCTGGGAGTAGGGATGAGCACAAACTGAATCACAAAACAAAATTCATCATGCATTTTGATGTGTTTGTGGTTCACTGTCTTCTGTCATGAACTTCAATTTACTTCAGTGAACTTTTAAAGTAGTATATGGCTTTTGGTGGTTGGGGATGGAGCAGAAAGCAGGAGTTTAAAGGGACTTTGAGTCCTTTTAAACCCCTGTATTCTATTCCCTGTGAAAGGAGAAGGAAGAAGTAGTAGTAGTAGTAGTACTAGCGAGCAGTGGAGAGGCGCTCCTGCCACTCAGCTGTTTCAAGCTGTCTTATGCAGTTCCTTTAAACTTCAAAGGGACTGCAGAAGACAGTCTGAAAAACAATACAATACAATACAATCACTGGACCTAGCAGCATTTAACAGCATCTAAGGCTCATTCACTTGCTCATCTTCCAGCATTGTACATGCCATTAAATGCCAACCATGCCCTTCAGTTCTGTACATGGGAGAAACAGGACAGGCCCTTCACCAAAGAATAATGGCCACAAATCTGACACCAGGAATTAGACAACTGATAAACCTGTAGTGTAAGAGAACACTTCAACCTTCCAGTATATTCAATGAGTGACCTAAAAGTAGCTTTTTTGCTGGAAAGGAACTTCAAGAACAGAATAGAAAGGGAAATTGCTGAATTACAAGTTATTATGAAATTTGAAACAAACACCTCCCTGGGACTGAACAGCGATATTAGTTTCTTATCTCTTTGCATATTTATTTTTATTTTATTTTATCAAATTTATATCCCACCCTCGCCTGGTGGACTCAGGGTGGCTAACAACAGTAAATTAAACCACATAAAACATTAAAAACAGATTACACAATAAAATCAACCAGTACAATTTACAATCATAAAACCAAGATGTACATTTTTAATTACTCTGAATGTTCTTACTTCAGTTATGATGATTCGGTGGGATTATCAGTGCCGTGAAGTAATAGCTACCTCCCTTCAGCCTTAAAGGCGAATTTAAATAATCCGGTTTTACAGGCCCTGCGGAACTATGCTAAACCCATTCTCACTAAGTACAGCTATACATCCACTGTATTCCACTGTATTTCTTTTTTGTATTAACACACTGGAATAATGCTTATAATATATGTTAGAATGAAATTAGAGTATGCATGTTAGAATGACATTATATGGACAGAAACACCTCTTAAAAAAACACCCAGTGGTGTTGAACTTATTTGTTATGAAGGCCGGATCTGGCATAAATGAGACTTTGTTGAGCTGGACTGGGCCATGTCGGGCTGGGCCTTGTGTGTACCTATTTAAGATTAGGTAGCAGAGATTTAAAATTTTTAATTTTTTTATTCATATGTAACACACATATGAATAAAATAAAAAATGAATATACAGAAACATACAAAAAACACCACACAGAATCACACAAAAGCACCCTACAAATAATGCATAAACTGAGGATAGAGGCAGCGGTATATACAATTATACTATTCAAATACATTTACTCATTTTTTTTGTAACCCAATATTTACATTTGATGTTTTACCAGTTTATACCTTTTTATTTTTTCCCACATTACCATTCATAAAATAAAGCCCATTTACCTATTATTTGTTTCTTATTTCAACATATCAGTCATAGTATCTATTTCAGCTATATCCAAAATCTTTACTAACAAATCATCCAATGTTGGTAAGTCTCTTTTTTCCCAACGTTTGGCCAACAAAATTCTTGCAGCAGTCACTATATTCAATATCATATGTTCCATTTGTTTCCCCATCTTATCTGTTATCAAATTTAATGAAAACAGCTCTGGTTTGAACGGAATGGCTACTTTGCATACCTTTTGCAGTAATTCATGTATCTCGATTCAATAATCTCTAACTTTTTTGCATGACCACCATACATGAAAATATGTACCTATATGTTTATCACATTTCCAACATAAATTTGAGAGATCTGGATACATTTTTGCAAATTTTTCCAGTGTAATATGCCAATGATAAAACAGCTTGTATATATTTTCTTTAAAAGCAATTGATTTTGTGACTTTTCTATTTACTTTCCATAACTGGGACCACCTCTCCATGTCAAACTATAGCCAATATTCTTGGCCCACTTTATCATCACCTCTTTTACTTCCTTATCTATCATATCCATCTGAAGTAAATATTTATAGAACTTGCTAATTAGCTTATTGTAAGTTTCCAGCAAAAGCTTATCCAATACACATTTTTGTAACTCAAATCCCATTTTTTTATCCTTGATATATCTCGACTTAAGTTGTACAGTCCGCCATCAATCTAACACAATATTCTGTTCTGCCAATTCATTGCTTGATTTTAAAGACTTATCTTGTTTCAAAATATCTTTATATCTGATTGGGTTTTGAGATGCAGACAGGTGAGGCTGTGCAAATACTTCTAAAGGTGACTCCCAATAAGGTATTTTTCTATATATGACCTCCTTCATTTTATTCCATACCAGTAATAAAAATGCCTATGCCTGCTTCATGCCTATATGTAGCACTGTTCACTGTATATTTCATTGCCTAATGAACTGTGGTTTTAGCACATGAAAGCTTACATCTAAATATACACAAAGCTGGTGTCCTGACTGACTCAACACCTAGTCCAAACCCCTGGACCTAGAATCCCAAAATTTGGGGAGTGCATTCCTTCCATGATGTAAGCACCCACTCTGAAGGGATTTTAGAAATCCCACACCCAAGGAGGTGAAAAGGGGTAAAACGTGTTTTCACAAATAGGTAAAGCTTTACTATGTGCCAGGCTGCTGCTTGCTTGTACACACTTCCTTCTGATTGGTCAGCTGTGGAGTTCTGAGGTGAAAATGAGTTAATGAAGATTGCAGACAGCTGAACAGGTGTTCTGACTAACTCATCAATGCCCAGCCCAAATGCCTGGACCTAGAAACCCAAAATTTGGGGAGTACATTCCTTCCATGGTTGGGTGGTTGATGGTTGGCTGGGAAGGAGACAGGGTTGCTAACTTCAGGTTGTGAAATTCCTGGAATTTTGAGGGGTGGAGCCTGGAGAGGATGGGTTTGAGAAGGGGTGTACCTAAGATGGATAAAATGCCATAGACTCCACACTCTTAAGGTGAGGGCTGCAGATCACTTAGAATTGCAGCTGCTCTCAAGATGGCAGATATCAGCTCCCCTGGAGAAAATGGCTGCTTTGCAGGGTGGACTCTGTGTCATTATACCCTGCTGAGGTCACTTCCCTCCTGCTTTGGTCCATACTGTGATTTCAGACCAGTCACAGACTTTCAGCCTAACCTACTTCACAGGGTTACTGCGCAGATCAAATGGGGAAGAGGACAATTATGTAAGCTGCTTTGGTCCACATTGTGGAGAAAGAATGTACTTTCCTAGGTAGAGGTTGTGTGTGGGGAAGATGGAAAGCTGAAGTCCGATCAGTTCCCCTACAGAAAACAGCCACCTTAGGTGAGTGGGAAGATAGCAAGGTGGTTTTCAGGTTTTGGCATCTCGAGCTTGGTGGGGTCCGCAGAGCTTGCTTGTGGTAGCCCCCCCGAACCAGGTGGTAGGAGGGATGCCACAGCTGTGGCACCCCAAGGAAGACTCTGGAGGGGTCTTCTGATAGCAAAGGGCTCCACAGGAGCCAGGGAAATGGTGGCGGCTGGTCCCTGTCTCTTCTGTCTGCCCCGATGCGCCTCTGTTGCAGTCGCCATGATGGTAGCAAGAGATGAATACCCAACTGCTTTCTTTTTCTAACAAGCTTCTACTATACTATATCACATTTCTACCTTAAACATCGAGATGCTACAGTACAAGTCTTTTTTTTTATTACCACCAACTAATGGATCTTCTGGTATAACGCCAATTGGGACTGTTCAAAAAAAGGGGGAAGAGGAGGATATTACCCCTCCTCTTCTCTTTTCCTGAGTGAGGCTTCAAAAAGACAAAAACAAACTTAACAACATTTTAAATTCATCTGAACAGGGATATTTGAATGGATTTGATTTACAACTAAACAAGCTACAATAAGAGCATTATTTTATCTTAATATGGTCTGAATAAAAGTCACATATATATTTTAGGAGACATGCTTCTGATATCTGATCGGGGTGGAATTGATTACAAGTGGACTGTAAGATGAAAGCACATAGAAAGATAGATTCAGAAAGACTTAGAGTTGGTTTTTTAGCTTTGATTACCGGACTGAGTTTAACTGTAGAGAAGATGGTGATTCAACCAAATGAAGCATTTGAAAAAAAATATATTATGGCTGCCATGTCTTCCTTAAAGCAGAAAATCGGTCTGTTGGCAGAGTTAATAGAGGACAAGGTGGAAATCTTTGTTTTAAAACACAGCGAAATGGAAAATATATACAAGTGGAGTGATTAAGGCATTCCAGTGATGTATATGGAGATGAAAGAGCTGGATAAAGATCCAGTAAGAAAGGAGTTGAAAGCAATCAAAATGGAGACATTGTGTGTAGCTACAAAAAGAAGGCAGAAATCAACCTGGATTTTTGCAGGAAGAAGTGACTTTGTGGAGATCTCATTGTTTAAATAAAATGGATATATGTGCTAAAGGGAGAAAAGGCAGACTATTTTAAGAAGACCAAGTCATGGAAAGCTTTTAAAAAGAAGGGATTATAGATTGTTGCTCTTTTTTGTAATTGGTTAACATGGAATTAACAAAAGGGAACTGGCGTACAGCCTTGAATGGCTCGGAAACGACAAACAAGATTTCCAGAGAAGTGTGACTTTGAAATGGCAAAGAGACTCTTAAAATCAGAATGTTTCTTTTCTGCTTGCTATTTGATTTATGAAGCATATATTTTTTAAAGTTAAATAGAGCAATTTAATAGAGAGTGGATTATAAAGAGATAATTTTTTCTAAAATAAATAAGGATGAGAGACGAAGCCGTTTTCATTTAGAGATTTTTTTTTAAAGTCAAATAGAGCATTTTAATAGAGAGTGGATTATAGAGAACATATGATTTGTTTTAATATAAGAAAAATAACAAGTATGGAAAATGAGGCTGTCATTGCTCATTAAATTTGCATCTGTTGTTCTTTCTCTCTTAGGGTAATATGAAAATAGGAGATGTAGTCTCCAAAAAGCTCAATGAAGTTAAATGCTTAAAGTTAAATACTTAGATATCTAACTTAGATAAATAACTAATTTGGGTCAATTTACAATAACCTGGACAACACAGGTATTTGGATGCTTTAAAGATCTGCTTATTTTTTTATTTTTCTTTTAATAATATATCCTGTTGATATTGTAACAGATAAAGTACTGTCTACTAGTTTTATTTTGGTCTTTTGTTATCTCTATTTTTATTTTTTTTTAATGTTGGAAGCAATTAAGGTAGCATTAAGGATAACATGATTATACTCATCTTCTCTGATGATTATGGTTATTACTGTTAAAATTAGTACTTATCCCTAATATGGTTAAGATTACTTAGTGGCTTTTATTTTGTGGTTGGCTTTGATGCTTTTCTTGTTTGTTGGTGTCAAAGATGAATAGTTTAGATTCATATTATAAGCATATATAGTAAAAGAAACCTATGATAAAAATGACTATAGGATGCAATGGTTGTATTGGATTAAAATGTAAGACTTGCAGATAGAAAAAATTCAGTATCGGGTTTGAAAGGTAGAAATGTAACAGCTATGTCTATTGCTGTTTTGTTTTCCTCCTTATTTTTATACTTCTTTACTTCTGAATCCCCACATTTTTTCCTTTTATACTGAAAACCAATAAAAATTTTAAAACGGGAAGACAGCAAGGTTGGGGGGAGTGAATGGGTGGGAAGACAGCAAGGCTGAGGGGGCGGTCACCCAGAGCCTCTTTCTAGAGCCCATTGCAACAGACCTTATTCCTACTGCCATTACAGTACAAAACCAATTCAAGAAACAAAACCCCATTCCTAAAACACACAAAAAATTATATACCCAGAAATATTAAAACTATATTAAAACTAGATTATACTATAGCAAAGCATGGGCTTCATGCTAGTTTTGAATAAAACTTTGTTGGTCTTAAAGGTGCCACTGTACTCCAGCTTTGAAAAACAATAAACTTTATAGGGACTGAAGAAGACAGCTCAAAACAGTTGAAAAGTGTGGGGTGCCTCCCCACTGCACAGCTGTTTGGGGGCTGACTTCTGCACAAGATAGCCCCAAACAGCTGAGCATTGGGGAACAAGCTACCCCCTGTTGCTCAGCTGTTTTTCAAGTTTTCTGCAAACCCAATTTAAAGGTACTGCAGTCTCTTTCAGTGGGGTTTGCAGGGCCGCAAGCCACCAACTGGTTCAGTCTGTGAACAAACAAACCATGAACTGCATTTTCCAGGTTCCAACCCTGCTTAGGACTTGAACACCAGGATCAGGCACTTGTGTGCAGCATGACTATGGCATCTTGCCAGAAGAGGGAGCTGCTGCCTTTTTCTCTGCTACTCCTTGGTATCACTGGTTACTGCTGTTCATTGTCAGATGACTCAAGGGGAGCAATAGTGTCCCAAAATGTACCAATATGGTATACTGGTATGCTTCATCTGTACCAGTTTGGTATTGTGTCACCAAAGCCACTAGGATTCCACACAGAGTGCTAGTATGGTATAGTATTAAAGTTGTGGACTGACAGTGAGGAATCCCTTGAAGGTCACTAGGTGACTGTGGGCCAATCCTAACTCACACGGGGTTGTTGTGAAGATACAACAAAGACAAGGAGAACTGTGTACATTGTCTTGCGCTTCTTGGAAAGGACTGAATTATAAAGCTTCCAGCACTTGAGTGCTATCCAAAGGAGAGTTAAATCCTTCTAAATACACTGAAGTTAGATGTATTTAGGACTACTCTGCTAGTCTGTTTCCATAAGAAAAGCCATGTTGGATCAGGCCAATGGCCCATTCAGTCCAACACTCTGTGTCACACAATGGCCAAAAAACCCAAGTGCCATCAGGAGGTCCATCAGTAGAGCCAGGACACTAGAAGTCTTCCCACTGTGCCCCCCAAGCACCAAGAATACAGAGCATCACTTGCCCCAGACAGAGAGCTCCATCAATATTGGAAGGGGTGTTGAAAGACCTGAGTCAGATTGAGGTGACAAAAGAGGAGGTCCTACAACTGATAGACAAATTAAAAACTAATAAGTCACCAGGTCCGGATGGCATACATCCGAGAGTTCTGAAAGAATTCAAAATTGAACTTGTGGATCTGACAAAAATCTGTAATCTTTCATTGAAATCTGCCTCCGTTCCTGAGGACTGGAAGGTAGCAAATGTCACCCCCATCTTTAAAAAGGGTTCCAGAGGAGATCTGGGAAATTACAGGCCAGTCAGTCTGACTTCAATACCAGGAAAGTTGGTAGAAACCATTATCAAGGACAGAATGAGTAGGCACATTGATGAACACGGGTTATTGAGGAATACTCCGCATGGGTTCTGCAAGGGAAGATCTTGCCTCACTAACCTGTTACATTTCTTTGAGGGGGTAAGAAACATGTGGACAAAGGAGACCCGATAGATGTTGTTTACCTTGACTTCCAGAAAGCTTTTGATAAAGTTCCTCATCAAAGGCTCCTTAGAAAGCTTGAGAGTCATGGAGTAAAAGGACAGGTCCTCTTGTGGATCAAAAACTGGCTGAGTAATAGGAAGCAGAGAGTGAGTATAAATGGGCAGTCTTCACAGTGGAGGACGGTAAGCAGTGGGGTGCCGCAGGGCTCGGTACTGGGTCCCATGCTCTTTAACTTGTTCATAAATGATTTAGAGTTGGGAGTGAGCAGTGAAAGTGGCCAAGTTTGCGGATGACACTAAATTGTTCAGGGTGGTGAGAACCAGAGAGGATTGTGAGGAACTCCAAAGGGATCTGTTGAGGCTGGGTGAGTGGGCATCAACGTGGCAGATGCGGTTCAATGTGGCCAAGTGCAAAGTAATGCACATTGGGGCCAAGAATCCCAGCTACAAATACAAGTTGATGGGGGTGTGAACTGGCAGAGACTGACCAAGAGAGAGATCTTGGGGTCGTGGTAGATAACTCACTGAAAATGTCAAGACAGTGTGCGTTTGCAATAAAAAAGGCCAACGCCATGCTGGGAATTATTAGGAAGGGAATTGAAAACAAATCAGCCAGTATCATAATGCCCCTGTATAAATCGATGGTGCGGTCTCATTTGGAGTACTGTGTGCAGTTCTGGTCGCTGCAGCTCAAAAAGGATATTATAGCATTGGAGAAAGTCCAGAAAAGGGCAACTAGAATGATTAAAGGGCTGGAGCACTTTCCCTATGAAGAAAGGTTGAAACGCTTGGGGCTCTTTAGCTTGGAGGAAACGTCGACTGCGGGGTGACATGATAGAGGTTTACAAGATAATGCATGGGATGGAGAAAGTAGAGAAAGAAGTACTTTTCTCCCTTTCTCACAATACAAGAACTCGTGGGCATTCGATGAAATTGCTGAGCAGAAAGGTTAAAACGGATAAAAGGAAGTACTTCTTCACCCAAAGAGTGATTAACATGTGGAATTCACTGCCACAGGAGGTGGTGGCAGCCACAAGTATAGCCACCTTCAAGAGGGGTTTAGATAAAAATATGGAGCACAGGTCCATCAGTGGATATTAGCCACAGTGTGTGTGTATATATAAAATTTTTTGGCCACTGTGTGACACAGAGTGTTGGACTGGATGGGCCGTTGGTCTGATCCAACATGGCTTGTCTTATGTTCTTATGTTAATATATTGTGGCTAATAGTCACTGATGGACCTCTGCTCCAGACTTTCTTGTCCCTGAGCCCCCCAGATGACCAAGTTTGCTTTTCTGCTCATTGCTTCATTTGTCTCTACCACAACCTTGGGATTTCATAAAGTACATAATAAAAACAAATACCTGTTTTTCAAGGTAGAAACTGATAACTTGCTGCACTGTGCTTTGATTCTATGGGGGTTACTTGAGTACAGGCATGAGTAAAGATGATATAACTATCACCTTAATGCAGCTGTCTTGGGTGATAATTTTGTAAGCAGATGAAGCATAAAAACAATAATAGTCATTCATTATGTACATTTCAGTTGCTGCATTTAACTTTACATTTAACTACCGTATAATTATCTTTTCATTTAACAACACCCAGGAGTTTGGGTATTTTTTTCCCCTTCTCAGGTTTTTTCTTATCTGCAAATTGAGAATTTGTGACTTGCATAGATTTTAAATCCAATTTGTTTAACTTTGCGAAAGTTCACAACCACTGAGCATTCTCAACTGCAAAAAAAGAGAGAAGAATTTTGAAATGTTATTTGGAACAGCCAAGAACTGCAGTATCACAGGACTGAGAGCCTGTGAGGAATCACAGGAAGAATACCAGTTAAAAATATCAACCCACCCCTCAAAATTAAGATTCTCTGTGTTCTCATAGACTAGTTCAGACTGATTCCTCCTCCTTTCCTTTTTTCTTCTTTTACATGACACTCAACTGTTCTTAGCCTTCCATCCCTTTTCTAGTATCTTCAGTCATCGTAAAGACATTTTAAAGGCTCCCCTCTATTTTCTTTAGTTAATTTACAAAATAAGGGTTTTTCTGCATACCCAGGGAATCCACTGACTAGGTAAGAAAGCCCTCCCTTGACTGCAGATATCATAGGTTGTTTTCACACTTACCTTATTCTGGAGCGACGTCCCTCTTCACCGCGCAGCGTCTGCGCGGATTTCACACTACTTGCTCCGCAGAAGCCGGAAGTCCTGCGGCTTTTGTGTCGCAAATGTAAACCATCAAAAACCAGTTTACATTTGCGATGCAAAAGCCGCCACGGGACTTCTGGCTTCTGCGGAGCAAGTAGTGCGAAATCCGCGCAGACGCAGTGCGGTGAAGAGGGACGTCGCTCCGGAATAAGGTAAGTGCGAAAACGACCATAGTTTTGTTGTGTTCATCATGCACACAAGGGCCAGCCTACTTACAGTTAGATCTTGTGACCAATTCTTGTTCCCAGCACATTCAGTTCCAGGAATATTTAGAAAACAGACCACCTTTCAAGTCCTGTGCACCTAAGCATGAATCTTACAGTAGCTTGCAAAGACTGAGAGACTGTTGAGGAAGGTCCTTCAGCCTTAACAAAATTAAAGCACATGTGGCTGGCTCAGATCAAAACACAGGTACACTATGTGGGGTTAGTCTAGCTTGAGATAACTGAATTAATGCTTGCTCAAAATTGCATCCTACTGAATGCAAAGACATGTACTCCCAAGAAAGTCTGCAAATAATTGCAGCACTATTGACTTTTCTTTTTGACCAGTGGCTACTAACAGTAGAACAGTTCCTGACTGCATTGTAAATTTCATGCTGTTTCTGGGGGTGGGGGTGGGGGGCAGTTTCCCAACAGCAGCATTTTGGTAGGCATTTATGGCTGCAGTAAGAATGAGAGGTGAGAAAGGAATCGCCTGCTGATGTAAATTTCTTAATCAGTGACTATTTTAGGTAGCATTCCAGGATGGGGTGTGTGTTTGTTTGTTTGTTTTTTGACATTTTACCCAGGTCTTCTAGATAGTAGAAGACCTGGGTAAAACATCAAAAAGCAAACAAACACTCCATCCTGGAATGCTACCTAAAATAGTAAATGATTAAAAACAATTTCAGGCAATGGCAAACCACCCCGTAAAAAGTCTGCAGTGGAAACATTGTGAAAGCAACGTCACCCCAGAGTCGGAAACGACTGGTGCTTGCACAGGGGACCTTTCCTTTCTCTACTATCTATCCCCATATTATGTTCCAGGGAGACCACACATTTTATGCTTTTTACTTACCTCAAGAATGAATTAACTGAAGTTTCTGCATGGCACTAGCAGTACACTTATAGCTGCCAAAAGCATCAGTAGCATAAGATCAACAAAAGCAACACAAAGCAATGAGCAGGTCTTCAAGTTCCCCAAGCATCTTTGTGAAGCAAGCAAGACAGTAATGGGAGGGGAGTTGTTGGTAGTCATAATGGAAAAACTCCAGTTGGCCATGGGAAACAGTCTTAAACATGGAATGAAGGAGGTGTTCTACTGACTTAATTTAGTTTTCTTCACAAGAATCTCATGCGGTACCAAAACATGCTGGGACAAAAGAGTAACGGCTGTCCTCCCTTTGAAACTAGACAAGCAAGAAGCAGTTTGGATCTGCCTTTAGTTTTAATTAAATCATGCAAGTCCCTTGTAAAACTAATAGCAGAAGTAAAGAAAAATAAGGTCATTGTTATATTAGCAAAGCTGAAGATTATCCCTAATGTGCCTTCTAAAATTAGAGTAAAATTGGAAACAGTTTACCTGCCTAATGGACCTTCTCCCATCTAATAGCAATGATGGGATATTTTTTTGGCAGGTCATATGCTCTCTTATCACAACATAAGAAGCTGAGCCAAATAGCTGCTGGAGCTTATGTTTTCAAAGACAGAACAGCCACAGCCAGATACTTTGCCCCAGTAGCCCAAGGGGAAACTTGAAATGTCTTCTGCATTGTCACATGTGATTTAACCTGCATAACATCAAGTGTATACCATTTTAAGACCATTGCAAACTGCAGAACATTGTGGGACATTTCTCTTACCCCACTCCCACTTTTTCAGTTGGTCCTAATAAAATACATGTATAGTGCAATTATTTGGAGTTTTTTCTTAATAAACCAGCAATTTTGGTTAATATTCATAATGCATTGAGCCAGTAGAGCTGCTAGGGAGTTTCACAGTACACTTCCTAATTTCAAGGTATAGGTTTCTTAGTTCTTTGTTTTCTCTTCTCCCCACTTGCACTTCTTAGAGTTATCATATAAGGATAGTATGGAATATGTAGATAACAAGTAAGTATATATTATTTGTCACCAGTGCTGGCACTTGAACCTGATGCACTTGCTCACTTGAGGAGCAGAATCTTCCTTGGCCCACATGTGTTGGAAAGGCCAACTGTGCAGTCTCAGCCTTGAGAAACTTGGCTGTTGAAGAATTTCTTGCCCAAATCCTCAAGTTTGATAGATCCAGCAAATGGGAAGTTTGAAGAAACTCTCTTGAAGAAACCCACACTGGACCTTACAGTCCTGGCCAACTACCACCCAGTTTCAAATTTACCATATCTGGGTAAGGTAGTTGAAGGGAGTGGCAGCTGAACAACTCTAGACTTCCTTGGAGGACACATCCATCCTGGACCCTTTCCAGTTTGGTTTTCACCCTGGCATGGGATGGAAACAGTACTAATTGCCCCCACAGATGACCTCCATAGAAATCTGGATCAGGGTGGGTCTGCACTGCTATTATTTTTAGATTTGACAGCAGATTTCAACATGGTTTATTATCTCTTGATTCACTGCCTTTCTGAGATAGCAATTAAAAGGTCCACTTTACAATGTCCTCTGTGATTGGAGACAGAGGGTGGTGCTTGGTGAGGGAGTATCCCAGTGATCTCTACTTGCATATGGAGAACCACGGGGGGCAATGTTATTTAACATCTATATGTATCCCCTTGGCCAGTTGGTCAGGGGTTGGCTGGGATATCATCTGTATGTGGATGACAGTCAGCTCTATCTGTATGGATGGCTTTGACCAGAGCATTGGAGGCCACGGATGAGTGGTTACAGCAGAGCTGGTTGAAACTTAATCCAACAAGGACAGACATCTTGTACCTGAGTTGGAGGGTGAGTTGAGATGGAAATCCCTTGTGCCAGCCCAGAAGGTTGGAGCCTGGGGGTGGTCCTGGATGCCTCACTTTCCATGGAGGCCCAGGTCACAACAGTTGCCAAAACTGCCTTTTATTATCTCTGGCAGATCAGGCAACTGGTTCCTTATGTCTCCCCCCAGGACTTATCTACAGTGACACATGCAATGGTCATTTCCATGCTTGATTACTGTAACTCACTTTACATGGGCTTGCCCTTGTGGCTGATTCATTAACTCCACCTGGTGCAAAATGTGGCAGGACACCTGCTGACTGCACTGTCTCTGTGGACACACATTTAGCTGGCACTATGCCAATTGCACTGGCTACCAATTGAGTACCAGATTTACTTCAAGGTACTGGTATTGACCTTCAAAGTCTTGTGCAGCTTGGGAATGACATACCTGAAAGACCACCTTTCCCTATATGTGCCCCAGAAAGCCTTGTACTCTGCCAATCAAGATCTTCTGGCTATCTCTGGCTTGAGGGACATCTGTTTAGCCTCAATCAGGATCAGGGCTTTTTCTGTCTTGTCCCTAGCTTGGTGGAACACGCTCTCATATGAGATCAGGGCCTTATGGGACCTTCTACCATTCCACAGGGCCTGTAAAATGGAGCCGTTCCACAAGGCCTTTGGCTGAGGTGGTGGGTGTCCAATAAAAATTCAGCCTCCCCTGCAGAAGTCATCACTCCTATGAGGCCCAGATTACAAAAACTTCTGAGTCCAGAAGCTTCTTCTGGAGGCAATTCCACAAGATTTGAGCAGCCAATGAAAAAGCATGAGCCTGGGTAATCACAGAACATGACTTATTTGTTTATTCATTTACTTACTGAGTAGGCCACCTGTCTCACTGTGAATTAAGGTAAATTACATGGTATAAAACAATGCAATCAAATAGCATGAGATGCCAAATAAATCATGCAATAGGAATAGGATAATAAAATTAGAAAATTTTGGGAAGTATTCAATACAATATGCTGAACAATGCAAAAATGAAATTATAAAAGTTTAAAAAAATGCAATAAGAGCAAGGGAATGGGGCAAATTGTTTTAATTCAATCTAATTTTAGGCCTTGTTATGGGACTCACACAGCCTTGGTTGCCCTCATGGATGACCTGCACTGAGAGATGGACAGAAGGAGTATGACTCTGTTGATTCTTCCGTACCTCTAAGCAGATTTCAGTACCATCATTGTGATCATTCTGGTCTGGGACAGGGAGGCACCATGTTATGGTGGCTCTGGTTGTCCATATGTGGTGGCTAAGTTTCAGAAAGTGATACTGGAAGACTGCTGCTCAGCCCCTTACCCTCTGACTATGAGGTCTCACAAGATTTCATCTTGTCTCCTATGCTTTTTAACATTGACATGAAAGTACTGGGTGAAGTTATCTGGGAATGTGGGCTGGGTTGCCACCATTACACAGATGACACTTAGCTCTAGCTCACATTTCCACTGATCCCAGGGAGGTTCTAGAAACTTTAGATGAGGAGAGCACCCAGTGCTGGATTAAACCCTGTGGAGGTTCCAAGGCAGTTGAAATCTTGGGTGGGGGGGGGGGGTTCACAAATTATCTCAGAGTCTGAGTGCCTACAGCCCCTGCTGCAGCCTATAGGCACCTTCTTAAAAGTCCCTTTTACTAAGCTGCAGGGGAGAGGCAGAGAGAGGCAAAATTGGCTACAATCCCAGCAGCAGCCACACCAGGCAAATTGGGCAAAGAGCAGCTCAGTTGCTGGTTGCACGTGCAGGCTGGGAGGGCTGTGAGCAGGGGGAAAACTAGGGGGGGGAACCAGCCCAGGCCCCCAAAGGTTTGGGAGCCCATAGGCCAGTGCCTACTTGGCCTAATTGTTAATCCAGCTCTGAGAGAACCAACAATAGACCTATCTGGGAAGAATGAAGCTGCCATATTGGAATATGCAATCCTTGAACAACAACAAAACATAGTGAAATTGTTTTTGAAACACCCATAAAATTATCAAAACAACCCATAAGAACAACATTCAGCAACATAAAATGATATCCCATAGCAGCCTACAAACTAGGTGGACTGCAAAAACAGCTCAGAGTAAAGAAATACTTGGCCAGGTACCTAAGTAACAGTAAAGGAGATGGCAGGTGAGCGTTGAGTGGGATGGTATACTAAAGATGAGGTGTCTCTGCTGAAAAAGGTCTCTGCAAGAGAAGAGGATCTTAACTGGTTCTCTTCATTGACCCTGCCCGCTGACAATTTTTGAACTGATGACTATAGTTGTTGCATCCGTCAGGGACCATTCGTTCCCAAAGAAATGACTGTTGAAAATTATACAGCAGAAACACATGCCACTAGTTCTGCAAATTGGTCCTTTCTTAAAACAGGCACATTGGGTATGCTTTTCTGGGAAATGAAGCATACTTTTGGGAGAGTGGCCCTCTAAATGGAATGGGGAAGTAAATCGGAAGCATGACAAATTTCTTGAATGAGTGTAAATCAGATGGGGATGACATAAGTGTGGAAACACATGAAATTATAGAAGTAATTCCTATGCTTTCTGTCAAAGCACTGTAATAGACTTTGGGTTAAAGAATGATTGAACACTGCTGCTTATTCCAAGCCCCTTTTCTGTACAGCTGACAGCTCCATTAGGTGGTGATCACCACCTTGCAATGCTCTATACTTTGGTACATTGTGACATTATAAAGAACATTCCAACGTGCTTAGAATGCAACTGCCTCTTTAATTGACAAGGAATGGTTTTAATGGGTACAATAAATGCAGGTCACATTAGGGTTGCACTAATTGGATTAATGGTTTACGTTGTGTATTTATGATCATTGGAGTAGCATTATAAAAAAATTCTAAATTCTGAAGAGGGAAAGTGGAATACATTGAACTTTGTGTGTGCTCGACAAATTATAGATTTTTATCTGTTTACCAGATTTCACTGCATTTGTGTAAAACGTGCACATATCACCTTCTGATCAATGTTCTTCATGAAAACATTCAATAAAAGCACAACTATACCATTATCTAATATTTACCAACAAAACTAAGAAGCAACACAACAATTAGAAATCATATTAAAATGGCAAGATAAACATTAAAAATGAGATCAAAGGTCACCAAATGCTGGGGGTGGGTGGGGGAGAACTGTACCTGGCTGAGTTGTCATACCAGGTGAATAGGTGGCAGGAAAGGAATTTCATATCAAAGCCCTGTATCTTGTGGTCACTTGTCTGAGATAGACAAAGCACTGATGATCTGTAAGGGAATTTTTAATGCATAAATCTATACTTTCTGTTAAAGTACTTCTGAGATGAGAGATGATAGGAGCTCTCTTGATCTTAGAATTGAACTGAAATAAACTTGACATATATTCTATTTTCACAATTCAGGTTTTTCATTGAAATTTATCTTCCATTTGAATTTGACTACTGTGATTGAACTGATAAAACTAATACAAAATTCATTATATTATGTTACAAACCAGTTTACAGGCAGCAACAGAGGAAGGAAGGGATGTTCCAAATGTAGCAGGAAAAAAAGAATATGCCTTAATAAACAATATAACAGACCAATGACATCTGAGACAAAAAAATAGACTATATTGTAACTGTAATCATTATATCTAATTCTGAAAGAGGCCCCAGAGTGTGGACCAAAATAGCCACACATTGGGGTTGGGGATAAAGGAGAGGTTTTTCTGTGAAACTGAGAAAAGCTTCAAGTAAGGGGGAAATCTGAAATCTTAAAATATGTATACACACAATGTTTGTTATTTTAAAAGATGAATGTCCTTGGAGATTTCATGAAACTACATTCTGAGACCTTGATAATCATTTTGGAAGTTGCTAGGCAACCACATTATTGAGCCTTCCTTGATTTCTGCCATTTAAAGGTAGGAGGCTAGAGAGACTGAAAAAGGTAAAAGATGAATGGGAGGGTGAGGTTAAGGCAGATAGTTGGGTGGGAGAGAAGGAAGCAGGGAAAGGAGATGAGCTTTGGGGGCTGCCATGGTAAGGGAAAGAGGAAATAGCGTGGGAAGGAGGATACAGAGAGGAGGAGGAGGAGGAAGAGGAGGAGATTGGATTTATATTCCACCCTTCACTACCCAGAGGAGTCTCAGAGCAGCTTACAGTTTCCTTTCCCTTCCCCTCCCCACAACAGACACCTTGTGAGGTTAGGTGGGGCTGACAGAGCTCTTTTGAGAACTGCTCTTGAGAGGAACAGCTCTGAGAGAACTTGTGGCTGACCCAAGAGCACATCAGCAAGTGCATGCAGAGGAGAGGGGAATCAAACCTGATTCTCCCAAATAAGAGTCTGCACGCTTAATCACTACACCAAACAGAGAAATGAGATGAACTCTGCAAATACTCATGGCTTCCTTGTATTTAGATATTTGACACACATACACACAATTGTTGTGAGATGCCTTGAGCAGTTTTCTTGAGAGACATAGCATGTCTCTCAACTGTAAAGTGAATGGTAATGCTAAATAAATCAAAATGATATACACATTTCCGTGGTATAGGAATGCTAGTACTAACATAACCAAGATGATTATTGGCAAATTAAAGTACTATATATGTAATAGCAAAGTGGGAAACCAATCAAGTAACCTGTTTAGTATAGTCTTAACAATAAGTATAGAAGCAAACTTTTGGAGGATCCGGGTGCTTGCTATATGGAGGACTTTATAAATAATCAAAATTTGCATTTCACCTCTTCAGAAACTTGCAGGAGTAGGATTTCAACTAAGATAATACAAGAAATCAATTAAAACACAATTGTTAAAACCAAAGCCAATATATATTTGTTCATTTAGAAAAATTGACTTCTTTCCTATTGTACCACTGTCCCAGAAGAAGATAAATGGGCGCAATATCTAACATCTGGAACCTCTCAACTTCTGTTAGAGAGTCTCATGAAGCTGGATAACTATCCAATTGTATTTGTTGCTGTTCTGCTAACAATGCACATATGATCTTAAAAACTAAAAAAAAATGGTAATATGCTTGTTTAGAGTTAAATATTCCCTACAAACACTTGTTTCTATAGGGGAAAAAAACTTTAAAAAGAATGCTAGGGTTAAACAATGTAAACTAATATTGTGTAAAACCCATTTCTTATTCTTAAGAGAATAAAAAACTGGAAGATATGTGACTAAGTATAAAGGGTATTTGAGAAGGATAGTGGCTTTCAAAAATAATAGAATAAGAATTTATGAGCAAGTATGTTAAATGCAAATGATATATACAAAAGAGAAACCATATGTAAGATAGTTTGGCACTTCCGAAATTGGTAATCTTAATGCCAGCTGTGTGTGGTCTGTTGTATATGTGTAAAACTGCATGATCTTTAAGAATTGGGATGATGATCAGGTACTATCATAGACTGACTGCTGCTGAACTCAGAGATCAAACAATAAGACTGAATGTCAAATATCTGCCGAATATTCAAAGACTAGCTACATAACCAAAGAATATTTGGAGGATTTTCACCCTCAGAATTTTTAGAATACAGTTCTGAATTCATTTCATATAGCCATATACCTTCCACCAGCCCTCAGCAGAAGCTCACAGGAGCACAGCTCCTGAACCTTTCTGACAGCCCCCCCTCCTCTCCACCTACCTTATCCACTGTGCAGCTGTATAACAATCCCTGGATTAGGAGAGTGGCCAGCCAGCCAGCCACCAAGAGCTTTGCCACGCCCCCAGCAGCCCTCTTTAAGCCCGCACCACCCTTTTCCTACTTCTTATGTGATTTTGAGCAGCGGGTGACTTGCTGGCCTTTTGACTGGGGCAGGGGCAGGAGAGCCCCAGGAGAGCGAGGCCTGCTTGGGCTGCCTGAACCTCTAGCCAGCCCAAGCAGGACTTGCTCACCTGGGGCTCTCCTTTCTTGTGTTGGGTTGCTTTTGACTGGTGAGGAGGGCAGCATATGCTAATGAGTTATGCAAATGAGCTCCACCACCTATTTTTCTACAAAACAATCCCTGCCTTCCACCCATATATCATAACAGGTAGGAGTAGAGGCATATGAGAATTGAGCCTTATGATACTCCCATTCACTTTCCTCCCTCAGAGGCAAGATTTTTCTTCCCCTTTGTGACTGAGCCATCCTAGTTATCTTTTTTTCCTTTCCTGAATAATTTTGGCTGCCCCGCCTTATCACAACACAATGTTTTGACTGTTGCTCACCTCAGGAACCTGAGGGAAGGAATTGGAGCCCCCTTTAAATTATATTACTTAAATGGCACTTGAGAAGTTTTGAAATTCAAAAATAACAAAATATTTTATTCAACATAGAGTAAAAAGGTAAGGTGAAACCAGGGGTTGAAATTTCTGAGGAGAGACTAGTACACAGAGAGACATTAGTTCTTATATTTCAGGCTAATGAGAGTTTCTTTAGCTATTCACAGTTACTTAAAATTGTGATGTTGAGAGGCTTTTTGTTTCAATGTTTTCCCAAAAACTCTAGCACACTTTTTTTTGAATATTCTATGAGTCACTTGGTTTCCAGAAGGCTGGCACACTCTTTCCAGTACCCAAACCCCTTCTCTTAAAATACCAGTAGTTGTCTTGAATTCTTAACTGACTCTTCAGCTGTGATCAGATGAGCTGTTTAATCTGAAGTTGTTGCTGTTCCCTTGTGGATTTAAAACTCATGTGCAGACAGCGTCATCTGTATTCTGTTCCACAGTTGTCACCCACCCCTGGTCTCACCCCTTCTTTTCTAACATCAGGGAAAGTCTGAGGCTAGGGATATAACTGGTTTCATTTGGGAAGTCTGAACCTTCCCTTCCATTTTTTGTCCTTTAAAAAAATCAGAAATGTGTGCATCATTGGATCTTCATGGCAGGGTTATGAATCACCGCTTGCATGTTTCAGCACCCAGGTATTCCACCAGGATTGAGAGCCCCTGTGTGTGTGGGGGGGAGGTGTTTTTAAGCAACAAATTCAATAAAAATTACCCATTCTGCCATTTCTTGGAGTGGGACGGTGCTGGAAATAGTCCCTATTTAAGCTCCCATATCAGTGGCCAGTGTTCTACCCCCAGAACATCCAAGCCACTTCATAATAGTGCTCTGGTGGGAAGGCTGTATGGTGAGGGGGAGAAAAGGAAACAACTTCCCTATGAAATGAGTGGGAAAGAAAGTAAGAACAGATGGGAAAGGTGATGATTTTTGGTGGTGAAATACAGTTGTATAGGAACCAATGATCACAGAATTTGGCGAAGGGTTTCCGGGGCTGTCAAAAGGGAGCCACTGCTTTGGATATGCACTTAAGCATGCATGTGAAAGATGGGCAATAAAAAAGAATGCAAACAATTTTTTTTTTAAAAAACTTAACATGCTTAAAAAATTAGCACTCTTACAATATTTTGGTTTCTTAACAGTCTCTGATAACTAACACCTCTTGCTCTGAATTATTGCATCAAAATCTGTAGTCAATGTCTGCCCTGTAGCAATCTTGAGTATGCTGTTCACGTGTTATTCAGGTGTGTATCTGTAAGCTGCAAACCTATTTTTGATTTATTGACATTCATTACAGAAATTTCATGGTCAATGCTTTGAGCCTAAGACCCAGAGGAAAACATGAAATGGCTGAGCACTGTGAGTTTTTGTATATAAGTTGCTTCGTATGCTGATCAACCAATGGAGAAAATAGAGGCTTTGCTCCGTAACTTAGTTGAGTAAGCCTGGCAAAGCAAGCTATGACACAGAAGGAAGCAAGAGAGGGAGAAGGAAGCAGACAACAGTGAGTTGCTTGTGGGCCTGATGGGAGCCTACCAGGTGCCTGATCCATCCCACAGGCCACATATTTGACATCCATGTTCTAGAAGATCTATCCCAATTCCCTGTCTCGAATGGGAGTCATCACCTACTTCCCAAACTTCCTTGGTAACTTTGCCCAGTTCTCCTGTCTGTGTTAAACTGCTCTCAGTTGGGACGGAATTCTGAAACTGTCAGCACTTGACTCTTCTCAGCTAGGACTGATATCAAACTAAATTCTCCTCAGCATCCAGTTCAGAAATCTTTCTCTGTTCAGCTGATACTATTCAGTCAGATCTCTTGGAACAGCCTGTCATTCAAGGCTCTCTGACTCTGAAGAATTAACCCTTCACAGTCCTTCAGCTGTTTTTAAAGTGCTTCTAAGCTTTTAAAAAGTGCAGTCAATCACAAGCCTTGACTCTCAAGACACATTGTGTAAATCCCCTGAATTCTCTTTGAGGAGATAGTTGAGAAACTGAACCCTGCTGTGATGGGATAATGTGTAGTGAAAATTTCTGCCTGCTGTTTCCAAAGGGTTAAGATTATCTCAGTAAATTAGATAGTTCATCAAATGGCTGCCGTTTGTGGGGCTAGCTTCACATGCTGCTGAACTGGGAGCTGCATGGATGAATTTTAATGCTGGTGGCAATTGGTTGCAATGCTCCCTATTGTCACTGCAGCCATGGAGGTCAAGTCTAATGATATTGCTAAGTCCTCCTTGACAGTTTGCATACAGACATGGTTTACTCAACGCTCAAGTACTGCCATTCTTAGAAGATGAGGAGGTATTGAACTGTCAAGCTTGGACTGAACAGAGGACAGCTGATGCATTTTACATTACCTGTCTTCATGACTGATTTAGTAAGCCTAACTGGAAGCATGTAGGTTCCCCCTCCCCCAAATATTATACTGTTCTTCTCCCCCTTTGTTTTTGGTCACTGTTAAAACCCAAGCAAAACCCAACCTATGTATTCAGAACTAAACTATGAAAACCTCCCTTTTTTTGAGCAGATCTTATAAAAGCTATTTTTAATTTCAGTTTGAAATTATTTCTACAAAACAGTGAAATAAAAAAGATATTTTAAAATGGTGCATTGTTGCCCATCCTTTGTATTGAAGCAGAGCTGAGATATTTTAAGTCTTGCTGTATCTTCATGGTGATTGAACATGTGCCAGTCATTTCACTTTCACCACATCCCAAATCATGGATATTTTTTAATTGGCTGTCACTGGCATTGAGTATTCCAGGAATTAGGTCAAATAGCAGGTGTTTCATAGGGATGCTGTTGAATTTCATAAATGTCTTAGTTTTGTCTGAATATCCCCATTTTGATTTTTCTTCTCCTTGTCAATCAAATCTTTAGCCTTTACTTTTGCGCCATTTTCAGTTTCCTCACATCATAACATATGCACATTTTCTAGCATGTCTGTACATTAATAACTCAGTATTATACCTATATATGACCTTAATCAGGGCCCCCCAATCTTGTTGAGCTTGTGGGCACTTTTGAAATTTTGAGAACAGGGAGCAGGTTCTATCACAAAATGGCTGCCAAGGGATGCTGGGGCCCATCACAAAATGTCTGCTTTCTGAGTTCTTCTGAAGTTTCATGCTCCAGTGAAGTGCAGGAAAACCAGGATTTACTCCAGTAAAACCCAGTGAGACCTGAACAGCTTTGAAACTGATTCATGAGGGTTCTGAACTTTTAGGTATTAATCACCATACATGATACAAGGTGCAATACTATTTTTTTTAGTAATTAGTATTTATATATCACTATGCCTAAAAACTCCAAGTACATTTGTGATGGTGGTAGAAAGTACCTCAAATCACTACTGAAAACCTTGTAGAGTTTTCAAGGCAAGAGATGTTCAGAGATGATTTGCTGTTGCCTACCTCTGAATAGCAACCCTGAACCTCCTTGATTATCTCCTGTCCAAGTACCAACCACGACTGACTCTGCTTAGTTTCTAAAATCTGATGAGATCAGGCACTGCAATAATGGTTTGCAACTGGATCATCTTGTCAGTATAGGGATAAATCAGTTGCAAATGATTGCCATACCACAATAGTGAAACATCCAACAATGTGCATCTATAGCATATTTAAGAAGACAATGTAGACATAGTAAATGTAATATATAGTTCATCATGAAGTATTTTATTATGGTAAATTATAAGCCAAAATGCCATCAGAAGAGGTTGGGGAATTGACAGGTGGGCACCTTTGGCTTAAAAAGGATCTAGAATCCATGTATACAGGATTCCACTTCCAGAAATTATTGCTAAATTTACCAAGGACACTAATTAAGTAAAACAATTATGATTTCATTACAGAAAAATATAGAACACACACATACAAGATAATAGACTCATATAACATACATACAGACCTAATAAAAATAGAGAGAAATGCATAGAGGTAACATAAGGATGGACAAACAGGGTGATAATTACCAATCGTAGTCTTCAAGGAAGGCTCCAATGGCAACGAACGAGGACTAGGGGGAAGGGACCCTCAACTGGCCAAGAATCGGGGATGTATCTAAACAGCAGAAATGGGGTACTGCTAGATGCATGCCTGTGGGGAGTTGGGACTGTGGTTATAAGGACTACCTTGAGCCCTTAGGGGGTAGGAGGTACAGGGGCAGATGACAGGTGGTCAGCTGGTACATGACCTCAGAAAAAGGGGAGGTTCCGCAATGACCATAAGGGCTGGACTTTTGCGGTAGCCAATAGCCAGTTTATTGGGGGCACCTGATTGGATGCCCATACCTGGCCAATGAGCAGACCTTGCCCTGGTTACCTGATTGGACTTCCAGGTAACAATGGGCCAAAATGGGGAGGCTCCAGGATGACCATTAAGGGAAAGAATGGGTGAAATTATTGGGGTGGAACTGATTAAAAGTCTATCAAAACTTATCTAAAAGGTGACAATAGATGGCCAAATTGCTACCCAAGGTAACACCCAATCTATACCAAGAAGCTTGGCTCTGGGTGAAGATGTTCTTCCTCTTCTTCATTCCTCTACTGGCACCAGCCTTTGTCTTGGGTTCCGTTGGACAAAGGCTTAGGCAGTCTGACAGGATCCACACCTAAGATAAGCTTGATTGCCTTATGCATAGGTGACATCTGTTGAGTACGTGAGCCTTGTCATGGGCTGGGGCCGGGTCAGGCAAAGTCCAGGGGCAGTCCAAGGTCTGTAGCCGGTGAGCAAAGAGGGTCCAAGGCACCAAAACCGAATCACAGTCCAGGTATCGCAGGTCAGAGGTTCAGAAGCCGAAGTCAGGGGGTCCAGAAGTCAGAGCCAAAGTCAGGGGGTCCAGAAGCCAAAGTCAAAAGCCGAAATGAATGCTACAACATCAGGTAAGTGACTAGTTGCTTCCACAAAGCCTCCTCCCAAAGCCCACAGCTATATAGCCCTCTGCTGTCTGTTGCCCATTTGAGCTAATTGCTGGCTCAGAGAGGCAGCCAGGATCCTGCTGAGACTCAAGCATCCTCACTCCTAGAAGGGCCAGAATCCTTTCAAAACTCAGGACTCAGGGAGCGTCTTGCTTGTAAGCGTGCCGCCCTCCTCCGATCCCTGAGGTCCTGACGAAGGCAGTCACGCACACGAGCCACCCGAGAGGATGAGGCAGGGGGGCTTGGATATTCTCCAGCAGGAGGCAGGGGCACTGGTGCAGGTGGCAGGGGCACAGTTTCTTCTGCAGGCTCAGCTTCTCCTGCAGGGTCCCCAGTACCCATGACAAGCCTCCCGCTTCGCTGTTATGGGGTCTGGCACTGCAGGAAGATAGTTGCTGGTGATGTTAGCCTACCAATATGGATTCTATGGTCAAGGCTGGAATCCACTTGCCCAGACAGTTCCTGGCGGCGCAACTTCTTCCGCTGCAACGGCCGAGATGGTGATCGCACGGAGCGACTGGAAACCTATCTGTTCTCCTGGTTAGTACTCTTCCAGAGACACGGAGTGCAGCTGCATCGTTTTGGCTGTTAGTATTCACATAAGTCTCTTACAGTCTGGTAGACAAAGCCCACATTTTCCTGGCAGATGTGTGTGAGTTGGGTCTCCAGGCACCCTGGCAACCAAATGTGTGACTATGATGTTCTGAAATTAGGGGTCTTTTTCTCACAAAATTCTAACTGACATCCAGAGTGGTGTTGTGGTTAGATTTTTACATTAGTATCAGGGAAACCCCAGCTAGAATCCTCATTTTGCCATTCAAGCTTCTTGGGTGATCCTAAACCAGTCACATGCTGTCAAGCTATTTGGGAGGATAAAACAAAGGAGAGGAGAATAATGCAAGCTTCTGTGGGATGCCAGTGGAGTAGGGTTGCCAGATCCAGGAGATTTGGGCATGGCGCCTGGGGGAGGGGGATAGGGCTATCAGTGGGTACAAAACCATACAGCCCACTCTCCAAAGCAACCATTCTCTCCAGGGAAACGTATCTGTAGTCTAGATGAACTGTTACTCTGAGGGATCCCCAGGTCCTATCTAGAGGCTGGCATCCCTAGTGCATCCCCATTGAGAAGAATGGTGGGGTGTAAATTAAATAAGTAAATAAATAAAAATACCATGATTCACTAGATAGGCAAGCCAGTTTCCTATTTGACTATTATACTGCCCTTCAGATCAAATGTGAAATGTCAAATGGTGTGACCTTGTTCATCTATGAACATTAGTCAATGTGAGCTTGTTCTGAGCTTTAAGAGGCACTGGGCAATTTGCCTACTTTGTCCCTCTCTCTCTGCAGCCCTGGTAAGATAAGCCCATCGATCTCTAGAAAGAAGCTGAGCAAACAGCAGTTCGTTTTCTAGATCATCTAGCTCAATAATTACATGAGGGTCTTTGCCCCCAGAGGATTTAACAGCAGCTGTATCTGGAGAATGAGTGCAAGTATTTCCCATTTTCCAATGCATTTCATTTTAAAGTATTTCATTTTCTCTATATTGAAAATCCAGTGATCACCCTAGGGTTAGACATTAGTATTGACCCACTTTGCCCCTCCCTTTTTAAAAAAAGGCTGGAATAAAAATAACAGGTGTTATACAGAAGCACTTTAAATGGCATTCTCTCTTCATTGTCAGTGCAGCGGAGATGGCAGTACAGCTAGGGATGATTGACATTTTCTCTCACCTCACTGTCCTCTCCTCATGAAAATGCTTAGCTGCTCTTGAGATGTGCAACTGTTGGACAAAGCACAGAATCCAAGGCTTTGCCTTGGGGAGGTCTTAAGTAGGGAACCAGCCAATCAAGAGACAAGTTGAACAATGTCAGATCAGATATGCCAATCACTGTATGAAAGGTGATGACCCAAGGAGATGATAGTTCCAGATCAACGCTTAGCTCAATCTATCTCACATGGTTCTCCAGGGACTCCCCCTGACTTTCTTTGTATAGTATGAGAAAGATGAGTCAGGGCAGGACTCACAAAACATTTGAGAAAACAGTAGTGCTTTTATAAAACTGCAATTTCAAATAGTCCTAGTGGTTTACAGCATCAAACCCTTTTTGTTGCACTTAGATGAGTACTCCTCCCAATGTTATTTTAAATCTTTTTCTTCAGAAGAAAAATAGCAAATGTCTATAATCTGTTGATTATAAAATCATCTGGATTTTTCTACTGCTCTTATCACACATACATGAAATTACTTAAATTTAAAGGATGTGCTTTGAATGAGGCTCTGAATATTCTTCTTTTCACCCCTTCATCTTTTCCTCTCACATAATAACCATTTAGGGGAGAAAAATGGACCACATAGAGCAACACTTGTCAAGGTGTATCAGGGTATAGCTTGCCATATAAAGAGATACAAATGTTATTTTTAGCTTAGACTCTCCTTCAGTTAGATTTTTGAAGTTCTGTCAGAACTCCCAGTGTCCTCTATTCATTTTTATTTTTGTCCTTCCTGTCATGTACAGAAATACTCAACACTTTGTGGATTTACCATAAGATTATCTAGTGCAAAGCAGGTTATGTAACCTGCTAATTATATCCCAAAATTTAGTGCCAGGTGTTTAGAGATATGAGCCTAAATAATTTCACTGAGGGTGACAGTTGGAAGCTGGCAAGATTGTACTAATGTTTCATTGGCACTCAAATGCACTGCCACAGCTGGAACAAAAATAGCAGAAGTGTGGGCAAATGAATAGAAAGGAGGGTAGTACATGGGGTTTTGTGTCACTGTTTCATTGGGAGATGTACATATCTACATAGGTTAAGGTTTGTGTAGTGGTTATTATTGTGCAGAACAAGGTCCACCTTCAAATCCCCAGTGTGTCATGAAACTAACAGGATGACTTTGGGTTTCTCTCTGAACTGACACTACCCTACAGGTTCCTTGTGTAAGGATAAAATAGGAGGGGGGGAGTAATATAACTCCTTGGAATAAAAATGGGGAAAATTTAAAATTTAAATCTATCTATTTTGAAAATTATAATATATTCTCTTGGGGTTCTTTTATGTCGAAATGTGATTGGTAAATTATCAAAATTATCTCTAACTGTAGATAGCTAGCCCATCAGAGTGAGTTACCCCAGACTGCTCATAAGTATGCTAGTTTTCTACATGGAGACAGTTGTATTAAATATTTCCATTTACCCTCCTCCAACATGCATCATAGGCTTCCAGGACTATTTTCTTAAAAATTAGCCCTGTTGATTTCAGTAGGATTTACTTCTACATAAGTAGTTCAGTCTTTTACCTGCATGTACATGTGAAAGTACTGCTAAAAGAGTCATTTGAAGCTATTTTTAACTGGATGAGGATTTTATGAATTTGATGACAAGTGCTTATTCAACAGGACTCTTTCAATTTTCTCATATGTTGTGCTTGCTTTCTGTAAATCCAATGAAATAAAGTAGGTGGCCTATGAGAATTCTATGAGAACTGTGTTGTTGTTGTTGTTGTTTTTTAAAAAAATCTAAGGTTCAAATTATGTATCATGATGAGTTTTGAATTCTTCCCTCTATTTTACTTTAAATCACAAATTAACCCTAGGCAACTGTGAGTGAACAGAAAAAAAGGGGTGGGTAAGAAATGGGCAGCTGAGCTCTTTCCACCTTGCAGTTAAAAATAAACAAAAATACATTGGAGAGGGGAATTTTGAGCTGAGGAAAGGATTGGGAGAAAACTATTTTAAAAATAGATGTGTTACTGCAATTTGCTGTAATGTTTCTATCCATGATTGATATTGAGCTGGAAAAAGTCCAAAGAAGTCAGTTACACAACCTCTTCCTTTGTCCCCTTCCCCAATACGAATTCACAGCCTGCCTAGGGTTTCTGTTGAGGTAAAAAAGAAAGAAAAAAGCTCTGTGGAGGAAAGAATCACAGACATCTGTAATGTGTAACTCTACCTAAGCTGAAGGAAATGTATAATTACAAGAGAAGATCAACTCAGTGGATTTGATGATTAGCTAACATCTCATTATGAACCTTCAGGGAAATGGCATGATTTTTAAAAGTTTGATTCAATTAAGAAGTGAGCAATAAATAAACAGAAGATTGAAGTCTTTGAAAAGTGAGTGGATGCCAAGACTGTTCAGACTTTTGGGATCTCATCTAAGAAGCTGGCAGCCAACCATTACACACATACGAGCTTGGTTCTAAACTCTGGGGTATACAGTTCAAATACATCTGCTTTAAAAGTTTGTGGTCAGAGATGTATGATCTCCTTTTGACGTCTTAAATGGAGAGAAATTTGGAGTAAGGGGATTTTCTACTTTTCATGTGCACTTCTGCTCTTTGATGTTTCTTAAAGTAGAGATTCAAGTTTCATTAATTTGAACAATAGAAACCATTGACTCCTTTGGCAGACTGTGAGTGAAGGAGCTTATACAGAGAAGGTTAGAGATTTCCCCCCAGTTTTGCTATCCTACCACATAAGTAGATTTTCTAACAGTAAGCTTATACCTAGATGAGCTGCTAAATATCTGACATTTGTCAGATAGGACTTCTCTATTTCTTAAAAGGATAATTCTCCATGATGGCTTTTCAGACCTGATGTTCTGATACAGATTGATGATTCCACCAACTCACATTAGTGATATCCACCCAGAACTAGTTAGATTTAACTTTAGAGCTTTCCACAGTTTAATGTATTCCTCTTCCCTTAAAGAATTTTTTTTTCAAAGCCAAGACACCAGAATCCACTGCTTGAAGATTTCCCCTCCCGACACTTGATTTTTTTGGCTGTTCTGCTAGATTTGGAGAAAAGTGCGCTGTGTCTGAACATGTTGATTACTTAGCAGGAGATGTTGAGCATGGGATAGTATTTAATTATAGGAAAGACATAATTAGATCAGATGTCTGGATGGGAGAAAATGGCGTTGGATACAGCCAGCTTTTTCAATCTATCATGCCCAGTTCTCCATACTATAGCCTTCTTCCCACATGGTTTTTAATATATGCAGATCCAATGATTCCCAGCATATCTTCTTGGGTGGCCAACAGGGACCTTCTTTCTGTTATCACCAGTATGGAAGTCAGTTGGATCCAATCCAATGCTTAACCCTTCCTCTGTTAGTTTGTGTTAGTTAATTATTTTCCCAACTTCTGATGCTCTGGACTCATTCTCTGAGCTCTCACATACATGGTTCTGGAACCTACAGAGATAAAAGCAGCGGGGGGGGGGTGGGATTTCTGGGGAGGAAGCAACTTGCATGTGAAAGTTTTAAGCACACTCCTTTCCATCATTTGCATTCACAAAGCAGAACAAAATGAAACTTCTTCATTTTGGCTGCTGCAGAGATGAGAAGTTGTTTGCACAGTTGCTTGAGCTGGGTGGTGAACAGCAAAGGCAAGATTAGCAGATCTCAAGTTTAGTTCACAGCTGTCAAAAACAGTATATTTGTTTGCTAATCACCTTTGCTGTGAATTTCTCAGTCTACCTGGATCAAACAACCTGAAAGGATGATCACTTAAACCAGTGTTACTGTTTTTGTTTCTTTCTGCACTTAACATAGTGATTCTGCGTGGAAAGGGTCTAGAAGTTTTACAATAGCCTCGCAGCTCTTATTCCACAGCATGCATACATACCGAACATACTGCTTTCGGGCAGCAGCTGTTTCTACAATCCTTTCAGAGACTCAGGACTGAGCTAAACTCTCTCTCTCTCTCTCGGCTTGGCTTCGCGAATGAAGATTTAAGAAGGGTGCAATAGTCCACGTCTGCTGCAGGCTCGCTGGTGGCTGACAAGACCAATGCGGGACAGGCAGGTCCGGCCACAGTGGCTGCAGGGAAAAGTCTTATTTAGGGTTGGTGCTGTAGCAGTGCGATTCTTCCTCAATCTCCTTTTGTCCTCAAGACCAGCTATGCGTGCGTTCTCAAAAGAAGAAACAGCCTGGTGGATGGTGTGCCTCCATAACTCAAGCACCAGCTAAATGACATTTGATCGTGTGTGCCTAAGTTTTGTTCTGAATTTGTCAGGTACTTTTTGTTATTTTCTTTATTTGCTTTTGGTGTACCCCACCTTTCTCCCCAATGGAGACTCAAGGAGACTTGCCGCATTCTCCTAACCTTCATTTTAACCTTACAGCAACCCTATGAGGTAGGTTAGGCTGAGAGTGTGTAGCTGACTAGAGGTCACCTAGTGAGCCAGCATGGAAGAATGGGAATTTTAACCTGGGCCTTCCAGATCCTAATCCAGCAGTCTAACCACTACACCATGTCGGCCCTTAGCTGAGCACAATGGAGCACAATGGAGTATCAGATTCAATTCGTTTGTGCCTTCTGATCCCTACAACATAGCAGGTCCAGAACACTGTGTTCTGACATTCACAATGGATTTGAGTCAAATATGGTCACTGGAATTAAAGACTGTTGGTGGAGATCCCTTGTGGTTCCTGAGTGCATTGATCATGTAGGGCTGTCCTCACTTGGTCTGGAGCTACTTTCAAATAAATTGAAACTGAGATACAAGGTCTTGCTAAAGACTTTTAGCTGTCATAATGTCCTGGGTTCAGATCTTTTCCACACAGTGGACTTACTTTGGATTTCCAGCAGATAGAATTCCCAAGCTGATGCTTCTAGTTTGCTGTACCCATTCTGCAAAAGGGCATTTCTTTCAGTGTTTTTCTTTTTTTGAATTCTTACCAAACCTGCTTCATTTATTCCATCCTTCATTGAAAAAGGGAAGATTTATTGTCACATAGCCTTTTTTTGTCATACATTTCATCATGGATGGCATCTCCTTTTATGTGTGTCTGCACAGTAACATCACAATGTCATTGAGCTGATGACAAAAGGGCTGAACGTGTAGTGGGTGATGTTCAATAGTGATTGGCCATTTGGTTTCCCACCATGAGGTGGGTGGTGGTGGAGTCCATTTAAACTTTAAATACATGACTTGCCATGAAGAGCCACTATTTTGATTCCTAACCTGGTACCAGAGAATCTTGGTGTTCTTTAGTGTTCTTCATTTTGGTTTATCTTGATTCCAGTAAGGCTCTTGGTAAAGTTCCACATACTATTCTTGTTGACAAGTTGGTAAAATGTGGTTTAGATGCTATTACTGTTAAGTGGATCTGTAACTGGTTGACAGATTGCACCCAAAGAGTGCTTGTTAAGAATTCCTCATCCCCTTGGAGAGGAGTGATAAGTGAAGTGGATCAAGGATCCATCCTGGGACCTGTTTTGTTTAATATCCTTATAAATGATATGGATGAATGAATAGAGGGAGTGCTTGTTAAATTTGCAGATGATACTAAATTGGGAGGGGTCATAAATACAGTAGAAGACAGAGTCAGGATACAGGATGATCTTGACAGGCCGGAAAGCTGGGATAAATCAAACAAAATTAATTTTAATGGGGATAAATGTAAAGTTTTGCATTTAGATAGGAAAAATCCAATTATAGCATGGTGAACATAAGAACATAAGAGAAGCCACGTTGGAACAGGCCAATGACCCATCCACTCCAAGACTCTGTGTCACACAGTGGCCAAAAAAATTATACACACACACGCACACATAAACACTGTGGCTAATAGCCACTGATGGACCTCTGTTCCATATTTTTATCTAATCCCCTCTTGAAGCTGTCTATGCTTGTAGCCGCCACCACCTCCTGTGGCAGTGAATTCCACATGTTAATCACCCTTTGGGTGAAGAAGTACTTTCTTTTATCCGTCTTAACCTGACTGCTCAGCAATTTCATTGAATGCCCACGAGTTCTTGTATTGTGAGAAAGGTAGAAAAGTACTTCTTTCTCTACTTTCTCCATCCCATGCATAATCTTGTAAACCTCTATCATGTCACCCTGCAGTCGACGTTTTGCCAGGCTAAAGAGCCCCAAGCGTTTTGACCTTTCTTCATAGGGAAAGTGTTCCAACCCTTTAATCATTCTAGTTGCCCTTTTCTGGACTTTTTCCAATGCCATAATATCCTTTTTGAGGTGTGGTGACCAGAATTGCGCACAGTATTCCAAATGAGACTGCACCATCGATTTATACAGGGACATTATGATACTGGCTGATTTGTTTTCAATTCCCTTCCTAATAATTCCCAGCATGGCGTTGGCCTTTTTTATTGCAATCGCACACTGCCTTGACATTTTCAGTGAGTCAAGACCCCAAGACCTCTCTCTTGGTCAGTCTCTGCCAGTTCACACCCCATCAACTTGTATTTGTAGCTGGGATTCTTGGGCCCAGTGTGCATTACTTTGCACTTGGCCACATTGAACGTCATCTGCCACGTTGACGTCCACTCACCCAGCCTCAACAGATCCCTTTGGAGTGCCTCACAATCCTCTCTGGTTCTCACCACCCTGAACAATTTAGTGTCATCTGCAAACTTGGCCACTTCATTGCTCACTCCCAACTCCAAATCATTTATGAACAAGTTAAAGAGCATGGGACCCAGTACCAAGCCCTGCGGCATCCCACTGCTTACTGTCCTCCACTGTGAAGACTGCCCATTTATACTCACTCTCTGCTTCCTATTAATTAGCCAGTTTTTGATCCACAAGAGGATCTGTCCTTTTACTCCATGACTCTCGAGCTTTCTAAGAAGCCTTTGATGAGGAACTTTATCAAAAGCTTTCTGGAAGTCAAGGTAAACAACATCCTTTGTCAACATGTTTGTTCACCCCCTCAAAGAAATGCAACAGGTTAGTGAGGCAAGATCTTCCCTTACAGAATCCATGCTGAGTCTTCCTCAATAACCCGTGTTCATCAATATGCCTACTCATTCTGTCCTTGATAATGGTTTCTACAAACTTTCCCAGTATTGAAGTCAGACTGACTGGCCTGTAATTTCCTGGATCTCCTCTGGAAGCCCTTTTAAAGATGGGAGTGACATCTGCTACCTTTCAGTCCTCAGGAACGGAGGCAGATTTCAATGAAAGATTACATATTTTTCTCAGGAGATCCACAAGTTCAACTTTGAGTTCTTTCAGAACTCTTGGATGTATGCCATCCGGACCTGGTGACTTATTAGTTTTTAATTTGTCTATCAGTTGTAGGATCTCCTCTCTTGTCACCTCAATCTGACTCAGGTCTTTCAACACCCCTTCCAAAATTAGTGTTTCTGGAGTGGGCAAACACTTCTCGTCTTCCACAGTGAAGATGGAGGCAAAAAATGCATTCAGCTTCTCAGCCATTTCCCTATCCTCCTTCAGAAATCCTTTTACCCCTTGGTCATCCAAGGGCCCCACTGCCTCCCTGGCTGGTTTCCTGCTTCTAATATATTTGAAGAAGTTTTTATTGTTGGTCTTTATGTTTTTTGCAGTATGCTCATAGTCCCTTTTTGCCTGCCTGATCACAGTCTTGCATTTGATTTGCCACAGCCTTTGTTCCCTTTTATTAATCTCACTATCTTTAATCCTTCCATCATATTATAATTGTCCTCTATCTTTTGATTTGGTGGGCGATAACAAACTCCCATGGTTAGATTTCCTTTTGGGCCATCTATTTCAACCCAAAGCATTTCTAGAAGGAAATCTAATTCTCTGACCTCAGTCTTACTGGACCGTATACCCTCTCTGACATACAGATCCACCCCACCTCCAACCCTTCCCTCCCTATCCTTCCAATATAACTGATATCCAGGAATCACCGTGTCCCACTGATTCTCCTCATTCCACTAAGTTTCTGAAATTCCCACAATGTCTATGTTTTCTCCCAACACTAAACATTCCAACTCACCAATTTTACTTCGAACACTTCTAGCATTTGCATACAAACATCTATAATTTCCCAGGCAAGCTAGGCCCGCAACCTTCCTCCTGTCGCCTCGAGACTTTGGCAGACAGTCCATACTGTTTGTCACCATCTCAGTGGACAACTCTGATCCATTACCCGGTAGAAAAGTAACAGCTAACCCTTCATCTCTATGAGATGAGTCCTCCCAAACCAGAGACATTTCATCACCTGTCGGCTTTCCCCCAAGATTTAGTTTAAAAACTGCTCTGCCACCTTTTTGATTTTAAGCGCCAGCAGCCTGGTTCCATCTGGGGACAAGTGGAGACCATCTCTTTTGTACAGCTCCTGCTTGTTCCAGAAAGCATCCCAGTGCCTAACAAACTTAAACCCTTCCTCCCTACACCATCGTCTCATCCATACATTGAGACTTCTGATTTGTGCCTGTCTCTCCTGCCCTGCATGTGGAATAGGTAGCATTTGAAACCAATCATATTTATTATTCAGCTCTTCAGCAGTTTTCAATTCTATTTTGCCACTTCGTATTTTTAATAGTTGATTATATGACAACCACTTTTCTTCACCCATCTCAGCTGTTATTTTTATCACTTTTTATCACTTCGACTGGCACTATCCATAACGGTTTTCTTTCATCTCCGTATTTCTTATATTTCATCCATGTATTTAGCAAGCTGTTTCTTATATAATGGTGAGAGAAAAAGCCGTCTATCTTTTCCCCCCCATAATATATATAAGCGTGCCAGTCAAATTTATTTCCATGACCTTCCAACGCTAAGAGTTTTTTGTTTAACAACATTATCCATTCTTTTATCCATACTAAGCAAACTGCTTCATGATATAATTTTAAGTCTGGTAACTGAAATCCGCCTCTCTCTTTTGCATTTGTTAAAATTTTCATTTTAATTCTTGGTTTCTTCCCCGCCTACACAAACTCTGACATTTTTCTTTGCCATCTATTAAATTGTTTACTGTCTTTCGCAATCGGAATAGTTTGAAACAAATACATTATTCTTGGTAGAATATTCATTTTAATTGTGGCTATTCTACCCAACAGTGACAAATTAAGTTTATTCCACTTTAACATATCTTCATCCATTTTACGCCATAGCTTCTCATAATTATTTTTGAATAAATCAATATTCTTCATTGTTATCTCCACACCCAAATATTTTACCTTGGAGGTAACTTCACAGCCCGTTACTCTCTGCAATTCTTGCTGCTGATTTATTTGCATAATTTTACATAGAAGTTTTGATTTTTCTTTATTAATACAAAGTCTCGCCAACTCCCCATATTCTTGTATTTTAGCTAACAACAAAGGTGTGACTTGTATGGGGTTTTCATTTATATATCATCTGCAAATGATCTGTATTTGTAAGTAAATCCTTTTACTTTTAATTCTTCTATTTCTTTATCTTCTTGAATTTGCATCAGTAATATTTTAAGAGTCATTATAAACAACAGTGGAGAAAGTGGACAACCTTCTCTTCTACCTTTACTAATTATCATGTCTTCTGTAAGATCAGCATTTATACATAACCTTGCACATTGTTCAGTATATATTGCTTTTATCATTCTTATAAAGCTTTCTCCCAGCTCCATTTTCTCCATTACTGCAAACATAAAATCCCAATTTAAATTGTCTAATGCTTTCTCTGCGTCCGCAAAGAATAATGCTACTTCCTTTTCTGGATGTCTTTCATAATATTCTACAATATTTACAACAGTTCTGATATTGTCTCTTATTTGCCTTTTGGGAAGAAACCCCGCTTGATCTTCCTTTATAAAATTTATCAAATATTGTTTAAACCATTCTGCCAAGATTCTTGTATATATTTTATAGTCATTATTTAATAATGAAATTGGTCTATAATTTTTTATGTTCATAACATCTCTTCCTTTGGAATCAACGAAATAACAGCTTCCTTCCACGTATTTGGTACTTTCCCTTTTGTTCTTATATTAATCAATTTCTGAAGTTTTGGGATTAACTCCTCTTTGAGGGTTTTCAAAAATTTAGCTGTATATCCATCTGGCCCAGGTGCTTTTCCATTTTTCATTGCATTAATTGCTGCTTCAATTTCTATTTTTTCAATTGGATCATTCAAAATTTTTTGCATATTTTCTGCTAAGGGTGCTATTTTTATCTTTTGTAAGTACTCATCCATTTTTTATTTTCTTATTTTAACACCTTTAAATAACTTGGCATAATACTTAAAGAATTCTCTTTTTATTCCTTCTTGATCTACCACCTCTCTTTCATCCACCACAATTTTATTAATAATTTTACTTTCTCTCTTTTTCTTCAGTTGCCAAGCCAAATATTTTCCGGGTTTGTTTGCTCCCTCGAAAGATTTCTGCTGCAATCTTTTCAGATTCCATTCCAGTTCTTTATTTAACAAATGTCTTATTTGTGTTTGTAATATTGTAATCTCCCTTATAACTTTCTTTTCCCCTGGCCTTTTTCTCAGTTCCCCTTCTTTTTTCTTTATTTCATTTTGAATGTCCAACATCTGTTTTTCTTTTGCCCTCTTATCTTTGTTATTCAGTGTAATCAATATTCCTCTCATAACTACTTTATAAGCATCCCAGACCGTCTGAAATTCTATATCCTCTTTATCATTTATTTGGAAGAAAGCTTTAGTTCCATTTTCTAGAGATGTCACTATTTCTTTATTCTGTAGTAAATCCTCATTCAATCTCCATCTTCTCAACTTCTTAGACAATTTTGTAATCCACATTATTGGGTTATGGTCAGCCCCAATTTTAGTTAAAATCTCTATTTTCTTTGTTATAAGGCCTAAGTCTTTAGTGCCCCAAAACATGTCAATTCTGGAAAAAGTTTTATGTCTTGCTGAAAAAAAGGTATAGTCCCGCACTTCAGGATTAAATTTCCTCCATATATCCTCCAAATTTTCTTGTTTGACCAATTCAAAAAAAGACTTTGGTAATTTTCCTTCCTTATTTTTTTTTTTTACCCTCGACCTATCCAGTGTGTTCTTAATTGTTCCATTAAAGTCCCCCATTATCAAAAATTGGTCATAAGTCAGTTCATCAAATTGTTGTATAATGTCTTTTAAAAAAGCATCCTTTACACCATTTGATGCATACAGTCCCAATAACAATGGGTTTTTTTGCATTTAATATTATTTCTACTGCTACAAATCTTCCATCTTTATCTTTAAACACTAATTTTGCCTCCAATTCTTGTTTAATATAGAAAACCACTCCCCTTTTCTTTTGTTCAGCCAATGAATAAAATTCTAGTCCCAGTTGTTTATTCCATAAAAATTTATAATCCTTTTGTTTGATATGCACTTCTTGTAAACAAACTATATTACAATTTTGCTCTTTAATCCAATGAAACGTTGCCTTTCTTTTTTCTGGTGAATTTAGTCCATTTACATTCCAAGATAATAATTTGTAATCCATCATGGTGCAAATTCTTTATGTTCTTCATAAAACCTATGCAGTTCCTGTGTGCTTTTAATTGTAATCCTTTTTCCTTGAAGCTCAAAGCTCAGACCTTCAGGTATTATCCATCTGTACCTCATTTCATTATCACGTAATTTTTCTGTTCATTTTTTATATGCTTTTCTGTCATTTATCACTTGTCTTGGCAATTATTGCATGATTCTTACTCTGCTGCCTCCCACTATCAATGTCTTTTCAAAAATTGTATTCAAGATTTTTCCCACCATTTCTTTTTGTCATATATCTTATAACTACATCTCTTGGTAGATTATTTTTCTTGGCATATAGTGAGTTCACTCTATACATATAGTCATACATACTTCTAGTTCCTTCAGGATCTTCCTCCAAAAATTCTGCAATTATTCTTATTATATATCCTTTCAAATCAGTCTCTTCATCCTCAGGTACTCCTCTCAGATGTATCTGGATTTTCATCAATTTGCAGTCATGAATTGTCACCTTTTCTTGCATTTTTAACAAGGTGGAATCATGTACTTTCACTTTCTCTTCCACCTCTTGCACTTTCTTTGATGTTACCACAGTCTAATTTCTGAGATCTTCTGTATTTTTCCTTAGCTCTTCAATGTCTTTTCTAATTTCTTTTTTAGAGGCAGTTATCATGTCTCTCACCCCTTTCATCATCCTGGCTTCCATTGCTTCTAATTGCTCTTGCATTTTCTCCATTGAGGCAGTCCTTGCACGGGTTAACTTATGCTCTGACATTTAAAAAAACACCAAAAATTTTGACCTCTCCAAAATAAATTTAAACTATCAGATTTGATAGAGTAAGGCTTGCCCTTTTCAATAAGCCTAATTTCGCCATCCTTAGAGCCTCCTGGGCTCAGATATTAATTTTTTAAGTTTTTATTTCTTCCAAAATGGTGGTCGTGACTTTCTGCTTCCTTTTTAAAAAATTCCTTCAAAAGGCTTCTAAAATAATTATTAGCAATAATGTCCAAAATAGTATTTACCTTATAATTGTCACCTCTGTCAGTTTCACCAATTTTTAATGTCCCGAACACTTTTAAAACTTTGTTTAAATTTTGACCTAGCAATGGCTGCCGATGTTTTTCTATGATATTATAGTCCTAGAGTAGGCTAGCTGCTTCAATGATTTCCCTTTTCCATCCGACACTTCCTGCTTTTCTTGCCACCAAATCCCGTTTTAACTGATAAAAAAATCTCGCGATGTTTGACATATTTCCTGTATTGACTGTGAGAGCTGCAAATCTGTGACGATGGGGCTTTTTCACCAAAACCACAAGTAGACAAAACAATAAATTCCTTTCCACTTTTTAGCACTGTCCTTTAAATTACAAAGTTCAAATTTCGCCCCTTCTCCCCTTCTTCTTCCAACCTTTCTGAATCTCTATTTCCCACCTTCTGATTTATTTTTGTTTAACTTTAAATAGTCCCAGAATGAAGATAGTCATCAGTACCTTTTTCTGCAGTTATCCAGATCCAACACCTGTCTTGTATAGCTTTAGATGTTTAGCAGTCTCAAAGAAGGTTAGGATCCTGTTGAGCTTATGTCAAATAAATGACTCTGGAAACTTTTGCAGATGATGAATATGCAACTCGTCTTCAGAAACCCCTCAAAGCCTCAAAGGAGCCCCCCCCCCCCCCGGGACTCCCTTTTAGCCAAGGTAAATCTCCTCAGAGTTTCCTGTGTATATCTTGGACTGATCTCTGACTGAGAAAAGTAGGCAGTAGACATTAAATTGCCCGCCACTACCCCGAACAGAAGCCCCAGCCTGCTCCCCTTCTGAGAAGCAATTCAGCTCAGTATTTTCCAACCCTGGAAGTTGGTGTAGAGATATTTTCTGTTGCTCAGAAAATTGGGTTGAAATTTAAATCAAAATAGTTTCCAGTTAATAATAGGAAGAACTTTCTGACTGTTGCAGAAGTTCCTCAGTGGAACAGGCTTCTTTGGGAGGTGGTGGGCTCTCCTTCCTTGGAGGTGTTTAAACAGAGGCTAGATGGCCATCTGACAGCAATGCAGATTCTGTAAATTAGGCAGATTATGAGAAGGAGGGCAGGAAGGGTTGCATCAGTGCTTTGTTTTCATGGCCCTTTCTTATGCTCAGGGAAATACTGATTAACACTTTAGGGTTAGTCAGCAATTTTTCTCCAGGACATTTTGACAAGGGACCTGGAAGTTTTTGCCACCTTTCAGGCATGGAGCAGAAGTTACTAGGGATGTATGTGTTTGGGGGACATATTTGTGAAGTTTCTGCATTGTGCAGGGTGTTGCACTAGATGACTCTGGAGATCCCTTCCAACTCTATGATTTGGTGTTCCTTTTCTAAAAGCAATGGACATGTAAGAAATATATTGCTCAGAGTGCATTATCTCTGGTCTGTGGTTAATGACCACATGTGCCCAAGATCCCTAGGGAACAGCATGGTTGCTGCCATTCCAGATATACTCTCCCACATCTAGTAATCAACTAACAAAATGGCCTACAAAAATTCCTTTAAAATTCTAAGGAAAATAGCATACAACTATTATTATTAAAGTGTAAGCCAATATAGAACAATATTATTACAACCGTTTAATGTTAATAAAAGGAATGTAATGACAAAAAAGGAATGCAAATAACAAACAACTTAAATCACAATTATTTTAAAAAGGTTGCAAACATGAAATTTTAGCTAAAACATACAAAAAGAGATTGAAGAAGAGTGGAGGAAGATGGAAAAAACAAGACAACAATAGGAAAGAAAAACTACCCATGAAAGAAATTAATTAATAAAGGGAAGGGAAGGAGGAAGGGAAGGGAAGGGAAGGGAAGGGAAGGGAAGGGAAGGGAAGGGAAGGGAAGGGAAGGGAAGGGAAGGGAAGGAAAGGAAAGGAAAGGAAAGGAAAGGAAAGGAAAGGAAAGGAAAGGAAAGGAAAGGAAAGGAAAGGAAAGGAAAGGAAAGGAAAGGAAAGGAAAGGAAAGGAAAGGAAAGGAAAGGAAAGGAAAGGAAAGGAAAGGAAAGGGGAAAATCTCATGAACAACAGGGAAAACAACGAAGGGAAGTATGCATGGACGAGCAATTCCATGAAAAAGTTTACACTGTAGGGCTTCTTGAAATTGTGAAGCACACCACACCACTCTTTCTGTTCCTGTATTATAGTACAGTAATATAATAAAAAATAAAAATCAGTGTTGTGATGCAATTAATAGAATGATTATTAAAAATAATGTGGGGGAATGGAGGAGTGGAGGTGGGTGGAGCTTCAAGTCAACGGTGATGCCACAAAAGGGTTGCTAAAGACAAAATTCAAATTTGGGAATTTCAGACTGGAAAAATGCAACTTTATACCCACGGGGGGCGGGGAGGGGGGAATCATGGAAAAAGTAGGTCTGAGTACAGCATGTTAATAGGCTACTAGATCCAAAGCTACTTGTGGAACCACCAAAACTAGTGTAGAAAATTCAATTATTTAAGAAAACCAATGTGACATGAGCAGAAATGGTCTCAGTCTGCCTCAGGATCCTTGGATTATAATATTCTGCAAGAACTTCTATTTCTGCAGTAGACAGAACAAATCAAATAGTTTTTATCACTCTATCTAGATAGATTCAAGATGGTCACAGTCTTATTTCCATTCAGTATTCAATGCAGCTGCAAGTACTCTTGAGTTTATATAACCATTCTTCAATTTAAAAAAATATGCAGGAGGGTTTTCCACTTTGTTTAAGTAAATATGAAATAAATTATATTTGTTCTTCTTAAAAATTCCACACCATTGCTTTTCTCTCTCCCTGCAGAGTTCTGTTTTAGATCCTGACAGTTTTAAAAATATGTCAGGATTTTAAATGTATTTTGCTTCCTTTTTCTTCTCACCCCTCCCTCTTAACTTGCAAATAGTGCTCTGCTTCTAGGGCAGAGTACAATCAAGTCAGTTAGGAACTTCCATACTTCAGCCACAGTCAAATTGGTAGGAGAAGTGCATTTTGAGAACTAGTATGTGAAAGTGACTAGAGCAAGGGTGTCAAATATATGTCCTGGGGGCCAAACCAGAAGAAGAAGAAGAAGAAGATATTGGATTTATATCCTGCCCTCCACTCCGAAGAGTCTCAGAGCAGCTCACAATCTCCTTTACCTTCTTCCCCCACAACAGACACCCTGTGAGGTGGGTGGGGCTGGAGAGGGCTCTCACAGCAGCTGCCCTTTCAAGGACAACTCCTGCGAGAGCCATGGCTGACCCAAGGCCATTCCAGCAGCTGCAAGTGGAGGAGTGAGGAATCAAACCCGGTTCTCCCAGATAAGAGTCCGCACACTTAACCACTACACCAAACTGGCTCTCCAGGCCCTTGGAGGGCTCCTATCAAGCCCCCAAGCAACTGGCTGTCATCTGCCTCCTTTTCCCTCTCTCTTGCTTCCTTCTGCATAACATCTTGCTTTACAAGGCTTGCTCAATTGCATAGGAGCTACTGTTTGACTAGAATAGAGGACTGCAAATTTTGCACCTAATCCAAAGCTTTCCTACCAAGAGATAAACTGAAAGTAATACCATGTAAAACCAAACAGGATGATTCTGATTTATTTATTTGTTTAAAATATTTCAATAAACATTTAAACCCTGCCTTATCTCCACCAGCACAAGGTGGCTGATGGAAAGGTGAAAGCTGTAAAGCCACAAACAACATAAGCAACAAGTTAAAACCAGTACACGGTTAATGGAAACAGTTAAAAGCTAATGTACTTAAAACATAGCCAGAAACAGTCTATCCTCCATCAAATGCCTTCTGGAACAAAACAGTCTTACATGCTTTCCTGAATACAGCAAGTGCAGACAACTGTTTCACTCATTCTGACAGGCCATTCTGGAGGAATGGACCTACCACAAAGAATGCCCAAATGGACACTCCTAAATTAGGGTACCTCTCTGCCAGTTATGTCTGATGCATAACTAGCAGAGAGGAGTATACAGGAAAATGGTCCCAGGCTATGAAACAGAACTTTGAATTGAGGCCAGAAGTTAAAGTAGCCAGTTCTGGCTATGGAAATTACTGGAGATTTGGGGGATAAAGTCTGAGAAGGGTGGAATTTGGGGAGAGGAAGGAACTCAGCTGGATATAAGGCCATATAGTTCACTCTTCAAAGCAGCCATTTTCTCATGATCTCTGTCTCCAGGATATGTTGTAATTCTAGATCTCCAGACCCTATCTGAAGATTAGCAACCATAATGGAAACAGATAGGCAACCAATGCAGTTGACACAACACTGGCATTATATGCTTAAGGAGCTGACCCCAGACAGGAGTCTCGATGCCTCATCTGATACCAACTGAAACTTCTAAGGTGTCTTCAAAGATAGCCTCAGATACAGTATATTAAAGTAGTCCAATCTGATAAACTACTAACCTACAAAGTTCCCTCTAAACTGTGCTGGGGGGTGCTTACACTGCACAGCGATTTTTAGCTCAGCCCTCTAGCAGGCTGTGACAGACTCAGGAACTTAGCCAGAGAAGCTGGAGAACAGTCTTGCAGTGATTGGCTGGGATGCAGCCATTGTAACTGAAATGTAGTGAAATTAAGAGACTTGCAGCAGGGAACGCCTCAGGGTTTTCAGTCTAAGTTTGGAAGTCTTCAGTGAAAGTCTGGAGTGTGAAGACTGGGGCTTAGGCTGGTCAGTTGTGGAAGCAACTGGACAAGGAGCTGTGAACAACCAGTGGGGCTGAGTTCCTTGTGGAGACAGAGCTGGGCTGAGCTTCTGTCTGAGAGAGAGTTTGAAGTCAGAAGAGGGCAAAACCAGGCATCTTCTGTGAGGGAAACTCTCTGTGGGAGTTCTGTCAGCACATCTAGGCAGATTGAGATCACACAAACACTCAGAAGGGAGGACTGAATTCTGGTGGTCAGCAGGGTTTCCAAAGATTCAGACCAGAAAACTAGCTGGGGCTGAGAAACACCAGAGTGAGGGACTGTATTAGCTCTCAGTGGTGGGAGTCCTGAATGCTAGTGTAGATGTATGTGAGGGAGAATTAATTTGGCACCAGTCAGGAGTTCTCTGTGTGGAAAAGAGTGACTGACAGTTTGTTATTTTTATGATTTAAGAAGCCAGAGTATAGGGCTATATCATTTGAACTGCAAAGCATTCCTAGTGCTTAGTAGGCATTGCCTGCCTGTCATCGAGTTCTGTAGAATTCTAAAGTCTGCCTGTTTGATAGTTTAAAAATCTTCTGCCAGGGTTATATATCTAATTTTTACCTCAGCCTGACAAATCTCTGTGTTTAGTAATTGATTATTTTGCCAACCATCTGCCTGCTAACTGATTCGTTGTTATTGATCAGATCTAATCAATATTATTTTATCCCTCTCCATTGCCTTTTGTTATCCAATAAATATTTTTCTTTGGTTTTTGAATTTAAACCATCTGGTGCCTCTTTTTTAGAGGTCTGACAGGATTTATGTATGTGTTCCTGAGGGACTGAGGGAAGGTGACTGGGGAAAATTTTTATAGTGGTCACCATCTCAAGCTGACCCTGAAAGGTATTTTTTCTTACATTGGATACAATGGAGGAAGAGGGCACCTCCTTCTGGGGCCCATAGAAGTGGACCCCTGGTCCAATGTTTTTGAAACTTGGGAGATGAGGTTTGAGAAGAGCCCCCCAGAGCCACAGATACCCACATATGAATTCTACATTATGGCCTGTGGAGCCCATTGACTATAATGGTCCCCGAAGGCTATAATGAAGTCATGGAAAAAAACAACTGTTTTTTGTACTGCCCTATTATGCTTTTCAGTATGATTTTTAAATTGCCTCAAATAACAGGGGGAAGTGGGGTATATATATTTGAATAAAGAAGTAGTTTAGGCAGGTTGATAACATTTAAGTAACTTCCTGTTTGTTAGGTTAGGCAGAGTTCTAATAGTGATTGTTCCACCTCTGTTCATGATCTATAGTCTTCGGTAATATGGGATTGCTATTGCCAACCAGGGGTCCAGAGGGGATAAAACATTCTGCTCTGGGCCATCACAAGGCTACCCCCCCCCCCCCCCATTAATTGGTTCATATTGTTTAGAGGTTAGTGGACAAGGCTACAACCATCAGAACTTTCACAATTTATTTTCTTGTCTAGTGAATTGGCATTCATACTGATAAATGAATTTCTCAACATTAAATAAAAAAAGGTAGTCCCCTGTGCAAGCACCGAGTTGTTACTGAGTGGGGTGATGTCACATCATGATGTTTTCTTGGCAGACTTTTTATGGGGTGGTTTGCCATTGCCTTCCCTAGCAAGCTGGATACTCATTTTACCAATCTCATAAAGATGGAAGGCTGAGTCAACTTCAAGCCAGCTACCTGAACCCAGCTTCCACCAGGATCTAACTCAGGTCGTGAGCAGAGCTTGGACTGCAGTACCGCAGCTTACCATTTTGCACCACTTAAATATATACAGCACTAGTGCTTACTTCAACTTTATCCTTTGTGTGCTTTGAGGCTTCCTCCCAGATCCTGCCCCATCTCCTGTTTGTGTCCGGAGTCTTTCCTGCACATCTTTACACTTCAAGGAGTCCACTGTCTCCTCCCTCTAAGCCAGGGGTGTCGAACTCATTTGTGATGAGGGCCAGATCTGACATAAATAAGACCTTGTTGAGCCAAACCATGTGTGTCATAAAATGTAATGCCAGAAAGCAGAGATATAAACTTTATAAAGGACACAGACAAACACAATTAAAGTTGTTTTTTTTAAAGACCCTAAAAATAACATGCTTAAAGTATTAGCACTCTTGCAATATTGTGGTCAGTATCAAAGCAAACTCTCCATCCCTTACACTTCCTCCCTAAGAGAGCACCTCAGCCAATGGGGGAAAATAGAGGCTTTGCTCTGTAGCTTCTGTGCAATTGGGAAATCCCGTCAAAGCAAGCTGTGACACAGAAAGAAGCAAGGGGGAGAAGAAAGCAGATTTGCTTGTGGGCCTGATAAGAGCCCTCTGGGGGCCAGATCTGCTTCTCGGGCCACATGATTGACACCCCTGCTCTAAGCCTTCTTCCCTCATGTCCTGAGTGCCCTTCCATGTGACTTGGCTTTTTCAGCCATCACCATGGCTCTCTCTCTTTCTTCTCCCCACTCACTGACTCCCACAGGCAGCCCAGTTAATCCAGATCAACTGGATTCTCAAGAAATTAACTGTCCAGATAACAAAGTTTGCACTATAATGTATTATGTCAATAGTCAGTTTATTTAACAATAAGTGTATTTACTACCCTGCCGTCACCATTTCTAGAGGCACAGGAGGAAGGCCTAAAGACTAAATTCTGTCCTGAGTCTCCGTTTACTTCTGTGCAGCTCTGTTGCCTGCTACAGTGGAAAAGATTCATGTGAGCTTGGCTTTCCATTAGGCCATCCCATGGTCGATCCTCTCTGGGGTTCTGAACCCAACCATGTCTTTGCAATCCAGATCTAAAACTCTGTCCATTATAACATCCTGGCTCTCAACACTTGATGACCATTTGAGATCCACAATGAATGCAACAAAATACCTCAGGGGCTATTTTCTAGCAGTCTGAAGTACTTACTCAGTGCAGCAGTACTAGGACCTTACACAATATCCATCCACATTTCTACACAGAGGCTATTAAATAAAGTAGACAGGTATCTGGCTACAACCTCTACAGCTGGGAATGCACATTCACATGCCACATACAATTACTTAGCATGGCTGTGATGAGAGAAAATTGAATTTAAAACAGGAGCTCTGCCAATATTATTACATTAAGTTATTTTCAAGCAATAAATGTTTTGTGCAAAGGCTTATCAAATGGCCTTTCAAAGGGAGAAGTTTTTTGGATAGGGGATAAAATCCATCAACTGAAAGATCTCACAATGTGCGAAGGTGTCTGTATCTAGTCCCCAGGGGAATTATGTTGTCTCACAGGGTTTGCCTGTTATAGTGCTGGATTGTAGTATTGATTCCACTGGGATTGAGCTTCAAATTGCCATCTAAAATATACTGATTCTGTTGCCATCAAAATATGAAAATAGTTTCCACTCTTCTGTGTAAAACTTGAGGGTACATATTTATTTATATGACACTTCGGGCCAAAAAGGACTCAGAAGTCCTGGGTCTGCTTCTCATTTTTTTCAACCATGGCCACACTGCATTCCAACAGTGAGTTCCTAATTCCTGTGTCTCCTGAGTTCCTTTGTCTAGATTTTTTATTACTAAAAATGTTTTGTTGATAAGGTTAATAATGGCCAGGAAAAGACTGTCTTACCCCTCTAAACCAGGGGCATCAAATGTGTGGCCCAAGGGCTGGATCAGGCCCTTGGAGGGCACCTATTGGGCTCATGAGCAACTCACTGTCATCTGCACATGGCCGATGCTGGGAATAGGTAAGGTGTGCCATTGGGCACCCTTCCCCCTGCCCTGCTGCTCTTGGCTTCCTGGGCTGCAAACCTGGGAAGCTGAGAGCACCAGGACAGCATGTGGCCATGTGCTCTCCAATGAGCCTGGCTTCTCTCACGAGGGAAGCCGAGCTCAGAGGAGAACTGCTCTGCCTGGCTGCTCTTGCCTTAAAGGCAAAAGCAGCCAAGAGGGCATTGGCGCAGCTTCTCTGAGGAAGCACACATTCTCAGATGGCATTAACACTTCAGATTCAAATGATGTCACTGCCCTATGAGAAGGTGGTAAGGAGGCAGGAAGAAAAGCAGGAGGGGGAAGGGATGGTACCAGTAGGATGGTGCCAGTAGGATGGTACCCATTGCTATCCTCAACCAAAAGCCTGGCAGTAATAGATAGGGGGCCCCTATGATCATCAAGCCGCATTCCAAAGTGACAGTTGCCCCGCCCACACATGCACGTGCACACACAAAAACGAACACCCTATGTTTCCTTATGGGGGAGTGACGCAACAGTCCCTGATGGGAGGCTAGGGATCCGCCCACCTCAAGGAATGCCGGATGTTTCCTAAGGGGGAAAGGAGGGTCAGCCACAGGAGTAGCAGGGTTCATATTGTTTGGGGAAAGCGTGTTTTGCAACACAGACGTTATTTAGAGAATTGTGGAGATGCAACGGTTCTAAGCGGACAAAGTTTGGAGAGGAGACATACCCAACGGATAAAATGATGGCTTTAAAACTGAACACGGCTAACTTTATACGTGTAACACGACCCTTTAACATCAGGTTGCATCAGGTTGCATGTCGATACAACTCATGCTCTTTAACTTGTTCATTAATGATCCGGAGTCGGGAGTAAGCAGCAAAGTGGCCAAGTTTGCAGATGACACTAAATCGTTCAGGGTGGTGAGAACCAGAGAGGATTACGAGGCACTCCGAAGGGGGTCTGTTGAGGCTGGGTGAGTGGACGTCAACGTGGCAGATGTGGCCAAGTGCAAAGTAATGCACATTGGGGCCAAGAATCCCAGCTACAAATACAAGTTGATGGGGTGTGAACTGGCAGAGACTGAACAAGAGAGAGATCTTGGCATCGTGGTAGATAACTCACTGAAAAAATGTCAAGACAGTCTGCGATTGCAATAAAAAAGGCCAATGCCATGCTGGGAATTATTAAGAAGGGGATTGAAAACAAAGCAGCCGGTATCATAATGCCTCCCTGTATAAATCAATGGTGTGGACTCATTTGGAATACTGTGTACAATTCTGGTCACCGCACCTCAAAAAGGGTATTATAGCATTGGAAAAAAGTGTAGAAAAGGGCAACTAGAACGATTAAAGGTTTGGAACACTTTCCCTATGAAGAAAGGTTAAAACGCTTGGGGCTCTTTAGCTCAGAGAAACGTCAACTGTGGGGTGACATGATAGAAGTTTACAAGATTATGTATGGGATGGAGAAAGCAGAGAAAGAGGTACTTTTCTGCCTTTCTCACAATACAAGAACTTGTCGGCATTCAATGAAGTTGCTGATCAGTCAGGTTAAAACAAATAAAAGGAAGTACTTCTTAACCCAAAGGGTGATTAACATGTGAAAATCACCGCCACAGGAGGTAGTGGAGGCAAGCATAGCCCGCTTCAAGAGCGGGGGGGGGGTGTTAGATGAAAATATCAAAGGGATCAAATAAGTAACAGTAACTTTAAGTGTGCCCCAAGTTTGAACCTTCTGATGGAACATGGGTTTTGGTTTTATTTTTTTTTTGCCACTGTGTGATACAGAGTGTTGGCCTGATCCAACACAGCTTCTCTCATGTTCTTATTATGATCTGGAACTTGTGTTTCACAACTTGGTGCATGCTTAAAGTCACTGTTACTTATTTGATCCCTTTTTAAGATTGGCAATGTGTGGTGATTAACAAGTGGAATTCACTGCCGCAGGAGGTGGTAGAGGCTGCAAGCATAGCCAGCTTCAAGAGGGGATTGGATAAAAATATGGAGCAGAGGTGTTTGCAATTAATTAATTATTAATTGCAAACACCTAGGGCGTTTTCGCACTCACCTTCAGCCGGCGTGACCCCCCTCTTCACCGCGCATCATCTGCGCGGATTTCACACTAAATGCCGCGGAGCAGCCGGAAGACCCGGAAAGTCCCGGCGCTTTTGCCGTGCAAACGGAAACTGCTTTTTGGCGGTTTCCGTTTGCGCGGCAAAAGTGCCGGGACTTTCCGGCTCTTCCGGCTGCTCCGCGGCGTTTAGTGCGAAATCCGTGCAGATCCTGCGCGGTGAAGAGGGGCGTCGCGCCGGCTGAAGGTGAGTGCGAAAATGCTCCTTCAGTTTCTTATGATACCAGCTGCTTTGTTTTCTATCCCCTTCCTAATAATTCCCAGTGTGGCGTTGGCCTTTTTTATTGCAATCGCAGACTGTCTTGATATTTTTTCAGTGAGTTATCTACCACGACGCCAAGATCTCTCTCTTGGTCAGTCTCTGCTGGTTCACACCCCTATCAACTTGTATTTGTAGCTGGGATTCTTGGCCCCGATGTGCATGTCTCCTCTCCAAACTATGTCTGCTTAGAACCGTTGCATCTCCACAATTCTCTAAATAACATCTGTGTTGCAAAACATGCTTTCCCCAAACAATATGAAGCCTGCTACATCTGTGGCTGACCCTCCTTGCCCCCTTAGGAAACATCCGGCATTCCTTGGAGGGCGGGGGCGATCCCTAGCCTCCCATCGAGGACTGTCGCATCACTCCCCCATAAGGAAACATACGGCATTCTTTTTTGTGTGTGCGCGTGCATGTGTGGGCGGGGCAGCTGTCACTTTGATGATGATAGGGACCCCCTATCTACTGAACATCTCTGAAGTTCAAGTCCTATGGAACTGCATGAGGTGCTGCAGGACATGGATGTTATTTGACAGGGAGTTCTGCCAGGTAGGAGCCAGGACAGAAAAGGCCTGGCTCTGGTCAAGGAAAGCTGGACTTCTTTGGGACTGGGGATCAGCAGTTGATTGTTCTCTACAGAGCATAACACTCAGATATTGTTCTCTGAAGAGTGTAACTTTGGGGGACATACTAGAGGAGACGGTGTTGTAAATTATTGCTATAGTAAGCTGAGAGCATGGCATCTACTAATGTGTGGATACAGCCCTGTTGCATTTACGAGCAAATTAGCATAGGCTTTGGGAACAAGGTTCTGTATAATTGTTCCAGCTTCTAGACTTATTATCAGAGTTTTGGTCCTTATAGTTCAAATATGGCCCCTTTCCTGGAGCACAATGACTTAGCAATGGTGATCCATGCTACGGTCACCTCAAGAATAGATCACTGTAATGCTCTCTACATGGGGCTACCCTTGACGCTGACTCGGAAACTACAGCTAGTGCAGAACGCTGCGGCACGGCTGTTAATGAGGCTCCCTCAATGGGAGCACATTCGACCAGTGCTGAAAGAGTTGCACTGGCTACCTATTGTGTTCCGAGTCCGTTTCAAGGTGTTGGTATTGACCTTTAAAGCCCTTTATGGTCAGGGACCTGTCTATCTCTAGGACCGCCTTTCTTCACATATTCCCCAGTGAGCACTGCGTTCAGGGACAAAAAAATCTATTGTCCATCCATGGACCAAAGGAGGCTAGGTTGCGTTTGACGCAAGCTAGGGCCTTCTTGGTGGCAGCACCAGAATTGTGGAATGCTCTCCTGGAGGCCATAAGGGCCTTGCAGGATCTTTCTACTTTCCGCAGGGCCTGTAAGACCGAATTGTTTCGACAGGCCTTTGATATTTAACCGAGAGAGAGCTGCCACCTGACATCATATAGAGTACTTGGTGATCACCGTCTGAAAAGAAGAACCCACCTATATTGTACATCGTACCGATACAGCACCATTAAATGGTTTTTAAAAATTTAAAATTTTAATTATGTTTTATTGGTTTTTAACTTGTGAAAATGAATGTTGTAAGTCTCCCTGAGTCCGCTTGCGGAGAGGGCAGAATAGAAATTTAATGTAATAAATAAATAAATAAGCTGTTTTCTTTTCAATTTTTGTTATTTCTAACTCACACTTCCAAATAGCTCGCTCATGACCCATGCTGTTTCCAGCATTCATACCTGTCCTAGATTACCATACGCTTCATCCAAATAGAGAAGAACATACACTCGGCTTCATCATCCATAGCAGCAGCAATACCAAGAAGCAGCAAACAGGTTCTTCTGTTGGCTGACTCTGAGTCATAAGGGCAGCTCTGTGGTGAATCATTCTTCAGATTTAGCCATGACTGCTAAGTGGAACCTCCACTTACAGAGACAGTGCATGTTTGAATTCCAAACAAACAAAGGAAGGTGTCTTGCCTTCATGTCCTGTTTGTGGGCTTCCTGGAGGTTTCAGACAGGCCTCTGTTGATGCTGGGCAACATGTTTCCATAGTTGGAAGCCAACGACCTCTTAAGTTCTTATGTGCTTTGCTGTCTTCAACTGGGTAGCAAGCTCAGATTCTTATGAATCTGAATGTGGTATACAGCAGTTTTAGCAGGTGATTACCAGTAAACTAGAGAAGTCATCATACAAAAACCATAAAATGTGTTTTATTTCTAAGACCTCCTAAAACTGTGCATGTCCAGTACCTCTATCAATTAGTCATAAGTTCAGAGTAAAACCTGGAGGGGAGTATTCTGGAGTTAGTGTTAAATCAGCCACTTGGAGGGAAATGACTTTAGCTTCTAAAGGAACACCATTAAAGGCTTCTAAAGGAACACCATTAAATCAAAGCTTTAATAAGAACCTAAAGAGTTTTCATCATATTGCTCAAATAACATTTCCGGATTTACTGGGGTTAACAAACTCCAGGGTCAATTTTGTTAAAGCCAGTGGTTAGATAGTGAAGCAAAGAGAAAATCCAAGAAGGAAAACTGTTTTCATTTAGGAAGCTAGTTTGGCAGGCAAGTGCAGCCCAATTTGCCTAAGCTGGACAGAGTTTGGGAACTAAACAGAGTTGGCAATGTTTAGTACTTAGATGAGACATTACTAATTAGAGAGCCAGTTTGGTGTAGTTGTTAAGTGTGTGGACTCTTATTTGGGAGAACCAGGTTTGATTCCCCATTCCTCCATATGCACCTGCTGGAATGGCCTTGGGTTACCCATAGCTATCGCAGAAGTTGTCCTTTAAAAGGCAGCTGCTGTGAGAGCCCTCTCAGCCCTACCCACCTCACAGGGTGGGCGTTTTCGCACAGGGCTTACCCCGGAGCGACGTCCCTCTTCACCGTGCAGTGTCTGCGCGGATTTCGCACCAACTGCTCCACAGAACCCGGAAGAGCCGCAAAGTCCCGCAGCTTTTGCATCGCAAATGTAAACTGATTTTTGGCGGTTTACATTTGCGACGCAAAAGCCGCGGGACTTTGCGTCTCTTCCGGGTTCTGCGGAGCAGTTGGTGCGAAATCTGCACAGATGCTGTGCGGTGAAGAGGGACGTCACTCCGGGGTAAGCCCTGTGTGAAAACGCCCGGTGTCTGTTATGGGGGAAGAAGATATAGGAGATTGTAAGCTGCTCTGAGTCTCTGATTCAGAGAGAAGGGGGGGTATAAATTCTTCTTCTAATTAAGACTGGGGTTGCTATGCAGAGGCAGGCAGTGGTAACCCATCTTTATTAACCACAGTGCTCAGTTAATACCATGTGAAACCACAATTTATTTAAAATATGGCTAGCTTGTAAAACCAGCTTGCAGATGACACTCAAACCCCTTTTTTCATTTCTGATATCATGAGAAAGTTACAGAGATATTCCAAATGTAGAAAGAAGAGATGAAAAAGGAAGGGAGAGAGAAAAGATACATGGCCTCTAGCACTGTGTTTATGAGGCTATCCATCCATGTCTGTGTGGGATGACAGAATCATATCAATTTTGTCCTTGTGGCATGAATGGGAACAATCCTGTTCCCAAACATCAATCCCTTTCAGGCTTTCCACTTTTTCTACAAATACTAAACAGGCTATAAATACAAGTTTTCTCTAAATAGAGATACTTCTGTAGCTCTGGAACTGCCTCCCCCTTGTATTATTATAGTTAGCAGACTCGGGAAGAAAAACCCTCTTAAAATGTTCAGAACAATGTAGAGTAATAATATGTGTATTGGTCCCCCCCCCCCCAAAGTTCTTTGTATATATGTGTTCATTGTACAAAGTAAAGGGTCTTGGACCAGTCTTGGATAGTCAACTTTTAATTTTTTTTCTTGATTTCTTACAGTCTACTAGTTGCATGTTAAAATTTACCAAGCAAGACTGTATATTCATCATATTTTAAAATGTAAAACGTAGCTAATCTGTGATAAACTGGACTTTTTCTGTAGCAGGAACTCCTTTGCATATTAGGCCACACATCCCTGATGTAGCCAGTCCTGGGAGCCAGTTTGTGTAGTGGTTAAGTGTGCAGACTCTTATCTGGGAGAACTGGGTTTGATTCCCCACTCCTCCACTAACAGCTGCTGAAATGGCCTTGGGCCATAGCTATCGCAGGAGTTGTCTTTGAAAGGGCAGCTGCTTTGAGAGCCCTCTCAGCCCCACCCACCTCACAGGGTGTCTTTTGTGGAGGGGAGAAGATATAGGAGATTGTAAGCCGCTCTGAGTCTCTGATTCAGAGAAAAGGGCAGGGTATAAATCTGCAGTCTTCTTCTTCTGCAGTCTGCAAGAAGGATTTTGTGAATTCCCATACTCTAAACTTGACTTGGTGCAACTAAGAAGCCTATGCCTGTATGTTTAAGCAGAAACTGAAAAGAAAGCCTCTATTCAAAGTTTTAGACCTTGTTGAATAGCAGAAACACTTGTTGGAAGCAAATTGCCTGGTGTTCATGTGAATACAAAACTACCTCAGTTTTATTATCTGTTCACTTCATAAATCCTACATCTGATTCCACCTGACCTTTTCTCTTCCAAGTAAAATAAAACATTTTGTTTATTAGAAACTTTCAGAAGCAGAATATAAGAAGGTGATTCTGTCTCTTCCTCAGTTTCCCTGAGCTGGAACAACATCAATATATCTTGCCTTGATCTTTTCTCTCTTGCCTTGAGCTGAGTGTTCCAGGCTAGCCTGGTCTCATCAGAGTTTGGAAGCTACGTATGTTAATTGATGGGAGACCACCAAAGAAGCCTAGGGTTGGTACTCAGAGGCAGGCAATGACAAACCACCTCTGTTTATCTCTTGCCTTGAAAACCTTTCAGGGTGACCATAATTTGCCGCTGCTTGATGGCACTTTCCTCACCATCTCCCCTAATCAGACATTCCAATTAATCCACCATGCTGGATGCCTAGTGACTGATTCGAACACTAACGTCAAGAAGCCCTCCCATGCCAGTAATTCATGTGATGGGGAGTAATAGTTAAATGCCTTAGCTGTAGTCTAAAGGCATGTAGTGCTTGCAGACCACCATCACATAGCTCTGTACATAGGCAGAAGACTCAGGCATTACATTATCATGTCTTCAGAGTGTTCCACATCTGCCCCTTCCTTTCTCTACTGGCTATATAATGTCAAAACCTAATTCATCATTGGAGCTATATACAACTTTGCTTCCATTTCAGCTGAGCCGAATGCCAATAAACACCACTCATTTCTTTTTGCCTCTGCTGAGCTTTGCACTCTTCATGAACAAAGATTGGAAACTGAGTGTTTGTGATCTGCTCAAGCTGTGCTGAAAAGCAAGTCTTGCCCCTAGGAAACTCATTCATTAATAGAGGCAGGAAGTTTTAGTGCTTGTTAATTATTTGTTAAGAAAGGAGGAAAAAATAAAACCAGATATCTAATGTACATTTTTTTATGTGAAGATTGAAGCCATGGGATACTAGTAAATTGACATATTGGACAAACTGCATAGGGATAATACGATTCCTTCCTGGTAGTGATAGATACAATTTGACAAGCACTCCTACTCTGCAGCTTTCATCCATTTTAATGGGGTGTGTCAGGACCAAGGTAAGAATTATTGCAATTTGAGTAACAGTATCACCTTCTGGGTCTTTTATGTGTGATTTTAGGGACATAGAACTCAGCTTCCTGTCAAAATTCTTTCACCATCCCTTGACATTACTCTGGTAGTGTGCTTGAACAGGAATCTCCAGGTTTGCCTCAAATTTTCCTGCAGCCAAAATTCAGTGATAAGCTAGAGATAGACCTAGTAAGACCATTGGTCCATCTCCTTTGACTGGCAGCAGGTTTCCAGGGTCTGGGGTGGGGGTCTTCTGCAATATATTGGAGATGCTTTAACTGGAGATACCAGAGACTGAGCCTGTGACTGTCTGCTTGCAAAACTTTTACACACCAGGTAATAGAACTGAAGCTTCTTTAGCTTCCCTGAAAACTCCTCTGGCATTCTCCCCAGCAGGAACCTCCATATTTGTCTTGAATTTTGCATTACACCTACATTTGATGGGAGCTGCTCTACCTGAGTTGTGTTCCTTCAGAAAGGCTGCCAAACCACAAAAGAATTTGCATTCAAACTATAAGGCAAATGTTGCAGAAAGTTGTGTATTTATTACTGTACACTTGATAGGTATGTACATTATTAATGTTGTTTAGACAACAGCTATACATATTTTAAGAAAATAAAGCTTGTAAGGAACTTGTAGCACAAGACAGGCATCAAGCAATAAAAACAAACTAGTGAAATTATCATAGGGATTACATTCTCTGTTTCATTGCTTCTGGTTCCTGCAGTACTTGCCGATATCATTGAGGGGAATTGGTCTGGAATTATGTTTTATTTACTGGAAATATTTATCCACTGCTTTTTATCCAAAGCAGCTCACAGATAAAAATAAAAAGCAAAACACCTCAAAATTATGACAAACCAAAATTAAAGCTCTAAAAAAATGCAAATCTTTAGATTTGGCTACTGTGGTGCATGACCTGGTAGCATCAAGATAAGATTGCTGCAATGTACTCCATGTAGATAAGAGCCCCGTGGCGCAAAGTGGTAAAGCTGCAGTACTGCAGTCGGAGCCCTCTGCTCACGACCTGAGTTCGATCCCAGTGGAAGCTGGTTCAGGTAGCTGGCTCCAGGTCGACTTAGCCTTCCATCCTTCCGAGATCGGTAAAATGAGGACCCAGCTTGCTGGGGGAAAAGTGTAGATGACTGGGGAAGGCAATGGCAAACCACCCTGTAAAAAGTCTGCCATGAAAATGTTGTGAAATGACTGGTGCTTGCACCCCAGAGTTGGAAATGACTAGTGCTTGCACAGGGGTCTACCTTTACCTTTACCTTTTACTCCATGTAGGGCTGCCCTGAACATTGTTCAGAAACTTCAGTTGATACAGGATGTTGCTGCCAGGATGTTGACTGAAGTGGGTCATAGAACCATATGACTCCAGTCTTGGCCCATCTTCATTGGCTCCTAATTTGTTTCTGGGCACAGTTCAAGATGATGGTATGTTGGTTCCAAACCTATATGGCTCGAGACCAGCATACCAGGAAAACTTTCAACTCCTTTATAGATCTCCCCAACCTGCCTTCTACAGTCATCTTCTGAGATCTGGCATTGGTCCTTCTGCCATCTGAAATTAGGTGGATGGTAACCTTGGAGAAGGCCTTCTCAGCAGTGGCACTAAAAGTCTAGAATTCTCTGCCCAGGGAGAGTTATTTGTCCCCTTCTGTTGCCATCTACTGTCAGCAGGTAAACATTTTTATTTGTTTCTTTTGGCATTCACTCAGTGATCCTGATCTCTTCTCTTGCACAATATTTAATTGTTTTTAAAGTTTTTAATCTGTATTTTATCTTTAGTTTTAATTGTTTTAATTATATGTTTCTTGTTGGGTTTAGTAGCTGATTGTAATAGGTTTTTTTAAAATAAATATGTAATTCTATTTTGTATGTTTCAATTTGTTAGCTGTCTTTGTGGCCATTATCTGGGCAAAAAAGACAAGGAATAGTTTTTTGTAAAGTAAATCAACGAAAATAAAATTTTAAAGCAACAGGTGCAGAAACAGCAAAAGAGCAATAAAAATAATGGATAATTAGGAAAGTCACAATTTAGCCATGAAAAGGTTGTCTTAAACTGAATTACGATAATCTTTAAGACTTGCAGACCTTTTTGTGTAGGATATTAAATAGATGGAGCCCCACCATTGAAAAGGCCCCTTCACTAGTCATTGCCAGTCAATGGAAGGTGCCACTGGACTCTAACTTTGTTCTATTAGAAGGTAAGGTTACCTTGAAAAGGACCTCTGAAATAGGTTTGTATATTCAGAAATGAATTAATCAAATCCATACTGAATAACTTCTACTTAATATACCTAATCACTAAGAATACTGATACTGTGTAATCAGTCCAGAAATCACATTCACAGTTATATGAGTCAAGGAAACGGAAGTGGGAGAGGAAGTGAGGAAAGAGTGCTTCAACAGATAATCATTTAAAGATGTCTTAAACTGGTCTGGTACTGTGTCTGCCTGCCTCTTTGAAGAAGAAGAAGATGATATTGGATTTATATCCTGCCCTCCACTCAGTCTCAGAGCAGTCACAATCTCCTTTACCTTCCTCCCCCACAACAAACACCCTGTGAGATGGGTGAAGAAGAAGAAGAAGATATTGGATGTATATCCTGCCCTCCACTCCGAAGAGTCTCAGAGCGGCTCACAATCTCCTTTACCTTCCTCCCCCATAACAGACACCCTGTGAGGTGGGTGGGGTTGGAGAGGGCTCTCACAGCAGCTGCCCTTTCAAGGACAACCTCTACCAGAGCTATGGCTGACCCAAGGCCATGCTAGCAGGTGCAAGTGGAGGAGTGGGGAATCAAACCCGGTTCTCCCAGATAAGAGTCCGCACACGTAAGCACTACACCAAACTGACTCTCCAACTGGTGGGGCTGAGAAGGCTTTCACAGCAGCTGCCTTTTCAAGGACAACTTCTGCGATAGCTATAGCTAACCCAAGGCCATTCCAGCAGCAGGAGCAAGTGGAGGAGTTTGGGCAGAAATGTTTTGCAAGGCATTCTTGAAGCCAGGCTAGGGTTGCCAGCTCCTGACTGGAGAATTTCTGGAGATTTGGGGGAGGAGCCTGTGGTGGGCAGGATTTGTGAAAGGGAAGGGCTCCAGCTGGGTGTAATGCCATAGAATCCACCTCCCAATGCAGATATTTTCTTCAGGTGAACTGATCTCTGTAATCTGGATGTTGTAATTCTGAGAGAGCTCCAGGGCCCACAGGAGGTTGACAACCCTAAGCCAGACTCTGCATAATAGTGGGGACAAAGAAGCAGGGGTCATATTTTAAGCTTGCCCCATGCATGGATGGCAGCAAGCCTGAAAAGACATGGGACAAATGTTTTACTTTTACTCATTGGAAGGCAGGAAGAAATTGAGGGAAGGGTGAATGTTAGTAGCAGAGACTAGGGAAGGCATTTCCACTGGCCAGAAAGTCAAGACTTTAAGAAAAAAAAAATGCATTCCCATGGATTTTTAAGTGCCTCTCCTTCTTAAAACAAACAAACAAACAAACAAAAGCCCAAACAAGCTTGGAACGGTGCTGCAGAGTGAGGAAAGGGGAAAAAAAGCATGCTGGGGGGGGGGAGGGAGGGAGTTATTTTGCTGATTTTGCTGGAGCAGAACAGCCAGCAGAACATGCTGCCCGCTGTGGTTTTTGTGCAAGAAAATTGGGGGAGGCAGGAGACCTTTCTCCCCCAGTGGCACCATTCGGAGCATAAAAATATGTAGACAAAAAGTTTGGCAAATTGTTGAATATGTTAGGTAGACAAACTACTCCAGGGAAGGAAAAAAATGTGATACAGCTGTCATGAAGAAGGATCTGAGATCTTTCTCCTTCAGACATCAGAAAGGACCAAATGTCCTGAGATCTCACAAAATATTTAATTGCATATCAAAGCAGCCATATCAGTTCTGCAGTACAGCCCGCCCCTCACCCTTGCTATCCACCCTGGTAGGAAGGACAGGTGTTCATGTGTGAAGAACATAATACATGTGTGTACAAGGGTATGCTTTGGAACAGAACTGGAGCATGTTGGTGAAGATGCCAAACCTTCTCCACTACTCTAACTAGCTTGGGTGCCAAAGCATTTTCTCTCAGCCTTACTAGTACTGCTACTCCTCCAGGATAATGAAGAATGCTTAGGAAGGGATTAGCCCATATTGTGGTCCTAAGGGCAGGGTGGCTGGAAAAGAAGAAGGGGGGGGGGGAGCAGCAGCAAACAAACCACACAAAGAATCTCATTGGAGTAAAACAGGGCATGGCTTTATTGATTACACCAGATGGAGTATTGGCGCAGCATAGGGCATCAGGCAACCCACTTATTGGCCGATGAACGCATCCCCAGCTCACTTGCTGCAAGGAACCTGAAGTGGCAAGCAAGTGGTTCCACAAAAGCACAAGCCTATGGATAGAACCAGGGCTTTTTTTTTTTCTGGAAAAAGGTGCCAGAACTCTCAAGAGGAAAATGAAGGAGAAACGCATTGGTTTTTATTGTGAACTTTTAAACATTTTTAAATACAATTTTGTTTCCACTGAGAGGTTTTGGAACTCCATAGGGCTTGACCCCCAAGACCCCTTAAGTGGTCCCCATCCATGAGGCAGACACACAGGTGCAGCTTTTCCCCAGACTGATCCTGCCCGATGCCAGAAACCACCACAACTCCGTGACAAGAATAGAGTAACAAACAAAATTAACTGCAAAAACCAACATGATAAAAGGAGTGAGGGGGTGTCCAAAGTGGACTAATAGTGAGCATGGGCAGCAGGAATTTAAATAGGGAAGGAGTGGGCTGGGCCAAAGCTGATGCTCTTCCCAGGCCTGTCTGAGAAGTTATCATGCAGCCAGCAATTGACTGGCTACCACAAAAGCCTCTTGCTGACCCCAAAGCCCCCAGAACTGCTGTGGCTGGGCCCTACCTACCCACACCATGGCAGCACCACACAGCCCCTTCCTCCCAGCTGGTGTTCCAGCCTTGCATCCACAAAGACACACTGGCTGCCAGTACATATCTGTTTTTCCATAGTGAGAGATCAAAAATAGATCCCTTTCCCCAGTTTATAATGAAGAAACTGTGTTTTGGGCCACCTGACATTTCTGAACAGCCTCTTCAAAAAACAGCCTCACATAAACAGTTAAAGCATTTTCAGAAATTTGGAAGGAGGGGGAATGGAAATTTTGAGAAAAATTGAAATATGGTTTGCTTATTTAAATATGTACAACTTTTTCACATACTCCTCCTGTTGCAACCCTAAATGCCTTCTGAAATGCTGTCCCGAGGGGGGGGGGGGCATCATCTATCTCTCAGATTATGGGGGCACTGAATATGCAGCAAGATAAGGGAAGCTCTGTGGGTAGAAATCTTTTTACCCACAGTAATGCTGTAGTGGATCCTAGCTGACGAATACTACTCTCAGACTTTATTATATATCTAGCAATAAAGAAGCATTTTTTCTTTACTGAAAACACAAATAGAACCTTCTTGTTTCATGAATAATATTACAATTACAGGAAGACTCAGTTTGTGCATTGTTTTGTTTAAAAGCATGCTATGCTAGACGTTTAATCTCTAAAGGGTGTAATGGCTTTTATGTTCAGTAAAGATCTCAGAGTTAAGTGAACAAGGTGTAAAAATCACTAAGAGCAGAGAGCTCCCTGGTGATTTATATACCACAGGGACTTTTTTGTGTAGATGCAAGCAAACAGGAGAATTTTACACTTCGGAAATGTGGATCTTGCATGTAACTGTTTTGAAATGCATGCCTCTTTCCTTGTTAGACATGAGGAACTGGAATGATAAAATGACTAGCGAGCAATCACATTGATGCATTATATAGTCAGGTGTTTCACCTGTATGGAGTACAGGTGTTTCAAAACTAGGATTTTTTTTGAGCAGGAATGCACAGGAACGCAGTTTTGGCTTGCTTGGTATCAGGGTGTGTGGCCTAATATGTAAATGAGTTCCCGCTGAGCTTTTTCTACCAAAAAAAGCCCTGTTCAAAACTGCATTCTGTTGTTTCACCAAATATCCCATTTGAGGATTCTTACTTTTTCCTCTTGAAATCTTCATAAGAGGGAAGGTGGAATGGTATGGTATAGCTCCGGGGTAGCCAGCGGTAGCTCTCCAGATGTTTTTTGCCTACAACTCCCATCAACCCCAGCCATTGGCCATGCTGGCTGGGGCTGATGGGAGTTGTAGGCAAAAACATCTGGAGAGCTACCGTTGGCCACCCCTGGTATAACTCATCAGATCTCGGAGGCTGAGCAGGATGGGTACCACCATGGAAGATGCTGCAGAGGAAGGCACTGGCAAACCACTTCTACTTTTCACTTGCCTTGAAATCCCCCTGCTGGAATTGCCCTAAGTGGTTGGTTGGTTCCCTCTAAGCCATGGAGTCTTATGAGCAAAAATTCTATTTTGTGAGCTATTGCATTAATTTGTTTGCTCTGGGGCTATTTTTCTTGAGCTAAGACTAAAGCTAAAAATGTATGAACTAGAGGCCAAAAATCTGTGAGGTAGCTCACACTAACTCAGCTTAGAGGGAACACTGTTTGATGGAACATACATACATATCCTTGTAAGTAGAATGCTAACATCTAAATACTGAAAAGAAGACTGCAGAGGAAGGAAATGGCAAACCAGTTCTACATCTCATTTGCTTTGAAAGCCCCTTGCTGGGGTCACCCTAAATCAGTTGTGGCTTGATGATACATGTATATAATTTCAATATCAAGTATATATCTTTAAGTGCAATGCTAAAATCCATATGAGTTTGTGTCACCTGAAGCAGGACTTCTGGTTACCAGGCCTGCCCCCCCCCCCATGGCAACTGGGGACAATAATTCAGTGGGGGATATAATAATAATAATAATAATAATAATAATAATAATAATAATAATAATAATAATAATAATAATAATAATAATAATAATAATAATAATAAATTTTTATTTATACCCCGCCCTCCCCGCCAAGGCAGGATCTAGTAACTACTGTGACACTTTGTCAGGGATACCATTTCAGTTTTCTTAGATTTTTAACAAAGCTTCAAAGCTGGCTCTTGGATATTTTCAAGATTAAATTGGGAAAAAAAACCAATCTCTGCCTATTTTAAAGGCATTTACTGAGTTGTGGCTGTGTATACTTTATAATTGCATCAATGCTGTTAACATAGATCAAAGAATCCTTTTAAAAAAAAGCAAAGGAATGTGTGTGTTCAGCATTAAATAGGTACAAACACCTGTTTAACTGTTTATAATTGCATTGCCCCCATAGCCCACAATGAAAGCACAAGATAATTACATTGGGTTAAACTAAACCACAACCTTAATAAACAGAGAATCTGCAGCCTACAATGCAAATGAATTCTTTTCCCTGAATCCCTTCAGTGTTGGTTAACTGACCCATTGGTATAACTTAGAAACTCATTGCTTCTTAATATTACTGCCTCTAACAGCTCATTTCAATAGTGTATATATCATGAAGACAGCAAAGGGTGCATGCACACCCAGACGCTTTGAGTTTCTGAGTCCTGAGGGAATTTACTACGTATATAGAAAATATCAGTCGGTCATGAAGCTATGGCTTCTTTAAATGACCTGCACCACGTGTGACAGATATAGCAGTTATTGAACTGCATCCATTGGATATTAGGATGAGTAGTTATGCCAAACTTATTAGGCTACCATTATTCTTTTTGCCTCTGCAAGTGACTTTGCCCATAATTAGACTAGGAATGAATGCTGCTCAATTCCTTCCCCTGCAAAGGGAAGGGGGGTAGATTGCAGCCCACAGGCAGGAGTCAGTGGCTGTATGCACACCCAGGCAGGTATATACAAACGTGGAGGCCCAACAGTAGGCTATATATGGGACTACAGTGCCATTCATGCACTGATGTGACCTAACTCATGGTTAGAGTTCTTCCTGTGTGACTGGGAAAGGAACTGCTGAGGGAGATGCTATTATGTGTGACTTTGTGGCTCTGGGGAAAGCACACCTTTCTCAAGCATCAGTAAATCCTTGGCAAGGAAGAGTCTGGGTAGTATGCAAGTTGACTGCTCAAGTCTCGGATCCCAGGCTGGCCTCATCCAACATACAGGAATGTGCAGACAGAGGAGGCCTGACACATCTGCATCCCACCAGCTGCCTTTACTGTGATTAAGTATGGGTTGAGTTGTGCCATTGGCTGCTGCAGTTCCTGACTGATAAAATAAATAAAGCTGACCTCTTGATTATCCCAACTAATGATGTTAGCTCCTCTTATTCCATGTCTCTCTGCGATATATGGAGCTGCCTTTTATAAAGAGATCAATTGATGTCTAGCTTTTTAAGGGTGGATCTGACTGGCCATAATAGGTCTCCATGGTTTCATATGGAAAGGCTTCTTCCCGCTGTTAGCTAGGATCCTTTTAATTCCAGGTGCTGGAGACCGAACCTGGGCTTTATATATTTCTGCTACTGAGCTATAGACTCTTGCCAGGTAAGTATACTTATATGCATATTCCCTTAGTATCAATTTGCACCTGGAAGTTTGTCCAAAATAGTTTTTGCCAACTAGAATGCACAATCATATAACAGATGATAAAGCACAGGGACAGATGCACTTTCATATGTGTTTTTTTCTTCCTGTCTACATTAAATATTAAGTCATCCTGACCAAATACCCTATACTTTAGTATACTAGTGGAGATGAGCTCCCCAGATTGAAGGCCCCGTGATTGACTGAGCTGTAACATTCTGAAAGCTTCAAGAATGGTTTCTCCCCCACCCCTTTTCAACACTCCCTCCTGCAGGAGTTCACATTTTCTGTTTTATCTCTGGGAGTGAGCTTAGTGACAGACACACATTGAATGTCTGTGTGAAATGCCATGGGAGCTGCTTAACAGCATTCAGATGCAGAGATGGCATTTGATTTCCAGGCTTCTCTGTTGAAACCACTCTAAGAAATCTAAATCTGGGTAGGAGGTGAAGGACGGAGGGGGGGGGGGAAACCTACAGGGCACCAAAAATGGAGATCTGGAGTCTAAATCTTTCAATAAATTAGAACATGGAGGCAAGGTCTCTGAAAATAACACCAACTCATAGAAAGCATATTAGCCTAAAGAATGCTGTTTTATAAAGATGGGGATGCTGTTATGGAAATCTCTGTATAATGCTTGGCGATTTGTGTGTTCATCCATATACAGTCAATTAGTATTTGCCAATATCCCAGTTATTTTGTGAATGCAATCAAGATATATACAGCTCTGTCATCTTTAAGCTGGTCTTTTCTGAGCAGTCTAGCAATGGAACATCTGAATGGAGCAACATGAGTAAGCTCTTAAGAGGTTTTTTGGGAAGTACAGTAGGATCTTGGAGATCGGCATTTTATTTATTAAATATGGAATTGGGAAAGGCCCCTTACATTCCTAGATGATCTTATACATGATTTCAATTTGTGGAATGTGTATTAAAAACAAACTTTTTGTTATATTTTATATAACAAATTATTTTGTTATATTTTTCAAACTAAATTACCCATATTAGGCAAGGTGTGCAAAAGCTATTTGTAGCTCAACTTTCTGCTCCAGAAGCCCCTTAACCACAAAGCATGCTTTCTGAAATGAATATAAGGCTGACAACTTTATGAACAGTTAAACCTTCATAAAAAAAGAAACAAAACTCTACCCACTGTAGGTTTTCTACATAGGGCCAAATCTCCCGAAATATGAACAGGGCAAACTTGCCAAGAAAGTTTGTAATGTGTTTATTTTATTTATTTGTTGCCATTTTAGAAGAGTTAATTTGGTTGCAATGTGAATAAATTGGGACTTCCTTCCAAGTAGACCTGTTTAGGATTGCTCATTTAGTGTTTTACTTACAAATGCCATGGAAATTCTGTTTTGACTTAAATTTTAGAAAGGTTTTAGTTTTTCTATTTTTTTTTTTATTTCAGCTCAGCAGATTGGATCCAGAGCAACATTTCTGTTTGTGCAAGAAGTTTCTGGGCACTATAATGTATACATAGGGAGAAAAATGCTATGCGTGGAAAGTGGAACTATACTAATTCCATTATGTTTGTGCTTGTGCATCACTGGATCCAAGTTTGTGTCTGGGGTCTTCTATAGTCCATCCACCTAACCTAGGGTTTCCAGCCTCCAGGTGGAGCTTGGAGATCTCTCAGAATTGCAAGACTACTAGATCGCCAGACTACTAAATATCAGTTCCTCTGGCGAAAATGACTGATTTGGAGGCATTATACTGTGCTAAGGTCCCTCTTTAAACCCCACCCTCCCCAGGCTCCACCCCCAAAATTTCCAGGTACGTATTTTGCAATCAGTAGTTGCAAGCTTAACTTAATCCCAGTCTGGTCCATGTTATCAAGTTTGTATTTAGATCATACAGGGTTTGTTTTTTACAAGGAAAGATCAAGGTATTTTCCAGAGCCCTACTGAAAGGTGTGGTGGTTTATGTTTTGACCCTACTGGGCACAGAAAGACATCCTGATTGTGAAGGTAAGAAGATACTTCCCCTATCCTCCATATGTGACCTTCCAGGAATCTGAGAGATCTCCAGATTTGTGATTGTGAAGGGAATTAAATTATATAAATCCGCCATGTGGCATAGTCAGCCAGAACTGGCTTCGTCCATTGAAATAAAAATAGAGAAACAAACTGATTTATACTTTTGGACATTTGCATTATCAGGTGGTAAGGGTCCTGACCTGGATGGCCCAGACTAGCCTTGTCTTGTCAGATGTTGGAAGCTTAGCAGGATTGGGCCTGGTTACTACTTTTAGGAGGGACCACCAAGGAAGTCCAGTGCTGTTGCACAGAGGCAGACAATGGCAAACCACCTCAGCCTTAAGTCAGCTGTGACTTGTCAGGCTTTCCACCACCAAGGTGTGTTCTTTTTGGAAGTTTCAGCTTTAGGAGGTAACTGGAAATTAATGTGAAAACAAATTCCTAGATGAGAATGGTGATAAAAATGTAATCACTGCAGTTGTACAATAAGGTGGACTCTCAGTTGTGAAGTTTGAAATAAGTCCATATTTCTCACCCTATTTTACAATTTGCATACAAAACAATTGATTTAAACCTTTGAAATTGAAGGAATTAACTTCTCCCCATTTCCAACACAATGCTTAAGAGGTTAAATATAATAGAAACATAAATCTTGGGTTAGTCTTATTAAAGGAGAAATATCTGCAGTATCTAGGTTAGATTTCTTTCAACCAAAAACTCCTCTTCTGAAATGCTCACATTCTGACAGTGTGACAAATTGCTGGAACAAATGCTAAATAGTTAAATGGACAGGTGATGGATAGCCTCATAAGCCTTGCAGGGCAGCTAGTGTAAGATACTAATTGGTTCTGTGGAACTGGTTTTAGTCAATAAATTCACTTGAGAGAGGTGTTTTTGGGGTTTTTTGTTAGATATCCTTATAGAATGCAGTGCTGTAGGTGACAAACCATTTGGAACATATTAGGCCACCAACAACTTTATTTTGCCCATGACACCATCTGCTACTTTTCAAGGGTAGAATCTCCACAAACAGACATCTTGAAGCAACCACAAAATTTCTGTTAGTGAATGCCATTGACATGATTTGTTCTTGCTCTGTACTGAACTTATGTAGTACTTATGCTTCCTTTATCAGATAATTCTGACATTTCAAATCTCTTTTTTATTGGGTGTGTGTGTGTGATTGAACTATTGTACATTTCCATGTTGACAAACAATGAAGAGGACCAGAGATCATTTTGTAGAAAAATGGGTGGTGGAGCTCATCCAGGGATTGTTATGAAGCTGCACATACTATTCAATGGAAAAGGAGGTGGAACTCTCAGAAGGAGGAGGAGGAACTCTCAGAAAGGTTCAGGAGCTGTGCTCCTGTGAGCTCCCACTGAATCTGAGGCCCAAAGAGGACTAATTCATGCTTATATGTAGCTTACCAATGATAAATCATGATTGCAGTACTAAACATAAAGCAAGCAAAGAGGAAAAAAGAGGACAAAAACAATAAAACAAAGGGAAGTGACATCACAGACAAATATTAAACAATAATAGTACAGCAGCCTAATCAAATTGTATGGTGGAATTTTGTTCCTCCATTTCATATATAGGCAGTAAAGGAATTCAGAAACTAAATTTTAAAAAAGTTACGTTATGTCATCAACATTTATTACAATCAAGAGATCAGTTAACAATTTAACAGCACAGTTTACATACAAATGTAAGATTAATATACAGAGGTTTAGAGTCTTTTTCAAACAGCCTTTGTATTCCATTTTAGTAACTGGTTGCTAATGAGCTTTTTCTGTAATTTCAGACAGACTCATTTTAGTTACTGGCTACTAATGGAATTTATTTACCTGTTCATACAAACCAACTTGTGTTCAGTTGAGCTGCTTTTGAGGAAAACTGCTTCTTTCCATTTCCAATCCTTTCATTGCACTTCTGAATTGCTGTGGTACACTGTTTAAAATGCCCATAGTGCTTCCTATAATGTCACTCCCTCCACCCTTTTTTGACACATGATCTTCCTTGGAGTTTTAAAAAACCCTTCTAAACTGAGTGCTGTAGGAGTGCTGTAGTGACACCATAGTGGCATTGACTCCATTGAGCTATAGCGCTCATCTTAGAACTTTTTTTAAAAGTCCAAGAAAGATTGAACAGTAAAAGGGAGGAAGGAGTGGCACTTTTTGAAATTACCATAGCACTTCAGATACAGCTCATTAAAAGAAGGAAGCTTGCTGTATGAAACCTCCATTCCTGTACCGTTTTATTTCATACTAACAGTAAGGCCCATTGTGAAGAAAAATACAATGGGTCCTAGAAAGAGGCTTGCTGTCTTTACGCTCACCCAAGTGAAGGCATTGACTCCCCACCCCCACCTCAAGGGGAGCTGATCTGAGTGATCTCCAGTGGTTCCCCAGGAGGAAATGGCATTGTATCTGTCTGAGGTCCTATCTCATCTAAAACCCCACCCTCTCCAGGCCCAACCCTTTAGATCTCCAGAAATTCACTAACCTGGTGTTGGCAACCCTATCTCCTTCCCTCTATTGTCCCTCTGACAGTGGGCCTGTATGTGGTCCGCCCCTACAATTTTGATGCCCAGGGGCTTAAACCAAGCCAATCTCAATAGGGTGGTGAGCTGGCGCTTTACCACAAGTATGTCCAGGGCCCCTTTAAAATGTTAGAACTCCACCCTAACTCTTGCCCACCCCATGATCTGCACTGGATTCTTTTGAAAGTCCCACAATATGAACTCCATGGGTCGGAGGGCTGGCCGGTTGTGGGGGCAGAGTTTACTGAGGGTCTCCTCCGAAATAATGGAGATGGAGGATCCCATGTCCAAATCCACCAGGCAGGGGCCCTCCTCGATCAAGACCTGCACTTTGACCTTGTTGGGGGTGTCCTGGGGCAAGTTCATTACCTGGATGCTGTTTGCAGCTGTTGTGTGTGCATCTGTTGCATCGTGGTGTGCGGACTGAGGACTCCTGTTGGTTCTGGCCCTGCAAGCTTGGGTGATGTGGCCCACTTTCCCGCAGCTTCTGCAGTCTGCGTTACAGTAGGGGCAGTCTCGGCGCTTGTGTGGGTCCCAACAGCTGGCACATTTGGTGCTTGGCTTCTCCGCTGCCTGTGGTCAGTTTGGTGTTTTCAGCCCACTGCGTGGCTGGCGGCGAAGCTGGTGTGCCCCTTTCTCATCGGAACCATCTGACATCGAGGCAATGGTGGCCTGGTGCATGGAAGGGCTGGTGTGCGTCTGTTCAAAGGCGGTTGCCTGTTGGAGCGCTTTCGCGAGGTTGATGTCTTTGTTCTCATATGCTAGCAACTTTCAGCGCATTTTCTCCTCCCAGACGCCAACCACGAATCGGTCCAGCAGGATCTCTTCCAGGTTTCCCATGAAATTGAATCTCAGGGCTAATCCACAGAGCTCTGCAAGATACTTGGCGGCAGACTCAGCTTGTCTCTGCTGTCTTGCGTGTGAGATGGGATGGCTGTGGTGCCATGTGGTTCATCATTGCCTTGACCAGTTGGTTGTAGGTGGCCCTGCGAGGGGGTCGGCACAATGATGGTCTCCACCCCGCACGACCTTAGGAGGAACGCCTTTTTCTCGGCCGCTGCCTCCATTTTGTGCAGCTCTATATAGTAGTTGATTTGGTCCACCCATGCTTCCCATAAGTCGGGTCGGGTGACGTCGAATGCCGGTAGAGTTTGTCCGGGAGCAGTAACCATGGCCTCGGCCGTGGAAGCACTAGAGCTTGGGGCGGTGGAGGCTGTAGCCTGCTCTCTGCTCACCAGTATCCCATCCATGTCGCCAGTGAAATGTACTGAAGTCAGAGACGTTGAGATGGTAACATGCTTTATTAGCGAGTACATCACAAAGACAACATGGCGGGGCTGGGTCCCCTGTTATATACATTTCCCAGAACAACTTTCTTCCTAGTCAGGTCCAATCCTGGCCAGTTAAACTTTCCACTGCTGATTGTCATAGGTGGGCTGCTTTCGTCCCTTCCAGGCACCGCCCACAGGTGCGCTGTGCTGTACTTTCTGAGACGAACACAAGACCCAGCAGCTGTCTTCCAGCCCACCCACCAAAATGAAGGCATTGACTCCCCCCTCCACCTCAAGGGTAGCTTATGTCTGCCTTGGGAAATTTCTGGAGTTTTTGGGTGGAGCCTGGAAAGGGGAAGGACCTTGATAAGGTACAAGAGGAGAGGTGGTGGGAGTGAAGAATAAATAAAGCTAGGAGGATGGGGTGATTGTCAGAAAAGGTAAGGGGAAGAAATAGAGTGATGGAAGGCTGACAGATAAGGGGAGGGGAGAAGAAAGAGGAAGAAGTTTATTATAGTAGGGGGGGGGCGGAAGCAAAGGAAGGGAAAGGAATGTATCATCCTCACAAGTTTCTTCTGGGTTCCCACTTGTCTAGATAGTGCCGGATTAAACCCTGTGGAGGCCTCTAGGCAGTCAAAATCTCAGGGGCCCCTGGCAACTTATCTCAGAGTTGGAGTGCCCACCCTGCTGCCCTCTGCCACCACTGCAGCCTGCAGGTACCTTCTCAAAAGCCCCTTCAACAAAGCTGTGAGGGAGAGGCAGAGAGAGGCAACCTTGGCAACAACACCAGCAGCATCTGCACCAGGCAAGTTGGGCTGCGTGTGCAGGTTGGGAGGGCTGCAAGGAGGGGAAAACAGGGGGGAGCTGGCCCAGGGCCCCTAAAGGTGTGGTGGCCCATAGGCCAGTGCCTTGTTGGCCTAATTGTTAATTAGGCAACCAGTGACAGGTTTGTGCAGGGGGGTGGGGGAGTCACAGGAGAAAAATTAAAAAGAAAAATAAGACCTTGAGTTCTTGCTGGAAATTCTGACCCTAGAGTTCCTGGTGATTCCTAGAGCCATCTGGAAGTGACAAAGTACCATACTGTTAGTTGCAATCACTAGAACTACCCCTATCATTTCCAGGCATCACTAGAGATCATCAGGAACCCCATGGTTAAAACTTCCAGTAAATAGACAAGATCTAATTTTTCTTTTCAATTTTTCTCCCCAGCACAATTGCACCCCCTCCCCAGTCCCAGACTCCCAGTTTGTACCTGCCAATTGGCTGAGCATTGACTGGAGGTCTTCCATCATACAAGGGCAAATGGGAACTCTATAAAGCTGTTTCATAACATATTGGGCAGGAAGAAGGGAAGTGTCCTGGGATCCTATTTTAAGCTGTTGTAATTTGGGGGGTTTAAGTTGGAGGCATAGCAGAATCCAGGCCCTTCCAGCTTTCTTAAAATCAGTGCAATGTGATAATTAGAGTGTTGAACCAAGACGGGGGACCCCAAATTTCAATACCCATGAAAACATAAAGATTACTGAATAATCTTCTGGATTCATTCTCTCTCTCTCTCTCTCTCTCAGCTTGATATCACTCATAGGGTTGCTATGAAGGTGGAAGAGAGGAGGAGAACCATGTATGCCATCTTGTGTTCCCAGAAAGAAGGGTGGGATAAAAAAAATGACAGACACTTTTTATTAATTGTAAAAGGAGACTAGTCACTTAACTGAGGACAAGGGATTTATATAATTCTTTAAAAAAAACAACAGTTTCTTATTCTGAAATAAGTGTTCCACAGTAATCCAGAGCAACACATATTTTGTGTGAACATGGTATCACAGAACATCAGTTTCTTTATTGATATCATGAACCTGAGCATGGCAGAGTTATAAAAATATGATTAAGTGGCTCAGGTCTTTAGAAGCCTGAAGGAAAGTTTGATATTTTGACTGCAATAAAAACCAAATCAAATCGGATCCTTTCTTTCTCCTCTGTTTATCATGCTGTATCTCCCACCACTACTGAAGTGGCTTTTCATTGCAATATATTTAAAAGAAGATTTTGCTGCAGTATAAAATCTTGTACTTAATTTATTTTAAAAAGTAGATTACTGAGACTCATGTGTGCTTACAAGTTAAACATTCTGATTCATGACCACAATGACTCCACACTGAGGAGACCAAGGGGCATCTTTTCCTGTATTTTAGACAATACATAATTATTTATAAGTACCTATTTTTGACTACATCTTTCTTCCTATATACACGGAGAGGATGGCCTTGGCCTTTTTGCCTTGCAGGGCTATTCTTAGATGTTTTGCACTAGTTATGCCAACACATGCTCTTGCCTTGTCAGTCTGTCTCTTTCTCATGCTACTGTCCTTTAAGCTAAGTGGTCACTCACTGTTGACATAATCCCTCACTGAATGCTGCTGTGTTACTGTGTGTTTGTGCTACAGACCTCATGGAATTTGTGAAAACAGAGTGGAAAACCAGGGTGGGAGGGAAGGTCTTCCAAAAAAAAAAAGAAAGAAAAGAAATCATGAAATGGCACTATAAAATGAAGCAAAAGAAACAAAACCATACAAAACAGCTCAACACTGAATCGTCCCTTTTGAAATTAATAATAAAACAAATGAAACAAAACAAACTCCCATGCACAAATCTAATTCACATATCCAACCAACATTTTATAATCCCAGCAAGTAGCAGGCACTTGGTGATTCACCAAGACTAGGTCCACCAGTATATAAAAATATACCATTTGCTTATGTTTGATGAAAGTCCTTAGTTATTTGGAAAGCTGAAAAATAGAAACATGCAAGTGTGGGTTCTATTAGAAACACATAATGGAGGAGAAATCCACCCCCTGTTGATCCTACCATTATCTCCTTCTTGTTTCCCTTGCCTTCTCCTTCCTTGTTCTTGTGCCTCAACAATAATCTCTGTCTCCTCTTTCTTCTCCTCCTCCCTCCCCATCTTGCCCTCTTGCTGTCTCCTCTGCCGCTTTCTTCTTTTCCCCTCCAGCAGCTACCTTTTCTTCTTCAGGCACCTGCTACTGCTGTCAGCTGTTTATCCAGATAGATCCAAGTGGGTAACCATGTTGGTCTGAAGCAGTTGAACAAAGCGGGAGATTCGGCCCATCTCCGGCTGCGCCGCAACAGCGGCCATAGGCCGGGGGGCTGCATTTGCCTCCTTGTTGGAGGAGGAGACTGTGAAGGCTTCCTGGGCATCTGGGACTTTAGAAGGGGCAGAGCGTCAGGACTATAAGTCCCGCCCCTGCCCCAAGCCATGCAGTTCTTTTGCGGCTCTTGGCCCACCCGCTACCCTGCAGCAGTACAGGATTGACCAGTTGCCTTATTAGGGGCCAGGTAGGAATTTTTTCACTCTCACCTGATTGGCTAGTGGTGAGGTGTCTTTTGCCTACTTCGTAAGGCTTGATAGAGAGGGAACAGATGGTATTAGTTTATGAAGTTGTTGGCAGAATGAGCAAGGGGTTACGGAAGCCCAGGTGAGCACCCAGGGCACAGCACCAGTTGAGTGCAGGCAATTGGCAGGAGTGGCAGATGGACTCCACGGCTCAGTGTTGCATAATGCTGATCGTGTGATGCCTCCCCACAAGATTGGCTCTTCCTGGGTGATGATGCCAATGTGGGGTAGGATGATCGGCCTGGCCGGCCTGCCATGAGCCAAATCTGTGGCACATGCCAGGGGCAGGGTGGCTCGCCCATACCTGGACAAGGAAGGGTCATGTGATGACCCTGGGGCTTGTCCACCTTCAGGTAACCCTTGCCGTACAAGTTACAATAAGTTTATGTTTAATAAAATGGTCCATTTTACCAAAATACAGTGTCAGTCTCTTCATTCTGACTTGCGGGGCAACAAGTTGCACCTTTAAGACCAACCAGTTGTTATTTAGAATGTAAGCTTTCGTGTGCTCTTAAGCACACTTCATCAGATAAGGAATCCGGCACAGTGACGGGGTGGTTTGCCATTGCCTTCCCCAGTCTTCTACACTTTCCCCCCAGCAAGGTGGGTACTCATTTTACTGACCTCGGAAGGATGGAAGGCTGAGTCAACCTCAGCTATGTATGGCTTTGCTCACTGTGCTGGATTCCTCGTCTGATGAAGTGTGCTTAAGAGCACACGAAAGCTTACGTTCTAAATAAAAATTGGTTGGTCTTAAAGGTGACACTTGACTCCTGCTTTGTTCAACTGTTTATCAAGACAGCCCTAAAATGGAATGGTAACCAAGTTCGTGTGATTCTACTTTGTGAACTCTTTTTCTCCATTGAATTGTACAAGCACAGACAATTACTTCACTGCTCCCCATTTTAGTTTTTTTCTCTCCGCTATGTAAATTTTCTGTATACAATTTGTGCTTTGATGAACTAGCTTTCGGTTTGCAGGTCAATTAAACCCTCTGGTTGTTATCCACAGAAATCTTTCTTCGTGAAATGAAATTTGAAAAATATAACTGACTTACACTGTGCTTATTTCCCCTTGAACTTTGGGGACATTTGACTTTTGCTCTGGTATTTGTTTCAGATAATGGGATCACTGTCAGAGATGAAAACTTTCTCTAAATCACTAGGCATTAGTCACTGCAGATCATGGGACATTTGATTTTAAGTATGTTTCTTCCTTATGCTATTATCAATATTTTTATTCTATATGTCACTGTCTAAAACATCACTTTTTGTTCATTGGTAATTTGAAAATGTAAAAAATATATTTCCCAGTTTTTATTATTTTTTTTTTTACAATAACTACATTTGTCTGAATTACCTTTATGTGAATACCAGCAGTACCTAGTAATTATCTGATAAAATGATAGAGGATGCCAAACTGATTTGGAGTTAAATTTTCCAATAGTCTCCTGTGGTTTCAATTCTATGATCAAACAAGGAAGGCAGGCATTTTATCAGGAGTTAAAAGCTCTACTACTGAAGAAAACTGGCAGGGTTTATAGCTAGCTATGAATCCAGTGATAATTCTATATCATTTCTTCTTGAATTAATCATGCTTCATGACTCCATTGACTTATATTCTTTTAAGAACAAATCTATTAATGAGAAGAATTTGTGAACATTCACCAAAATGGAACAAACAAATATAATGTGATTTCCAATACACTTCACTATTTGTTTGCATCAGCCATAATACATGAAAGTTAGCCATAATATTTGACTACTCGATCAAACAAAATGGAAAAAGGATGAGTATATTTCTCTTTCAAAATAAAATAATATTGTCTGGATCCCGGAGGAACCTGATAGTTACATGAACAGAAAGATTTTGGTTGGACTGTTCAAGACAGGTATTCTTCAAATAATCTTTCCATATGTCTCATCTTCCCATATATCATCTTTAGATACCTTATTGAATGAGAATGAAACATCAGTGACTAATGCGAATTCTCTAAATAACTGGATGTAATCTGGGCAGATGGGTAAAACATCTAAATTGCCTTATACAGAGACAGACAACTGGTTCATCAAACTCCAGTACTGTCTGTTCCATGCTGGAGCAGCTTGCTGGGGAGTTTCCCTGGCTTTGCTACTTAAGAGACTTTTAATGGGAAATATAATCAAATATAGAACCATCTGAATTCAGAACATTTGCTGTACACTGATGAGCTATTCCTAAGGTGGTCTGTATCATCAGCACTAGACTGCTATCCTTTTACAAACTGTTGTTATGTAACCAGGGCTCTTTTTCTAGCAGAAGCTCCTCTACATATTAGGCCATGTCCCCTGATGTAGCCAATCCTCCAAGAGCTTAGAAAGCTTTTAGTACAGGGCCTACTGTAAGCTCCAGGAGGATTGGCTACATCAGGGGGCATGGCCCAATATGCAGAGGAGCTCCTGCTAGAAAAAGAGACCTGTATGTATCATAAATAGAACTAATCTAATAATTAATAGCAGTCAGTAAGGATTCAAAGTATTGGTTTTTGTAGACATGGCCTGCACACTTTCTTAAATATATTAAACATTTGGGTTTAGCTGTTATTCTGGCACCTGGCTGTCTAACTTTGAATTCAGAAGGAAGTACGGTAGAGTAGGCAGACAAAGACCATTGGAAATGTTAACAGGGAATTTAACAGTCAGGAGGACTGCACACAGATCTTGCCATCAAAGAGGGCTGTACTGATAAGCTTGGCAAAGTGTTGTTCAAGCCAGTCATATCGCTACCTTAGAGGCCAGGGTTTGAATTTATTATAAACAGCAGCAATGTTTATTTAATTGCTAACAGGGTGGGGGTTTTTAAGCAGGAATGCACAAGAAAGCAGTTCCGGTGGGCTTAGCATCAAGAGGTGTGGTCTAATTTGCAAATAAGTTCCTGCTGGGCTTTTCTACAAAAAAAGAGCCATGATTGCTATTAATTCCAACACAGCAGCTCTCTTTTTGGATCTATTTGTTGATGTACCACAGTGTTTAAATCTGCCACAGAACGTTCAGGAAGACTGAAAGTCTGGATTCACTACATCCCAAGGACTTAAATGTCTGAATGGACCTTTCTAATTTACTTAGATAAGTAAATTCCTTTTCTCTTCCTTATTGGTTCTCTGCCTCTTTAAATGACAAAAGATTTGGAGCTATAAAAATGGGTGTGATGCAATTTCTATGTCACTGTGACTTTTTTTTTTTTTGCTAAAGTTGCAATGAAAAATGGCTCCATCCCTTTCTTTAGGAGAGTTAATAAGTTTTAGACTTAATGGAGACTGTTTTGGAAGCAGTTTTCTTAGAATCATAAAGTTGGAAGGGACCTCCAGGGGCATCTAGTCCAACCCCGACTTGTGGCTTTTTAAACTGGTTCTAAGAATTTGTTTTACAAAGTGCATATGTACACGTTGCATAGCTTTCTTCTCAACTGTTTTTGATGCAGAAGTCTATTTTCCTCAGTAAAAGAGCATTTCATAATAATTTGGGGTGCTGTTTACACCCATAATGTCATTCTTGTCACCACAGACATTCCCACAATGACTCAAGGTCTTCTGAAAAAGGCACACAGCAAAAGATTATTATCAATGAGCTGCAAGCTTGCTGAAGAATAATATGTTTTTGAAATTGGTGTTTGCTAGCTGACATTATAATTTTCTAATTATAATATTTGTATTGTGTCTTCTTGTAAAAATTATGACCTTCACTGTCATTTTGATATTGTATTCCCTCTAGTATGTTTTTGTACCTCTGTTTTTTTTTTTCCATGTCAGAAAACTCATGCTTCATTCGCTAGATAGCCACATTACTCTCATCCTGAATAATGTCAGAGAGGTGCTCTGAAAGGCTGCTTTCCTGTGTTCAGCTTGTGTGGTAAACTCTGGAGAAGAAGCTACTCTGAAGATTCAAAGCTGCTCAACATGACATTTGATTCAGACTTTGAAAGAACACCTTGAGGTGATCAAAAGAGGGGCTCAGCTCTGATGTAACCAACAAGTTCATCACTGTAAGTTCAAATGGTGATCATGTTGTTTTCAAATTCTCAGCATCCCTGACTTTTAATGTCACATAATTCAGTCTTTAATCCTTTTCATAAATAATATAGGTGTTTTCACATTCTGGATCATGAGAGAAGAGCATTCTTTTTCATGTACACACATGGTGAATATCTTTTTGAAGCAACTAGCTGCTTAAATATATATATTTAGGCCTTGACCATATAATTGGCCAATTATAGAGCAGTGATTAGTGTTGTATCAGGAACATTTTCTGTGAGAAAGAGGTGTATTACTGGTCTGGACTTCTCTGCTTCCTTTTTACCTTTTCCATCTTCTTTACAGCCTTTCTCTGTTGTTGATTTGATTCCATTTTTAAACTGAGTCATCTTGTTCTTGGAGTTGATCATAACCATGTCACATAGCCTATTAGATTTTATTAGACAATGCTTCTTGATTTCACTGTGAATGAGACACAATGTACCAATTGGAACTGGCTTTGTGACAACATCTCTAAAGATTGCTTTCACTCGGGTAATTTGCCCATGTGAACAAATGGCTAAAATCAATTATAAGTGAAAGAAATATTTCAAAGATTGCTGTAATTGCCAGCTTTGCTATTCAAAATTTGTATCTGAAATTTTAACCTTTGATTGTGTTGCACTTGGAATTTCTTGAAAATACTGGTCAAAATAAAATGTTATTGTGAACGAATAATCAAACCAGAAATATAATTTTACAGTAGTTATCAAATGCTGCCAAACATATTCACCAACTAAATTCAAACTACGTAAATTTGGTTTGTGTTTAGGTTCGACAGTATTTAATTATTAATGCACAAGTTATATTTCAGAAAATTCAGAAAGTATTTGACTTGGAATTCTTCCAGCACTGAAATAAGCCCCAGTTGAACATGAAGGCATTCAGCATGGCAGGTATATTCTGTGCAAGGTTAAAAAAAAGGAAGATAATTCTCAGTCCCCAGAGAAGGCAGTTTTAGTCCTAGTTTAATGGAACCAAGGCTGTAATTCTAAGGACGTTTGAGTAACGTGGGACTTGCTTTTTCCTAGGATTGTTCCCCAAAATGTTCAGAATCAGCCCTGCGTGAATCTGTGTTGCAAACACTGCACTACAAAATATCTTTATATCTGGTTTAGAAGCCAACATTTTAAACATTGTTTAATTGCTGTCTTTTGGAAAATCTTTCCATCTCATTGTATCACTGAAGCTGCATCAAGCGCAGCTGCTGTAGCTGGAGCACATTTTGTCGTTATAACCTCCTGGAAAAAAATAGGATTCTATCTGGGCTTTATCAAATTGCATCATCTTAAAATTTGACAACTTGTCAGCAGGGGAGGCAATTATTTCTAGCAATACATTAAGGATAACACTTAATATTTTTTGTGAGGATGGAATGTCATGGAAATGCATGCATTTAATGGAGTCAGTGCTTTATTTGTAATTTTTTTTTTAAAAAAATGAAAACAAAATCTTTCACCTAATTGGTTTAATCGTGTTTGGCTCTTGAAAGGAAAAAAAATGGAATTGACAAATGGCAACTGCAATATAGTTTGGGCAGCTCAGAAGGAAAGCTTATATTTATGGAACAGGGTCATCATATTTCCTGTTTGCTGAGGTTCATTGATTGCAAGAGCAGTTTGTGTTATAGAAAGAGCATATATCTCTGAGTGGTGGCATGTTAGATCTCTAGAGGGCAGTGGGGAAGAGTGTGAAGGCAAGCAGATGTGGTTATTAGGAGCTGAGCAGCTAAGATTATTAGACAATTTGGAGATTGTAGGGTTTCTTTTTCTTCTTCTTTTTCTTAAAGCTGAGCAGCAGTGCAAAAATTTTTGAGCCAAAAGCTGGAATATCCAAGAAGTACAAGACAGCTGAAAAGTGTGCACTGGAGTGACACAAAACTCTGCAGAGGACTGGAACGGGGGCATCAGAGACCATAACAACCTTGTAGATTTCACTAGTGGAGAGATCTCTAATAGGTCTGTTGCAAATCAAGAGAAAATAGAGTTAACAGTGGGTTAAAATAGCACATGATGGGGGCTTTCTGATTTACTCAGAAAACACAAAGGCTGCTAACAGACTGCCACTTTGGGTCGACTCAGAGATGCCTCTGAGATCGAACCCAACCCCCCCTCCAGACTGCAACGTCTGCCACCTGCCCCTGTCCCGTACTCACCCCGTCCTGTAGGCTGATCCACCCGGCTCAAAAAGGCATCACTTCAAAAGTGATGCCTTTTTGCTGAGGCACCTCTGAGGTGCCTCCTGGCCTTCTGGAAAGTCGGGAAGCACCTGGAGAGCGCCCGGGGAGCCATGGATGGGACGTGCAAGCTCCCTGGGAACCCACAGCCCGCCACTTTCTCAGAGCGCTATCTGGAAGCTCTGGGGCACTCTAGTTCTGGCTGTCTTTATTTGGTATGGCTTCAAGCTGCCCCAAACCAGCCATCTGATATCACCCAAATAGTCTCTAAGAATGGTTCCTTGTGGAAGAATACGCACTGCTGAAATTGTTTGCAATTGGTCCTAAATATTATCTTTCTTGGAGAGGTGTATAGAAGGCCATAGAATGAAAAGGAAACTATTTACTGCATATCTAAATGCTTTGGCATATATATGGAAAGACTGTAATGCCACTGAAGGGGCCTTTGAAGGGAAGTAGCCCCCTCCATTGCAATTAAATCCAACTCAAATAAGACCTCCTCCCCAGAAATTTTTTTTAATGTCCATCAAAGTATTTCTGACTCATGGCAATCCTAGGAATTAATGTCCTCCCAAACATCTTATTGTTAATATCCTTGCTCAGATCTCAAAGACTGGGGGCCATGGCTTCTTTGATTGAGCCAATCCATCTCATGTTAGATCTTTCTCTCTCCCTGCTGCCTTCAACTTTTCCTGGCATTATTTTTTTCCAGTGACTCATCTCTTAATGTGACCAAAGCATGATAGCCCCAGTTTAGTCATTTTCACTTATAGGGAGAATTCAGGCTTGATTTGACTTAGAACCCACTGGTTTGTCTTTTTTTTTGGCAGTCTGTGGTATCTGTGGTATCATGCAGCATACTGAACTATTATCTCCAGGACTAAAAAAAAAAAAGGTTTTGTGTCAGGGACTAATCTAGAAGCTTCAAGTACAGGTGTTCCTGTCTGGTTCACTGCCTGTTCCCATAGATGATGCTGGAATCCTGTAGAACCAACTGTGGCAGTTGTAGTAGCAGAGAAATAGAGATAAAGAAACCCTGACGTATCAACTTTGGTGGCTATCAATTAATATTAGGGATGTGGAAACACCTGAAGGTTTGACTCATGTCCTGATCATTGGTCATGAACAGATTACTCAATGAATGGTTCAATTGCTGATTGTTTTGACAGGTTGCTTCACTGCATTCCTTTGTAACCATGCAGCACCATACAATACAGCGCAACTGACTTTTCATGCATGCATGATCTCACAGGGCCCAGTTGATTTCTGCTCCATCCCACTTGTCTTCAATGGCACAGTTTAAAGGAGTTCCCAGATGGGAATTCACTCTTTAAAATGTCAACATGTACCCACATTCAAACACAAGTTGGGTCACCCATCTCATCTAGTCTGGCCCCCCAGGTTGACATTTCAGAGTCTCTTCTCAATTCATTGAACAAGACTGGCTCTTTAATAAAATAGCCATGTGCATAGAATCTTTGCATTAACTGAAAAATAATATTTGAACATCTTGACTAAGCCGCACCTTTTCTTACTAGTGTTTACCAGTGTTTTAGTAAGACAATGGTGCAATTGTTTAGATTTAGTTTCTTTCATTTTTAGGTTTTCAAAAACAAAACAAAACAGAATATAATAGAATAGAATAATATTGCACATGATGAAACTGGGGAGTGAAGAAAAGAGTGCAGTGGGAAAGTAGAAAGAATAACAAATCCTTGAAGTGCAGCAAATGTTGTTCACAAGCAATCCACTTTTGTGACTTGACACACACTTAATGTGAAGTTTTCAACTGTAAATTGCTTTTTCGCTTTCACATGCTCTGCTTCTAAGATTGTACAAAGTGCCAGTTGACTGCAATGAAGTTTGTTTGTTGGTGTGAAAGAAAACTACAAGGACTTCTATCTGTTTTAATTGAATATATATATTACATAACATTTTTCATGTGTGACTGTAAAATAAGTGTTGGATCTTGCCAATAAAGCCCTAAAAAAAGTCTGAGACCTTAATTCTTAAAAATGACTTTGATCTCTGCAAGCTTGCCAACTGAAATTTGCCACAGAAGGCCTTCTACTGTATGTGTGACCCCTGTGACCCCTCCCCCCTTCAGAGATAAGATGGGTGGATACCATCAACAAAGCTTATTGGATGGATACCATTGGAAAAAGCTTGTTAATTTTTAGCTGATATGTTATCGTTTTGGATTGGTGACACCAAGGGCACCAGGGCACCTGCTGATCCTCAGTCTCACAATTAAAATTCAATAGCTATTGAATAGAATGAGGGGGGGGGCAGGCCCATACCCAGAAAATTTCAGATGGGGGCCCCATGAAATAAAATTTTGGGTGGAGGGGCCTCCCCGCTCTGGCGGCCCCCACTTTCTCTGCCTGTTGCTCTGGAGACCCCTGATCTCCCAGTGGCTCTGGCTGCCCTGCCCCCCTCTGCGGCACCTCCCCATCCCTCCAACCCACCTGGTGAAATACCGGCTCCTGGGGCTCTTTCAGAGTGCCCGCCCACCAATCATGAGAGCAACAGAAGCGATACCATCTGTTTCTCCAGCTGTTTAAGTGGGACTCTCTTTTTCTTTTGTCTTATCTGCAAACAAAGCTCAGCAATCCCAAACTCTGGGAGGGCTTTCCTTACAGTGTCTTTTGTTTTGCTTCCCAGCCCAAGCGAAGCACCTGGAGAGTTACGGCAAAACTGTGACCACTTTCGACCAGATCTGGGGAGTTTGGAGTAGCGATGTGCAAATAAATAAATAAATTCGGTAGTACACGGATTTGGAAATATACGGGGGGGGGGGGAATTCCATAGTCGAAATAGCCGCATATACAGTAGATGTGCCGCTATTTCCGAATATACGACCCCATTATACCCTATGGGCCATTAAAATCAATGGCAAATAGGGTATATTTGAAGCCGCCTGGAGGGGAGGTGGTTTGAGGGAGAGCCCCCAAATTTGTAGGGGACCTGCAGGGGACTCTCCCCTACAAACCCCCCAAGTCCCAAAAAGATTGGGCCAGGGGGTCCAATTCCTGGGGCACCCAAAGCCAAACCTAACTTCACACCAGAGAATCTCTATAGGACCCAAATGCACTATATACATCTATCTACTTTATGAACCCTGCCACACAAAACACAATCTGCTCAAGGTCTGCTCTGCAGACCTGGCTGCAGCAAACCCAGATGCCAGCTCTCCAGCCCTGCCCCAAAGAACGCGGGGAGAGCTGGCCAAGCAGCTGTAAGCCGCCCTGAGCCTGCCTTGGTGAGGAGGGCGAGGTATAAATAAAAATTTATTGTTGTTGTTATTATTATTATTAGCTGGCTCTGGGTCTCTCACCCAGGTGCCAGCTTCCATGCCACAGAACACGGTGCCAGCTCTCCAGCCCTGCCCCAAACAACATGGGGAGAGCTGGCCAAACACAACAAGCCTGCTGGTTCTGTGTCTCTCACCCAGGTGCCAGCTTTCCTGCCACAGAACACACAATCTACAGATGCCAGCTCTCCAGCCCTGCCCCAAACAACACAGGGAGAGCTGGCCAAGCACAACAAGCCTGCTGGTTCTGGGTCTCTCACCCAGGTGCCAGCTTCCCTGCCACAGAACACACAATCTACAGATGCCAGCTCTCCAGCCCTGCCCCAAACAACACAGGGAGAGCTGGCCAAGCACAACATGCCTGCTGGTTCTGGGTCACTCACCCAGGTGCCAGCTTCCCTGCCACAGAACACACAATCTACAGATGCCAGCTCTCCAGCCCTGCCCCCAAACAACACGGGGAGAGCTGGCCAAGCACAATAAGCCTGGTGGTTCTGGGTCTCTCACCCAGGTGCCAGCTTCCCCCCCCCCCCAAAAAAAAAACAGAAGCAGGAAAAGGGACAACAGGAGAAGGCCAAGAAACTCAAGTGTTGAAAAAGTGGCTTTTTCACCAATAAGAAACCTCAGGCCAAATCAGTCAACAACACCCCCCCCCCAAAAAAAAAACAGAACCAGGAAAAGGGGGACAACAGGACAGTAGGATGCAAAACCTGTAGCAATAGAGAATAGATCCAAACAGAAGGCCAACACAAACTCAACTGTTTAAAAAGTGGCCTTTTAAACAATGAAAACTAGGCCAAACAGCACCCCCCCCCCCAAGAACCAGAAGAGAAAAGGAACAATAGCAGCACAACACAGCAGCAACAAATCAAACACAGAATCCTTTTAAAACAGTAAAAAACTTAACTTTTAACAATAAACTTTACCAACCCATCCCCCCCCCCTTCACCCTAACCCCAAGAAATCCAAGCCACCCAAATCAGGAAAAGTAAAAGGACACTGCACTTTTAAAAGTCCTCTCACTAAAGTAAGATATGGGCAAATTGGTAAAAACCCCCCACCCAGGCCCCCTCCCCCAGCAGAACCCCCTAACCCCAAATAAGCTACCCACCACTCAAATCTGGATAAGTAAAGGGACTCTGAGTCTTAAAAAGTCCTTTTACCAACTAAAATAAAAACAAGAACCCCAAGACTGTCTTACCTTAGACGTCTTCTCTCCTCCAGTCAAGTCTGGTAAGGCTGAGAGAGAGCAGCAGCAGCTGAGGCCAAGGGCCAGCACAGCACAATCTCTCTCACACACCAACACAGCAGCAATGGAGGAGTCCAGCCAGGCAGACTCCTTAAAAAGGTTCACTGGCGCTACAGAGAGCAGTTTCAAAAAATAGCACTGCTCTGATTGGCCAGACAACAGTGCTTACTTGGATACTCAAGTAAGCAAAAGATCAAAAGAACAACTGCCATGAGGGGCCATACTGGTTGAAGGCAGGGTTGGATGGAGGGGCCAAGCCCCCCTTCCCCCCCTCCATGGCTATGGGCCTGGGGGGGATACTGGGAATTTTGCTTTGTTCACTATGAGGCACACTGAGAGTTTCACAGAGTGCATTTTCAGCTGTTTTTTGACAGTAAGAATAATTTGTGAGCTGAGCCTCAGATCAGCTCATCTTGCCTCATCAATACTAGTGACTTGAGCAGTATACTGATCAGCTCTGCCACTGTACAGTATCTCTGAAAACTACAAAGCCCATGAGGCTGTGCAAGAAAGCACATGCATGAACTGCTGTAGATCCAGACAGATCTGGAGCTGTTAATATTGATGTGTATCAGACAGGCACAGTTGAACAGCACACATGAAGACTGTTTCACATGTTTTTATATATCCCCCCCCCACACAATTTTTATATATCTTTTTTTCTTCATTTAAATAGTTGACAGTGGTGGGGCACAGCAAGCTGGTGGTGATGGATGAGGGTTAATGCACATGATGTGGATGGGAAGTAACCTGACAACATGCTGAACTGCTTGTTAAACACTCAGCTCAACATGAGAATAGGATGTCATCTGAACCTTCAAGTGCTTGAACTGTTCTAAAGCTGACTAACAAAACATGACACCTGGCAAGTCACATGCATGCACTCTCTGCATGCCCATAGATACAGGTTTTGTTATGACTCTGGGCTTTATAAACTCTCCTTGTAGCTATGCAGACAGCAAACCTTCTCCTTTCTTTGGAAAATGAAAACAAACAGCATCACACCACGGAGTCGATCCCAGCTTTCTGCTGCCTACTTGGAGAGGGCAGTCTTCAGAAGACCCAGGGAAGTATCACTTTTATGCCATAGACTGAAATGCAAGGTCCTCATCAGGCAATAAGGCCAAAGACTCAGTGGAGGAGGCAGCTGCACTGCTAATACTATAGAAGCAGGTGGTGGGACACCTCAAGGAACCTCCATTAATGTGTAGGAAAAGCCTCAAGACTCTGAGTCAGCCTCCTCACCTTGGAATGCAGCCCTGCCTTTGATTCAGACTTGGATCCATCCCAGAGCCTACTGCTGAATCAGGGGATCATTCATACGCCTTATGCCTCTACAAACCCTGAACCACCTCAGCCCCATTATAATACTTAATATTGTCACCAGGAGTGGCCTTTTAGTGGCAGCCTGCTTCCGGAGGAGGAGCTGTGTCTCCACCTTCTTGAAAGAGTATTTAAGGCCTCATACCACCTTCAGTCTTTGCTGGAAAAACATCTGTGCTATCTTGTTGGTTACAGCAACAGTAACTTGATTCCTGACCCTCAGCTTTGTGCAGGATACTTGATGTCCCAATTCAGAAGCAGTTGCATCTATTGTAGGAGGTCACAGTTTGGAACCATCAACCATGTTGTGGAACCTTCAATGTTCCTTCAGCTGGCTCTCACACGCAATTTTATGGTGGTACCCCCTAACTTTATCTGCACTGCAAAAAATGCCTGCATTTTATACCTTACTGATTTTTGACCCTGGACTTGCTAATTTTTGCCCTGAAGAGGCACTGTTACTCAGAAGAGGCAATATTGATCTTGATAGATCAGTGCTCTGACTTGGTATAAGCAGGGCTTTTTTTGTAGCAGGAGCTCCTTTACATATTAGGCCATGCCCCCAATGTAGCCAGTGTTCCAAGAGCTTACAGAGCTCTTAGTACAGGACCTACTGTAAGCTCTTGGAGGATTGGCTACATCAGGGGTGTGTGGCCTAATATGCAAAGGAGTTCCTGCTACAAAAAAGCCCTGAGTATAAGGCAATTTCATGTGTTCACTTGTAGAGTAATAATCCTTTTAAGATGTGAAGGTGAGTGGCTGTGAGACAATGATTTGCATAATTAACTTTACACCCTGATCTTCCATGAAGAGTGGCGTGCAAGTGTAATAGGTAGTTAGGAGCAACGGATTCAACAGATGTGAGAATTACAGCATGTTTTCTCAACCATGTCTGACAAGCTGCTCCAGTTCCCTCTTAGACATAAGAGTCCTATCTTTCTTTTCCAGTGGTCACCCTGAGAAACGCAATTCAGCCTGTCAGGTACTGGCATTCAGTTATGAGAGGTCCATGTCTGGATTCCTGTGGTCCATTGTCACATTACTGGTATGCTATATCCAGCTTGCTTTGTTGAGACTCCAGAGGTAGGCTTTATTTACATTGGGGACATATTTCCCTTCCATCATTTTCCATGGGATGTAACTGAAGTTTACTCCACTGTCAGTGATTCCTTGTTGACACCAGGCCTGGAAATGTTGGCAGCTTTCAACAAGGGATTTCTGAAGGCGGTTGCTCTGTATGCCTGTGTGTGTATGTTGATTGACAGGTAGTGTTCTCCTCTAGTGACTGCTTTCTACCATACAATTTCAAAGAACCATTTATATGTGCTCTGCTTTTTTAGAGTGTGTCTTTTAAAAAAAACATTTCAAATTGTTAATAAGTTATAGTTCTCGAGTGACAGTTATGTGTAATAATGAAAGTTTAAAAAAAATAAAATAACAAAAGCAGCTTTGGGAATTGGGGTTCTGTGGATTGGAGTAGAGAAGCAGTCAGGGGAGCCTAATTTTTTCTCTGCTAGTTATTTGTGCCTCACTCAATTGCCCTTCCAGAGCTGTTTTTTTCTCTGTATGAGGTTGCTTGTTAGTCAAAGTAAACTGCACTAGTTAGGGTTGCTGTTTGGCTGGGCTTTCCTCAGAATCTAGTTATATACCCAGTATTGATTTGACCCACAACCTGGCCCAGTTTCCCAGATTCCATTTTTTAAAAATGCCTTAAAAAAGTAAATATGCAGGCTTTCTTGATCCAGAGATAGAGGCAAAATGAGTAGACAGGTTTTTTTGAACTAATTCATTCAGCCTATTTCACCTTCTCTTTTTCTAGCCAACGAGGGATATCATAGCTGTGATTGCCACAAAATGGAAGCCTATTGGCATGAGCAGAGTTACCTGTAAATCTGCAGCAAATGTTGGTAGCTCCAACTGTATTTTCTGCCTCTTAGATTTTAAAGGTAACTGGTGTAAAGGGGAAAAAATCCCATGCCTTCTTGTAAATTTATAAAGTATCCAAAAAAGACCAAACCAAATAAAAACAAAACAAAAAAATAGTAGTGTAATAAAAACATAGTCTCTCATTTCAAAAATATAAAAAGGCAGTGACAGAGTTATGACTGAACCAAGGTCACTCCAGCAGTTGCATGTGGAGAAGTGGGGAACCAAACATGGTTCTCCCAGATAGGATAACCACTACACTTAAGTGGCTTCCATTGTTAGAGTTGCCAACCTCCAAGTGAAGGAGAAGAAGAGAAGATTGGATTTATATTCCCCTTCACTCAGAGTCACAGAGCAGCTTACAATCTCCACAACAGACACCCTGTGAGGTAGATGGGGTTGAAAGAGCTCTGAAAAAACTGTGACTGACCCAAGGTCATCCAACTGGCTGCATGTGGAGGAGTAGGGAATAAAATCCAGTTCTCCAGATTAGAACCTGCTACTCTTTAACCAACCGCTAGCCATATTCAGCTTTTACAAACTGGGACAGAGGTGAAGCAGAATGCCTGCTGTTGCCACTGAGTCTTCTTAGGTTCAGTGAGCTGTCTGTAGTTATGAAGCCTTTTTCCATCCTAAGAGAAGCTTTCCTCAAATCATCAGCTTTGTGCTGCTGAAAGACATTTGTGATGTTTATGGCTCCAGTACTATATGCACGTTTGTCATGAATTTAGTCCCATTAAAATGGTTAACATTTGCTTCTGAGTAAGTTAAGGCTAGATTTTAAGGCTGCAGTCCTATTCATACTTCATTGACCATTTCATGGTAACAAATGGAACTTGGTTGTAATAAATAGGTGTACGAAAAACAGCAGCCCAAGCTTTACTTCATCTGACTATGAGGACTTCCCATTTCTACAAGCTAAAAAGTCTTTGTGTGTGTGTGTGTGTTTAGTGTTTCATTATCAGGACTTCTGTACCTGGGAGAAGCAAAAAAGAACCTCCTACATAGTAGAACCTCCTGCTTCCACATTAATTCTGAACTATGTACTGCTAGAGCATTGAAGTCAGAGACCATTGACATGTGTAACATTTAGCCGCTTGGAATGATGTTGAAGTTCCTGGATGGAAGTCTGTTCCCCAGTGCTGCTGGCAATATTTAAACACAATGGATGATCCATTCCTGCACCAGCACCACTAGAGCCTATCAGGACCAGATCTACATGTTTTTTGAGGGGGGGGGATTAAAAATGATGCCCCCTTATGGGCCATTCTATCTTATGGTCCCATAGAATACAATGGACTCCATACCCAATTTGGCGCCCCCCCATCAGTGCCCAGGGCAAGCACTCCTCTCTGCCCCCCCCCAATCTGGCCCTGGAGCCTATGATGGAGTGACATCTTCACAAAAATATCCACATTAGCCTTTGTTACAAGATCTGCTTTGTTTGTGTTAATGAGGTGGTGTGAAATTGGCAATGAAAACAGTATCTCTCACACACTTACTAGTCACATCTGAATCGGGCCCAAATTCTAAGATAATCAACTACCCATGTCATGATTAGCAGTTTCAAATCTTGTTCACGAGGTTTTCTCTGTCCTTTTTGCTGTATCAGTCTATTTGGCAGTTTTCTATGGGGAACCCCCCCCCCCTAATTAGTATGATTATTTGTTTTATCTTTTCTTGGTTTTAGATATAAGAGACACACTTACAAGTATTGACACTTTCAACTATTGACAACTATTGACACTTTCATCTAAATATAACCTTTAAAAAATTTCATTAAATGATGTGGCTCAGTTAAACTTGTCCGATTTTACACAGCTGCTCCTTAATTATTCCCTTATCACATTTTTAAAATCTCACTTATCTTTCTCATCCCTTCCCAGAATATCTTATGTGACTTTTAACAGGTACAAAGAATGTGAATATTCAGTAGGGGAGATCCAGCTACAGAATTTTGAGTGAATCTGTCTAGTGGTACTAATTTGTAGAATAGTGGAAATAGCCATGCTCACAACCTGAAGCAAAATCAAAACCATGGGGCAATCAACTACTTTGCATTTGGATCCCTCAGAAATGACTGTCTGCAGCTGGGGATTAAAAAATATGCATTTTTCCACTAAACAAGATCTTGACAACTGAATGGGACTGATAACCAATGCTGGGAATGGCTCATTTTCTAAACTGCATGACATGCTGACAATAATACTTGATAGCACTTATTTTTCATACAAATGCCAGCATAAGATGAGGTTCTGACAGTCCCTATCTAGGACTGCATTGATAAATGCAAGTCGAAGGGTAAAATATTTACTTGTTTTCAGTGTAGTTGAAAGGTAATTTATTTAACATACAAGAAGGTGGGATGGTAAAAGGGAAGAGACATGAGAGAGAGGCTTCATTTCAAAGAAAGGGGACTAAGCAGAGTTATACCTTTCTGTTCAATGGACTTTGAGGGATGTTAACTCTGCTTTGAACCATACTGTAAGAGTCACTTATTTGCAAAATTTATACCCCAACTTTCTGCCCTCATAAGGGCCACCATGGCAGCTAACAATTTAAAACATACATGATAAAATCACATTTTAAAACCATTAAGCCCTCCCAACATACATAATTAAAACAAATTAAAAACAGATTTAAAATGTGTATGACAACATTAAAATGGTTCCCATAGGGCAGCTATAATGGAGTCGAATAAATTTGGGTTTCCCAATTATTTCCCAAATCCCAATACCATACTGATATTGGGATCCGGGAATATGGGGAAATACCATCTTTTTTTGTTCAATATACCTGAATCCCCAAAATACCGATTTTTTGGTACACTGTCAAGTGTTTTATCAAATCAAGCCAGCATACTTTTGGTATGGGCTTTTGTTATGGTAACATTCCTCCCGAATAATAAATTCTGGATCACCTCAGTGTCTGGTTAATCAATTAGACTTTCTTCTCTCACATGATATAAGATGGGACAGTTATTGTGTGGTTCTGGTGCTCCACCTGTTGGTTATGTAAGCAGTAATGCCTCTTATAGTCCTTCTACCCATCCCATGATTTCCCTCTTTTCTTATTAGTAAGTTTGCATTTTTGCTGTTGGTATCCCCAAGCGCTGAAATTTTCTGGTAGATGTTAAATCTGCTTTCCTGATTTTCTTACCCACTTGTTCACTTGTTCTTACCCACTTTGACTTGTTCACTAGGATCTGAATGGGAAACATGTATCATTCACATGGATGTGTGTCTAATACATAAATCTTCCTGACCAGACACTATAAGAAGCAGGGTGCTGCACCATTTTAGTTCCTTAAGGTCATTTGCATTTTTCCCATCCTTTGTTACACATACAGGGTTTGATCCAGATTAAATTGTAAATTTCCACCAATTTGAACTTCCCTGCTCCAGACCCACCTGACATCATTCTTTCAGGGTTCCCTATCCCCTAATAGCATCATTTTGTGAAAATCAGTGGTCTACTGTGTGAGGGGGGGGGGGCAGGACAGTTCCATTCTGCTGTTGGAAAATTTAATCTGAAGCCAAGCCATACACTGATAAAACACTACCCCCTCCAAAAACAGTCAACATGAATGAGTACAATAAGATTGATTGTCTAAACTGCAATGAATGCTCAGACATTTGTATTGGTCAACACTGCACTAAAAATACATTGAGATGAGTTACCAATGATTCACATTCAAGGCTGCTTTTTTTTTTTACTTTATCAATGCATGTATGCATTATTAATGTAGAGAATGTGAAGGGGGGGACCATGCCTGAATTGCAAGGGTGTAAGATTCATCAAACTATGCCTGCATAGCTGTACAAAATCCAGCATTCTTCCCACCCTGTGATTCTGGAAGATTCTGAATGGACCAGTTCCACTTTGGAAACAAAATCAGGTAATTCAGTACTCAGAACTCTGCAAAAATGTTTGGATGAGAAGAATGACAAGAAGCATCACTAGCAGAGAAAATGGGATTTGGCATTTGTTCACCCACTCAGTTGCATTGCTTTCAGCTGGGTTTCTATGCTCAATCTCACTATTGTTGGATGTTTCACTAGTCTCATATAATGTCTGTTAAATACTGCAGCACTCACTACAAGGTCAGTGAAAAGTCCTTTTGTAGGCTGACTAGTTTCTTTCTTTGCATTGGAGACAATTTTATGTATATTTCTTCAAGTAATTGAATGGTTCTCCCATTATAAAGCTCATGTAGTTCATAAATATTCACTAGTGCTTTAAGCTGTATCTTCTAAAGACTTCCCTGGCTCCTGTTAACAATTTTCCAGATGCCATGGATAACCAATATGTTCAATACTAGTCACTGAAATTGGTTCCCTTCCTAGCAGTGCTATTTCATATATTAGTAAAAAGGAAAGGGAGGGAGAGGAATCTGTTTGTGAGTCAATGAGATAATTTTGACAGCAAAAGCAATCAGATGGTGATTGGGGCGATTAGCCCAGCTCTTTGCTGTCACATTGTATCACAATGTTGTATCCTTCAGTTCAGTGTTTGCTGTTTGTAAACCTGCCAACATCGTAGTGCCTAAAACGTCAGTACAATAGTTCTGGGGATTCTGCCAAAGGGGAATTGCTTCTTTGTGCTTTGTCCTTTTTACTACTCCATGTATTGTGATCCCTGGGCTGGAGACAGACTCATCTGGATTGTTTTCATGTGTGCCTTCTTGAGTTGCCTGGCACACTGGTGGGACTATATACCCACTTCTGTGAAATTTTCATGGCATGAATAAAGAGAGGCTCCTCCCTGAATTATTTGCCTGGTGGTTCTACTATTGATCTTTGAGTACCAAAGCAATATAGGCTACAATCTTGGCTGGTGTTTTATTCACTGCTACTTTTATGATTCTTGTGGCTTGTGTGGTTTTTGTTCTCTTTTGATTTTATTAGTTTGGCTAATACTGTTTCATTCCCAGTATTCTTTTGAGCTTTTAATGTTATATTAGTGGTTATATTTTTGTATTGAGGCTCTGTTGAGAACTGGGTTGAAATTGATGTTTAAATTATTAATTGAATGATCAGTGCCTTAGCATTCCTTTTCAAAATAGAAGTGATGTACTGAATAAATAGCTTTATGAGATGGATATGGCTGTTGTACCAGAATTCTAGAACAGATGAGAGGGTTGGTAGACAACGTATCGCTTCTGTGCTTCCAATTACTTTTGCTCCATCTCTCTCTGTTTTTGTTGCCTGCTCTTTGGGACAAGGAAGATAGAGACTGAAGAAACCAGTAGATTCTACTACATATATGCAGTTGTGTGTATGGAGGGAAGTTAATGGGGGGGATATCACTTTCAGGCTGTATATTCTTTGCTTCTGGAGAGCCAGTTTGGTATAGTGGTTAAGTGTGCAGACTCTTATCTGGGAGAACTGGGTTTGATTCCCCACTCCTCCGCTTGTACCTGCTAGCATGGCCTTGGGTCAGCCATAGCTCTGGCAGAGGTTGTCCTTGAAAGGGCAGCTACTGTGAGAGCCCTCTCCAGCCCCACCCACCTCACAGCGTGTCTGTTGTGGGGGAGGAAGGTAAAGGAGATTGTGAGCAGCTCTGAGACTCTTCAGAGTGAAGGGCGGGATATAAATCCAATATCTTTTTCTTCTTCTTCTGTTTTAAGGTTTTTGTGTTAAGGGAAGTTTCAGTTATATCTACTGATTTCAGTGAATATTGTGGGCTTCTCAACAATATTATTTACTTTTATTTGAAAACAAGGCATTATGATTTCAGTGGTGTTTATTCCAACTAAATGTGCTTTTAAATGTGCTTTTGATCATTGCCTAAGAGATCTCCACGCTGATTTACTCTGGAGAGTGTATAACAGGTAGGAGAAGAGGTTGCATGTATGAATGCTTGAATGAATGTGAAAGCCCTAACCTTAGAAAGTTAGCACAAGAAGGAGGGCATTTACAGAGACTTCTCAAAATGACAAGACATTTCAACATACAATTATGTCTGTGGTTTATGGCTCTACAGTTCCAACAGAATGGTACCTCCTAAGTCAGTAGATGGCTTTATTATTTTTGGAAAACGAAAATCCAAGCAAAATGCCAAGCACATTACAATACTTTCCCAATTGCCTAAAAGACTGCAAATTGGATTCTATGACATTCTTCTAAATGGAGTCCTAAGTTTTACTCCAAGGGGAAATGACTTTTTTGAATATAGAAAGGCTACTGCTGGAGGAGAAATGTCTTTATTTGTTGAAGTAATTTTTTCTCTGTTGGAGGAAGACTTGGACCTTTTTTGCACTCACCTTATGCTGGTCTCATGTTCATCTTCTCAGTGCGGCTTCCTTCTGATTTCACGCTATCTGCTCTGGGGCTGCAGCAAGAGTCGGCATTTTTGTGCAGCAAACAGAAACCGCTAAAAACCAGTTTCTGTTTGCTGCGTGAAAATGTCGATGCTTGCTGCAGCCCTGGGGCAGATAGTGTGAAATCAGAAGAAAGACATACTGAAAAGATGAATGTGAGAGAGGCGTAAGGTGAGTGCGAAATCTGTCTCGGTGATATGCAGTCGTAGGACACATCTTATTGGAGGGAGTGACAGGATTCAAGCCTGTGTGATAGAGATGGATACAAGATGGATGACACATGATAAGACACATAACATGCTGCAGTGTAGTGTGATGCTAGGTCCAATCCAGGTCAGCGCCAGGTGCCTTGAATCAGATTAAAAGAAACCAACCATGGGCTGAGAAACTTCCTTTAAACAGAGCTTGGCCTGTTCTCATTGTTTTGAGTTCTGAGCATAGGTGATGTGGGGCATCATCACATGCTGAGTGGCACATTCCATGTATGGCATGTGTGAAGAGATCATCATTGTGATTAGAGGGCAGCAAGTATGGGAGGGGCTACCACTTTCGCTATATCAGCTTTTGTTACTCATTGTTATCATCGGGGTTTGATTTTAACATTGAAGACCATATGATGGTACAAGTTGGCATCATTTTGATCATTTCCCTCTGAACCAGAGGTTTATCCCATGTAGCACCACAGTGTTTTCTTTCATAGCCTTGTTTTTTGTTATTGGTTTTTGAATAGGGGTTTTTGCTTAAATCTAGAATTTTAACCTAGAGAGTATGGCTCTCTAATCTCTGGCCTACCTCTGAAGCTCCAAATGCTGTCTGTGGGGCATTTGGGGCTCCAGTGGGAAGTGAGAAAGGATGGAAGTTCTTGCACTCATGGCAATACTCTGAATCCACGTTGTTGTTTTTTGCTTTATAATCATATTACTATAAATTTATTGCAGGGTTTTTAGGGCTAAATTATATCATTTGCTTTGTTCTTGTGTCAACGTTAATAGTATGGTTCTTTTCTTGTCAGCTGCCTGGTGGGGTTTTTAATCTGAGAACTTGGAAAAGAACATTTTGGATGAATAATTTAGCAGGCTTTGTTTAACTCACTTCAACTTTGACTTTTCTCCCAGAATGGCAAGAGTTAAGATCTGAGGATCAGTCTTCATCTGAAGATTTTTGTCAGTTTCAGTCAGGTCATTGTAGTCTTATTTAAAAGGAAACTGTCAAGTTTGAAAGACCTACAGTCTGATCTCATTTTTTTCTTAACCTGTTTCAAAAGACCAAAAGAGGTCACTTTTCTATACTTAAAAAAAAAAAAAAACCCTCCAATCAATTCTGAAAATTAAGTCAGCATCTATTAATTGGGGTAAATGGAGCCCAATATTATGTCAATGCTTAAAAGATTTTTCTCTTTGCTGTTGTTCGATGCTTCTTGAGTTTGCCTTCAGCAATCATTCTTGTGAATGAATTTACTAGGACAAAAAGGTGCAGATGATTAAATAAGACCTAGGCATGGCATGTATGGCAGACTCTGCATTTGTAAACATGATGTTGGAGGTCACAGCCTGACTCCCCTCCCCATATCCTCAGATGTCTATATCCTGTCCTCTCATGGAAACAAGGGGGAGGAATCAGTTTCCAGAGTAATCCATCTTAAGGAAAATGTGTTACTTTCTTAAGGACTAAAATTATAGAGATATGGGAAATCTTGTCCTGTTCTATATGATAGTCCCCAGCTGTTGTTTTTAGAGGAGCAAATTGGTGGGGCTTATGAAAACCATATGGGGTTGCCACAAATCAGCAGCAATTTGATGGCATTTTACACATGCATGTGGGCTAGGGGCTTTGAGTTTTTCTTATTGACCTCCCTAACTCCTTTTGACTTCCTGTTCACTTCCTAAACTAAAGTTTGTTCTGAATTTTGGCCAGTTCATGGTTTGTGAAGCAATGTCCATGAACTGAAGAACTGCCACAAACTTTTATGAATTTTTATGCAGTTCATGGCAGTTCATAAAAAACAGCTGATTAGCAGAGAGCTTACTACCATTCAGCTGTTTAATTTAACTGGCTCCCAGCCATTTCACCCCTTGCTTTCTGCTTACCATCACCAGCCATTTAAATTCCTGCTTTCTGCTCCCCACAAAGGCTCTTGGGGAGCAGCAAGCAGGAGCCATTTACACCAAACAGCTGAGTATTGGGGAGCCATTTATACCACTGCGTGGCAGAGAGCAATTTAAATTATCTAAAGCTGTGGGGAGCAGAAATCAGGGGTTTAAATGGGCCCTAGCCATTTCACCCCCTGTTTTCTGTGTGGAGCAGCAAGCAGCAGTTTAAACTTTAAATGGCTCACAAACCAGTATGAACTGGTTTGGTTTGTGAATCGGCATATTGGTTTGTGATTGGTGCCTATCCCTAGTGGTGAAATTATTGCTGCATATTCTCAGTCCATCCTAGTAATGTTGGATGCTGTGCTTCTCCTGACACCAATTTTGTCCTATCCTAGAAACTGGAACAACAGGGCACTAGGAGAAGTCATGTGGTCTCCTCCCCTGTGGTATGAGGAACAGTAAAGAAGAGCATGTGATGCAATGACTTCTGTGGCACAAAGATAACTTTGAAAGAGGTCTACAGACTCTACACAAAAGGCCATTTTTGGCGTACTGTAGTTCAGTCATGGCCATGCACATTTCCAGGTCTGCTAATTATAAAGATGTCTGCGTGCATGAATAATTTTTATTTTTAAACATTGTGTTGACAAGGACAAAACACCAGCCACTGAAATTGGATTTGAGTAGCACAGTATGTCTCCTCACCATCATTATTTGTCAATGGTCTGTGGCATGCAGCTGTCGACCAACTTCATTACGATGCCAAATTTAGCACTAAAAATCAACTTAGGAGGAATGAAACACAAAGTGTGAGAATGTTTTGGAGATTGTGTTGCCACTCCATTATGCAGTCTTGGAAAGGCTAAAGAGCAAGCTATTCAGCTGTAGGAAATGTGTCAAGAATGGAGACAGCTTTTTAAAAATATAAATAATTGTGTTGCAAGAAAACAAAGGCATGTCTAGAAAAACTGGTTTCATCAAGGAGAAGCAATGCAGAGGCATGATTATTCAGCTGCAGTAGCTGCTGAATTATCGAGACCAAACATTATATGTTTGTATGAAATGTACTGCCCCACCTCCGAATTAGAGCTCTAATGTTTCTATGCACCTTCTAGTTTAAACAGCTCGAAAACTGTCACTTTCTTGCAGAGGAATCTACTAGTTTCTAAGTTGAAACTATTAATCATCTTAATTTCCAAATTAATTACATATTAACTAAAAAAGCCAGATTTGGTACATCCAGTAGAATAGTGAAAACAAATAGAAATATGAATGGATGTGATTCTTCTCCCTGGTGCCTGGGAGTCTGTCCTACAGATTTTGAGGAAGTCAGAAAGATAGGGAAAAAATCAGGAAAAATCAGAAAATATAAAACTGATGACAAAGCTTTCTAGTCAACATCCATTGAATCTTGCAGCAAAATATAATTGCAATGAAGGGGATTTCTTTCCACGGTATTTTCACCAATTAACACTGATCAGTCAGTTCTTCAGTGCCAGCTCCACTACATTATGTTATTTTACAAGAAATCTTTGTTCTTAGAGTTGAATGTTGCTATTATATTTTGTAATCAGCTTGCTGATTGGCTAACTAGCTTTGCTTTACCAGGAATCTTTGCCATTAAATTCAAATTTTATCTGTCAAATATTATCATATTTTGTAAATGCTTTCTGATTTCCTGAGTAGTTCTATTGCACTTGTAATCTGCCATGAACCCGTCAGAAAGGCGGACTATAAATGAGAACAAACAAATGTATGATAATGTTCTGGAAGCTGTTTTGGCACTCCATTGTGTAATCTTGGCAGAAGCTGTAGGAAATACATCCAAAATGAAAACTGCTAATTAACTTGTCCAGTACACTACAACAAGATGTGCTATGATCATGCCCTTAGATGGCTTATAAAATATTTAGACAGATTCATAGAAGATGATCATATGAATTGTTTTGAGCCCTGATGAGCCAATGGCAACTCAAAACCCAAAAGCTATATGTCCTTAAATACCAGGACAAATACTATTGTGAGGGGTCTTGTCTTCATTCCTTGCTTTTGGGCTTAAAAAGCCATATGTTCTGACTGCTACTGGATACTTATTGGGCTAGATGGACTTTGGAATCCACTATAGATAAATGTAAAGGATGGAGTCCTGGGGGGAAAGAGAGAAAAAGATGGTCTCTGGCTTGCAAATTAATCTTGAGAGTGTACCTCATTACTTTTGTAGCTGAAGCAAAGTTGTGGTTCAGTTTTAGATTTTAGTTATTGAAACTTTGGTCCCTTGTGAATAAATTCATATCCAAGGTAACTATGTTTGGTTATGGAATCATCACCTGTGCTTTTTTTAAACCTAAGGGCAAAGATCACTTTCACATTCATTATATACAATTTGCTTCAACAATACATTGGGAAAAAATCTTAATGGAACATGAAATTTGTTGCCTGGTCAAGTTTATTTGACCTGCGGGTGGCCATGCCTGTTGTTAGTCAGAAATATTGTCATGTGAATAGCACAAAGATGTAAATATCAGGAACAGTGCATAACAAAGAGAAAACTTGCCAACTAAATTTTGTTTTATTAATTAAATGTAATCTAATTGAGATGATGAAATTTACCCTGAGTTGCAAAGATCAATAGAATGCTATATTGGAACAAGAAATCCCACCACTTTTTGCTTTTCCTTTGCATATTGGGCAAGATCTAAAACTAATGCCATGGGTTAATGAGGATTCTTGGGGTAGCTGGACTGGATATATATAACCACTTGAGAAACCAATGCATTTGTGATAATAAATCACAGGCCATAGCAAAATAAGTAGAATGAGCGAGCTGGAATACCAAACTTCAAGTTCCATGATACATTTATTCATTTTGATTATCTGGAGCATAAGCAGGAGATTCAAATTCATCCATATGCTATTTATTTATTAGATTTTTCTTAAAGGTCCCTGCTGAAGTTCAATAATATTGAACAGGTTACCCAGGTTTCAAACAAGAGGTCCAATTTTTCTAGCTGTTTTATTGCCTGCTTCTAGCCTGAGGACAGTTTTAAGGCTATCATTTTACATTTCTGAATGTTAAATTATGTTGGTCTTAAGTTGACCCATCCAGTTTTTTTTTTAAAAAAAACCTTATTATTGATAATCCTTATGATGTTGCTTTTTAAATGATTTTATTTAATTTATTTTGTTAGCTGCTTCAAGGAAGTCTCTGCAGAGACTGTTTAAAATTTCTAAATTAACAAACTCTCTGTTTTTCCTTCCATTATGTACAATGGAAGGAAAATTTGGGAGGTTACTACCATAGATCTTATACCAAGCCCTAAGAGCCTGTTCAATAACCAGTCACAGTGCCACTATTTTGCTTTAGTTTCCCATGGGGAGAAAGACATGGGGGCCCATATAATTTTCTCCCCTTGGGTGGTAAAGCTCTTTGGGAAAAAACTAAACAATGACAAGAGGAATCAGCTTTTCTTTACCTACTTTTCTGCCAATCTGATTGATAGAATGCACATGCTAGGTGTGAGTAAAATAAAAGTGGAAGAAAATAAAAAACATCACTGTAATGTGTAGCTTTAGGTAGGGGAGATCCTATAGAGGGCAACAATTCCTCTATGCTTTCTGTGCCGGTACAAATGACCAATGTCCAAAGAAAACATCAGTGTTTTAACTCCCCCCCCCCCTCCGGCAAAAAAAAAAAAATCTACATATACATAAGCCAGGGTGTTGAACTGGAACTGATTCACACATTCAGAAGAAATATATGGTAAGTCCAGGAGCATATCACTTGCTAGAGTGCTTTATCTACGTCAAAAGTTTCTTGTATGGGGTTCATCAAGAATCATCATAGAATTCCATAAGATAGGGTCTCTTTCATACTGAAAGACCAAGGGAAATTTTTCATTTACTCAGTGTATTTTCATTGGTTTCAGGTTTTCTTAGTGTAAACAGCATTCTATGTATTAAGGTAGTATATTTTCTATTGCTTCACATTGTTGGTGGTGATCTTTTTTTAGAGTAATGACTCCAGCTAATACAAAATCTCATTTTCAGAAAAAAAAATATTTTAGTCAGTTGACCCAAAACTGAATTTCTGACATCTTTGCTAGAACTGCTTAATGCTACATATGTGTACAGTCTGAAATGATCACATATGTGCACTTCTCTGGATCTGTGGGTCTACCACCCTTAAATAATTTATTTGGAAAATGTGTTGTTTGTTATCCACGGCTTCATCACTTTCTCGCTGTGAGAAGTCAGAAGTCATCAGAATAATGCACATTTTTTATTTACAGAAATCTCTGTTTTCGATGGGAGTAATTGACTCTCCTCTCTCTGCTAAATGACCATGCACATTAAAACGCAGGAATTAAAATGCGAAATATAAATGATATTCTATTATTTTTATACAAAAATAAAAGGAAATACATGAGAGATAATAACTTTGGTCTGGGTTGTTTTGAGGTTGTTGGGGGGCGGTTTGAGAAATTTTGGGAAAAATATCAGTCTTTTAACATTTCCCCCCAAAATCTAGATAGATACACACAACACAGGGTGTTTCTCCACTACCAGATCTCCCATTTGCTAGCTTTTGTCTTTATGTAAAATATATAAGTTCAGTCTCTGGTTGCTGTCATTCCACACCTAGAGCCATATTTATGTTCTCAGGGACTGTTATTCCACTCTGGAGATTGTCATTCCAGTTCATGTGTGTCGATCATAGTCCTAGGGACCATCATTCCACTACATTGGCTGTCACACCAGTCCCAGAGCAGTTTATCTAGGCTCAGATACTGTAATTCCAATCCAAGGAATGATCATTCCACTCCATTAATTGTCATTTCAGGCTTTGTGCTGGTTTCTTGTAAGCAGTTGCATATTTTCATTGCAGGTTTTTTTGTGTTATGGTGCCTAGGCAAGTCCATTGGCATTCCTGGCTCCCATTATAATCAGTGGGCTTCCAGGCATCTCCCAGTGTTCCCAATGAGCATTCCTGCCATTCATTTTAGTACATTCCACCATTATGCCCCATGGGAGACTTTTCAGGGCTAGATTGGTTGTCTTTCAAGCAAATGGCACCCAAAGTGTATTTTGTTATGCATACCCCTACCAACTAGTATCTGTATCAACTTAACTCTCCATTCTACCCATCTTTTGCATGTAATGGTGCCACTTGAGGAGAAATGCTATATATTCTAGAATTCACCCAAATAATTCAACCATTGGGTTATAATATATCCATGCCACATGAGCCCCTCTGCAAATCAGGATCTAGCAGAGAGGGCAATTATGCTTCTTTCCTCCAAGCACAAAGTGTGCAAGGCCTTAGTTATGTAAATTGAAGCCCAAAGGAAAAAAAAAAAACAAAAACACAGAGGCTTTACCATCTTGCCTCAAGGCAGGAAGATCAGAATGACTCAGATGGTGGTGGTGGGGACAAACTCTCCAAAGGGAGATTATACATTCCTAGAACACAGGGAAGAAGTTCTTTTCTTCCATTTTGCTTTTTTCCTTCCATGGGCACAAGTCATGAAGGACCTAGGGATTCAATTTTGCCCACATGATGAAGGATAACGGGAGAAGTTTCAACTAAGGTAATGCCAAGATAATGCTGAACTACTGCAATAATCTGTCCTAACTAAACATCATTTAAGATAAGTATCAAATGTAGGGTGAGGGAATTGTGTGTGATCGCTTTTATGTATCCTTGTTCAGCCTAATTTTTGTTTATTAAACTGTTATATTTTGAATGCTCTAAGTCTGATCTTTATAAATGCATTACACATATTTGGTCTTGCTATCTGAACTGTGGTAATGATGGGGGCAGTGGGTAAGGTTGCCACACCTTGACTTGTCCCCTCACCAGCCTGTAAGAGCTAAGTGGGGGACATGACAACTTGGCAGAGCCTCTAAATGCAGGTATACAGTGCTCGATGTGCAAATCTGTCCAGTGGGAGTTTCTGATTTGCTGGTGGCAGCAGTTACTAGGTTTCTTTTTGGTAGTCCCAAGAGGCTACGGTCAAGGGGTGGTATTGCTGAGCTTGGATGGGTATGGGGCTTTCTGACTTCCTTGGAAACTGAAGGAATGGAACTTGTGAGTCTGTTCTTTCACATCAGTTTCTTTTATAAAAACAGATCATGTGGGTGACCATGGCCAATCCCATCCCTTCCCATTCCATCCTGCACTGCATTTCTGTTAGCATTCTGTTCACTTGATTTCCCAAATCAGAGCCTGACCAGAAGAAAGCACAGTGATGTAGAATGGGAGCAACATGATCCTCCACACACTGCATTTCTTTAAAAAACAGTCTCCCCCACCCTTTACAAACAAATCAATTCTTCCCATTTAAATTCTTTGAAATTAAATAAAGATATCCAAGAAAACACAGATCCTGATCTGGCAGTTGTTTCCTGATTAGAGAGATACTCCCCTTCTTTGTTATTGTCAATCTCTCTCAAGTTGTTGTGCCAAGTAAGCCTTAAGCTTCTGTCTCAACCTTTTCACCTCTCTCCAGGTCTGCAGCACTGACTGTGAAGGATGTGCAAGTCAAGTCTTTGTCTCTGTCTACTAATGCAGGTGGACCTGCCATCATGAGAAGGGAGAGAAACACAGTTTTAGGCTGATTCTCTGCCTTTATTCCCCCTCCCTTCCCTGCCTAACAATATGTATAAGCAAAGCATTTTGCTCTGACTAGCAGAGAGCACAGCACAGCGTTTTGCTCTGACTAGCAGAGAACACAGAGAGTACAGCACTAGAGAATGCCATATCTGACAACCTGGAGCCCTGTGTATGTAGAATCAGAAAACCCTTCCAAAGCTAGTGAGATGATGTAATGATTGGCAGCATGTAGACTCATGTGCAGACATTTATTTATTTATTACTTTCAACTTTTATCCTGCCCTCTCTGCAAGCAGACTCAGGGCGGCTAACAAATCAGTTCAGACATTTACAATTATAGTTTTTAAAATGATAAAATACAATTTACAACATTTTATGGTGCTGTTTAACTTCAATATAGGTGGGATCTTACTTTCCTCTGACAGTGATTCTATAGTGATTGTAATTCCTCAGCAGTGTAGGATGGCAGTCCTTTCCCAGTTAGGTGTTGAAGGTCTGTTGAAAGAATTCAGTTTTACAGGCCCTGCAGAATTGAGAAAGATCCCACAGGGCCCTTATGCCAACCAGGACAATTTTGCTTGGCAGGAAGATGGGCTAACTTTTCTGGGTGGAAGACATCTTGTCCTGCACACACCTGTGTTTTCTCACTGCTTCTCTCACCTCCTGCTGTTTGGCAAAATGAAACCAGACAGTGAGGTGCCTTAATAACTATTGAATAGGAAGTTTTCCTATCACATATATCCTTGCAAATAATATAGTTTGGATTTGGAGCATTTACTTTATTTATGAATAGGCAGTTTGGAGACTGAAGCATCATCAGTAAATTTTCTGTATAGTCACAGTGTGTAATGTGTTTAAAAATGTCATGCTTCTTTGTTTTTTGTTTTTTGAAGATTGTAAACAAATGATACCATCTCTGAAGTCCACCTTAGAGCCCTGAGGTTGATGCAGAGTACATTATTGAAAGATGATGAAGAGCTGCTTTATTATAAACATAGAAACCCCCACCTAGAAGTTTAAAATCTAAGAAGCACCTTGACATGCAGCAGGCAACTGAGAAAGGAAAGAGGAAGAACAATAGTGATACTACTGCTAATAAAAATAGTTCTGGAACTTTAAAAAAATGTTACAGTGCAACCCTAAACACAGTTACAACCTTCAAAGTCCATTGAAACCAATAGACTTAGAAGGATATAAGTATGTTGAGGATTGCACTGTGGGTTTACTAATTTTGCAGACCACAAATGACTACCATATGTATATGTGGGGAGGAAAGGTAGTAAAATTGGTATGGGCTAATAAGGACCACACAATGACCACAGACATTGTGGAAAAGGACTTTCTGGTGTCCAACGCTTGCTGCGACATGTGGAGCCCACTTCTTTTTTGTTCCTACTTGGGTGAGGGAACATTCAGGATGAACACGAATACAAATTGTGTGCAAGGTGAAGGGGGGGGATGTCTGCAGTAGAATGGGAAGTAATTGTGACCTCTTTTTCATAAACCAGTAATGTCTTTCTATCAAAGAAATTGTTTGGTTGGATCAATAATTTCTGTGAACTGATGTTTCAAGACCACAGTAAATATGTCTTATGTAATACATGTAATCAGGACTTCTTAATAGAAAAAGCCCAGCAGGAATTCATTTACATATTAGGACACACCCCCTGATGTCACTGGAAGTGACATCATCCATTCAGTACATATGACATATGGACATATGAAGCTGCCTTATACTGAATCAGACCCTTGGTCCATCAAAGTCAGTATTGTCTACTCAGACTTGCAGTGGCTCTCCAGGGTCTCAAGCTGAGGTTTTTCACACCTATTTGCCTGGACCCTTTTTTGGAGATGCCAGGGATTGAACCTGGGACCCTCTGCTTCCCAAGCAGATGCTCTACCACTGAGCCACCATCCCTCCCCAAAGTAGATTACTTTCCTTATATTGACACAGAACAGTACAGTGTCATCAGCTGCATTTCATGGATGTGTGTTCTCTACTGCCCAGTGAGAGACCTTGTTTCACCCCCTCCAACATAGCTGGAGAGAGAGAGTTTTAGACTGAATGGAGCGGAGTGGGCAGCAGCAGGCCCAGCTTCTTCCAGGAGGGGCACTTGTAAGAAGCTCCATGTCGCTTGCTCTCTTCACAAGCCCGCTGGAGGCAGCAGAGAGGACAGAGTGCATGGTCTGGGAGCGTGTGGCTGCCTAGTGCCTTCCTCTGCAGGAGACCTTCTTTTGAGCTCTGGCCATCCGGAATTGCATTTCTGTGCAAAAAAAAAAAAGTCCTGCATGTTATCTATCTATCTATCTATCTATCTATCTATCTATCTATCTATCTATCTATCTATCTATCTATCTATCTATCTATCTATCTATCATCTATCTATCATCTATCTGTCTGTCTGTCTAGTATGTAATACACCAAATGTTATTTTTGATAATCCATCACCATTGTCATGAGACTTTGCATCTCTTTTTACTTGCTCCCTTTCTACCTGCTTCTCTGAATTAATTGCCTGGTAATAAGTATATCCTGCTTATCCCACTCACCCACCTCATCTGGTGAAACACTGTAATGGTTTTAATTTGCTTCAGTGGGTTCTATGTCTTGAGCCCGGAACAGAAGAAGACTGAATCTTTCTTTTTTGTTGATGAAACATTTTTGTTTAGATTTTATTGGAAGTTCTCAGACTAAACTAAAAGCAACAATTGCTTTAAATACCATTAGTTTACAAAGAAGTCAAACTGGTGAATAAGTTTTTGGACCACCTGGAAAAGAAAAGTGGCCTTTATCTGTAGACTTGCAGTAAAAACTGTGGTCCAGGGGGAACCTTTTTTCTGCCAAGGACCATTGGATATCTATAACATCATTCGTGTCCCTTATAAAATTATCAGTTTAAAAAACAGTGCTCTGTTGAGGGACAACGATTCAGGCCAGCAAAATTAATGCAAATTTTTTTTTCTATTTGAAGTCATGTGGGGAGAGCCTAATTTGGTACACACACACACAGCCCACCGCCCTAGGCAAATTCCTAGGTCCAGGGCTTTTTTTGGTAGAAAAAGCCCAGCAGGAACTCATTAGCATATTAGACCACATCTCCTGATATTAGCATATTAGGTCACCCACTCATTACCATATTAGGCCACACCATCTGGGATAATCAAGTGTCAATTAAACTTGTGGGCGCTGGGTAATAAAGGAAAATAAAGAAAGGGGGGAAGGAGAATGAAGGGAAATAAAAAATGGGGGGGAAGGAAAATAAACAAATGGGAAGAAATGAAAAGAAAGGGAAGGAGAAAGGGAAAGAAAGAAATGTGGGAAAGAAAGGAAAAGGAATAAAGAAATGGGAGAATAAAATGGGAATAAAGGGAAATAAAGTTGGGAAAGAAATGGAAATAAAGAAATGGGGGAAAGAAAGGATAATAAAGAAAAATAAAGAAAGAAGAATTAAGGGAAACAAAGAAATGGGGAGAAGAAATAGAAAGAAAGGGAAGTAAAGAAATGATGGGGAAACTTACCTGAACTGTGACAGTGACTTTTCCAGGTCCCACAGTGATCCTTGCCAGTCAGTCAGGCCCCAGGGAGCCCACTGTGTGACTGGACTCCACAATCCCTGCTGGCCAACCAATCCCTAGGGAGGCCGCTGCACAGTGTGGCTGCACCTCACAATCCTCACCAGCCAGCCAGGCCCTAGGGAGGCTGCCATGTGGCTCGGTTCAGCCCAGCAATCCCCAAGGGCCAGATCAAATGGTCTCGAGGGCCCCTGTTGTAGTCCATGCATAATAGGAACTAAGGTTAGAATCACATATACTTTGATATAGCATTATTGTAATCATTCACTGTCATATTTCTGCTGTCCAGACAAGTAATGTTGGATCTACTGACATATTTCTGGTAACAGAAAGATTTCTGCAAACAGAACACTGCTATTTCACTTCCCCCCATTCTGTTGCAGCCTGGTGCATATTGGTCTGGAGTGGAAAGAAGGTGGTGACAAAGTTATGCTCTGTGGGCAGAAATCCTTCAGTTCATGTAAATGCTTCAGTGAATTTGAACCAGGAGAATCCAGGAAGTGAATGATTAAATTAGTACAGTATTGAATGACATGGAATCTATCTGGATTCCATAATAAACTAGATATCCTCCCAAGTTTAGCATAGATCAAGACTACAGGTTTTATTGCTAAACTTTGAGGAATGTGCATAGCTTTTGATTTTCTAAAACAGTATTCTGTGTAGCCACCAGAGAAAGGGTGCTTTGGATACATACAGGGGAGTGACAGGAAGGTTAGCTGACTTGTGATTCCTGCCCCTTGTGCTTCTCTGTCATACTGGAAGGTGGATGTTTGAATTTCATTTCCATGAGTGTGTACAGATTTTAATGTCAGGTTAGCCAGCAGGGGAAGATGTCAGGTTTCCTTTATTTTGAAATGGAGAAATGAAAGAAAAATAAAGCTTTGGTTAATTGTGTTGTATCTTACCCCTGCCTGCTTAACTTTATGTTAGCCATTTGGAATGACTGAATAAAGGAAGCCATGGCTTTCAGTTTGTTAATGATAGGATGTCTGGGATGTCATTAATTTATAGAGTTGCCCAGGGCTTTTTTGAGCAGGAACACAAAGGAATGCAGTTCCAGTTGGCTTGGCATCAGGGGGTGTGGCCTAATATGCAAATGAGTTCCTGCTGGGCTTTTTCTACAAAAAAAAAGCCCTGGGCTGTGATCACACAAAAAAAATAATGTACTTTCAGTCCACTTTCAATGCACTTTCCAACTGGATTTTGCCAGTTCACACAGGAAAATCCATTTGGAAAGTGTACTGGAAGTGGATTGAAAGTGCGTGAAAGAGCCAGTTTGGTGTAGTGGTTAAGTGTGTGGACTCTTATCTGGGAGAACCAGGTTTGATTCCCCACTCCTCCATTTACAGCTGCTGGAATGGCCTTGGGTTAGCCATAGCCATCACAAGAGTTGTCCTTGAAAGGGTAGCTGCTGTGAGAGCCCTCTCAGCCCCACTCACCTCACAGGGTGTCTGTTGTGGGGGCAGAAGATATAGGAGATTGTAAGCCACTCCTTGGGAGGACAGCTATAGTGAACCTGGGCAGTATAATAAAAAGTAGAGACATCACCCTGCCAACAGAAGTCCATATAGTCAAAGCAATGGTATTCCCAGTAGTAATATATGGCTGTGAGAGCTGGACCATAAGGAAGGCCAAGCACAGAAGAATAGATGCTTTTGAGCTGTGGTACTGGAGAAGACTCTTGAGAGTCCCTTGTATCAGACCCAGAGTCAAGGAAAAGACAGTTGAAGTTCAAGATCTTTATTCCAGCTTCGTGGGCATACACATGGGTTGTCGGAACTGACCTCTCTGTCAGTTCCCCCAACTTATAAACCTTTGCTCTGACCGTTATAATTCAAGCCAAAGCACGCCAAGCAAAAGTGGGGGTTTTGTGCGGGGTTTTTGCAAAGCTCTCATCACTGCAGGTGCTCGCTATCAGTTCATGGTTCGCATCTCCTCCAGCCCTTGCCCTTGGTTACCTAGCAACTAGCCAATTCCCAGACATTCCATCCTCCCTCCAGATAAGAAACAAGTTACAATTATATTAAAGGCATAGCAAGCGTAGCATAGCATGAAAGCACAGCCTAGCATTATACAATTGAATACACATGACAAGAGGAACAAGATGGAGTGACTCTTGACACCTTGGGCTGCAAGAAGATCAAATCAGTCAGTCCTAAGGAAATCAACCCAGACTGTTCCCTGGAAGGTCAGATGCTGAAGCTGAAGCTCAAATACTTTGGCCACCAAGTGAGAGGGGAGCACTCACTGGAAAAGATACTGATGATGGGAAAGACAGAAGGCAAAAAAAGAAGGGGATGGTAAAAAATGAGATTGCTGGACAGTGTTACTGATGTAACAAACACAAATTTGAGCAGACTTTGGAGGATGGTGGAAGACAGGAGGGCCTGGCATGACTTGGTCCATGGGGTCGCAAAGAGCCGGACTCAACTGTGCAACTGAACAACAAAAAAGCCACTCTATGTCTCTAATTCAGAGAGAAGGGCAGGGTGTAAATCTGCAGTCTTCTTCTTAATGTGTCTGATTGCAGCCCTAGAGTTGCCATAAGTTGGAAGCAATTGGATGACACATAACACAGAGCCATTTCCTGAAGCCACCACACAGTACAGGAAAAATACAAAAAAGGACATGGTTTTTTTTTTGAGACACTAATTAGACTAGCATGCTACGCTAAAGAATATACTGAAAAGTGCCATGTCTCCCTCAATACAAAATGCTTTTAAAAATCATCCTTATCATCCTGGAAACAAATGAATACTAATGATCGCTTGAAACTGTAGTGTTACCTTTATGAATAATGTTTAAAATTAAAATGACCTCATTGAAGTAAAGAGATTACAGTTTCCAATGACATTTGTTCCTCCATTTCCACGTACAACTAAGGATGAAAAAAAGACACATGGAGAATTTCACAACCAAAAGTCAGCATAGACTTGACTGTTGGATAGCCAATTGAGAATTCAGAATTGAGAATTCAGCCCAAGCTTCCCCCAAAATGACACCTGAACTAGAGGGAGAATTTCACAACCTGAAGCCAGCAGAGATTTGGCTGTTCTTTACTCACCATCCTTCAAACGGTGTTTGATCCTGAGATAAAGCATTTGTTAATACTTTAAAGATTTCAACTTAAGATCTTTAAAGGGTCTTTCTATTACTTTTTTTCTTTCCTAAGGTAGAAAACTACCATATGTGATAATTTTTCTCAAATATGAATTTTTCTTCAATACCTGAAGCATGGCATTCTCCCTCCAGGCATTCTGGAAAAGCAATATAACACTGAAGAATGTGAAAACACACAGCATTGGGGAGGAGAAGAAGGGAAGGAGAGAATGTTTTAATAAATGGACAGCAAGTGGAAATAGGAACAGCTCATCCTAATTATTTGATTTATCAGCCTCTTTTCTACTTGTTTCTTGTCAAAATAATGGTCGACATATGTTATATTAATTGATACACACCTGTATTTGGGATCTGCTCTACCTCTAGGGAAGAACTTTTTGGATACAGAAGCAAAGACAGAAAACATTTTCTGTTGTCAGTTATTGGTTCTGGTAGCCAACTTTTTTTTCCCTGGCAGACATTTTTGCATGCAAATAACAATTTTATAAGTTAATGTTTCATATCTCTGCACCTGTGTTTTGGCGGGGGGTCCAAACATTAGAATATCAGTCTGTTGCATAACCCTTAGAGGTACAGGAATCTTTTCAGGAAACAGAACATGTAATACTAATCTTAGTGCAATCATTTCTGCTGCCCAGGAATATCAAGGATGAAGATTTTTTTAGGTTGCATTTGTTATTATTGCAATATGGATTGATAATGATTGTGCAAGCCCCTTTAGAGAACAAGTCATTTTACATTAAAATGTATATTATTTTCATATGTTCAGGAGCAATTATCATATCTAAGAGTGTGCACTGGGGAAATTATTATTTTAATTCCATATTGCAATTTAATTCTTGAGAATGTTGTTGTCATAAAGACTTTTCAGGTCACATTTTTATTTTCATTAAAATTGGATCAAATGTCTGTCCATTAGTTTCCATCCACAGAAAATGCCGGATTTTCCAGAATTGCCCCCCCCCCCCCCGACAGAAGGAAGAGACGGACACAAGGGTTTGGGTAACTAAAGGGCCACTTTCTTTCTTTATTACATTAACACAAGGGCTATAACATAACAGGCAGCACGGCAGAGCCAGAGGACGAAATACCCCTTCCCTGCTGCATGACGGGTGAACCACCCTGCCCCTAGGTATAGCCAAAATACATGGCTTGAACCCGGGCGGCCTAGCAAAGGTTATGCCCTGGAGTTCCAACCCCCATGGCTAATGGGCACGGCTAATGGGCAAATCAATCCATGCAAACCCAAGGCAGTCTGCTTCATCACTCAACTGTCCTGCACAGTCCAGGAATGATTTAGCGAAACCCCGTGCCCCAAAACTGGAGTGCTACAGGTGCTCACCAAGCTGCATAATGAAAGTTTAAGCCAAAACCCAGCCACTGCAAGGCCAAACCTCTGCTTAGGCAGCTGTGCCCAGTAAACGCCCAACACTTCTTTAAGCCCAAGTTTTAAGTCCTCTAAAAAGGTGCCATTACCCTTGTCCAAAAGATATATGCCATCGCTCCTGTATAAATCCGTGCAATCAGCCCAGATCCCAGGGTGAGGAAGAAAGTGGCCCAACCCCCCCCCTCGAGAGCTCTTTTAAGTTCTAAATTGGCTTTGCGGCGAGCTTTCTCAATTGCCCGTGGGTCCCAAGCTGCACGCCATACCCGGCATGGGATCATGGCCGACAACACGATCAAAGCCTGCGACCAATGCCTCTTGATGACTCCAAAGCCTGCAACACAAGGGTTTTTCCCTTGAGCAGGCCTAAATCATTACCACCCAGATGTATCACCACAACATGTGGTGGCAACACGTACACATCTTCAAACAAGAGGGGCAACAGGCCCGACCAATGGAGACCCCACCGTCCATGCCATTCAATGGTGACCCACTTGCTGAACCCCAGCTGTAACCCGGCTGAAGTCCTCCTGGCCCGATGGGCAGCCCAAAACACGAAGCTGTGTCTGCATATGAGGACGTGTCATCTCTCTCCATGGAACACATTACCTGAGAAAAGAAGAAATGATGAATAACATAGCCCCCTAATAATGTGATGCCAATTACTGCAGTGAAAGAGGGCAAACATAGCTGAGGAATGCCACCTACCAAGCTTCTGAATGGAAGGCAGGGAGTACCCCAGAGCAGCAGCCGTAAATGCTGCTCCGATATGGAAAAAATGGGTACCGAACTTAACTCCCGACAGGCCCAGCATAGCAAGGGCCTTGCACGTCACTGTCCAAAACTGATGCTTCGTCAGGGGACTGCAGTCCCTGTATCGGAACAACAGGCCAACACCCAAACCATGAGCAACCATGTATTGCGTTAAAACCACTAAGGGACAGATCTTGACATCAGAACAGGAACCCAAACTAATAGTATCCCCCCGTTGCAGTTGATCGGTCTTGGAACGACGAACTGTAACATAGACAGATTCGCTGGCCAGACTAATGTCTTGGGCCATCAAGGCCCTCCCTGAAACGTCCTGTTTGGACTAAGCCACCAGCTCACTCACCCGGAGAGCCCCGAAGAATGCCATGAGAGAGGCAGCATGAAAGAGCAGCATTTTGAGAAATTTTAAATTTTATTGAGAAAAGTGAAATACAGACAAAACGAAATACAGAAACACTAAAGCACTAAAACAAAGAAAACACAGAACATAATACACATAACTACATACTACCCCTAACCATTGACAACAACTACTTGTTCTTAAAAAAAAAAAAAAGAGCAGCATTTTGTACTCCAACATGCACACCCGGCACCAGACCGATCGTAAACCTCTAAGAACTTCAGGGGAAATCGGTTGCCTAGGATCCTGCCTGGGCCCAACTTCTCTAGACCAACCTTCCAACATTTTCTTAATGCGGAAGTCACCAGTATTCTCCTGAAAACCCAAAGACTTACTAGCAAAGGCCAGTGCAGACAGCTGGCCTCAAATAGATCGAACTGCTAATCCCCTACACCTTTAAGATACACTACAGTGGAGTAATTGCTCCACTGGAAGGGGCCATCCCCTTTGGTAACCAACTTTGCTCCTAAAATGTTCGAACTGGCATACTGCTCTGTTGTACGATTTTCTGGTACTAGGAGCAATGGTGAGACTTATTGCTCTGCCGGCCTCAACCCGCCAATCATCCATATCCCGGGGGGCATCATTGTCAGAAGAAGATCTGTGTCTGGGGCCAACAGACGAAACCTCTGTTAGCCACCCCAGGCATGTGCCCGGTGAAAAATAAAATATTAAGTCTCAGGCCACAGAGAGTGAAGGCCCACACCAGCCTCATCACCCTGGGGGATTTGGAAGTGAGGGAATTGATAACATGCACCACGGTTAAGTTGTTGCACCAAAAGTGGACTGTGTGGTCTGTCAACTCATCCCCCCACAACCAAATGGCTACCAAGATCGGGAAGAACTCCAAGAAAGTCAAATCTCTGTTCCACCCTGCATCTACCCATTCCTGGGGCCATTACTCTGCGCACCAGTGTCCGCAAAAATAGATGCCAAACCCAAGGGACCCCTCTGCGTCTGATGTAATTTGCAGCTCAGCTTTCAGTTGTAACTAAGCCCTCCAAAAGGAGACACCATTAAAGGAGGTTAAAAACTCCTTCCATAGTAAAAGGTCCTCCCGCATGCTGTGTAAAATCCTGATTCGGTGATGCAGCTGGCGTAATCCAGCCATTGTATCACACAACCTCCTCAAAAAGGGGTGACCAGGAGCTACCACCTTACATGCAAAATTTAAGTGACCCACCAACTGCTGTAGCTCCCTCAAGGTCACCTTTTGCAGCAAAAACTGAGCAACCATTTCCTGCAGAGCTAGAATTTTGTCCCTTGGGAGGCGTGAAATCTGTTGGAATGAATCAAGTTCAATGCCCAGGAATGTCAATCACTGGGTAGGGCCCTCCGTCTTCTCATGGGCTAGAGGAATGCCCCAGCTTCGCCAACTGTGCTGCAAAGGCTGCCATCAAATGGGCGCACTGGCTGGAGCCTAAGGGACCCGCAAACAGGTGGTCATCCAGATAATGCACCACATTGCTCAAATGAGCCCAGCGGCACACCACCCATTCTAAAAAGGAGCTAAAGCGCTCGAAGGCCGCACAAGAAATGAAGCACCCCATGGGCAGGACCCTGTCCATATAAAACCACCCTTCAAAATGAAAACCCAGCAATTCAAAATCCAAAGGGTAAACCGGTAGGAGGCGAAAGGAGGACTTTATGTCGCACTTTGCCAACTCAGCCCCTACCCCACAATGCCTTACCATCTGCACCTCTTGGTCAAAAGATGTGTACCGCGCAGTACACAAATTTTCTGGTATGGCGTCCTTCACCGATTTCCTATGGGGGTAAGTTAAATGATGAATCAATCTGAACTCACCTGGGGCCTTTTTAGGCACCAGGCCCAATGGGGAGACCCTCAAGGTACTCACAGGGTGTGTGAAAAATGGGCCAATCACCCTACCCTCGGCTAATTCCTTCCCAATCTTCTGACAAACTATGTGCACTATCCTTACAACCGACTTCAAATTATTGACCGTAAATGGCTTTTGGGGCCCTGAAAAGGAATTCTAAACCCAAACTTAAAACCATTTAACAAATAAAGCCGATTTTCATCCCTTAGATAAAATCACGGAGCCATGCCTCAAGCACTGTCGCCCTTATTGGGCTGGGACCCTTTACCAAATGGCTTATCTGTGCTGCCTGGGCCCTGCTTGCACTGTCCCCGCCTGAATCTACCCCTGGAACAATTCGTGAAGGAATGAGACACCCCCCCCCCCGCAAAAAGGGCACTCATGTTCGTATGGGCAGTTCTTTTTACCACACACCCCCTGGGACCCAAATTCCCAACAAAGCAGGCGGGGTTGAACCACCTGCCCCGCACTGCTGAGGGCAGCAGAAGCAGTGGCTGTGCGCTGAACAACATGGCCACTGTCTGACCTATCACCCAGGTTAGGTCGTGCTGGAGACATAACCTGCAGCCACAGCTGTGGCTGAATCCGATCCCATTGAAGGGCCGGGTTCAAAGTTGCCCCCATTCTGAACTCCTCATCATATTGAAGCCAGGCTGGGTTGGTAAAGCTATTATAACTTTTGTAAATGATGTTGAAATACTGAAAAAGGGACGTGGCCCTCTATGGCTGTGACCTGGCAATAATTCCAGCGTAAATAATGAACCCAGGCACCCAGTTCACCCATGTCCTGTCAACTTTCCGCTTCTTGATTTTTTTCCTTTTCCCTATCATCCAAATCCTCTTTATCTTTTTTCTCCAGCTCCCTATAGAGCAGAGAGAATAGGTCCACGAATTCCCCTTTCAGTATTTTATCCTTGGTGGCCTGCAACAAGTGATCTGCAAGAGGTAAGGCCAGATCACCAAAAGGTAAAGCCTTAGCTGGCACAGCAAAGTATGTTGGACCCCAAGGATAAGAAATACCCCAGCCACCATAGGGTGCCACGGACGCTCCCGGGAACTGGCTGGGCAGGCCTCCCCAAGGACCCCAAGGGTTAGCCAGGTTAAAGCCCCAAGCCGAAGGCTGGGAATTATTAAAAGCTGCAGGCTGGCTATTGGCAACCGGCCCGAAGGTGGCTGACTGCCCCCATGGCCCCCAGGGTCAAGTTGTGGTAGTGTGTTGTGCAAACTCACCCCTACCCAACTGCAAACTCTGCAAAGCATCCGCATCGGGCACCTCTGCTGGAAAAGGCGACAAACCCTCCGTTTTGTCCGTAGAAGACCTGCTTTCAAGGGAAGACAAATAATTAAGGATTTCTTCCTGGAAGCGCTTCTTAGCAGCCCGCTTGTCTGCCTTGGAAGTCAGGCCCGTTACACCCAATATGACCGGCTGCCTACTACTTGCCCCCTCTAAAGCGGCTATTCTGGCTAACACAGACTGCTTGAAAGTGCCATCCTCCTCATCAGATGATGAAGGCAAAGGTGCTGACTGCTTAGGAACAGGCCGCTGCAGTCTTGGTGCAGGGCAATTGCCCTTGGATTTGCCCTGTCCCTTAGGCATGATAATGTGCCCAATAACAATGACAAGTCTGTCTACTGCCCTCACTGATGTGGCCCCTGCCCTACTGGAGGCAGGTGATGAACGTTAAAGCTATCCTCGAAATAGCCTCCCCAAGCTATCCACAAAATGGCCGCTCTTTTCCCCAGCAACAGGGAGGAAGAATCCCAATAAAAAGGCTGTCCTCGAAATGGCCGCCCTGAGCTAACCACAAAATGGCCACTCTTCTGCCCAGCAACAGGGAGGAAGAATCGAACAGCTCCAATAAAATGGCTACCCAATTAAAACCACGATTAGCTAAGGCCTCCTTCCAAACTGCACTGTCTGGAAGAACAACCCCACACACTGTGAAGAAACCATGCACTCCCCTAGAAGATTAAATAAACAGGGTGGGGGAGGGAGTTGGTTCCTCAGCTGGCTTAACAGAGGGGGAAAAAGGGGTGCGAACAGCACCCTCAAATGGGGAGAGGCACTGCAAGTTACCCTAAAAACAAAAAAGGGAAGCACAAAAACACCGGCCGCGTGAAAACGCCGCAGCCGGTGACAAACCGCCACGTCAAAGACACTCCTGAAGATGCTCCTGACGTGATGAGACTCCTCCTGAAGACCACCACGGCTCGCTACAAGTAGCCATGGCAAAGTCCGATGTGCTAACCACCGTGGCCCAAAAAGTCGCAGTGACTAGCAACAGGCCTCGTGCAGGGAAAGAGCACACAAGCTGCGCTCTGCCTTTCCCGAGCACAAGGCGAAGAATGAGAGTAGGGAGCGGAGTCCACCTCTAGGGCGTGCATGCTCCACCCCCACCTCTGATGATGACCTGCCCGCTCCTCTTCCTTGCGAGGAGGCAAAACGGCCCCCAGAAGCAAGGCTGTGCAGCCTGCCTCTGGATGGGAGCCGCATTGTATCTCCCCTAAATGGTATCAAAATATCAGAGAACCCTGTCCACTTTCTCTTCTACTCTCAAAGTTGCAAGTGAATTGGACCTCAGGGTATAAGATGCCAATGCCTTGAATAAGATGCCAACGCCCAACCTATCTGCATAGTGAAAAAACAGGGAAAAGCAAACAGAGAGAGAGAGAGGAAGAAAATCAAAACAAGCTAAATATTAAACAGTACAGAACCCAACAGAACAAAGATAATTCTTTCTTGTTTTTCCCCTCAAGATCAATGCTGCCTCGCCTCCTAAGTGAGGTGAAAAGGCTAGTTAGTGGTAATAAAAATCAGGAGTTGTTTTGTAGAAAAAAAAAAAGTGCATATGCCCTGGGATCTATGTGCAGTGAGGAGGGAACTCCCCACTGCATGCAGACCCTTGCCGGAGGTTCTGGAGCTGTGCTTCTGTGAGCTCCTGCTGAATTCAAGCCCTGATAAAAATTAATCAGACCAGTCTGACAAGACGCTCTCTTGAGGCAGAACCAGCAAGCTGGGGTCTGGTGTATTCCAAGCTAGGTGGTCCTATCAAGATGCAAGGAGCAGTGAGCATAGCCCACACACAGCACAGTAATGGTAAACAGAAAATTGGCCACAGTTTAAAATTTTCCTCTCCTCCCAAAAAGGCCATGTGACTGTCCAAAGGAATTTGCCTGATCAGACCCAGGGCTGAAAGAAAAGCTGTTTCCTGGGGAATGGGAAGAAACATATTTATTTATCCAGGGCCCATCAGGAACTCATTTGCATATTAGGCCACACTCCTGATGTCACCATTGTTCCACAAAAGGCTTTTTTGTAGAAAAAACCCAGCAGGTTAGGCCACACACCCTGACACCAAGCCAGCTGGAACTGCATTTCTGCTTAAAAAAAAAAAAAAGCCCTGTATTTATTTATTTAAAACATTTATGAGCTGCCTTTCTTCCATATGGAGCTCAATGTGACTTACAACATAGATAAAACATGTAAAATAAAATACATTGAAAGCATAAAACCTAAAATTTAAAATCACTACTCAGGACTGTTAGTAAACCTAACCAAATGAAGTCCTAAATAAAACCATCTTCAACTGCCTCCTAAAAATCAAAAGATACACCTCCCGGGGAAGGTTGTTCTGTTATTGTGGGGCTGCCACTGAAAAGACCCTCTCTTGTATATTCTCCTCAGTACGTTTCCAGTTACGGTCCCCAGACGCAAGGCTGTGCAGCCTGCCTCTGGATGGGAGCTGCACTGTGGGGCTGCCACTGAAAAGACCCTCTCTTGTATATTCTCCTCAGTACATTTCCAGTTTTGCTGTCAGTGTCATGTACACATGAAAATGTGAATCTGCCTTTATACTGAATCAGAACCTTGGTCGACCAAAGTGAGAATTGTCCACTCAGAGTGATAGCAGCTCTCTAGGGTCTCAGGGTCTTTCATGTCACCTGCCAGAACTGGAAATGTTGGGGGTTGAACCAAGGAACTTCTGTATGCCAAGCAGATGCTTAACCACTGAGCCATTGCTCCTTTCCAAGTACACTGATAACCTGGTAGTATGTCTTCTCTCTCAATATATTTTGGCTTTCTTCAAACTCTACCCTATTGTTTTTTTGCTTGAGGAAGGATCTTCATATTTGCTTTGGGGAGGAAAAAAAAGCCCAGTGGCATTTCTGTATTAAAGCTCTTGTCATACCATAAGCATGTATTGAAAACAATAAAAGTTTTAGGTAAATACTGAGGTTGACAGCTACTAACCATAAGAGATTTTGATCTGCTTCTTTCACCTCACATTCTGTGCCAAGTGCTGAGTTTAGTATATATTTCTGCCTCCCTCACCTAAAAAGAGTTGGGGTTTTTGTTTTGTTTCTGCTTAGTGGTCAACACAATGCCTAGCTTTAATGTAACATTAGCCTGCCGGCACAATTGATTAGGAATACTGGTATTGCTTACTAATTGAATTCTGAAAGATAACTGATAGCACAGGATCATTCAAAAAGTGTACATACAAAATGGGTTGAGCATTGTGTGTTCTCCTCCCCCCCTCCCCCCACTTCCCCCAGACTTTAGGGGCAACAAGATCCTTTCTGTCAATGAGAATTAGAAACAAAACTGAGAACATCAGTGTTCTGGCCTTTCTCCCTCAATAGCCAGCTGGCAACAAGAGACCTTTTTTCAAGGTTATCATTTTGAAAGTGTGAGATTTCAGACAATTACATCTGGAGAGGGTGTATTTTTATCCTCCTTTACGATGGGATCAAAAAGCCAGCTTCTTTCTTTGGAGCTCAACTGTCCATCATTCCTAGCTGGTAATAAAATTCCCTTTTATGAATCAAAAGGGTCCAGATCAAAACAAGCAGAGGAAATGTTATGAGACAATGGAGCAGCTGTGTGTCGCATAAAATAGACTGGGCGATAGTATGAACTCAGAGAGAGGTGAGTGGTAGGAGTGCATGATGGAGGAAGAAGAGTGAGTTATGGATGTTAAGGAAGTGACATACTGTATATGTTGTTTTCCCTATTCTGTCAATGAGCATATGCAAACAATATCATTAAACTGAATCAGACATAGCAAAAAAGATAATAGGAGGTTTCAGCAATGTGGAGCTGAGAGGAGAGGGAGAGAGCAAGCGAGCACTGAGGATGACAGGGAAAGAGGAGAAGAAGAAGCCATAAACAGTGGCAACCAAGCAGTGGCTGTGATAACAGCCTATTTTTCTGGTGCTCTAACTGTGGCTGGGACTGCCAGCTCCACTGTCAACAGGACTAAGAGCTCCAGAGTAGTGAGATATTACATGGCACACCTAAAGGCCTGATGTCTTACACATGGGTGCTGGATGGCTCTTCTGAGTATCGGGATAACAAGTGTTATTCTATACAGTCTTGCTGCTCTTAAATTCTTAAAGCTGCAGGAAGCATGCCCAAGTCTGAACTTGAAAAAAGACTGCATAAGTCAGTTATGCAGAGACAAAGTAATTTGCTGTGTGTATGTGCCAGTGACCTTGAGGTGATCATGAGAATGAAATATGGTTTTGAATTGATCCCTACTGTCTTGATCTATCCCATTTGATCCATGTCAGTAAGTTCTGTTCCCCTGGGCAAATCAAGCCTATGTGTATGTTTTTAATTTTCAACCAATTTTTAAAATGTCCTTATATCATATAGCCTGACTAAATCTATGCATGTTTATTGTTTGTTAGTTAATCAATATTCTGCATATATGTGTAAAGGACTGTACATATGAATGTACAGAATTGCATATCAAAAGTATACAGTGCTTACATGGTACAAATTAATCTACAAAAGTGATAGGACAAAACAAAGAAATAAAAACAATATAAATTAATATAAGAAACAATATATGGTATATTCACTCTTCCCTAAAGAAAACAGAGATAAAACAAATTATTGATATGGTTCTATTAAAATGATGGTATAAGTTGATTGTCAGATCTCAGAAGCTAAGCAGGGTCAATATTAGGATAGAGGATCACCAAGGAAGACTCTGCAGAGGAAAGGAATGGCAAACCACCTTTACTTCTCATTTGCCTTGAAATTCCCTTGCTGGGGTCACCATAAGTCAGTTGCGACTTGACATAACACAAACATACTATTAGAATTAGGTTTAAATGTATAAAAACACTATCTGGTATATTGATCCTGCGTTCTAAGTACACTTCAAAGGAAGTAAGTCCAACTGAATTTACTTCTGAATATACATATTTAAGATTGTTCTGTGAATGTGCCAGTGAATTACTTTTGCATCATGGAGGTGAAAGAACACTGCTGTAACATTTGCAAGCATTAACCATGCTGGTTGGCAGAATTGTTTGGTAAATCTCTCCAGTACTGAACCTCCCTGAGCCAACTGACATAATTGCCACTTACAAACATCATGGCTCGTTATGATGTCTTCATTATTTCAAAATGCTTTCTCATTACCTAGACTCAGCTGATCTTGCCATACCAATCCATGCTTCTGTAACCTTATGGATGGTTTAATGCAATGCACTCTATGTGGAGCTGCCCTTGAAGACAACCTGGCTACTACAACTGTTCCAGAATGTGGCAGCCTGACTGCTATCAGGGGCTAACCCCCAGGAGCGTGCATTGCCCATTTTGAAATAGCTACATTGACTGCTGGTTTGTTTCTGAGTTCAAGATACTGGTTATGACCTTTAAAGCCCTTCATATGTGGACCACATATCTGAAGTACCAGCACCTTCCATATATTCCTGTGTACCAGCCATCTTTTGGCTAGCTCACCACTTTGTGTGGCCTGCTTGGCATTGATCAAAACCTGGGCCTTTTCCAGCATGGCTCCCGATCTGTAGAATGGGCTTTCTGAAGAGGTGAGTGGGGCCCCTCCCTGGAGACCTTCAGGAGGTGCTGCAAGGCCTGCCTGTTTGCAAGGGCTTCTGATGGGTTTAAATGGCAGGGATCTTTTAAGGGGAGAAGGATTTTACCTGGGAATAGTTTAACTATTATTGAACCAAGAGGAAAGGTAGGATATAAATGTCTATAAATGTAAACACTTATTCTTTTAAAATGCAGAAGAGTGCACAATTTAAAATCACAATTAGAACTGATAAACAAACAAACAAATAAATACACAAAATTAGTCAAATGTAGTCCTAAATCAAACTCCCTCCAACTATATCCTAAAGATTGGGAATGAAAGGACCAGGCATACCTCTCTGGGAAGATTGTTCCATGACTGTGGGGCTGCCAGTAAAAATGCCCTCTCTTGTGTATTGAGCAGATGAACTCCTTTGGTCAATGGAACAGTCAGGAGGGCTTCTCCCTGTGATCTTAATTCCTGGGCAGGAACACATAGAAGAAAATGGTTCTTCAGATATCCTGGTTCCAACCTAGGTAAGGCTTTAAAAGACAAAAGGCACTTTCACACACCCTTTCAATCCACTTTGACTGTACTTTAGAAGTGGTTTGCAAGTGGATTTTGCCATTTCATGCAGTAAAATTCAGTGGTAAAGTGCATTGGAAGTGCACTATACAGCATGTGTAAAAGTGTCCTAAACCATCACATCTGACTGGTACAGCTGACACACATTTAAAGGTGGGCAAAGCACTCCAAACTACTGCAGCCAATTGGTTTTCTAGGGTGACTGTTGTATCAAGCTGCACTCCCAAATTAAAAACTGGCTTTTCAAGGGGAATATATCCCCTTCCAATACAGGAGAAATCTCAAGTCCCTGGTGTATCTTTCAGATATCCCAGAGAACCTCTATATTATTAGGATTAAGTGCTGAAGTTGAAACAGGATATAATCTGCATACTAGTGACATCACAGTCCATATCTCTTGATGACCTTTCCTAGTGGCTTCATATGTAACATCTATTAAATAGCATCAGAAATAAGATCAGTCCCTGTGGAATCCCACAAGCCAGCAACTGTGGGACAAGGCAGGAATCCGTCTTCTGAAACTGCATCCCTGGTATGACTCAATCCAGCATAGCATAGTGCCTCCTATTACAACATAGCAAGGCAGATTACCAGGATACTATGGCTGATAGTTTCGAAGGCTGCTGAGAGTTCCACCAGGATCAGTAGGGACACATTCCCCCTGTCTAGTCCTCAAAAGAGGACATCAGTCAAGGTGACCAAAACAGTCTCTGGCTACAGTCAGGCAACAGGTTTGGCATGGCCTGGCCAAGCCTCTAATTACACCATTTTATTTTGAAACTGGACGTTTTGATTAGACATCCCACCCTGAACCAGCTTCACCATGTGGTCACCCCATGATCAATTGTCCAGGTTATTGCTGTGTGTCAACCATGGAGCAGGCAGGTGGGTAGCCTCCTTTTTTTGAGGTGACTTTCATGCTTGCAGATAACTGCATAGCAGAAGCATTAGTTCCTTTTTGACAGCATTGCAATCCCTCCACCAAGTACTGTGACCCCTCTAAGGCTCCTTCACTGTTAGGGTTGCCAATTCCCAGGTGGAGGCAGGGGATTCCCTGGTTTGGAGGCCCTCCCCCCACTTCAGGGTCATCAGAAAGGGAGGGAAAATGTCTGCTGGGCACTCAATTATTTCCTATGGAGACTGATTCCCATAGGGTATAATGGATAATTGATCCTTGGGTATCTGAGGCTCTGGGGGGGGGGGCTGTTGTTTGAGATAGAGGCACCTAATTTTCAGTATAGCATCCAGTGCCTCTCCCCAAAATACCCTCCAAGTTTCCAAAATATTGGACCAGGGGGTTCAATTCTGTGAGCCCCCAAAGAAAGTGCCCCTATCCTTCATTATTTCCAATAGAGGAAAGAGAGGGGAGGCATTTAAAAGGTGTGCGGTCTCCTTAAATGTGATGGCCAGAACTCCCTTTGGAGTTCAGTTATGCTTGTCACACCCTTGCTTCTGGCTCAACCCTCAATGTCTCCTCGCTCCATCCCCATAGTCCCCAGATATTTCTTGAATTGGACTTGGCAACTCTAGTCACTGTTCCTCTCTTCCCTGGAATATATGGGACGGAAGTGTAAGCACCATGCAGATTTACATGAGAGTAGCCCAACTGAGTATATTTACTCTTGTGATGATCATGGGATGCTCTCAAACAGTAACTCTGAAGCCAGAAAAATATGGGAACCTAATTAGAGACTATTTCCATCACTTTCCAACCCCAAGAAACAGGAGAGAGGTTCCCAATCCTGACAGAGTGCTCGAGTGCAGAAATGTGCAAACAGTGATTCAAAACCCTGGGGTGAAGATCTACTTATGCACACATCAAGGAAGGAAGGAAGGAAGGAAGGAAGGAAGGAAGGGAGGGAGGGTTGGTTGGTTGGTTCAGACTTCTCAAACAGGTTGACTTTGCAACAGAGGAGTTCAGACAGCCGGAAGTGCAAGGTGAAAATGCTGAGATCCATAAAGACCAGATTTCCCTGGTGTCAAATAACTCTGATTCAAAGACAGGTCAGAACTGGGTGCCAACAACTGTGGAATATGATGCTGTCTGATTGTACACTTTAAATTAGGAAGGGAATAAGAGCAACATTGGAACAACTACTCGTCTGATTGCAGCCTCTGTTCCAAATTTTGTCCCGAAGCCTGACTGAAATGGGTCCACAAAATCAGTCTCTTCCGAGAACCCCTGGAACTGAGAAGCAACCACCCATTTTAACACTTTGCCCAAGATTGGAGACTGGTAAATTATCCAACATAGTAGAGCTCAGCACCCCCTCCCCAAGCACTGGTCAAATAAGTTCCTCCTTGAGCACAGGCAGCATAACTCCTGCTCTCAAGGAAGCATTTACCACTTTTCTTACCCACTCAGTCAGTCCCCTATGGCATTTTTTATCCGCCAGCTAGGGCAAAGGGTCAAGGACACAGTCAGTATCACCTCACTAAAGATCTTATACATACCTTCAGGATCCACAATCTGAAAGGCATGAATGCATGTATTAATGACCAAGCATTCAGTGTGCTCAGAGACTGTATTTGTATGCCATATATAACAGCATTTAAGGAAGAAATCCATGAGCCTGCCTTGTTTCTGGGTTTGTGCATCTAACTCCTCTCTTTTCTTTCTCATGCCAAGAGTAACTTTGGTTACCTACAATATATAAATGAAGGCTATGTTAATCAAAATTGCTTTACCTCCCACTAATCAGGAGTCTAAATCTGGATTAAGCCCATTCTGGGATCCCAGTTAGTGTGCACCAAATATATTTCAGTTAATCTGTGTGCCTGCATTTGTATGCTATGGGTAATCAAAGGGTTAAACCCTTTGTTTACCATCTCAGGCAAAAATGGCTACCCCAGTTGTATTTTTTTTTAAGGGGGGAGGTAGAATCCACAGAGAAATGACTCTACAGCATTGCCGTTTTACAATATTGTCACCTGTCTTAGGTCTCATGATATCAGTGGCTGGGTCCAGACAGGCAGTTTAAACTGACACAGGGATGGCTCGCAGACAGATTTAAAAAATCAAGTCCAAATGTGCACATCTGCCTCCTTTCTGACTCCTGTTTGCACCCTGTCCTCTGGGGTCTCTGAGGTGGTTCAAAGAGCTACCACTACAAAGTAGTAGCAAATTCTTCTGCAAGCCATCCACCTTTCCTGACATCTGAATGCGAGAGTGTGCAAGTTAGGCAGATTGATGGTGTGAACCTGCCAATCTGCTCTAGGCACTCACTGACATATGTGCATGACCACTGAAAATGTATGGGGTGAAAGAAACCCAAACCAAATTAAGGGAATGGTGTGCAACAACCATCTGACCACGCCAAAGCGCCCCACCCCCCCATCCCATGCAAGATACGGGCAACTTGGGTGGGAATGTCTGAACAGGATTCAACACTCCATTTTGAATTGGCTCAATTTGGGACACCTCCCATGAGCCCAAAGCTGCTAGTCTGAACCCATACAGTGATTATGAATCGCATCACAGGTACTACATTCATTTGGCTTTATTCTGAGGGCTCTTTCTCAGCCACCCCAGACAGCAACAGTTTGCTTGCAAATGTACTCTAATAGAAAACCAAGGGAAAGCTGATACTTATTGAACATTTATTCCTTGCTTTGTGTGGTTATCCTTGTCACTGTGATAGCTTGAAACCTGCAGTTCCCATTGATAGCTTGAGATCTGCAGTTCCCATTGTTTATAAAGGATGTAGCCATAGCAATGTCCTAAGTGAAAATATTTTTGATCTTCAAGTGGATAAATGGTTTCATTGGTCAAAGAAATGGAAATAATCTGGAATGTCCTTTATTCAGAAATGCTGTGACCTGTCAGTTAAATATCTGAAGTCCTGTAGAAAATTGTCCAATGGAGGTATTTTGGATTTACTGGAAATGAAGGCAATTTTGGGACCATTGCTCTCGATGCCATACTTAAAAGCCATTAAATCTAACACAATATAACAACAGTGAAATATTTGGGACTCCTTGACCCATGCTGGAATAGATAGTTTAGAATGTTGTCCTTTCAGTGATAGTAACATGCACTTCAGATTAGAGCAAGGAGACTTTACAGTTTTGTTCATGTAAGTTTTGTGGCAAGGCTTGAGAAGTGTTTAAGAAACCTCAGTATGTCTCAGGAGAGAGATTCTGAAATCAAATTAATACAAATCCTTCAGTTTAAAAAAAAAATTAGCCTGAAAGCCCAAGAGAGGGAAAACAAATCTCTCTCAACTGCCAGAAAATATCATTTTCCTGGAAAAGAACATAATAAAGTATGAACTGTGTACACCCTTGAGTTTTAAAAATACATTAATTTTCTTAATCCTTGGATGTCTTCTTATTTGAGCAGTGCGGCCTAGAATGGTCAGAAATTGTCCAGTGTAATGTCACACTTGTACCTCCAGAGATCTGGTAATGCCATCCTAAGAAGCTATACTCTTCTAGGTCCATGCACTTTAGTGGATTTAGAATGGTGTCAGTTTACTAAGGGTGGCTCAATTAGTCAGTGAAGCAAATGGGGCAGTGTCCCAACAACTCATGCTGCCTATAGTACCCTCCTGCTTGCTTCCTTCACTAGGTGGTAGCTTGCTGCCAGCTAACTTAGGCTGATTCCGCATTTGGCATTTGCCTCCCTTTTGCTCCGTGGTTGTTCCATGCGGACGTGATTTCCCGATTCCGCACTAGAGGATTTCTCCCAGATTCAATTCCCAATCTGTTCCATGTGTTCTGATTCTGCATTACTGCTGCTCCCGGAGTTTCCCCCACAATCATAGCAATTTTCCCCTTCCTCATACATTTCCCTTTTTTTTTAACACACATGTGTGTTCGTGTTACAACCCAATCGTCTTTGTTTGTGTTACAAAGTAATGCCAGAGGCATAATACTGGCAAAGTCACATTTTCTTTTCACCCTGCCATTGGCAGGTTATCTAAGCCCCAGGAAATCTGAGTTGGCGATCCACCATTTTTATCCACAAACGCTAAATGTTAAGCACACAGTTTTCCATTAAAAGCTATAACAAATTACAAATAGATGCATGAAGGTGTGTGAGGTGGAGATTTATGCTGAGGGGTTAAGGGAGAAAGTTTCCCCAACCTACAAAATATAAACCTATAAACATAATCAAATTCCCGTTCCCGTTTGAGGCCAAATTGGGGGGGGGGGACAATAAAGGTGGCAATCGCACATCTTTAAATTAGTTTGTGTAACATTGCTATTTATTTAGTTGTGTTGTAACGATCTTATTTGGAAAAAAAAAATTATAATAGTCAGGAGTGATTTAATCGGAGAGGGAAAGTAATCACAATGCAATGACACGTTATCAAAATCACATGGAATACCATAAAGAATGTGGGCGGGTGGAAGCAAGGGATGTATTCAGTAAAAGAAAATCGCATTACATCGTTATATATTTTTCGCGTTGTAATGCAAAACGTGATTTGTTTAAAAAAATACTTTATTTCAGGAAAATATTGGATAATTTTCAAAGGGAGTAAAATTAAGGATGTAAGACGAAATAACTGGGCGGAATCATGGACGTGGTGTTATGTGGTGTGTTCCACTGATGCGAGAAGTTTGACAGTGCATTGGCGTGAGTTCTGCACATAAATTTTGAGCCCCGAAACCGCATCAAAAATAATTTCTCGTTTTTTGATGATCTCCTAAATGCGGGGCGACACCACTTTGGAGGCGGATCAAACTGCTGCCCCGGGTCAAGATATGCGGAAACCAACATCTGCCCCAGGGGGAACACAGCGCCGGAGCCGGAGCAAAGGCTAATGCGGAATCAGCCTTATGTCTGATTCACTCATTATTGCAGATAAGTAAATCCTTACCTAAAAAGGCATCTTTTATCACTTTTAACCAGGCCATCCACTCAGGTTTACTGGTTCACTGGGTGAGTAGCTGTCCTTATAGCTCCTTCTGAGTCCCCAGTTGGTCAGTGGATCCATACGATTCCATTGAATAGGCTTATCAATATTTCTTCTTTCCCCAGCTAGAGTACAGTCCCTTTAATGTCCCAGTTTTCTCCCATTCTCAAATTTAAATCTATTTACTCAGGACATTAACCTTGTCCCTTCAAACCCAGAAGGCAGTTTTTTTCTGTAACTAAGATGGGAAGATCAGGAAAAGGCAGTTACGGCATGTATTTCATAATGAAATTTCACTGCAGCTGTTTTAGTGTGAGTGGGGAAAATATCCTTCAGCTTTTTGCCTCTGAGAAATGGAAGGGAAAGAGTGACAAGAACCTTAATTTTTATTGCTTTATTACCAAGCCTTTATTTCTTTGGGCTGGTTTTGTTTAGTAAATTACCCAGTGGTGAGGGAGTGGCTTTGACTTCTATGCGTGGTCAAAGGAATTCTTGCTTTGTGTTACTTTACAATTTGGAAAAAGTTCTTGAACTAGGGTTTTGGTGAGTTTTGGATCATAGCATGCTTTTGTATCATTGCACTTGGATGGTATCTACACAGGGATTGGTAATCCTATTCTGTGAACTTTCCTTAGTTCAAGGGAGGGTGATGAAACCATAATTAGCTGACTTTGCCTTCTTTGACTCTGGATATGCCTCAAGTTGACTTCCCTGCTTTCTGCCCCACCAACCCTAATGGGCTACAGTTTCTACTGCGGCTAGTCTCTGGGCCTGCGACAACCTATGAATCTCATTTCTACTGCTTTGAGACTCTTGAAGAAAAGCTAGATACAAATTAACGTACTGGACTAGTTTGTATTGCATTGTAGATGTTGCAGCCTTGTCAGAAAATCTGAAATGTGGTCTGTTATCCAGACTAGATGTCAGTAATTTCAAACCAACGGTTAGGTTTTAAAGTGGCAACATTTTCTAATGGAATTATATATCTTCCAGCCACACCCCCCCCCGAAGGCTGTTAATCTTAAAAATAAATTTACACATTTTCTTTATGAAAAATAGGAGTGACTCTGAATTTCTCATCCCTGCTGTTTCACCCTGAAAATCCCTCCTTGGATTTTGCTTTTCTCTTGTGCAAATTGAAACCATAAATCTTCTCCCGTTTTGCACCACTTTATGCTTGCAGGCACCAAATTTCCCTCATAAAACACAATCCATTTTTAGTGTTCTTCATGTGTCAATCATTCATCAGTATGTGTATCAGTGTATATACAGTGTACAGTGTACAATGTATATATAAATTGCATATAAAAACCTGTGTGGACAATACAAACAACCGGTTCCCCATCTGTCTTGGAAGGATCTTGCCATGGTTGGTTATTTATTTATTATTTCAATTTATACTCTGCCCTCTCCAAAATGGCCTCAGGGAGGATTACAATAAGGTTTAAAACATTAAATAAATGCAACTAATTTAAAACAGTTAAAAACAGCATAATTTAAGTATACATCTGCATGGTTTCAAGTTGTTGCCACTGGGCCTGTAAGAAATTCACTCAACAGTCATCTCCAGACTGGACTACTGTAATGCACTGTTTGCAGGACTACATTTGAAGATGCTTTGGAAACTATAAGTGGTCCAGCATGCAGCTGCCAGATTAGGGCTGCCAAGCCCCCGGTCCGGGTGGGGGTTCCTCCACCCGGGAGGTTCCCAACCTGCCAGCCCACATTGGGGGCTGATGATGTCACCCGGAAGTGACGTCACCACACCGGTGACGTTGCATGGCGGCCACTCTAGGTATTTCCAGGAAAACTCTATGGTTTCCCTGGATGTTTACCATTTGGGAGGGGAAAATCTATGGTACCATAGAGGGGAAACAATAGGTACCATAGAGTTTTCCCTTCCCAAATGGCTAGAGCGTCCGGGAAAACTATAGAGTTTTCCTGGAATCGCCTAGAGCAGTCACTTCTGGGTGACAAGAGAGGAGAGTCCCCTGCCGGGAGCTTAAAGGTACTTGGCAACCCTGTGCCAGATTATGGTAGGAGTGTCCTGGACAATGCATATTACACCTTTCCTATGGCAGCTGCACAGGCTCCCCATTAGTTTCTGGTGCCAATTCAAAGTGTTGGTAAGACCTTTAAAGTCCAACACAGCCTGGGGCCCTCATACCTTTGGGATCTCCTCTACCAACATGATCCTCCCCATCTTCTCCAATCTTCATCTCAGAATTTATTGAAGATCCCTGGTCCATGAACTGCCCACCTTGTGTCAACAAGGTAAGGGCCGTCTCAGTAATGGCCCCCAACCTGTGGAACCAGCTGCCTAAAGAGGTGGGTGCCCTGTAAGACCTCTCTAGGTTCCATAAGGCATGAAGGATGCTCTTTTTGGGGGTGGCCTTTGAGTGACTGTGATCCACCAAGCAGCTTGTATACTTCAGCTATGTCTTCATCATCCATCCCCATCCTATCCTGCTTGATAGCGGATAGATTTTATTGGGGATAGATTTTTAACCCCAAACCAAATTACCCTTTTTTTTTCAGTCCATGCCTATTCCTACACAAAGGCCTAACCACGGTTGTACATTTTACAAAAAAGCAAAGATCAAAATGAGTCTCTCCAAGGAGGAGGAAACATTAACAAGGATGGAAGATTATGGCAAATGAAGAATAATCTTTTGGAGGAGAACATCTATGTCTATGTTACTGTTTTGTTTGTTTGTTTTGTTCCCATTATTTGCTCTGCATGACTCCCTTGTAAATGCAGGCATGACTCCTTTATAAAAGCAGGCAATAAAAGGATAAGAGTAGAATAGCAACACAAAAGTGTAGAAAGTATTTTGTAAATCATATTTACTCAATATTTTCCCATGCTCATTTAGTCACAGTATTCACTAAACCAAGACTACAGTCCAGCCAAAATTAAGCACTTTTCAGTCTTATTGATTTCAGCAGGAGAGACTGAAGCACTCGGTTTAAAAATTCTCATGGAAATCAATGGGACTTAAAAATGTGGAGTTGGTAAAATCATGTTAGTGCTGTTGGGGCTCGTAGGGTGAAAGGATATTATACTGCTAACCTGCAAAAAACTTTAGAAAAAAACAAACCTGAAAGCAAACTACACCCAGATTGTGTTCCAATTCTCTGAAAATATGCAGTTAATGCAATAACTGATTTAACCGGAATAAATCAGGTTAAACGCAAGTACTGTGTACATTGCTCCTAATGTTGGTATGAAAAGCCTCCAACTGTGCACAGCAATAAAATAAAGCCCACACTTTTTTTTCTTCTTCACCAGAAAATTCTTGCAATTCCAAGAGGACCCTTGATCATGTGGAAAGGAACTCCTTCTCAAGCAGGAAGCAAAAATAGCAGCTGCTCAGTTATCCTAGGCCAGACCACATCAAGCTCTCCAGCCCAGACACCAGCCAGCACAAAGGCCTTTGTCACCCTTGGAAATTGTTGATTGTTCATTGGAGTTCACATGAGTGACTCTTTCTTGATCTTCTCCTTCCCCTAGTGTTTCTTCACGAGGGAAGATTACCTCTGCCTGTCAAAAGCCTTCTTTCTGTTATACCTTTAAGATAAAGGCTGTGCTTAGAAATCTTTATTGGGAATGACATGTAGAAGGAGGAGGAGTTGGAGTTATGACCCCCTGTGAACCCCTGCACAGGGCACACTGGATAAAAGATGTCCCTTATCATCCTAATTCTTTTACAATACAATTGTCAACCTTAGAAGCCAGAGTGGGGCCTGGAAGTGTACAGTATAACTAAGATGGAGTAGGGCCAAACAAAATGGCTTCTGGCAGCTAAGCACGTCTGATTATTTTGGGAGGTGGCTGTAGGGTGTCTCCAGGTTACTAATCCCCCCCCCCCACATCTAAAAACAAAGAGGTAGGGCTTTTTTTGAGCAGGAACATACAGGAACACAGTTCCTGCAGTCTTGGTGTCAAGGGGTGTGGCCTAATATGCAAATAAGTTTATGCTGAGCTTTCCCTACAAAAACAGCCTTGTGCAAAACAATGGTGATGTCAGGGGGTGCGGCCTAACATGCAAATAAGTTCCTGCTGGACTTTTTCTGCAAAAATTGCCCTGCAAAGAGGTATTCTTCTGCATTATGGAGCCCACAGAAAAGAAGAGATTTCTCTTCATCACAACCCCCCAACACTTGGTTCCTCTCTTCCTAATCCTGTCACCTTAATCAATGGGCCATCCCCACAACTGAGTAGCCTTTTCTCTTCAGCAATCAAAGATCACCAAAGATCACCTTCAGCAATCAAAGATCAAAGAGGGACGGTGGCTCAGTGGTAGAGCATCTGCTTGGGAAGCAGAAGGTCCCAGGTTCAATCCCCGGCATCTCCAACTAAAAAGGGTCCAGGCAAATAGGTGTGAAAAACCTCAGCCTGAGACCCTGGAGAGCCGCTGCCAGTCTGAGAAGACAATACTGACTGTGATGGACCGAGGGTCTGATTCAGTATAAGGCGCCTTCATATGTTCATATACCAGTGGATCATTAAACCCTCATATTCCTAGCAACATTCCAACAGAAACATTAAAAATTTCTATTTACACCTGGGAACCCATCTCTGTACATAGATGCAAATATGACATCTTTGTCTTTTTCCTGGGAACCCCATTCAGCATTTCCCAACATATTGTTTTACTCCCAGCTTAATCCCTTCACCACATTGTTCCAAGGGGCAGTCCTATCACCCTGCTTCAGGACACATTTTTCCCTATAAAAATATCATTCAAAGCTTAGTTTGTGTGTTGCCTGGGATCCAAACAGCACACTCAAGATGCTGGTTATCTTGCCCTCCTCCTGGGACCTGAGGCCTATTCTGGATAGGTAGCTATAATTCCCTGAACCCCTGCTCTATTACCTCTCAGCCCTGTATTTCTGCAGCTTGTATGTGTGTGTGTCCAATATGCATTTATTCTCTCTGTGTGCATTATTTTATTATTTTCTTAGCAAAACAATCTCACTTGGTCGAGCAACAGTCTGGTTAATTCTGAGGGTTCTCTAAGGAAAAATCCTGGTATACAATTTGTGTAAAGATCTCTTTGTTACCACCTCTTCCTAGCCTAAGGTCTGCTTTAAGAGTTAATATTCCTCCAAATATTAGGAGACCTCTAATTTCGGTAACAGAAGAGGAGGAGGAGGAGGAGGAGATTGGATTTGTACCCACCTTTCACTCAGAGTCTGAGTGGTTTACAATCTCCTTTTCTTCCTCTCCCCACAACAGACACTCTGTGAGGTAGGTGGGGCTGAGAGAGCTCTTTTGAGAACTGCTCTTGAGAGAACAGCTCTGCTGAGAATTTGTGGATGACCCAAGATCACACCAGCAGCTAGGGTTGCCATGTCTGATTCAGGAAATATCTGGGGACTTTAGGGTGGAGTCAGGAGATTTTGGAGGTGGAGCCAGGAGCAAGGTTGTGGCAAGCACAATTGAATTCAAAAGGGAGTTCTGGCCATTGCTTTCCTTTTAAATGCCTTCCTTCAATTGGAAACAATGGAGGATAGGGGCACCTTCTTTTGGGGCTCAAAGAATTGGACCCCCCGGTCTAATCTTTTTGAAACTTGGAGGGTGGATTGAGGAGAGGCACCAGATGCTATGCTGTGACTCTCCATTTTTCCCTATGGGAATCGGTCTCCACAGAGTATAATGGCGTGTGCAGCAGACATTTCCATATCCCCAAACCAGGGGATCCTCTGCCCCTAACTGGGAATTGTCAATCCTACCAAAAGCTACATGTGGAGGAGTGGGGAATCAAACCTGGTCCTTGCAGATTAGAGTCCATGCACTTAACTACTACACTAAACTGACTTCCCAGTTCCCCAAAGATAAGACTGAAACAGGAGGCAGCTATGCTCAGGAATGAGAGTGAGTAAGGAGGCAGGCAAGAGCAGCCTAAGGCAACCAAACCTGGTAAGCAGTAACTCATTTTCCTAATAGGCCATTAGGCAACATGCCTTATTTTTTGCTTTATTTGAGCACACCTCTGTCAATTTGGTCTGTGATTGTGGGAAGGGGTCTTCTTGTTGTGCATACACCTTTCCATATGTTTCAGTGCTCTTAAATGGATTGCATAAGTTGGAAGCTCACATGCTAATGTGGAAGACCTCCTAGCTCGGTAGCAGAACTCATGCTCACATGCAAAGAACTCCAGGTTTAATTTCCACAGTATCACAGTATAAAAGTATTACAAGTGGGAATGGAAACAGCCCTCAGCTGAAACCTTTAGAGGCCCACTGTCAGTATGAGTAAAAACAGGGGATACCGGACTGGTCTCAATCCCAGCAGTGTGACTTGGTGCAAGGCCAGTTCCCAGTTTGGGGAGCCCATGGCAAGTTCCTGTCCCTCCCAGATGCAGCCATGACACAAGTAGAGAGAACAGGTCAGCAACTGGCAACTGCTGCTTTTTGCAGTCACTATGTATGATGGTAACACACATAAATGTACCCCAGCAACATAGGAGCCTGACAGAGCAGTGCTTGGAATCAGCCCATAAGGAGCTGTCTACTGGGAAAGGGCAAGATCTAACAAGACGATGTTGAATCAGAAGTACAGTTTTTGAAGGTAGTGGGTTACAGGTGGGAAGCTGTGAGTGAGAGAGAAGGGTTAGCTTAACAGTAGTGTAAATTAAATATCTGAGGAGATATAAGATTTTTGTTTGAGTTTCCTATCTGGGGGACTGGGTGTACATTATGGTACACTAGCGGGGTTCGGTGGATGGAATTCTAGATAGTGATGCATTTATATCTTCTAAAATTGTCTGAGATAATTTTTTCTTTAGGTGTGTACTGTTTGAAACCTAACATCCCACAACTGGGAATGTGTCAGTATTTGTTTTGTTGTGTGTTTCTTTCTGAATAAATGCAACTCTTTTGCAAAAAACAAAACAAAACAACTTTCTTGTGCCTGTCAGTGTACCTTGTTACCACTCAGTTAACAATTGAGGCTTGGGTGAGTTTAGACTCAGGCCCAGATTCAATGCCCTTGAACCATTTTCTTATTACCTGTTGGGAACCCTGAAGCAGTGGGGTAGGTAACAAATTGTAGGACAGTGGGAAAAGCCTATGGGGAGATGCCTAATCTCTGAGAAAGCCATCATACCACAGCTTCTCACTCATTCATCCAGGTGAATGAACAGCGTCTACTGCTTCTCATGCATCCTCTTTTTTGTGGATGATTGGAACTGCTGTTGTTGGCTCATCTACTGCAGTAGATGAGTGTCGGGAGTCATATTATGTCCCCTACCATATTTTCTTCTTCCATATTTTCTTGCTAAAATGATGGGGGCTGCTGAGCCGTGTTGTGTATTACGTTGCATGTAGCATCCTTGGAAAGTCTGGGGAAAGGCCTGTGAAATGCTGTCCGTTCAATACCATCCTGTGAAAGTTCTCTTCTCCCTAACTACATCTGGACCTGAAGGAGGAAGCAACCTTAGAGATAAGACTGTGTGATCTCCCTGGCCTGTCTCCTGGAATGTTTACATTAACTGGGAACTGTCTTTTCCAGCACTCACCTTGGGGCTATTTAGGGGTGATAGTATTATGCATCTTTATTCCTAGCAATGGCTCTCAGAGAGAGCGGTCCTGTACTTGTAGCATTTACACATATGGTGGAAGTATATCTGAGTATTACTTGGCAAACCCTCTCAATGAGTGTACAGTGGCATGCCGTATCTGCTGCCATCTGCCTTTTGGCTATCCTATAGATGAGAACTCCCCACCTGTACCATGAGAGGGAGCATGTATGAGTCAGCACAGTCCTTCCAGAGGAGTCCATTGCACAATCCAGACAGAGTGGACTGGTTTTGCTGGCTGCTGCTGTGGAGTGGTGCGCTCTCCTGGTGCTGCAGGGCCTCTGCAGCTTCCCAATGATACCTACCCCTGGCACTGGACCTGGTAAGGAGACTTCACAGTTCCTAAATCCCAAGAGATCATTTTGTATGATTTAATTCCACTACCTTCAGTCAGAAGGAAAACATTTTGTCTGGATCACTGAGTGTCAGGTTCAAAGTGCTCTAAGGTCAAGGTTGTGATTAGCTGGTGCAACAAGGTTGCCTTTCTGATAATTTACCATGTAATTGGCATAGGAATTGCACTGATTTGTTTGAAGGATCGGAGTTTGTCTTCATTTTGTTTTATGTTTCCAAGCTGTTGTTTTCCATCCAGTTTTTTGTGTTTTAATGCTGCGTCTTCTATCGCAATTTAAGGTCAAATTATTTTCTCATCACCTTGCTGATGTGTGGAATGGAGTTCAAATTTGATTTTAATGCGTTTTTAAAGATATACAATTGTGCTACTGGTACACTAGCTACAAGGAACATTTAATTCCCTGTGTGCTACAGTAATGATCTATGATAAAACCACAAAATGTTTTAATAATGACAAGCTGAATATCCCTTTTACCCATTAAATGGTTAATCAGAATATTATTATAGTTTCCTTGTCTGGCATTCATTTGTAACCAACATAAGCATCCATTTCTAATGCTTAAACACATTACCAAGTTTTGATAACTCTTTATTATTACCTAATTTGATCTCTGATCAGAGCACTGCCATTCCAGCACAGCATGAAGTCGAATTGAGAGACACATAAGTTGCATGTTCATTGTGCAGTCCTTCACTCACTTTGTATGAAGTGGAGCTCTTACTTTGAATTAGGTCTTTTTTTTTAAGGGCTTCTTTTCCATTCAGAAAACTTACAATAGTAATCTGTGAAAATTATGGGACAAATCAATATTGTACATAACAAATACAATGACTTCATGCAACACAAAACTTAGAAGGTTGTCTCTCACTACAAATTCATAGAAGCTAAAAGACCTACATACACAGGTCTGGGAACTGAGAGCCAGCTGTGGTGTGGTGGTTAAGAGTGGCAGACTCTAATCTGGAGAATGGGGTTTGATTCCCCACTCCTGCACATGCAGCCAATTGGGTGACCTTGGGTCAGTCACAGTTCTCTGAGAGCTCTCTCAGACCCACCTACCTTACAAAGTATCGGTTGTGGGGAGAGGAAGGGAAGGTGATTGTAAACCACTCTGAGACTCCTTCGGGTAGTGAAGAGTGGGATATAAAAAATAAGTATTATTCTTTAACTGTTGAATGAACCAAGGTTCCTAGGCATGTATAAATTGTTGTTTGCTTTCCACACTGTAATTAAATGACCCTCAATTTTGCTGTTTCAAATTTAATATAGTTATTTATTAGTTTGAAAGATTTTTATGGCTGTTTGGGTTATTGTTTTTAGCTGAAAATAGTTAAAATAATCACCATATACTTACCATAGAAAAGGAGCAAAAAGGGACCACCCATAAGCAAGATAGTAGTTTCAACTAGGGTTGCCAAGTCCAATTTAAGAAATATCTTGGGACTTTGGGGGTGGAGCCAGGAGACTTTGGGGGTGGAGCCAGGAGACATTAGGGGTGGAGCCAATATCAAGGCTGTGACAAGCATAATTGAATTCCAAAGGGAGTTCTGGCCATCACATTTAAAGGGACGGCACACCTTTTCAATGCCTTCCTTCCATAGGAAATAATGAAGGATAGGGGCACCTTTTTTGGACCCCCTGGTTCAATCATTTTGAAACTTGGGGGATATTTTGGGGAGAGGGACTAGATGCTGTACTGAAAATTTTGTGCATCTACCTCAAAAAACAGCCCCCCCCCAGAGCCCCAGATACTCGCGGATCAATTCTCCATGATTTTCTATGGGGATAAATCTCCATAGGGAATAACAGAGTTCCCAGCAGACATTTCCCTCCCCCCCACTTTCTGACGACCCTGAAGCGGGGGGAGGGCCTCCAAACTGGGGGATCCCCTGCCCCCACCTGGGGATTGGCAACCCTAGTTTCAACATACATGCAGGAATCCCAGATATGCAAAAATATGTCTTTATAAGGGGAAAAAAACATTCAAAAAGCATAAGGACTAAATGTGCTGCAGGGCCATGGAATGTTGAGAATTCTTGAGAGCCAGTGACAGGAAAAGGTGTTCGGGGTAATTACCTGATTACAGAATGTTGGAGCAGGAGATTTGAAGAGGAATTCCCAAATTATGTGTTTCCTTTCTCCTTCCCTCATGATTTCTTACAGACCCAAACTCATAAGATAAATATTTTATTTTTTTAAAAAATCACCTCCACTGTTAGTAAAGGCACAGGTGGCATGGTGAATGCTGAATCTCAGCAGTCTTTAAAATAACCATTCAGTGGGGTTGAAGATGAGAGATAGTGGCTTGTCTAATGCCTTGTAAGTTCATGGGAAGTGATGGTAACTTCTATGCTCACACCATTATATGGCAGACACTCCAGCCGATGGAGTTGTATGTGGTTTTCTGAGCTGCCTCAGAATTTTTAAAATGGTTTAGCTTTCCTTATGCTAAAATACTGAAAAATTCACAGAGCCATCCTATGAAGAGACACACTCTTATAGGTCCACTGACTTAAGTAGAATTAGAAGGGTTTAACTCTTGTTAAGATGGCATAAAGAGATGACAACAAGATAATGGCCTATAAATGTCATGGAATCACCTTGCAAGCTTTTGTTGGTTTCTTACCTCATCACATAGAGTGATCCTTGATTACAACCTGGTGGTAATCTTGTTTTAAAATAGGGAAAGAGGGGGAGGATGTATGATACCTTCCTACTATAATACCTTCCTACTATTTTTATTGCCCATTTAGCCCATGGGGTGCAGCAAATAATTGGTATCCCTATCATTCAGTGATGATTCACCCTTAGAAATCTTGCTGATCTTAATAAGCCTCTTTTGGCCTGTGTGGAAATTCCTCAAGTTTCATCTGAAATTACCAAATTGGCAGGCAGACTTTTTCTTTTGTAAGATAAGACCCTTCTTGGCCAAGGGAAGAAGCTATAAGGTAGACAGGAAGTTAGAAGTAACTGAATATGATACTATACTGTTTCATAAAGACAAAATTTCATTTCTGTTAATGAGAGTCTTGCCTAAGTAAAAAAACCAATAAAACTTAGAGGATTAAAGGATGGAGAAGACAAGAATGAGATAAACATGTGTGTGGGGGGGAATCTCTTACAATACCTGTGTTATTTGTGAAAGAGCTTTCTGTGTGTGCATTCAGTGCTGTGCTTCTCGCTTTCAGTAAAGCATCCTTGATTATAACAGGCATCTGGTTATTGCCGACAAAAGTGTATTTTTCCAAAGCAGGCATTATTAACAATAAAAATACATTGAGGTTGTTGTGAACGAAGCTGCATTTTATGCAGGAGAATTCTAGTGGTATTGAAAAGGAGTGAAGAGACAGAATAGCAAATGAGGCTGCAGGCAAGTTAAATCATATGGTGATGAAGCAACTGTGTTCTTTTTTAAGATGTGGAAAGAAGAATAATCAGCAAAAGCACTTTATGTAAAAACTTAATTTGCAATCACTTTTCCTGTTTTATTTTCTTGGTCTCTGTGGCTTAATCTCTTGGAGTAGAATTGATTTAATGTACCTGTACACCAAATAGCTGTTTTACAGATCGTTAGATGGGCATTACAAAAATGTTGCTCTCGCATTCTGTCTCCACTTCAACAGCATTGGCTTCCGATATGATAATTTATTTGGCAACACAGACTTGTGTGATTGTTGGAATGGAAAGAGTTTTTAAAGATTTTTCAAAAAGTTTTTTTTAAAGGGTTGAACAAGATTGTTTAATAAACTATGGTAAGTCACACTGATGTCTTTGAGGAAACATATCTAGTAAATTGCAGAGCAAAGCTAGGCCCTAAACGATCTCCAAACAAGCCCTTTTCAGATGTTACATACATGTGTACCAGGAACCGCACATATCTGGAATGCATTCTAGCTGCAGTGCTCCTGATAAGTGAACATATGAACATATGAAGCTGCCTTGTATTGAATCAGACCCTGGGTCCATCAAAGTCAGCATTGTCTTCTCAGACTGGCAGCAACTCTCCAGGGTCTCAAGCTGAGGTTTTTCACGTCTACTTGCCTGGAGCCTTTTGAGTTGGAGATGCCGGGGATTGAACCTGGGACCTTCTGCTTACCAAGCAGATGCTCAACCACTGAGCCACCATCTCTCCCCAGACAAGTGCTGTTGCCATGTTGTTTGAATGTGAGAGGAGACATGTATGAACAGGTTTGGTACATGCAAAGAGTACCTTCATAAATCCAGTGTTTGGTTCATATAAACCAGGCATACATACCATGCATACAAAATCCATGTGCTCCCTATTTTAAGAACATAAGAACATAAGAGAAGCCATGTTAGATCAGGCCAATGGCCCATCCAGTCCAACATTCTGTGTCACACAGCGGCCAAATATATATATATATATATACACACACACACACACACTGTGGCTAATAGCCACTGATGGACCTCTGCTCCATATTTTTATCTAAACCCCTCTTGAAGGTGGCTATGCTTGTGGACGCCACCACCTCCTGTGGCAGTGAATTCCACATGTTAATCACCCTTTGGGTGAAGAAGTACTTCCTTTTATCCGTTTTAACCTGTCTGCTCAGCAATTTCATTGAATGCCCACGAGTTCTTGTATTGTGAGAAAGGGAGAAAAGTACTTCTTTCTCTACTTTCTCCATCCCATGCATTATCTTGTAAACCTCTATCATGTCACCCCTCAGTCGACGTTTCTCCAAGCTAAAGAGCCCCAAGCGTTTCAACCTTTCTTCATAGGGAAAGTGTTCCAGCCCTTTAATCATTTTAGTTGCCCTTTTCTGAACTTTCTCCAATGCTATAATATCCTTTTTGAGGTGCGGCGACCAGAACTGCACACAGTACTCCAAATGAATGACAAAGCAACAACAAAGCAACTGAATGTACCAAGGGTATCTCTGTGCAGCTAAAGTCATCTGAAATGTATGGATGTTGCCTCTAAAAAGGGCATTATCAATACCGACATGGTATGGATGTAGTCAATCGGTATGCTGTGTTCTCTCAGTGGAGAAAATATATTTTAAAAGGAAACACAGCTCTAGGTATCGGAGGGCAAGCCAGTGTCAGTGGAGCCCATAGCAACACTGCCAACAACCACCAATTATGCGGTGGTATGTAGTGATTCGCCCATGTCAACTATACATGAAAGCTGCCAAGAAGCTCATGAGCTGTCACCAGTACACAGAATGCAAGAATGGTAGAAGAAGAAGACTGCAGATTTATACCCCGCTCTTCTCTCTGAATCAGAAACTCAGAGCAGCTTACAATCTCCTATATCTTCTAACTCCACAACAGACACCCTGTGATGCGGGTGCAGCTGAGAGGGCTCTCACAGCAGCTGCCCTTTCAAGGACAACTCCTGCGATAGCTATGGCTAACCCAAAGCCATTCCAGCAGCTGTAAGTGGAGGAGTGGGGAATCAAACCTGGTTCTCCCAGAGAAGAGTCCACACACTTAACCACTACACCAAACTGGCAAAGGGAACATAGCAACCTTCACTGTAGAGAAGAACATGACTCACCCAGTAGGAGTTACTCTTGTTACCACATTTCTGGGGGATCAAATTCCCTCTTACAATCAATTACCTTTTGACAGGTGGACACACATGGATGGAAACATGACCACTCTAACAATGCTATTGTGGTATTTCAACAGTTTCCTGAGTAGAGATGTCCCCCAACAAAAGCCCAGAACCTTCCCTGGGAAAAAAAGTTCAAGCTTCAGGAAGATTATCCAAAGAGCAGTGTTTTGCAAGGCAATGGTGTAACAGACACTAGGGCAGCAACAAGAGAACACTCATCTGCCTCTTCTCAGAAGGCAGTTCCAGTATCTCACTAGGGAAAAACATTAATATGGGAAATGGTGTATGTGTGTGTGTGAATCAAATCAAAGGGAAAGCTGGGAATGAGGCAAGCTGAGATTTTTGCTAACAACAAGCTGATCTGCAGCAAAATATGAGGAGGCAGGACCAAGTACATCCCTCATACACTCTAGAGCAATCACTTAAGCTGCTTTGAGCCCTGTTAATTGGGAGAAAAGGAGTATATAGATATGTTAAATAAATAACCACACATCCAATTGAGCACAGAGGGAAAAGAACACACCACAAGGCATTAGGAACCCTTCATTCACTCATACTGAAACCAAATATATAAACAAAAGCATGAAAGACCGTAAAGAAAGAAATAGCAGTGTGAAACAGAACACACTTAGCATGCATGAGGTCTTGGACTATCAAACAGCTCAGAAGAACTTCTAGGCACAGCTGAGATATCACATCCTGAAACCAATGGACAGTTCACGTTGACTGACTGCCTCACAGAATGTTGCTTAACACCTTCCCATGTATTTACCCCTTTCCTGTGTTCAGGAGGTTCATTAACACCACCTGCTGCCATTCATCCCAGTAAACCTTGTGCTCCATCTTCTCCCCAGTTCCATCATGGAGCCTTCAATTATGCCCTCCATTTTCTAGAAAACAACTGGGAAAACAATGGTTATCCCTTTCCACCTCCTCCCAGGGTGACTCACAAGTTAAAGACAGGCAAGTTTAGTAATGTGTGTAAATGAGTATGGATCCCTATTCTATACTTCAATAAAATAGAGATACCTCTGTAAAATAATCCAAAATTGTACTAAAGAGAATTAGAACTGGTGTTCTGAACACAAGTGAAATGAATGGGCTTATGTCTTTTTTTGTCTAGCAAGACTCCTATACCTTGGAAAGCCGACAGGTAGAGCAAGCCCGTGCAAGGTACAATTGTGCTAATGAAACAACTATCTTGTAGGCATCTTACAGTAGTGTAGAAGTCAGGCCACAATAACAGAATTGTCAGCCATGTAGCAGAGCAACGAGAAATGCAGTGGTCACTGCAGCTGTTGATCATGTTGTAGAATCAGCAGGGGATTTACACTTAATGCCTTCTATGGTGTGTCTCCAGTGCTGTTGCAGGGATGCCTGCAATGAGCCAGAAAAGTTGCAGCAATAAATAATGTTGAACTGTAGCAACAAACAGTAATAGGGATCAACCATTGTACAAATGATGCTCTTCTAGTTCCTATAAATTAGGAACCCCCTTCTCCTGCTCCTCCTTTTTAGAGGAGCAGCATCAGCATTAAGGAGGTATTGGCAGTGCAGAGAACTACTAAGATGGGCTGAGGCCTTGGGTCTCCGTTCCAGTTCTCAATGGAATGCCTTCACCACTCTCTTTATTTTGTCTGAATGCCACCTTCCTTCTTCCTCCCTGAGACACCTTCTTGCTTGTCTGCCTGTGTTACCGGTCCTGAAGTATCCCAAATTCCCACACTTACTTAAAAGAAAGGGGCTTTCTACCCCCTTGGTCTCTAATGGGCACATAAGGGATATCAGCTATTAATGGGGGAGAGCTGTTGGTGATCAAAGCTCAAGTCTGTTCCCTAATCCTGGGACCAAGCTACACACCCACCTTTAATTGATTTACATGTACATAAGAGATGGAGAGTTCAAAACAGGAACATTGCTTAGTTTCATGGGAGATACAGTATGGGAAATCTTCAAACAATCTAGGACTGTTTGGGTGCTAAGAGATGGGCATGTAGAGGTGGATGGGAGGCATTCCAAATTGGGCCAGCTCAAAAAGAACCATCCCAGACCCTCCACATGCTCCCTCGCAAACTGTCCCCATCCCGTTACAGGTGCAATCAGACAGCTATCACACACCATTCCCATTCCTTGGTTTGGGTTTTTTCCCTGTACATTTTTAGTGGTCATGTGCTAATGCACCACATGCATGCACATACACTCACGTGCACATGCATTCTGAACAGTTTTTTTCTTTTTAAAAAGCCGGCTGCAGCTTGGGGTGGCATGGTGGTTTCACACTGCCAAGGTGCCTTGCTTTAGCCCTTCCGTTTACAGACATTGAGGAGGTGATTGGCGTGCAGTTCAAAATTTGCCAACACTTTGAAAGTAGTAGCTTTTTGAGCCACTCTCAGGATGCCAGAGGACAGGGTGAGTATGGGATGGAGACAGGCAGCAAATGTTTGTGTTTGGATTTCTGAGGCGTCTGAGTCGGCCCAAAGTTCCAGTCTGTAATCACCATGTTAATCCTTATTTGCTCTCCTCAGTCCCACCCCCATAAATTCAAACCATTGTTTGTAAATGAACTTTTACAGAATCTCAGAGAAACCAAAGACATTTCATCAAAAAAAAATTCAGTTGTAATTTTTATTTGGTCGGCATAATTTTGCTTCAAAACTCTTCAAATGCTTGTGATCTAAGGAAAGCTAAAAAAAAAATTAAATTGATCACAAATGGTAAATTTCAGTTGCAAGTGGAACTAAAATAAGTATTTTCGCAAAGGAGAGCTAAATGGATTATAAAATTGCAATTCTTTATCCTAGTCTTACTGCATGGTTTACTGGAGGCTCTTGCATTTGTTTGAACTTTTTTTTTTAAAAAAAAATCTGAAATCCACACTTAGTTTCAGTGTGATAGGATGGCTATAAATAATGTAAATAAAAACAAGAAATAAAGTGTGACCAGTAATTTTCTTGAAACCATATGGCAATCCTAGCTATACTATTAGTTGTTTATTAGCTTGCACTTAAAGCTGCTTCCCCTGACCCACAATGCCTTTTCAGTACAGTTATTCACGACAGTGAATATGTAGTTTTCTCAAGGGAAGAGTCACCCAGTTTATGTTCATACACAGTTGGCATTTACATGATTATGCTGTAGCAGTGATTTGCAACTGGATTGTCTTGTCTATGCAAGAAAATCCAATTGTGAATGATTATTATAGTACACTAGTAGCACAATAGCCAATGATGTGAGGATGCAACCACAGCTGAACATCACATATTTATTTGGCATGTGACTGGCTTCCATTATGACAGCTGCTAAAATGGACCACCACAGAGAAACTCAAGGTTCTGACATACTTCAAAGGACTTCTTGGGTTCACGGGAAAATATGACTTATTAATCAGAAGGAAAAGAGAACTTGCCTCCCCAAGAATATATAGAATATTGAGAGGAGGTGAATTCTTTAAAAGGTGGGAAATTATCCTATTTAAGCCCCTGGCAGTTTATTAAACCCTACAGGGTAAATTGGGGAGGGGGGTGACTCCAAATTGTCCCCCCCCTTATGATTTCTCACAGTCTCCCCCCCCCCATGATTGACCAGTCATTTGTGAAATGTTTGCATGCTTTTACTGCTGGGAGAAAGAAACTTCATTCATGATCTAGGATGCATTTGAAGGGAGTTAATGCAAAAAGGATAGGTAAAAATGGGAGTGACTTTTGGAAAACCCTGTCACCTAATTGCAGCATTGCAAGGCTGCTTATATTCTGCAGCTGACAAAACTAAAGAGAAAGCTGGCAAAACAGTGGTAGGATTCTTGTAACATGTTTAATTCCTTGTTTTGCATAACATTAAAGACACCTACATACCTCCCAATCCTGCAAGCAAATGTTTAATTATAGACACAGTAAAGAACCACAGCTGTACACGGAAGGAAAATTACTTCTTTTGAAGAGGTTGTCACTAAGATAATCTACATACATTATCTTCTAGGCAACACCTTCCAATTTAGATAAACACAACACAAACATACCATGGTACTGCTAGAAGGAAGACAGGATCCATTCACATCTCATGGAAAAACCTGATAAACATTTGTATTCAAAAACGGTTGTGATTCTACAGAACTCTTTGTTTTGTTTTCAAGTACTCTGCTTCTGTTTACTCTTCTGCTGAGTATATATTTTCTCAGATACATTTCATTTTGGCATCTGTTTCTAATCATGGAAATTGGAAAAGTCCCCTCCCCTTGGGAGGGCAACATAAATATCTTATCTGCCACTATTTCACCACCAAAGATTTAAATCTACATGTTTGGGGCTAAATTATTGGCTTGTAACCCTTGTTTAGTCACTTCTGTTAAAATGTATATTCTTCAAAATATTTAATATTTTTCCTAGATGATAGTTAAATCACAAAATTAGTATATGTTGAACTGATTAAGAGCGTGACATCATCAAGAGTTTGTGGAGCTTCACAGAAAAGAAGGTCTGTGTACTATGGTTGGTGAAAAAACAATGCACAGCACCTGCCAAGATCAATGAAAGAGAGAGCATAGCCCTCAATGAATGAGAGAGCACAGAAAGAGAGATCAATGGAAGAGAGAGCACAGTCCATTCATATGAACTGGGAACCTATCAGCCACATATATCAGGCATTTGAAGGTCTTGGCAATACAACCAGTATATGTGGGTCTATGTATCATGTGAATTGGGCAGTGCATGGATTTTCTATACAATCACAATTTCAGTAAGCCTTGTAGAGACCTGCACATATGTGAAATATGTAGCTGGTTCACATGAATGAAACTGATCTCTTGATCATAATAAATGATGAAATGAAAATAAAATGGAACATAACATCTGTAGAAGGTTCTTTTGAGGCAATATGCTGCCAGTTGAACTACTCATTTACATGTGAGATTAAGAAGAGGAGGAGGAAGAGGAAAAGGAAGAAGAGGTGAAGGAGGAGACTGGATTTATACCCCACCCTTCACTTGGTTTACAATCTCCATCTCTTCCTCTCCCCACAGACACCCTATGAGATGGATGGGGCTGAGAGAGCTCTCTGAGAACTGCTCTTGAGAGGACAGCTATGCAAGAACTGTGGCTGGATTAACCATTTAATCAGATTAACTCAATGTTTTGTTTGAAGTCCCATGTTGAGCAGCTTTATTCCTGTGTTCTAGCCAGAACTATATTCTAGCCAAGGTCAGAACTATATATTGACTCAACAAACAAGCTACATTTGTGATTTCTGTGTTGTCCCTAAGCAGCTGGCAGATTAAATTTTATCAATAATCAGAGAAGGTGGAATAGATCTTCCAGGGTCACCATCAAGTCATTAAGAGCAATCCTTAGCAAGTATACTTGATTATTCAATGAAACATACTTGATGATTCAGCGGTACTTACTCGAAGGAAAATGTTCTTAGTATTTCAGCATACTTTGAAAACAGAACCCTCCAGCAGTTTACCCTTACTTTACATCTGTGCAGTGGGGTTCCCAAATTGGCTAAGCCTAGAGAAATGCTAGGAGAATTTGGGGTAGTGCCTGAGAGAGTGGAGTCCTGGAAGGATGCAATGTTGTGTCCAAGTGATGCTCCATGAATTTGCCCCCAAGTCAGAATGAAGAGTAAGGCATAAGGTATTGGTATAACTAAGGGCCACTTTATTAAGTATAATAATAAACGGCAAGGGCAACCAGAACTGCGGCCTGGTCAGGGCCAGGGGTCTCAACAGACTGCTCCCCTACCATTAGCGGGCGAGAGACCCAGCCCCCAGCCGGAACTGTGTGGCACAGCTCCTGCCAGGCCGGCCCAGCAAGGAGGCAAGCCCCAGAGGGCCCAACCACCAGACACACATCTCAATGGAAGGCACCCTCTAGTCGAGTCTCAAGGACAGTCTGCATTCTCCCACCCAGGTCATCACACCCAAAGGTTGATCCTGCCAGACCCCTAACTCCCCAAAAGGGGGATGCTTTCTGGTCCTCCCCTAGCTGCATAGTACCATAAACCCCGTAAAAACTTGCCACTACTAAGGCCAAGCTGCTACTTAGGCCTTAGCACCAATCAGGAGGCCCAAGGTCACCCGCAGCCCTTGCTGGAGATCTCTCAAGAAAAGCATGTTACCTTTTTCAGAAAGATGTACCCCATCCCCTCTGTAGAGGTCAGGAAATTTCGTAGAAATATCCGGGTGGGGCAGATAGTGGCCCAACCCCCCTTCCAATGTCTTCCTATTTTTTTGTTAGCTTTATAACAGGCCCTCTCTATACCTGCAGCATCCCAAGCACTACGCCAAACAAAACTGACCAATTATAGTGGTTCCGGGCCATCTCTCCTAATGTACCAAAAAGCCTCTTAAGCCTGCAAGACTGAAGCCTTGCCTTTTACTAGCCCAAGATCATTCCCTCCCAGGTGAAGGATTAAAACCTGAGGAGGAGGGCCTGCAGTCCCATGGAATAACAATGGCAGCAGGCCAGGCCACTGAAGACCCTGGCGCCCATGCCATTTGATAGAACATATTGGCTGAGTCCCAGCTGAGAGACAACCAAAGTTCTCTGAGCCTGATGTGCAGCCCAAAACACATAGCTGTGTCCACATACGAGAACTCTGCTCTTCTGGCCAGGAAAAACAGCATCTAAAAAGAAAAAAAAACAGTCAAACTAGAAACAAGAACCATAACATTTCAACTACAAACAAACGAAGCTAGGAACTGAGCAGAGGTCGAATATTAGATTTATAGGGTGATGAGAGCCAATGGCCCAGGCACTGAATGGAGGAAGAAGGATATCCCAGGACAGCAGCTGTAGAGGCTGCCCCAATTCTAAAGGAGTGGGTACCAAACCGACCTCGGACAACCCCAGCTTAGCTAAAGCCCAGGAAGTCAAAACCCCAAACTGATGCTTTGTCAGCGGGCTGCCATTAAGGTGACAAAACAAAAACCCCTCATTGGGCCCCCGTACTGCCAAATAAACAGCCAAAGCGGAAACTGGGCACAACTCAAGCTCAGAGCATGTGACCAGCTCCAACACAGTCCCTTTTCAGCGCTGGTCAGTCTTAGAGCGTCGAACGGTAATGACTGACTTACCCTCAACTAACCTCAGGTTCCGTAGCAACAAAGAATTACCAGAAACGTCATTTCTGGAGCCTGCCACTAACTCACTAACTCTAAGGGCCCCAAAAAAGGCAACCAAGAAAGCAGCATGAAACTGTGGATTCGAAATAAGACCCTGTGGAAATGGGAAGTTTACTGAGCAGATGGATGCATCATTTAAATGGCCAGCACTAGATACATTGCCTGCAATTAATATACATTAATTCATCCGAAGGAGGACAGTTTGGCTTCCTTTCCTTTAACTTTTCATTATATGTGTTGATTTGAGTCCACTTGTACCTTAGATATTGTTGTGTATTTTGACTACTGGTTTATTATGTCTGTTAGTTGGCCTTGAAACATACCATGACCCTTATGCCTACATTTGAATTGGCTGGATTTTTTTTAGAAGCAGCCAATCGAGACACGAGGCATTTTCTTTCAGGAAATGCAAATGAAGGATGGATTGCTGCCCGCATAAAGGGGCATGTTTAACTCAGGCCAAATGTACATAAGGAGTGGTGTTGCCTGTTTGTATTCAGTTCTGCTTTTGTTCAATAAACACTTACCTCAGGCTGGCTGAACTTACTATATAATAGATATCTATAAGATTTTCAGGTATGAACTTTTGAGAATCAGATCCCTTCATCAGATAAAAGTAGAAATGGAGAATCCTTCCATTGTAGTCTGAAGGTGGAAGGGATGCTGCAAAGAAAGGAGTCAGGATGCAGAGGTACAATGCAAAATGTAATCTGCTTAATTAAGCAGGGGAGAAAAATTGCTTAGTGGTAGAGTTTCCTAAATGTAAAACTCATTTTGATCTAGTTGATGTAGTTCAGTAACCTGATTCTGAATTTAATGCTACCTATACCCAAAACACTCTTTTGTGCTCCTGGGAGATTTATTGTGTTCTATATGGTGACATGATTCACCTCCAAATGACCACAAGGTAGACAGAAAATACTAATTATAGTGTGTTAATGATTAAGTGCCCATTTGGACAATGGCTGCTGCTGCTGCTGATATTGGTGCATTTGTTAATATTTACCTGGACATTGGCTAAGGGTACTAGAAGGGTGAGACAGCTAATATGATTTATTACTTACTTCAAGAGCATTTGTCTTGGTTCTGGCATTTGTGTTATCCATAGCTGGATATGCCCCCACTTTCTTGACAGCAAACTGTCAGGGATGTTATGATTGCTGTACACTGTGATTTTTAAATGCCAGACTTTTGAAAACGATAAGCCTGAAGTGTAATGAAGCAGCATGGCCTACCTTAAGCACTCACCTTTTGGCCTGTCAGCTATCAAAGGATGTGGCATCATGAGTGTATACCAGAGTTTGGGTCCGTTATTACAAAGCATCAATGTAGAGAAGAATAACAGACTCCCATTTAGTCTCTGGGCTTTGCCTATGCAGTTCTTGCTTTCTCTAACTGCTCTGTAGCGAGATCAAGAGCTGTCCTTGTAATGTGAGAGTATGCTTGAGGGAACCTTTAAATATTGTGGCAGCAATGAAGAAGGTTCTGCGGCATAAATGGTTTTCTCAACACCTCCCTCTAAAGCTACTGAGCCAAAAGGTCAGACTCTCTTGTTTGCCATCAGTTTATTGTTATTATTGATCACTGGAACATAAGATTTTAAGGTTGTATCAAAACATAAAAGTGTTCTACAGTGTTCAGCTTCTAACAGCCTCAACATTGGTTTCCACAGCTTGTTTTCGAAGAGTAAATGCCTTTATTCTTTCCTAATGATCAAGACTAGTTTGAGCTGTGGCAACCCACAGGAAGCCCTCAATATTACTCTGCCTTCTCCTGTACCACTCAGTTTTCTCACTCCAACTGTTTAGTATTGATAGCCATCAGTGAAATACATTGGAGAAATTCTGTTCCATAATTCTGTTTCTCAATCTTGGATGGATTTTTTTTTTTTTTTGCAGAATATCTATCAAGGCATCAAACCTGCTTGACAAACATTGCTAAGAATACCAGAACTCTTTGGAAATGCCTGGTTTACTTTGAAATTTGTTTTAGATGATGTCTAAAGACAGTTTGGGAATCTGTGGAATGTCTCCCACACCTGTGTTTTCTTTCCCCTGCAAGTAGTTTGCCGGCCACCAAGAACCGAGTTGTGATATTTAAAAAAGAACTGAAAATTCTTCTTGTCAGAGGGGGGTGGGGTGGGGAAATCAAGGGATTTTAAGGGGAGAGGACATGGCTCAGTCTTTAAGCACTTGCTTTCATGCTTGTGCAGACTCTGACAACTACTGTTAAAAGGATCACAGTATTTCTTTCTAAGTGGACAATACTTTCAATGGGTAAGGCCCCTTCCCTGTTCCAGTTTACCATCAGGCTGGTTGTTAACCAAGACAGATCATCCCAAACACATGCATTGTCTGACTGGCTTGGATTCTGTAAGAAAGTCCTCTCCACAATTTTGTGATACTTCTGTGCACCTCCCAGAATTTCCCTGACTTTGGGGAAAGATTGAAGCAAACCTGGGTGGCACCCACGTGGACAAGAAGCAGGGCTTTTTTCCTGGGGGGAACATGGCAGAACAGAGTTCTAGAACCTCTTTGTGGAAACAAAATTCTCAAAAAATGTTTAGAAGTTCATGATGGGCACCTGTGTGTTCCTCCATCATTTCCCTCTTGAGAGTTCTGTTACCTCTTTGCCAGTTTTCCTGTGCCAGTGCACTGCAGTAGCCATTCCTCCTCTGCTACTGGATTACTTTAAAAATGGCAATTGAATATTGTAGCCAGGCCTCAGATTCAGCAGGAGCTCACAGGAGCACAACTCCTGAACCTTTCTGAGGGTTCTCCCTCCTCCTCCCCACCTTGTCCATTGAATAGTAGGTGCAGCTGCATAACAATTCCTGGATGAGCTCCACCACCTATTTTTTTACAAAGCGACCCCTGGTTGTAGCAATGTAACACTATAACCAGGGCTATTTTTTTGCAGGAACACATAGGAATGTAGTTCTGGCTGGCTTGCCTAATATGCAAATGAGTTCCTGCTGTGGGGTTTCTACAAAAAACACTGTGAAACAATGATATGTCAGGGTGTGGCCTAATATGCAAATGTGTTCCTGCTGGGTATTGTTATTATTATTATTAATAATAATAATTTTACCAAAAAAGCCCTGACTATATCAGTTTAGCCGATGCTCTGCATTCCTAGCTTTTTTGGGGTGGGTTGGGCGGGAAGAGTATGTCTCTATCCCCTTTCATTGAAGACATATAAGGATAAAACTATATTTTCACAACAAAATAGGCTAGAGACATACTTTTAACTAAAAAAACCCCAAACAAATAAGAAAGCTGGGAGTTCTGAGAACTTGACTGCCAGTTTGTTTTATTGATAACCAACTGCTGATTTAACAAAAACAAAAACAAAAAACAACAACTTGAAAAGCCCCTGGTGGTGGGGCCTCTGGCAGAGGACTGGTGCAGAATAAACATGAGGAAACTTCCCACATGGAAGCCCCATAGCTGTTTCCTTGTATTGGCAGCTGCAGCAGTAACTAGGAAATCACACAACCCCTTCCCTATGTGGAAATTACCCCAGTCCCAGTAGTTCGGAATCCTATTGTGCTCCCACTGCCCCACAATCCCATTTTAGGTGCAGTAAGTTGCTGAGCAGCTAGTTAAGAAGAAGGGAGCATCTCCTTGCTTCTTCACTCCTATTTCTGAGCCACATATTGAGAAATGCAGGACACATGGCATCCTGACATCATTTGTCATATTGCATCATATGCCACAGGAGAAAAAAGGCTAAGTGCAGTCTGAGAAAAGTAGTTTCCAGAACATCATGACTTTAAGATACAAAGGAAGACTCTTTCCTTCTGCACATGAGCCAACTGCCTACAATGTGTGGTTTACCTGCCTCTGCTGCAGCAACTAAGTTGGAGAGAAGGAAGGAAGAGTTCTTCTTTTGTTCAGATCTGCCATCTAATGCAGAAAAGAAACGGGGACCAGTGGGGCTGTAATGCTTGCTTTACATTGATAATGAACCCAAAAGCAACTAGGGAAGGGGCATCTTTCAACAATAATGAGCTAGGTAGACCTGATAGTCTGATGATAGAAGGCAGCTTCATATACTGAAGCACACTGAGTTTTCTAAAGCCTAGAAAATTTTCTCAGAGAGATGGCAGGTTACGGTGTTAATTAAAGGCTTCTTGAACCTGTCATGGATTAAGATTAATTACTAGACTGCATGGCTTGTATCCAAACTTCTGTTTGCATAAGTGGAAACTCCAGCCACACAGGGAGTTTGGATTTTTTTTTAAAAAAAAATTAAGAATATTTATTATAAAGTTTATAACAGCAATGGTGGCAAGCTTACAGATAAGCATCTATCAAAGATTTCCCAATATCTAAAAAAAAAATGCCCATGCACAATTGTTGTCTATATGTGATACATTCAAATGTTGATGAGGTTGTAAAGTCCTGGATCCACTGGATAGTGGAGGTGGGCATGTATAGTTTCAGCATTGTAATGTAAATCATTTAGCAACAATAAGAGCATGGAGGGACAAATATTATAAAAATGCATAATTATCCTCAAAATAATGAAATTAAATTGATATGATTAACTACTTCCTCTCAAAAGACAGAATAACTGGACAGGCCCAAAATATATATTTAAGAGACACTTATTGTGAGTTGCAGTGCCAGCGATTAGAAACTTTACTTAGTCCTTTACTAAAATGGTGCTGTGGTGTCCAGTATGTCACCACATCACACAACATATATTAGCATAACAGCACAAATCCAAATGGATTGCAATAAAATCTATGGACAAAAGGAACGTCTCCTCCTAGAAGCGCAGTAACAACAACTTTTAATGGCATACAGAGAAACACAGTAAAGAAATTTTGCTATGGATTCAATGTTTTTGCACTTATTTGAGGCTAAAAGTAAGATGATCTTCAGATCAACCCTCTAAAATTTGCAGAAGAGGCTTTTGAAAAAACAACACAAAAATTGCCATAAAAATACAATGCAAGAGAACACAATCATTGTCTTCAGTCTCCCTCATCCCATATGGACACAACCTGTCTGAATATTGTTTTTTTAAATCTTCCATTTAGCATCATAGATGAGAGAGCATTAAACAGACCAGCATAAATGCCCTGCAAAGTTGAAGATCACACAGATAAGATAAATATTTAGATAGTGTAAAACCAGAGGAAAGCACCCAACATACTGAGGAACATCGGCCAGAGGCAAGGCTTTTCAGTCCTTGTAACTCAATATTGATGAGTCTTTGCTTGATCAAGATAAAAGCCTGACTCTCTGAAAGCAAGACCAAATAATTGATGTTAAATCCAATTACTGATTTTTTTTTTTTTGTCAATAAAGGCCAACCAATCTGATAGATGAGATTCAGAAAGCATATGTGTAATAAGACTATTGGGATCACATCTATGAAGGCTTAGCCAAAATAAAATGGTTATAACCCAAGCCTTTGTAACATGCCCAGTATATCCTAAACATAATATTTTGCTGACTAAGTCACCATTAGAGGTCCAAAAAACAACAGGTATGTGATTTATATATTCCACTGCTTTGGCAAAATAGGGCAGGAAATCTAGCTGCTTAGTCCATTCATTTCTGAGATGTTGTGTATTGTATTAATTAATAGACATCAAATACCTATGAAGAAACATTGTAAGTTTCTTTTTCTGCATTGACTCAATAAGAGTTTTTAAGAGTAAAGGAGACTCTGAAACACACAGTGTTGTAGGATAGGGTGTGAGAAAAATACCCCTAATTCCAGAACATCGTAGTCACCTGTCTGGTTGCCATGGTGCCTGGAGACTCAACTCACACACATCTACCAGGAGAACGTGGGTTTTGTGTACCAAACTGGAAGGGACTTATGAGTACTAACAGCCACAAAGTTGCAGCAGCAATCCATGTCTCATGAAGAGTGCTAACCAGGAGAACAGATGGTTTCCAGTCATTCCGTGCGATCCCCATCTCGGCCATAGCAGCGGAAAAAGGTGCGCCACCAAGAACTGTCCAGGCAAGTGGTTTCCAGCCTTAACCATAGAATCCATCTTGGAAGGCTAACACCACCAGCAGCTATCTTCCTGCAGTACCAGACTCCATAACAGCGAAGTGGGAGGCTCACGTACTCAACAGATGTCACCTATGCATAAAGCCATCAAGCTTATTTTAGGTGTGGATCCTGCCAGACCACCTAAGCCTTTGTCCAATGGAACTCAAGACAAAGACGGGTGCTTACAGAAGATCGAAGAGGAGGAAGAACATCTTCACCCAGAGCCAAGTTTCTTTGTATAGACCGGGTGTTGCAATTGGGGGGGGGGGAGCTATCCCAGAGGATTACTCCTTTCGGGCTCTCCCCGACCCAAAGATTGATGGGACTGAATGCGCCGGTCTGGCGTGGGATGTTGGAGAGGGGTTGGCAGTTTGGCTGGTGTACCGTCCGCCTAACGCACCGGCCAGCGCCTTACCATCACTATTAGAGGCAGTGGCGGGCTGGGCGTTGGAGTGCCCGAGGCTTATGGTCCTGGGTGACTTCAACGTCCATGCCGACGACACGGCCTCCACTCAGGCGATAGACCTGGTGTCGGCCATGGCGACACTAGGACTCTCTCAATTTGTCACGACTCCCACGCATCAGGCCGGGCACACACTAGACCTGATCTTTGCGTCCGGGATTTTGGTGACCGATATCGCCGTTGAGGCGGTTCCATGGTCGGACCACCTAGCCCTTAAGGCCCGTATGGGAGCGCCACCCCAACCCTGTATGGGCGGAGAGCCTATTTTGGCTCGCCCTCGGGGCCTGATGGACCCGGAACGGTTCCAAGCGGCCCTGAGGGATCCCTGGCCCACTGGCAATTCCCTCGATGACCTGGCGGAAATCTGGCAAGGCCAGCTGTCCAGGGCTATCGACGAAATTGCACCTCGGCATCCTCTACGCCCTCGTATGAAGCTGGCGCCATGGTATACCTTGGCGCTCCGCCAGTTGAAACAAGGGCTCAGACGACTAGAGAGGTGGTGGAGGCATACTCGGGACGAAGCAACGAGAACATCCTATAGAACGTTTATGAAGTCTTATGAGATGGCAGTCAAGGCTGCAAAGAAAGAGTACTTTGCAACCAAGATTGCATCTCCAAGCTCGCGCCCAGCACAATTATTTAGAATAATTGGAGATCTTATAACATTGCCGCAAGGCAAATCAAATGTTAGGGAATTAGAAATAGGCTGTGAGGCATTTGCGAAATATTTTGCAGATAAAATCTCGTTGCTCCGCCAAGACCTGCCTACCACATTGGATACAGTGAGTGAAATTGAGGCTCCGTGCCTGTCTTCGGGCTTAGTGCTGGACCACTTCGACCCACTCAGCCTGGAGGAAGTCGACAGAATCCTCTCTGCTGCTCGCCCGACAACATGTGATCTGGACCCTTGCCCCTCTTGGCTGATTAAATCTTACCAGAGGGAGCTTAGATGTCCTTTACGGGACATCATAAACAGATCCCTCCTAGAGGGGCATTTTCCAACACCTCTGAAAGAGGCTTTGGTCCACCCTCTCTTGAAAAAAGTTACAGCTGACCCGGCCGAATTGGCGAACTACCGACCGGTGTCCAATTTACCGTTTCTAGGTAAAATTATTGAGAGGGCTGTGGCGTTGCAGCTACAGAGGTTTCTGGATGACGCTTCCGTCCTAGACCCATGCCAGTCTGGTTTCCAGCCGGGCCATGGGACGGAGACGGTGCTGGTCGCCTTAGTGGATGACCTCCAGCGGCAACTGGATCGAGGCGGCGTTGCGGTGCTGATGCTGTTAGATCTGTTGGCTGCATTTGACACAGTCGACCATCGGCTACTAACGCGCCGCCTCGCCGACATTGGGGTTGAGGGGTTGGCCTTGCAATGGCTTTCCTCCTTTCTCCTGGGTCGGGGACAGAGGGTGGCTATTGGGGGTGAATGGTCCCGGAGGCGCACACTGGATTGTGGGGTGCCTCAGGGAGCAGTTCTCTCCCCGATGTTGTTCAACATCTATATGCGCCCCCTTGCCCAGATTGCCCGGCGGTTTGGGCTGGGTTGCCATCAATATGCAGATGACACCCAGCTCTATCTACTAATGGACGGCTGGCCCGACTCCGCCCCAGGGAATCTCGACCGGGCTTTACAGGCTGTTGTGACATGGCTTAGGCTGAGTGGGCTGAAGCTGAATCCAGCGAAGACAGAGGTCCTTTGTGGGGGTCGCGGCGCCCTGGGAAGGGAAATAGCTCTCCCGGCCTTCGATGGCGTGCCATTGAAAGCAGCACGCCAGGTAAAGAGCCTGGGTGTTTTACTGGAGCCTTCATTATCGATGGAGGCCCAGATAGCAGCCACTGCCAAGTCAGCATTCTTCCATCTGAAGCGGGCGAGGCAGCTGGCCCCTTTCCTTGAGCGCCGGGACCTCGCAACAGTGATCCATGCAGCGGTCACCTCAAGATTGGACTACTCTAACGCCCTCTACTTGGGGCTACCTCTGTGCCGGACTCGGAAACTGCAGCTAGTGCAGAACGCAGCGGCCAGGCTGTTGTTGGGACTCCCGAAATGGGAACATATACAGCCGGGGCTGCGTGAACTGCACTGGCTGCCGATCATATAGGGGGTCCAGTACAAAGTGTTGGTCATTACCTTTAAAGCCGAGGACCCGCCTACCTGAGGGACCGTCTTTCCCCATATGAACCCCAGAGAGCACTGAGGTCAACCGGGAAAAATCTAATGACTATCCCTGGGCCGAGAGAGATTAGATATCAAAAGACCAGAGCACGGGCCTTCTCAATAGTGGCCGCCGCCCTTTGGAACCAACTCCCTGAGGAGGTGCGGGCCCTGCGGAACCTTGACCAGTTCCACAGGGCCTGCAAGACCTCCCTTTTTAGACTTGCACATTCGGACTGCTAGAGAGGACCATAAATCAAGGATCCGCCAAATGCGGTTTAAAGATCTATACCGCACTGCTGGTACTAGCAGAACTAGCGTCAATTTCCATCAGTACTGGCAGATGAAGTTATTAACTGTATCAATTGTATTGACTGGTTTTTAAAATTGTTAAGTTCAATGTTTTATATTGTTAAATTTAACTGTTTTGATTATTATTGTATGTTTTTATGAAATGTTGTCAGCCGCCCTGAGCCTGCCGAGGTGGGGAGGGCGGGATAAAAATAAAATATTATTATTATTATTATTATTATTATTATTATTATTATTATTATTATTATTATTATTATTATTATTATTATTATTATTATTATTATCATTATAGTGGACTGCCCTCAGATTAATCTAGAATTTGATCACCAATTAGGAGTGATGATTCTTTCTGGGGTTGTGTCAATCAATTTTGAATAAATCAAGCTGAACACCCATAGGATTCCTTAGGATGCCAGAGATTCTGGAAACTACATTTCTCAATGTGTTCTGAGTATTTTAGCTAGTTATGAAGCAGGAGACATGCTGTTTACAGGAAGAATAGGAAAGAATCTTCCTCCCTCCCTCCCTCTCTCCTGGCTGGTTGGGGTTGTTCCAGAGCCCTGGGGAAAAGAAAGCTATGCAGTCTCCCATTATGTAATTGGCATTAATATGGAAGCTTCAAGGAGCAACCATTTTCTTGCATCTGCACCACAAACTGAAAAGATCAGGAAAATGAATGCTGGAGAAAGTTAGGGGGTAACAGGGAAAACAATAAAGGCCTATGCAAAGCTATATTCCAGGTGGATTAGGAAGTTTCCCTTGGGTTGGTCAGAGATGTACAGGTATGCTTCATTTAGCCAAGGCTGAAGAATATCTCAGTGCTTGCTCAAAGGACCCTGTGGCTTTAAAAATAATCCTTTAGGGGTTTTTTGCTATCCCTGTCTGAGCTGTGATTTGTCACAGGCTGTGAGGAAAAAAACAGTTTAAACTTGAAAGTATATTCTGGGCACAGGAAAATATTAGTTTACATTCTGTATTATAGAAGAATGTAGAAGAATAGATGCTTTTGAGCTGTGGTGCTGGAGAAGAATCTTGAGAGTCCCTTGGACTGCAAGAAGATCAAATTAGTCAGTCCTATGGGAAATCAACCCAGACTGTTCCCTGGAAGGTCAGATGCTGAAGCTGAAGCTCAAATACTTTGGCCACCAAATGAGAAGGGAGCACTCACTGGAGAAGATCCTGATGCTGGGAAAGACAGAGGGCAAAAGAAGAAGGGGATGGCAAAAGATGAGACGGCTGGACAGCATTACTGATGTAACAAACACCAATTTGAGCAGACTTCGGAGGATGGTGGAAGACAGGAGGGCCTGGTGTGACTTTGTCCATGGGCTCGCAAAGAGTCATACTCGATTGTGCGACTGAGCAACAAACAAATGGAAATTACATTTAGTGTACAATACTTCTGAATATAACAAGCTATTAGAATTCATATTCCAAAGCAGGTAGATATGCATTTTGGCAGCACCACTAATCCATGAGATAATTGAAAAGGGCAACAATCAAGGCAGTTTATAGATGAGAATTGGTCATCACCCCCTAGATTATAAGAGCAGATAGGGAGGTGGGGAAGAATCAACATACATTTTAAAGACCAGTGCAATTCCAAAAGCCTGTTGAACTTCCTTTTAATAGTTTCTCAACTGCTGTATCATCAAAAGAGATACTGGGAGCTGTGATGAACTGCACATTTTTAAATGTCTCAACGTACTGTACAAACAGAGTAAAAATATGTGAAGAGTTGATTCTTAATGAACCAGAGGGCTTTGCTGCTCTGAACAATCTGATTGGACAGCATCAGCTGAAGAGAGAGTTTTGAGAGAGCTAAATGCTGAGGAAAGTGAGTCAGATTTGTGCCTTGACAGGAGAAAGTCAGATTCCACCTTAGAGAGTCTGATTTCAGCCTTAGCTGCTTAAGATAAACAGGGCAGCTGGGGAAAAGTGGCTAGGAGGTTTGGGAAGTGTACAGAGACTTGTATTCAGGCCAAGAAAAAGGGAAGAATCTTCTAGGGAGATAAGAAGATTCCCTACCCAGCTGAGCAGGGAAAATAGCTCTGAAGAGTACAGAGATCCCTGGTCTGGTGTGAATAAAAACTGCCAATAGAGATCCAAAGAGTCAATCAAAAATTGGTGTTTCAAGAGAAGGGGTTTGAGTACCAAAAAGGGTGTAAAAAGGTAAAGGTAGTCCTCTGTGCAAGGACAAATTGTTTCCACTCTGGGGTGATGTCACACCACAACATTTTCATGGCAGGCTTTTTATGGGGTGGTTTGCCACTGCCTTCCCCAGTCATCTACACTTTCCCCCCAGCAAGCTGGGTACTCATTTTACCGACCTTGGAAGGATGGAAGGCTGAGATACCAACTGGAATACCAACCTATTACTGGAAAAGTAGATTTCGAAGTGAAATAAAAACCCACAACTCATTCAGTGTAGCTCTGCCCCTACAGTTTTCCTGCTGCTACAACTCAGGCTGTATCCTGCTGAAACAACTCAGGCTGTATCAAATATCTTGCTTTGATCATTGGGTTGACTGATTCTGTGGAGGGAACAAAATATCCCTCAAGCCATCACCCAGGTGTGAGAATGTTCACTTTGTCAATCCCGTTAGCTGCCGTTGTCTTGCCCCTCTGTTGTTGCTTTAGATTTCTCAGCACTGCATTGTGGGCTTCCTACACCCAGGAGATTTGAGATGATGTAATGAACAGGATGATGTTGTGACTCTCTGCAGCCAATCAGATTTCCCTATAAGAAGGAGGCATCAAGGGCAAATGAGTGAGAGCAAAGCCCTTATGATCAGTTCAGTTGGTGATCACTTATTTATCTACTTCATTTACACTACAATTTTCTACACAATGGGAACACAAAGCAGCTTACAAGTTTCTTCTGATCTCCATTTTATTCTCACAACAATCCTGTGAGGTAGGTTGGACCAGTAGTGTGTGACTGGCCCAAGGTCAGCCAGCAAGCTTTCAGGATAGAATGGGGATTCAAACCTGGTCCTAGTACACCATGCTGACACCTACATACGCATCAGGAATAGAATGATGCCACATGATACCAAATTTGGCAAATATGCTGACATAACTGAGGGCAAAGTAAATCAGTGTCCGAAGCATTGCCCTCATTTTGAAAGACAAATGACTTTCAAGAACAGTGCCAAAATATTGTTCAGAGTTGGTGTGTGATATCTGACAATGCTAAAAATAAATGCCCTGTTTTCATTTTGGCCATGATGAAAATGTAGAAAGGAAGCCACACTGATATACAGATCAGGGAACAAGTTCCGAAATGACACAGTATCACCATGAGATGTTACTTACAGATACTGCAAGAGGTATCTGTAATCAGAAGTAGTTCATCCATGTAAAGCATAAACGTAGTAGCAGTTGTTCTCCTTTTTGCTAACAAGCTGTCCAAAGATAACCTAAAATTGAGGACTGTACACTGTGACGCATGCTTTGTACTACTGTCTGTGGTTATAAATCTTCACTGCCATGTTCTAGCCTAACATGCTTTATTCCAGTCCTCCTGATATGCCAGTGGGGCTTAGGGATAGCTCTGTAGCCATTAATGACTCCATAACTGCATTACAAGGGAGAATGGGAAGATGTGTGCCAAGGATAAGAGCTGAAGAATAGCCGCAAAGTGTAAATGATCTCTTGGAATGTGACTGCAAATGCATTAACGAGAGAGATAAAAATGACAGGATAAGAGAACTTTAAGCAAGACAATTACATTAGCTCATTGGGAAAAGAGGGTGATTTATTTAACCGCAGCTTTGTAATCTTTACTGTTCTGTAATCACTTATCCATGACTGTGGTCTGCTTTGGGTATGTGTGTATCTATATGTAAAAACCAAGAAAACCATAATGGCACAAAATGTAATTCTTCAAGGTTTGGTAGAGTTCATGATAGCTCTTTCTAGAGGATTGCCTCTTTTTTGCTCAGCGTCAGAGCAAAATGAGAAGGATATTGAGATGATTATTGCATTCACGATATCATCATGACCATTTTTTCAGATTGCTTTATTAACAAATTAGTATGGAGATAGCCAATAGGGCATTCGGAGGGGACTTCACCCAACCAGTAGAAAACCGGTTTGATTCAACCCTATAGGCTACACACAAATCCCAGTTTTCTTCCAGATCACCAGTGATGGTTCTAGCCCCGCCTGCTCCCTATTTTTTTACTCACAATGTGGTCTTGATGTAGGGGAGCTTTGAGCAAATATGACCCTCTCCTGCAAAAGTATGCACCGTTCCCCTGCTTTTGTATTTTACCACACCAGTCGGCTAATTAAGAGGGTGCATTTGGATATACTTGAGTTGAAAGTATATTCATCAGTATCTTTCAGATATATTTGGCAATAGGTATATTTTCAGGATGCTGAAAAATGTCCCCCCCCAAAAAAAAAAAAAAAAAATCCCAGAAATATACAGAATTTACTGGGAAGATTGGGAACAATGTTGCTGCTCATTGCTTGGGTTTATTCGGCTGTGGTTTGACATTAGTTCTGTTGCTCTTTCAGTGCTACAGTGGCACTGGGTTCTGTTGGGCATTCTGTACATTGTCATTTATTCTGCTGGGCTAACAAAAGTGCTCCCTCAACCTTCAGGTTCAACTGCAGACTTTGGTTTGACTTCAGTTCTGTTAGTTGGGATGGGCATGAACCAAACCACAAAGCAAAATTCATCATGAAAATTGCCCTGTTCATGGTGCACAAATAAAAGTTCATGACAGGTCCACCATCATGAACTTCCACAAACTTTTAAAGCAGTTTGTGGTGGTTTGTGGTGGTTCATGGATGGAGCAAAAAGCAGGGGTTTAAGGGGACTATTAGTCCCTTTAAACCCCTGCTTTCTGTTTCCTGTGAAAGCTGCAAAAGCAGCTGAGAGGCAGGGAGACATTCCCTGCCACGTAGATGTTTCAGCTGCCATACAGCTGCTTGGCTTGGCATTTTAAAGGGACTGTAGAAGACAGCCCAAAAAGCTGAGCAGCTGAGAGCAAGCTGCTTCCCACCACTTAGCTGTTTTCCCAGCTTTCTGCAAACCCTATTTCAAGGGACTGCAGTCCCTTCCAGTGGGGTCTGTGGGACCATGAACTGATTCAGTTCACAAACCAGCCTCCTGGTTCTATTTGTTTTGTGATTTGGCCGAACCATGAACTGAACTGAATCACATTTTCTGAGTTTATGCCCATCTCTATCTGCTGGGCTTGCATTTCCACAGTGGCACTATGTTCTGCTGGGCATCTGCATATTTGCATTTCTTCTGCTGGGCTTGCAAGAACACTCCTCCACTTCAGTTTCTACAGCAGGGATTCTATGGTTTAACTTTGGTTTTGGTTGGCTTGGCACATTGGCTTGTGGTTCTATTGGGACCGCTGGGTTCTGCAGTGGTTCTGTTGGACTTGTTGGTTCTTCCTTGGGATACATTTGACCAGTCATTGCTGCTTGCAGTCATGACTTTTGTCCTGGAAGCAGCTTAGAGTTGTCCTCCCTTCCCAAGGAAATAAAAGAGAACAACTGAGGGCACTCTGTTCAGTGGTCCATAGAACCAAAACCAAAGTTGGGAATATTAGGAATACAGATTTTTTTTTTTAAGTTCCAATATACCTGAACTCTGGGGGAAAACAATCCCCTTCCTTATTTTGCATACCCTTACTCCTAACTAAAAGAACTTGTCTCATATGGAATTTAGTGTGGATAATATGTAAGCTGTATTGGTTCTGAAGAATGGAATTGTATGATAGAATGATTTTTGAGAGTGGTGGTAATAGTGTGATGGCTATTTCTTCATGCCAAGAGGACTGCTACCCTGATGTTTGTATGAGTGAGGGTAGAGGGTTGGAAATCACTGAAACTGTCCTTGTATTCAAAGTTCCCTGAATATAAAATAGCTTCTGATTTGATAAAATATGACTAATAGTGTCAAATATACAAATAATGGGAAAAAACCAGATTTAAAGTGCTTTTCTATATTGAGTTTACACAAGTGATGTTGGTTGTTATGTCTGTATGGATTTTATCTTTTCCTCTGTAATGGACTGTAAGTGCATTTTCAGAATGAAACTGTAAAAAAGCAATTGATCTTTTGTTTTATTTTATGCTCTTGTTCTGAGATTTGTTGCTATTTTATGACATCTAAATCTATTTAGACAAAGACGTATGGCAAAGTCTCAGCCTAACTAACAACCCCCGAGATTGTGTTCCCACAAGGGGCTGAAAGACCAAATCTATCTGCCTCAGAAATCAATAACAGTTATGGCTCAGAGCAGTGTGTTTCTAAAGACTTTTTTTTTTTAATGATGGAGACATTTCTGAGAGAAAGGCAACATCTAAGTTCATTTACAGTGTTCCTTGTTTTTTGAGAAGAGATCTGAAAGTTGATGCTGGTGGAGAACAAACCAGATGGCTATAGTACAGACCATCAGAAGATTATTTTCTGCATATTATGGCAACAGATAGTTCTCACAATCAGTGGAAATGTATTTGTTTGTATCTTACCACTAGTTTCTGATGATGGATGGACACTTCAATTATCAAATTGGGAGCAATTCTCACCATTTACCTCTGCCCACGATAAAACTCCACTTTTGTTCTTCATTTGGTTTGGTGATACCCAGAAAGAATGTTGAGTGTGTTATGTGTGTGTGTTCGGGGATGGGCTATGGCTCAATGGTAGAACATCTGCTTGGCATACAGAAGATCCCAGGTTCAATTGCTGGCATCTCCAGTTAAAAAAAACCCTGAACAGCTGCTGTCAACAGAATAGACAGTACTGACCTTGATGGACCAAGGAAGACAGCTTCATATATTCCCTGGGGGTGAGGGGTGGAAGTAGGAAAGTGCTGCTCCAATAGAGAATTTCTATGGGCTTAGACTTTTGTCACAACACCTATTGCATTGCTTCCTTCCATAGACCCCCAAGTTCCTTGGTTTGTGGCTCCTCACTGCTCAAACATCAGGTCTTTTAGTGGTGCAGAAAATCCTGTTGCAAAAAAATAAATAATACAAAGCTATAATTTTGTAGGTAGGTAGGAATTACAGTGAATATTACAAATGGTAATGGTATCTCATATTGTTAATTAATTATGATAAGGTCATTCAGTTTTTGGTGACAATTGATTATAAATCAAATAAAGGATATTTTATACACTACTGGTAAAATAGGGGGTGGGCATTTCTTTACCACAAGTATTCCTAAATGATAGGGATAATAAATGCGGCATAATGCTACATATACACATACAACTAGTTATGACTTTATATTAGCAACAAAATAAAATCTGCTGCTCTGTTAATGCACCTATTCTCTGTGGGCTTTGGGTACTTTCATTTTCATATTTTTATTGATAGCATTTCTTCCAAGGACCCATATGTCCTATTTTATTTTGCCATTACCTTATATGGCAGATTTATTATTATTATTATTTATTTGATTTATCAATTGCCCTATCCTTTCTTGCTCAGAGCTCTGGGCAATGTACAACAAAAAGACATAGAGCCATAAAACAAATCTACAAAACATTAAAGTTCCAAACATAACAAAATTAAAATGAGAAAGTTACAAGAAGACCTGGTTAAAAAAGAAGTCCAAGATGGTGTCCCTACATCCTAATTCTGGACTGCTTGGCCACTTTCTGAGCAGAGAAAATACAAGTTCAGAATTAGGGGGTGGGAGAAAAGAAGAGAGAGAGGGTGCCAGCCACAATAGAAAACCATTGCTGTCAACCAAAAGCCTGGTAGAACATCATTGCCTTACAGGCTCTGTGGAATTGCATAAGATCCTGCAGGCCCTGGTGGTATTAGGCAGAGAGTTCAACCAGGTCGGGGCCAGGACCGAAAAGGCTCTGGTCCTGCTCACGGACATCCAGACATCTTTGGGTTCAGAGATCACAAGTAGGTTTTATCTGCAGAGCAGATAGACTAGGGTTAGGTGAGAAAGGGATTGAAAATTTTGAAAATGCTTATAAACAGTTACTGATCTTCCCCTAATTGTGCTGACTTTTGTAAAATGAAAGCTTCTGCAGTAGTGTTCCAACAGTATATTTGCTGCAGTAAACACTTCCTATAACTTGATTGTCTATGTGGAATTAATTCCTATGTTGTACTGTAGGGTTGCCAGGTCTGTGTTGGAAAATACCTGGGGGTAGATCCAGACTTTGGGGGTAGATCCAGGAGACTGTGGTGTTTGGGGACGGGAGAAGCCTCTGTATGGTACAATGCCATAGAATCCACACTTCAAATAAGACATTTTCTGTAGGGGATCTAATCTCTGCCATCTGGAGAGCAGTTGTAATTCTGAGTGATCTTCAGCCCTTTCCTGGAGACTGGCAACAGTAGTTCCACAGGAGAAAATGGCTGGTTGGCTGCTGCTGAATAGTTGCAAGCAGCCAGGCCTAAGGTAGCTAACCTCCAGGTGGAGCCTGAAGATCTCCTGATATCACAACTGAACTCCAGACAACAGATTCCTCCCTCCCCTCCCCCCAGGAGAAAATAACTGCTTTGGAGGGTGGACTCTTTGGCATTAAATGCAGCTGAGGCTCTCTCCACTCCAAACCCTGCCCTTCTCAAAATTCACCATGGAAACTCCAGGAATTTCCCACCAACCTTGAATTGGCAGCCCTAGGCAGGTCTGGGCCCAACAAATTCTTACTCAAAGGCCAAATAGGCCTGGAAAGGGCCTCCCTTCTGCCTTTTACTGACAGAACCAAGCTTGGTTGGTTTTTACTGAGACAACCAAGGTTGGTTGCCTAGCAGCAGCCAGTGCCTAGCAGCTTCTCCAGTGGCCCAATCCTTGCCTGTCCTGGTGTTGGCAGTGGGCAGGGGAGAGCAGAGTCAGCCAATGCCACACAGTGAACTTGAGTGATGGCCAATAGGTAACAAATAGATTTTAGGTAGGATCCAGCCAAGTTTACCACTCAGTCTGGCCCAATTCTTCTCACTTCAGCCATGGTTCACTTGAATTTTAACTCTGCAGGTCCTATAGTGCCCAGCATAATCTTTTATGGGCATTCAGAGGGGACTCAACCAAACATAGCATTGCACCATGCAGGGAAGAGCAGAGCTAGTCAATGCCATGCAAGTGCACTTGGGTGATGTTTGTTGGGCTAGTGGGTGATGGAGTGCACACCACTGCCAATGGGAGAGCTGGAAAATGTCAATACCATAGCACTTTTAGACATATAGGATGGGTCTTCATGGTTTAAAGTAGACGGACACAAAGAACATAAATACTGGATTTATGAAATTAAACACTTTAAACTAACTAAATGTTTAAAACACCAAACATACTGTACTACATTAAAAAGCAGAATTAAGGTTTTTCAAACTAGTTAATGAACCACCACAAAAGGATGGTCACTTTTCTACCAGTGCAGAGTTAGAAGGGTATAGCTCTGATTAGGGTTGCAGATCTTATCTGGGAGAGGGTTCAACAGACTAGATGTCACTATTGAAAAAGTCCTGCTCTCTATACTTGTGTGTGATGGCTGCTATGTCTATAGCATCTTATTGGCGTCCAGGAGCTAGTGCACAATAAACAGCAATGATGGAGGCAGGTTCTAAAGATCCCAGTCTGGAGATCCAGATGTCAGTCGAAGCCCAGTCTGGAATCCAGATTAATTTTCTACATATTTCTGAGAAATTAATTCAGTTCATCCAGATTATTTCCAGAGTGTTTCCTTAATATGATATACACATACTCAATTGTGTGTTTTGTATAAAATAAGTGGGAAAATAAACAGACTGGAAATCTTCCATGGAAAAGTGATAGGAAAAAATATTTCCTAAATATATTCCCTATATATATGTATAATGATATGTAATGATATATAAAAATGAACACACACATATATATGTGTGTGTGTGTGTGTTCATTTTTCAATATAAATGAAATTATATAAATAAAGTGCTTGCTTCTGAGGAAAGGTTCAGTTTGGGTATTTTTGTCTAATATAACATTATTATATTCTTCTTTTCTTTTCCCAAGGCATAGTAATCCAATCCTCAAAGTATATTGTTGGTGCTGGTCCTGCGAAAGTTAATGAAATGTCCAGCTAGACAAGTATGAAGCATTAATGAGTTTCTTTCCATCATGATATCTCCTAGAACAAAACAAATTATATTTTTTTCCTGGCAAAGTTATGAAATTTTCCTTATAGGTAACAGAGACACAAGTCATCTGGAATGTTTGTTGTAAGAAAACATCTATAGTTCAAATCCTTGGACTGCAGACAATATTGCTCATATTTTGACCTCCTCACCAGCACACTTCTGCCAGCTTTACAGAATAGCTTCTCCAGTTCTTTATCACTTCCTTAGGAAACAATGGCTTGCAATATGAAAGAATGTAAGACCGTCAAGTATAACTCAAATGTTTTGTAGCTTGCATGAAGGAGAGAGGCAGCATGAGAAAGTTTTATCTGTTTGCAAAATAACTTCTGATGCAAATACTTCGTTTTCCCAATGAAGTATTCCAATGTCTTCTGGGCATCTTTGAATTGCTAACTGCTAATGCTAAGACTGAAATATACAACTGGTAATTGGCTGTTGTTGCAGGAGTATATAAGCATGTAATGATACTAGATCATTCAGAAACAGCTGTGGTTATCGCATCCAAAGCTGTAGTTTTGGTTATCCTATCCAAAGAAGAAAATTGCTGTATCATTACACTGTATTTTCTTTGTGAATTCTCTTTTATGCTTATGAATTCTGTTTTCTACAGTAATGTAATATGAAAAAGCAATTTTTTTGTCTGTATCTGGCAAATTATCTTTTCAGAAGGTGCTCAGTGATGTTAATCTTTCAAAGATGCTTAAAGTTGGGCAGTATAATTGGCATCTTGACAACAGATGCTGCTTCACTTCAAAACCGATGTGCCTTTAGTCAGAGGAATATGATAATCTTATTGAAATTCTTTTAACTTCAATCAACATCCTTACAGATGTTTTGCCTCAGTAAGGCCCTTGCAAATTGTCTCCAATTAGTACATACCCTCCTTCACTGAGAGATGTTGTCTTCGTGAAAACTTTTAGCTTCCCTCAAAATGTTTCAGATATTTTGCTGAAACAGAAACTTCCAAATTCACCTCAAATTTTTTATACAAAATTTGATGGCAATTCTAACTTCAAATTGAAATTCAGCCACAATCTTGATACATGAAAGAATATACCAGAGGGTTTTTTCCCCTGCAAATCTTGTCAAAATACTAGCTTTTGCTTAGTTTGTTTCAACTAAGCAGAACACATGGAGTTAAGGTTTTTCATAAGTATGGTGTTCAGTAAGAAGTAAACAGAATCCCAAGTTTGATCCATAAGAACTAAATTTGATCCATAAGAACTTAAGCTAAAGCATATGTTTCCTCAGCCCTTTTACTGGTGGTGGTGACCCTAGTGATTATCAGTTTTAGCTTTATCAAATCTACTCTGGTATATAATCTAGTTGTCCTACAAGGACATATGTTCCAAGCGACTGAGAGTTTATTAAGCTTTTCACAGTGACTTGGAATCTTTAAAAGCAGAGGCTTTTGTTTCCATGGGCATTTTCACACAGAGCTTACCCCGGAGCGACGTCCCTCTTCACTGCGCAGCATTTGCGCGAATTTCGCACCAACTGCTCCACAGAACCAGGAAGAGCCGCGGCTTTTGCGTTGCTAACGTAAACTGGTTTTTAGCGGTTTACATTTGCGACACAAAAGGCTCGGCACTTCACGGCTCTTCCTGGTTCTCCGGAGCAGTTGGTGCGAAATCCGTGCAGACGCTGCGCGGTGAAGAGGGACGTCGCTCCGGGGGTAAGCTCTGTGCGAAAATGCCCAATGTTTCCCAAACACTCCAGTATACTTTCTTGAGAGTATTTGGCTTTTTTGGTTTCTGGAAAGGCAGGGATACTCTGTCCAGTACACAGACATTTACTAAACCAATCAGTACTCTTCTTGAGATTTTTTTTCAACTGACTCTTCAGGATTTAAAAAAGCAGTTGCTAAACACATCTGAACTTGATCACTCCACTCCTCAGAGCTATCTCCCTTTTCCAACTGGGCAGGGAAATTCTTCTCTTAGTAGAAGATCTATCACCTTTTCTGGCCTGAATGAGAGTCTTCTCCAATCTACCCAGTCCTCCTGCCAACCTTCCCAGTACTCTATCTGTGTTAAACTGCTATCAGTCAGGGCTAAACACAAACCCTGTCAGTACTAAACCTTTATCTGTCAGGGCTAGACTCAGGGTGTGATCACATAAGAAACTTGGTGTGGCAGTATCCTGGCTCTCTTTGATCTGTGCCACAGCATTCACACAGCCCCTGCACTGCTGCTGGGAAAGGTATGGGCCTCACTTGCACAAGAGGAGCATTCAGACTGCTCATGCACATGGGGGAGGGCAGGTGCATTGCACAATTCAGCCATTCAGACAGCAAGGCAGCATGCCCGATATATATTTTAGAGGTTTACTAATGGGAAGTTCCTGGTAGATATTTGATCTGGTCCCAGCCTATCCTAAAACAAGATAAGTATGGGTGGGATTCAAGGGCAGAAGTGCGCATGTGATCATGAACATTAAATCTGAATGGGAAGTGTGGTTAGGTTGGCTCAAATCTCTCATGTGATTGCACCCCCAGACTTGTCAGTACTAGACTCTTCTCAGTCAGGGCTGAATTCACACTGCCTGTCCTTAGCATTTAACTCTCAAGTCTTTCTCTGATCAACTGACAGTAACCAATCATATTCCCTGGAGCCGCCTGTCATTGAAGGTTCTTCTTAACAGCCAATTACCTGTTTAAACAGCATTTCTGAGCTTCTAAAAGTGCAGTCCATCACAAGCTAGCTGAATAGGGTGGCTAGGAAGCAAAATGCAAAGATCGTATTTCCACTCTAACCGCCCCCCCCCGCCCGATCAGCTGACTACAGCAGCTTCTTGTTATTGCTAGCCAGTTGATCATGGCCAAGCAGAGGGCAGGAGAAGAAAGCCAATGAGACATACTTTCTATGTCAAGTCTATACTCTCCCCCCATCAACTGGCTGGTGGAGGCTAGGAAAGGCAGCTTGAAGTGGAAAGCTCATCCTGCACATATTCTGTTCCAAGCCTCCTTCCTGGCCACTGATTCCTCTCCATGCTGGTGCTTTCTCCTTCCTCCACCCTGCTGTTGCCATCCCCATTGCCAGCTTGGGCACCTTCTATTCTCCCACTGGTGGCACCTCCTTCAGCCCATCCCCCTGCCATTACTTCCTCCCCTTCACTTTAGCAATCCTTAAAAAAAAGTCTAGTTGTGATGATCTTATGAGATCGTTTTGAGTTCTGATATCTGTGCAAGTATGATTTTGGTTTTTAAAATGACAGCTTCTCATTTTGTTTCATTTTGGGGGGTTTTTTTGCAAGCCTCCTCCCCTCAGTTTTGTAGAAACATCCCCCCATCTACAAATGACTCCATTTTGTGAATTTCTTCCCCATCAGCATTCTGGAGCTGTGTTTAGAATTAGATATAAAGATTATACAGTCAAGGAGTATTGATTAGTTTGGTTGTGCTTTTTTCCCTATGAATTTTTTTAAAAATAATATATTTCTTAGAGGTAATATGTTGTAGAAAGCTGTATGGATTGTAGGGTTATGAATGGTTCAATAGGCATTCCTTTTGTAAACTAGCTCAAGTTCAGTAAACCCCAGTTCAAACTTGTTAAACTATGTAATCAGAATTTCTGAGCCAGAACCATCTATATAAATCTTCACCATGGGGTGAGTATAAAATCACACACGTGTATCGTTCAGAGGCCTAGAAAATTAATTAGAAGGAGCATCAAATTCTACTAGGAGAACAATAAAGAGTACTGATATTTAGTGGTTCAAATGTTTATCTCTGTAGATTATGCACACTTGGTGGGTCAAAGTTAGTTTCATCAATATTTAGAGACCCCCGTAAATTGGCTGTTACTACACATGGAGAATGGTTGTTCAGGATTCATTTTGTAGCAGGAAAAGGGCACATAAATAATTTGTATATCTTGTTAATGTGAAGATCATTTAGCAAGGTTTCCCTGGGAGCAATGGAAACAAATATATCTGCCTTCCAGTGTGTTTTCCCTACAGTGACTTGGTTTGATTGAAGACATATTGTTGGAGTTGAGTGTGCACAGTGAATACAGGCAAGGTTTCACTCCCTCCTTCCCCCCAAACAGTAAGAGAACTCTAAAGTGCCTAGTGGTCCTGTCACATCTAGCTGAGCAAAAAGCAGACACCTTATGATACATGTGTTGCTGGCTACTTCTTACTTGACGACAGCCAGTTTGGTATAGTGGTTAAGTGCATAGACTTAATCTGGGAGAACCAGGGTTTGATTCTCCACTTCTCCACATGAACTATGCTGAACAATACTCCCTATAAGCTGTAGAGTCTTGTGAGCAAAAAATTCTTCTTTGTGAACTACTGGCATTAAAGTTGTGAGTTTGCTCCGGAGCCATTTTTCCTGAGCTAAGACAAAAACGTGAGCCAGAGGCTAAAAAACTGTGAGCTAGCTTACACTAACTCAGCTTAGAGGGAACACTGCTGCTGAGTGACCTCGGGTCAGTCACAGTTCTTGAAAGAGCTGCTTTCTCAAGAGCAGTACTTGAAAGAGCTCTCTCAGCCCCACCTACCTCACAGGGTGTCTGTTGTGGGAAGGGAAAGGAGATTGTAAACTGCTCTGAGACTCTGAGTGAGGTGCTGGATATAAATCTAATCTCCTCCTCCTTCTTTTCTTTTGGTGTCAAGGTAGACAATTCTAGTCTCATGGGGAGAATGGGAAACAATATTTGTGAGCATGTACTTCATTATTTGAGGCAGGCAATGGCAAACCACCCCATTAACAAAAAGTCTGCCAAGAAAATGTCATGATGTGTCATAGGTTGATGCTGATTCATGCTTGCACAACCTGTACTTTTTCACTTAATTATCAAAAGTATTTCTATTTTTAAAAAGAGTAGACCTGAATACTACTACTTCTTAAATGTAGACTGTTGGGGTAGTAAACTGCCCCTTTAATAGAGTCAATCTGTGTTAACAGCATAGCACTGATGTCAGCCAGCATGATTCAGGAGAAGGAGCCATAGTAAAAACCAGAATGGCTAAGGACAGTCTCCGATCAGTTTAATACAAACAGTTAAGTTAAAGACCATTTTTGGTTTCATCTGTTCAGGGAAGTAGCACATCATATAGCACTGGAATGGAATGCCAAATAAGAACAAACAATTCAAAGACAGATTACTGTAAGGAACAGAGGGAGTTGTAGACAAAGAATTATTAGCAGCATCTAAAGAACTGTAGTTATGTAGCACTTCCAAGTATTCAACACAATGTAGACAAGGTTGTGACATATATAATGAGGTGGCATATTATGGTAAGGCAGAAAATAAGCAGAAAGTGCTTCTGTTTCTCAGTGCTGCAGTCCCTGAGGTGGCAGATATTTTTAACAGCATGCAACTAAGCCAGGCTGAAAGGACATCCTTTAACGGAGGATGTTTGAAGAGTTTTGTATACCAAGATTATACTGAGTATGTAAAAGAAATATATTTCACAAGAGGACCAGATAGCACGTTGGGCGTTCTGTGTATGAATCTCCAACAAGCTTTGCCCTCTACATAGCTGGTTGTGGGGTTCTGATACAGACTGGAGTCATGTGGTAGGAATGATGTTTAAGCCTTTTCTGCATGCTGTTATTTCTGATTCAAAATGGGACTGGTCATGGATCACAGTATCTCTTAGGACTTTTATATTTTTGACACCAGGGCAAATAGCAGCCCTGTGGTTGAGGAAAATGTCACAGAGAAAAGGGTTAGTTGTGATTTTAATGTGGGTTCACACTGTTAAAAAAAAAAAAGAAAAATGCTGGGATTGTCATATTCTGAATTCTCAGTGAACCCCATTCAGAATCACAGCTGACAGGACTTACATCAGCAGGACAGGACTTCTTCCTCTCCTCCCTCCCAGTACAGTTTAAAATCCCCCCCCCAATTCTGCTCTTGATAGGGTTGGCAGGACAAAGGAAATATCTGGGGACTTTGCGGGTGGAGCCAGAAGACTTTGCTGGAGCCAGGAGCAAGGTTGTAACAAGCACAATTGAACTCTGAAGGGAGTTCTGGCCATCATATTTAAAAGGACCATGCTCCTTTTAAATGCCTTCCTACCACTGGAAATAGTGGAGGAGAGGGGCACCTTCTTTGGGGGCTCATAGAATTGGACCTCCTGGTTCAATCTGTTTAAAACTTGGGGGGGGGGGTGGTTGAGGAGAGGAACCAGCAGCTATGATGAAAATTTTGTGCCTCTACCCCAAAAAACAGCCTCTCCAACACTTAGATTGTTTCTCTATTGTATCCTATGAGGACCAGTTTCCAAAGGGTATAATGGAGTGCCCACTGATGGACCTCCTGATGGCACCTGGATTTTTTGGCCACTGTGTGACACAGAGTGTTGGACTGGATGGGCTATTGGCCTGATCCAACATGGCTTCTCTTATGTGGGCATCCCCCCTGCTTTCTGCTAACCCTGAAACGGGGGGAGAGCTTCCAAACAAGGAGTTCCCCTGCCCCCAGCTGGGGATTAGCAACCCTATGTCACACATATCATGCATGTTGGCCTAACTGAAGAACTGTGGGGCATACATTCTAGTGGCCATGGTTCTTCACTTGTAGTTTCATTTTCCAGTTGACTAAGGAGTTGTACTGTTTGGAGCAGGGGTGTCAAATTCATTTGTTAGGAGGGCTGGATATGTCACAATGAGACTTCATGGGGGCTGAGCCATGTGTGTCATAAAATGTAATGTGAGGTAGCATATAAGAACTGAAGAACTGCAGATTTATACCCTGACCTTCTCTCTGAATCAGAGACTCAGAGCAGTTTACAATCTCCCATATCTTCTCCCCCCACCATGACAAGACACCCTGTGAAGTGGGTGGAGCTGAGAGGGCTCTCACAGCAGCTGCCCTTTCAAGGACAACCTCTGCGAGAACTATGGCTAACCCAAGGCCATTCCAGCAGGTGCAAATGGAAGAGTGGGGAATCAAACCTGGTTCTCTCAGATTCCACGCACTTAACCACTACACCAAACTGGCTCTCTTTATATAAACTTTATAAAGGCAGACAAACACAATTAAAGATACTTTTTTAGCTTAAAATACATGTTTAAAACTCTCGCACTATTTTGTTTAAAATTGAAAGGTGAGGAAATAGTGGGGTTTGGCAATGCAGTTTTTAAAATAAAACACCTATGTCTGTAAGATTGTTTATTGTGCTGCTCCTGTTTTTGTAATGTTTGTTTTTATGATATTATTTTAATTCTGTTGTTTACTGTTGTAAGCCACCCTGAGCCAACTTGCAGGATAGGCGGGATATAAATCCAAAAATTAAATTAAATTAAAAAGTACATGGTTCACAGTGGAAACTAAAAATATAAACTGCTCTGAGCCTGGGGAAACATGAAAGGTGGGGGAATAGTGGGATTTAGCAGTACAAAATTGCACAAGGATCACAGAAGAAACTAAAAATAAAAAAAATGCTTTTGCAACTGGGAAAACAATGAAATGGCATTGCAACCTCCCCCCCCCCCTTCCGGGTGTCTACTGAGATTGACAATGGCTCTCTAATATAACATCCCCACTTTGGCTGTGGGTCCCCAGGTTAGACTACTCACTAGGTAAGGTCCATTCAGCAGATGCAAGCTGTCTCAAAGCATAAATTCTTTATTTGCAAGGACACAACTCCAGGAAGCATGGATTTTTCAGCTGTCTATAGGAATGCTCAAAGTGAAACTATCTCCACTCCATTGAAACACATAGCAGCACAGACAAAGTTGCAAGGAAGATATGGAATGGATTTTACATTAAGGTCTATCTGGGCACAGAGACCTTAACAGAAAATGCATTCCACATTTTCCTTGTAGTTTTGCTTCGTGCTGCACCCAACAAAGACAAGGCAGAAAGAGCCTGGAACTGAAAGAGCAGGGAACTTTGTCAGCCTCAGAGCTTCAAAGGAAAAGGACAGAAGGGGGAGAAGGGGGGAGAAAAAAGCCCCATGGGCCTTACTAAAGCCCTGGGTGGGCCAAGTGTGGCCCACAGGCCAGACATTTTACATCCCTGGTTTGGAGGATGTTATATTGTGGGAAGCTGTGAATTTAGTGATGTTCCCTTATTGAACTGCATAGTTATTTTCCCCTGGTCCTTAAGGTCCATGAAAAGCATGTGCTGCAGTTTAATTTTCCTATGCTGTTTGTTGGCTGTTTGTTTTGTGTTCCAGAAGAGACCCTGGAAAGGCCTTGCTTTGTTGTAAACCCCACTCCACCGCAATCTTTCTGGTATGCTTGTGATTACAGAGGATGCCTGAATAAGCAGGATTCCTGTTAAAAAAAAATAACCACTGTGATTATCCATGTTTTGGGAAGGATCACTTTAGTGGTCCCAGATACAACAGGATTGTTGCTTTTGCAAAGTGCCCTTGGGGGAAAAAAAGAAACAGTGGAAGGCTTTCACAGGAAAGTGCAGAAAATGTTTGAAGGCACTGATTTCACAAACAAACTGATGATGCTTTCATTTTTGAGCTAAATTTCAAAGGTTCTGAAAAGAGCAAGAGAAAACGGACTAGGTAGGAACACTAATGAACAACTCAGGAAGATACAGATATGATATACCAATAGTACAGTGTAGCAATATATGCTAGATTTTTGTGAGATAATTCGTAGTAAGCTTTGATGTTCACACACCCGAAGTCTTGCTGAAAAAGGAATACACAATGGACATGGGAGGGAAACCTATACAGGGCATTTGAAACATTGGAGTCATTCATCAAATCAACTCCTGTTGTATGAATATTTTTATAATAAAAAAGCTGCATTGTCTGTGAGTACCCTGAAACAGCAATCTGGACAAATGCTGTAAGAAAAATTAATTTACTTGGAAAGCAGAACTGTCACAGACACAGAATACCAATATATACAGAGAGAAAAGAAAGCTTAGTCCTGATTATGTGGTTGTAAACAATTTCATGTCTTTATGTACTGAAGACTTGGCCTTATAGATTTCAGAACCTCTCTCTCAAGGGTTGCCAGGTCTGTGTTGGAAAATACCTGGAGACTTGGGTGGATCCAGGAGAGGATAGGGTTGGGGGAGGGGAGGGACCTCGACATGGTACAATGCCTTAGAGTAAACTCTTCAAAGCAGCCATTTTCTCCAAGGGAGTTGATCTCTGCCAGCTGGAGATCAGCTGTAAAAGCAGAAGATCTCTTGGCACCACCTGGAGGCTGGCAGCAACTCTACTCTACGTGTACAGAGGGGAGTTGGGTTAGGGTTGCCAGGTCTAAATTGGGAAATTTATAGAGATTTAGGGGCAGAGCCTGGGGAGGGCAGGGTTTGGGGAAAGGAGGGACCAGATCATGGTATTATGCTGTAGATTTTACCTTCCAAAGCAGCCATTTTCGTTAGGGGAGCTGATTTCTGTCATCTGAAGATCAATTGTAATTCTAGAAGACTTCCAGGCTGTACCTGGAGGGTGGCAATCCTAAATGGGATTCTCCCTCCTGGCTCTGCCTCTATGAATACCGCTGGAATCCGCAGCAAGCCGTACTGTAGTTTAAAATGACTGGGAAAGCTGAAACAATATTACCTGGAAGAGTCTATGGGTGCTTTCACACAGCAACTGGTTGCAAGTGGATTTTGCTATTCTTAAACAGTAAAAATCCACTCGCAAAGTGTGTTATTTAGTGTGTTTGAGCACATCTTATGTGTGTGCAGTTGCATTAACATAGGGCTCAATGCAGACATTTGGCTGACCATGTGGATTTGGGGGGCAGAAGCATCTGGTAGGAAGCATCCTGTTCTGCTCAAGGAAGAACATTCACACAGTGTTTACATTGAGATATGATTCTACAGAAACTGAACACAAGATTCATGATATCACTGCTGAGAAAGGGGAATCTGATTTCCCTGTCCAGATCTTCCTGTTTTAAAACCTTTTCCAAACAGCTGGCAGTTTTATAATTCTTTGAATTTTTTTTTTCTTGCTATATACCAGGAGTGGCCAATGGTAGCTCTCCAGATGTTTTTTGCCTACAACTCCCATCAACTCTAGCCATTGGCCATGCTGGCTGGGGCTGATGGGAGTTGTAGGCAAAAACATCTGGAGAGCTACCATTGGCCACCCCTGCTGTATACAATAAACTTGTGACTTCAGAATGAGAATATTGGAATATAGGTCACATATTTCACTGTGAGCCACTGAATTATGAGAAGATGGCCTTAGCAGCGGCTAACAAACAAAATGGTTAATTTGTTATAATAAAACCAATTAAGTTTGAAGAGAACCTTTAGTTTTATTTCTTCATGTGGAGCAGAACACAACAGACTTTCCATAGCAGCAAATACCATCTTACATTTACAGTGTGAGGAGCTCTTGGCTTATTTGAGGAGCAGAGGTAAAAGCATAGCTTAATGCTGAGGTACTTTCTTTGAGGTAATAATGACTTTCATGCTAATGAAGTGCTTTTCAATAGAATGCTAAGATCCTTATTCCATTTTTTTGTCTGTGTTTAAAGCAGCAGGGTCAGCCGTGGTCATACATCTAGAGACATTGTATCTCTTGCCTAAAGGAAAGGTTTCTCACTCCTGCAGCATAAATCATTTTCTTTCTTATGATGCAACGTCTGTAAGGACAAAACATTAACTTAGTGCAGCACCTGAACTGATAACACCTCTTGTCACTTGACCTAAAGTCTTGTTTGTTTTAACCCTCTTCCTGGATTTACGTCTCAAGATCTGTTTTGAATAGTACACTAGAAAAAATGGTGTATAATTATTGCCAGTGTCAGCTTTGACATTAGGTCAGCTTGATGTCTCTGCCTGCTATTTGGATGCAAATCTAAAATTCTCCTGTGTTTTTTTTTTTTTTAATAATGGTGTTGTTTATTCAATTTCCATTGTCTGCAGCATAAATTGTGAAATAATTTAAGGTAAAGCCTTAAAATATATATTGTCAATATGATATACAATTAAGTTTGGTTTGTTATAGTTAACTTTGATATTGTTTAATGAATAAATGTGGAATTTAAAAACTGGAGACACAGTGATTTGGATATGAAAGAAAACTTGATGTAAAAAATCACTCTTTCTTAAAAATGTCAGAGAATAAAGCCCATTAAGAACACAAGAGAAGCCATGTTGGAACAGGCCAGTGGCCCATACACTTCAGCACTCTGACCAATTTCCCACTGGCCTTATGCCGCTCTCACGCTCCTGTTCTCCATGGGGCTTCCATTGGATTTCACACTATCTGTCCCAGGGCTGCAACTCGTTTCGCCTTGTTGGCACGGCAAACAGAAACCAGTTTTTAGAGGATCTTGTTTGTTGTGCGAACAAAACAGAGCAAGTTGCAACTCCGGGACAGATAGTGTGAAATCCAACAGAAGCCCTGCAGAGAAGAGGAGAGTGAGAGCTGCATAAGGCTAATGGGGAATTGGTCTCTGTGTCACATAGTGGCCCAAACTCAGGTGCTGCCAGGAGATTCACCAGTGGGGCCAGAAGTCCAGAAGCCCTCCCACTGTTGCCCAAAGAATACAGAGCATCACTGCGCAAGCATAGTATTTCATCTGTACATTGTGGCTGATAGCCACTCATGGGCCTGTGCTCCATATGTTTATCTCTAGTTGTGTGCTTGAATGACTGATACTTTTCAAATTCTGTTTGCTTCTTTGAGCCCTTAAGGATTAGCCAAGTCTCATTTAAAAATACAACACAAAGATCTTAAGGTCACTTTCTTTAAGACCCTCCACGTCCCTTGATTCAGTTCTACTTTGGGAAAAGCTTTTTCTATCCCTTCCTGGTCTTTAGTGTGCAAAGAAAACTCCGTCTTGATTTGGCTGTGGGGACAAACCTGTCTGAAGTCAGTTCCTCCTTCCCACTTTCCATACTATTAATATGGATAAAGAGAAATGGATTTGGGGTGACCTTATTTACAAAATAAAATGGGCCAAATCAAGAGTCTTAAAAGTGTTCTGGTTGATAAGAGCTGCTGAAAATCTCAGAACAGCTGCTTTGATCAGACCACAACTTTGACCTCTGTGGGGCAGGATCCGCCATTCGATCCCACTTGAGAATGTCTTGCTCTGATAATTGGCAGAATAACCCAAGGCACAGACTCGATATACATCAAAACCAAAGAGTCCCAATTAATACCCCCTCGGTCCCCCCCCCCAAAAAAAACCCTTTCTAGCTATGGGCCTGATCACTACTTCTGGACTCATTGTACAGCTTGCTTATAATTGTGTGTTAGAATGTTGGGTATCTTCACTTTGGCAGAGAATGTGCATGACACAGTAGGAGAGCACCAGAATTGCATGCAGAAGGTCCCAGGTTCAATCCCCACCATTTTCAGTTAAAAGGAGTAGGTAGCAGGTGATGTGAACATCTGGAGACCCTGGAGAACTACTGTCAGTCAGAGTAGACACTGCTGACCTTGATAGACCCAGGGTCTAGCTCATGAAGCTACCTTCTGAATTAGATAATCTGTCCATCGAAGTCTGCATTGTCCACTCAGATTGGCTGTGGCTCTCCAGGGCCTGAGGCGGAGTCCCCCGCCCATCACCCACTACCCTGTCACTTCCAGCAAAAGAGATCCTGGGGACAGCAATATTTTATTTTTTTCCCCAGATTAGGTAGATAGTATTCTTCTAAAGAAAATGTTTGTGTACGGAGACAACATCTCAGTCAATAATAAATGATAATTCTCCAAGTGGTGGATACGTTGCCAAAATATATCCTCTATTATCAAATTTGGATGCTGCATCTTTATACGATACTATGAAATAGGAAAGGAATCTAAATATTAATATTAATATGGATAAAAGAGAAATGGATTTGGGGTGACCTTATTTACAAAGTAATTTCCATGAATCTAAACTGTTTTTTTGTCAAAACTTCTTCAAAACCTAGGTACATAGAGATGACCCATTGGGAAAGGTTTTGGCATGTTACTTGCTTATCCAGTTCCTGAATAGTCCTACCCATTTTTAGAGATCCATTGTGGTGTAGTGGTGAGTACTAAAACTGGATGAGGGAGATCTGGGTCTAAATTCCTGCTTGGCTGTGAAGCCTCTGGCAGTGCCATCCTAAGCAGAGTTACACACTTCTGTGACTACTTAGAGTAGCAATGAGGGCTGCTTTGAGCCAGTTGTGCTCTACCACTAACTGTACACAGGTATTGTGTGGATAAAATGGGATAACCCTATTCTGACATGTGGTAATTGACATGTGGTCATCTCCTCTTAATTTGAAGTGACTTTTCACTAGTTTACTTTTCTTTACAGGGTTTCTTTCTTTTTGGGGGGTTGTGGGAGATGAAAATATATCTTTTGACAAATGAGAGTTGCTTTCATAGTTTGGTAGAGTGCTCAGCAGACTTTTGTAGATTAAAATTGAAAGAAGAATTGTTTTCTAGAAAAGAAATTGGTTCTATTGAGCTTTACCACAAAGTTGCTCTGTATCCCTTTTTTGGTCTGCATTCATACAAATGCAAGTATGTAACAGCAGCAGCAGCAACAAGTAGTAGTAAATGTTTATTGAATGTGACCAAAGGCCATTACGAAACATACACCTGCAACTCTGCAACATAGATACAGCACAAGAAGAACAAAAATAATATAAGATGCCACCTTTAAACGTTTCTTGCCTTGGAAACCCTACGTGGTCACAATAAGTCAGCTGCAGCTGGACAGCACTTTCCACCACCACCACACAAAACGACATGTTTTAAGTTTCAGATACAATTTTGTACATGTTTCCTTGGCAGGTGGAACATGTAGGGCTGTCACGTATGTGCCTATAGGTGTATAACCGCAAGTGAAAGTAAGTGCAAATGTGATGCAAACATAAAATGATGAGATTGTTCTTTCCCTAACCTAAACAGACAAAGGCAATTTGATGTGAACAAGTTTCTGAAAGAGATTGTCAGGTATTACCATTGTTTATACAGCAAGGGAGGCCTCTGACTAAAGAAGACACTACCTCTATCTAGCCAGTGAATCTGTGACCTGGTTAGGGTGACATCCATACAATAGCCTCTCAGGAATGCTTTTTCCCATATTACTCTAGCTCTTTTATTATCACCTCTCAGTGTCATCCATCAGTCTGACTTGCTGGCCTAGCTGCCAAATATAAACCACTTTTGCAGATTCCCAGGGAAAGTGCTCAGCTTCAAAGTGATGGTCTGTCAACCAAACATAGATTAAATATCCAAGATATAAAGTTTGGAGACTGCAGCAGCAGCACACAAAATCCCAACCAGGTATCCATCTTGGAATCAGAGCCACCTCCTCTGGCTCAAAGCCTGCCTAGTCTAAAAAAAGAAGCTGCCAACTTGACAGCAATCTTAATGCATATTAGCTGATCTAAATGTTAAATTGTTAATTGCCTCAAGACATTCTCAAAGCATGAGGACCTCAAACAGACATCATCCTTCTGGCCTGAAAAGAAAATCTGCCTCAAAAGTAAAGCTATTATCAAACTTGCCTTCCTCCTGGATTTTTTTTTTTTTTTGACATTTCCTTTGGACAGGGGTGTCACCAAAGTGGCATGCATTCCTAAGAGGCGTGACTTAATTTTTCCCTCATTCACCAAGGGAACTGGAAAAAATCCATACACATAACTTCTCCCCAGTATCACAAAACAATATGTTGGTCTGAGCTGTTTCTATTGATCAGTAAACTGGTCTTCTTGTTCATCAGAGTTGCAGGTGTATGTCTGTCAGTCTTCATGCTTGGTCAGCAATCAGCAATAGAGATGGGAACAAACTGCATATTTAGCTGTTTGGTTTATGGTTCATGGGGCAGCCATGAACTGATATGAACCAGGGAAGTGCCTCCCATGCGCTTAAGTGGTCTGACCGCTTCTCTGGAGAGCACGCAGCACATTCATCTTCTAGCAGTGGGATGCACACTGTCTGACTACCCTGAAGCACTTCAGAATGTGCCGACTTTTTTTGGGGGGGGGGGGCTGGAAGGCTGCCACTCCAAGCTGTCCATCTGTACCCAGCCAAAGAAAAGTTCTCTTGAATAACATGATTGTGCATGCTAACTGTTGAGGTGAGGGTCTTTTCCCAATGCATGTAATTCAGTACTATGTGCTCTGGTTATCATAACATCTCAGCAGTGGCTTATCTTAACTTTGATGGCAAAGTTAATAACCCAGTCAACACACCATTTATGGGGTCCTTCAGCTACAGCAGAATCTACAGATTCTCTGAATCAGGTGGGATCACACAAAATAAGAGGTGGAAGTTCAGTAAAGAGATGCCTGATATCAGGTATGGTTCTCCAGTTAGACTTAACAGATAATAAGAGTAGTCAGAGGTTCTCCTCATGCTTTCAGAAACCCAAGCCTGTATGAAAGAGACCTCAGATTGGCTGAGATCTAACTTTGATTTTGCATTGATTGCCTATGGTGTAGACCAGGGGTGGCCAACAGTAGCTCTCCAGATGTTTTTTGCCTACAACTCCCATCAGCCCTAGCCATTGGCCATGCTGGCTGGGGCTGATGGGAATTGTAGGGGAAAACATCTGGAGAGCTACCGTTGGCCACCCCTGGTGTAGACTGATACCTCTGCTTACGGAAAAAGATATACAGAAAGAGCATTTGTAGTGACCATGCATGGAGGCAATCACAGCTGACAGGAACTCACGGTACATGCCCTTAGTAAATAAGAATGTGTGTTCACTTTTAAAAGATTTAATGTGCAATGCATAAAAATCTGTGTCAAATATAGTTATGTAAGGTTTGAAGAAGAGTTTTTGTTTTCACTGTTTTTGTTCTGCCAATGCTTCAAAATTTACTGTTTTGTTTCTGCCTTGAATTTTGCCATCAATTTTTGTTTGTTTATTTACAAAATTTACAGCTCACCTTTCTGCCTTTACAAGTGCCACCAAGGGGACTAACAATTAGAAACATATATGCTAAAATTGCATTATAAAACCATTAAAATAAAACCCTCTTCCGTTTGCAGAAGTTTAGCTACAACTTTGCTATCTCCATTGTTGAACATCTCCCTTCTGTGATCCTAGTGGACAATTCAAGTGGAGTACAGGATGGATGCTGGACAAAGAACATGGTGCACATCTGGCAGAGCATGCAAAACATTTATTTTAAACAGAACAATGATGTCTGGGAAGCAGAAGGAGAGCCAACAGACCCTGGCTGAGGGACTTCAAAACCCAGCCCGCCTACATTGGGGGGGGGGGCGGTGTGTGTGTGTGTGGAATTTTAGAAACAGTTTTGCTTACTGTTAATTTTGTTTGAGATGGTGACCTGGGAATGCTCTGCGAAGTTGATTGACAATGCAAAGAGGGATTGGATGTAAATAGATGGGAGGGATGCTGGCACTTCATGAAGAATAGAATTAATTTTTGCTGTTGTTGCTGTTGCTAAACAGCACAGGAATAAATTGAATTTTTTTTTGCATAGCAGGAGGTGGGTCTGTAAGATAGCAAAACATGACTGTTCAGCAAAAAAAAAGTCATTCTAAAAGAACTTTATGTTATAAGAGAAAGGTGACAGAGAGAAATGTAAATAAAACAAGCAGATCAAACATTCCTTGGGGAGAAATGGGGGGGTGATGGTGGAAATCAGCCTTCAGTTCCTGGATAGACTATTATTGATCAGCAGAGGAAGCTAGTATAGTACAGCAGTGACAAGAATAAGCAATGATCTTGGAGGTCACTGGTTCAAATGTCACTCATCAATTGGCTTTAGGCAATTTGCTCTCTAAGCCTCAGCCTATCCTCCATTTGCAATCTGAGGATATTAAATGTAATACTGGCCTACAGGGGTGGCCAACGGTAGCTCTCCAGATGTTTTTTTGCCTACAACTCCCATCAGCCCCAGCCATTGGCCATGCTGGCTGGGGCTGATGGGAGTTGTAGGCAAAAAAACGTCTGGAGAGCTACCATTGGCCACCCCTGTATACGGAACTGAGGATCATCAGGGAGTTAGATTTGGATCTTTGGAAATCCTGTTGTGTCTCAGCAAGGCAGCAGCACAGCAAAGGGTGTTTTGTTTTTGTTTTGTTTTTTGAGGGGGAGAAGGAAGGAATCAGAAGCTGATTTCTGGCTGATTAGGGACTTAACCAGAATCTTAGAGTTGGGAGAACAGAAGTTACCTGCTTCTGTTTTCTCCACTGCAACTTTCTGGGATGCAACAAAAAGCATGAAGTGGGGGTGATCAGAAAAAAATGGCTTCTGTTTTCCACAACTAGAGTTGCCAACCTTCCAGGTGGCTCCTGAATATCTCTTGCTATTAAAATGGATTTCCAGATGACCAAGATCAATTCCCCTGGAGAAAATGGCTGCTTTGGACAGTGGACTGTACAGCATTATAACCTGCTAAGGCTTCCCCCCTTCTAAAGTTGCATCCTCCTGAGGCTCCACCCCCAAAATCTACAGGTATTTCTCAAACTATAGCTGACAACCCTATCTCCAACCCAAAGTGATACACCCAGAGGGGAAGACAAAAGACAGTCACTATTGTTCCCTCACCCCAGTCTCCTCACACCCCAGCCTTGCAGGTTCAGAGAGCTTGGGGGCAGGAACAGTAGCAGAATCTTCTCATCTCATCATCTGTAATTCTTGCTAGGTCTCTGCAAGGCAGTGACTCTGTCAGAAGCTGGGAAAGCAACTCCCATTCATCAGTTGTTCAAATTGTTTGGTGTGAACAAATCCAGGCAGCAGCTCAGGTCTTGTCACAACAGCTGAACACAGCATGGTTGGCTGCTGCACATTTTCACAAGATTTGTAGCATCCCCAGTATTATCTACTTAAGCTCTCAATTGTCACCACTTTCCTAGGCATCTACAGGGAGATGAAGTCAGTAATACCTGTTGCTTCTTTCCTTTCAGCCTTGAAGTCTCTCTCAAGTTTCTGCAATGGCACTGTTATTTTCCCTATAGTTTATGTGTGAGAAGTGCTTGCATGATCACTTTATTGAGAAATGTTTTAGATGCTGTCATGGTAAGCACTTTGTAGACTGGATTCTTATTTGCATTGGATGCTAAAATATATTCATTGTAGAGGGTCTCCCCCACCATTTTTCTTCCCCCATGTAATACTATGTTTGAGCTAAATCGCAGCATAAATATTCTGGGGGAAATGTGCTGTAAATATTTACATTTATTCATGTTAATAAGAACAACACAGCTACATCCCAATATGCTGCTCTAAATATTTACTCTCCTACATTGGTTGGTAAATGCATCGGAGAACAGAGCGATCATTCTCAATGTTCACAAACAGTAAAAGGCCTGATTAACCAAGGAGAGTGAGTATTTGCCTATTACTACTGAGCAGAAGAGCTTACCGTCAAGGCTAAAACAGGTTGTAAAATGTAAACGGTTTACAGCCTCAAGTTAGAAATAATCATGGCATTAAATAACCAATTTCCTTGTTATATATTTACTTAGCTCTACCTCCGAAAGTTTCCATATGTGGTAGCAGAGGGTGATGAGCAATTAATTCATGATCCCAAGTGGTCCTTCATCCCTGTCTGTGAATAGCAGAGTGAAAGTTCTAGTGACATTAGTTTACAAATAAGTAATGTGTTTCTCTCCTCAAGGTTTGCTTGAGATATTTTAAAGAAGACTCGTGTAACTTTCTCTTAAATCTTTGACCTGGCAGCTGGCATGGAGCTAGCAGAAGGCCTTCTTATGCTCACTCCTGGCCTGGGTCACAAAAGAGCCAAAGACCAAACATTTTAAAAGGGCACAAACAACAGTAGCACAGATGAAGTAGTTTTGACCTACAGGTTCAAAGAAATCGTAAAAATCCAAACCTGGATTTAATAGGAATTTCAAAAGGTTTAATAACATACAAAATCAGAATTTGTATGGAATGCAAAGATAGAAAGCAGAAAACATTTTTGTGATGAGGAGTGAGCACAAGGAGGCCTTCTGCCAGTTTCATGCTGGCCACACAGTGATCTGGAGGCCTGGCCCAACAGCAGCCCTCAGCTGGCCAATCCCTGCCTCAGGACTTGCTGGGGTGGAGCTTAGGGCAGGCCTGGAGCTTGGCAGCATCCCTCAGTCTGCCCCTCCCCTACTTAGTTGGGTTAATAGTGGGCCTCAGTTTGTTCTGACTCTCCCTCTTCCCTTCCCTTCTTTCTTGGTTGTTACAGGTTGGTTTCAGTATGTTTGTTATGTTCACTACACTTTTGTCACAGCTTGGTTGGGTATTTTGGAGCCATTCACAAAGAATAATATACACAACTTGTGAATGACCATAACCATTAATTTAATGGGGATAGGCTAATGGATTCTTCATATCTAGGAGGTGATCTAGCCTGAAAGTTGGAAAGCTATATAGTGCATCCTGCATTTCCCCCTCATTTATCCTTACAAGAGAGCTAGCATGGAGCTAATCTGGAGAACTGGATTTGATTCCCCACTCCTCCCACATGAGGCCTGTGGGCAGAACCGTATTAGCAATTAGACCAAGTTGGCACTGACTTATGGGCCCCCACACCTTTAGGGGCCCCAGGCTGGCTCCTCCCCCATTTTTCACCCTATTTGTAGCCCTCCCAGCCTGAATGCGTAGCCAGCAACTGATCCACTCTTTGCCTGACTTGCCTGGTGTGGCTGCTGCTGGCAGCATTGCCAAGTTTGCCTCTCTCTCCCTCTCCCCTGCAGCTTTGTCAAAGGGGCTTTTGAGAAGGTGCCTGCAGGCTGCAGCAGGGACCACAGGCAGTGGGGTGGGTGCTCTGACTCTAAGATAATTTGCAAGGGGGTCCCCAAGATTTTGACTGCCTAGGGACCTCCACAGGATTTAATGCGGCACTGCCTGTGGGGTGATCTTGGGTCAGTCACAGTTCTCTCAGAACTCTCTCAGCCCCGCCTACCTCACAAGAAGTCTATGGGAGGTGGGAGAGGAAAGGAAAGGTGATTGAAAGCCACTTTGAGACTCCTTAAGGTAGAGCAGGGGTGGTCAATGCTGGCTCTCCAGATGTTTTTTGCCTACAACTCCTATCAGCCCCAGCCAGCATGGCCAATGGCTGGGGCTGATGGGAGTTGTAGGCAAAAACATCTGGAGAGCTACCGTTGGCCACCCCTGAGGTAGAGAGAGTCAAAGACCAAACATTTTTAAAGGGCACAAACAATAAGAGAAAATTTATAGAGAAAAGGAAAAAGCAGAAGAGAGTATTGATAAGGAAAAAGCTATAAGGATAGAGAAAAAGGTAGAGAAAAGTATAAAAACCAACTCCTCCTCCTCTGCCTCTTCTTCTTCTTCTTCTTCTTCCAATATCCCTCTGAGGTAGAAAGACCATTTAATGAGGGTTTTTTACATACTTGAGTTCAGCACTCTGTTCATTGCATTGGCTTTCTAGGCACAATTAATTTTATGTCTAGAATAAATTGGAAAAAAGATCCTTTTCTACTTAAGTAAAACTAGCCCTGTCTTAAAATCAGGGCAGCTTTTTTGGTGCATCTGTAGCAGTGGGGACAAAATGATAGGTATAGACAGTGGAAGATAAGGTGTTGGTTAAGTGAGTTATGACCTGCTAATGCTGTTTGGAAATCCTACTGGTAGTTATTTATAAGCTCAAGGAAAGAGCTTACACTGTTACTTTCATTCTTAACATTTTTAGAATCCAGAAGGGCTAATGGTGTTATAACAGCTTCTTGTTGAATGGTGACTGTTGCAATCCGGGGCTTAGCACAAGTGAAAAGAAGAAAGATCATCACCTGTATTTTTATTCAATCCCAGACAGCATGTCGGCCACGGTTGTCATTGTATCTATTTTCCTGGTATATGCTGGCTTTCCATTTTTGTTGTAACTTTAATTTATAAATTGCCACACACTTTCATTTAATGTGAGGTGAATTCTTTCAGAACTAAACTGTAAACTTCATGGTGAAATTTCTCTCTGAGAGACTTGTGGCAGCTGGAATTTTTGCTCCCCTTTATACCTTTTGGGACAGAAACAGACCATTAGAGTTGAGAGCTTTCCCAGGAATGCTGACTAACTACTACAGGGAGCAGGAAGGGCGTCAGAATATGCAGCTCCACATTTGTGAAAGATTGTAATGAATGGTCAGGGCTGTGGGAAAACACGGATTTAGCTTCCTGAGGGCACAGGTTCAAACTTTTTATAGGGTTACCTACTAAAGACACAGACATGGTTCTGCCTCTGTCAAATTTATCAACAGAAATGACCACTCATGTTGCTTGGCTTTTTTCAGCTGTCATTTGTTTTACTTAATACCCTACAAGTGAATGCTTCCATGGATTCTGAGTCTGATTATTTCTACTGGATGGCAATCATCCCAGTAGTTCTTATGTCTAACTCCTGTACATATCAGGCAGCCCACAATTTATTACATCATCTGTAATCAGCTGAATTATGAACCTTCCATTGGTGGAGAATAGATGTCCAGACTTTGGAGGATCTTCTGGACTATCTAACAGTTCGGCCCCCTCCCAGCCGAGTGGTCAAATGACCGCTAAGGCTGGGGGCTGTCCATTGCCTCTCCAGTAGGATTGGAGGCAGTGGACTCGCCTATATCTGAGAGAGGGAGAGGCACGGCCTTAAAAGGCCAGCCCTGCCCTCTACTACGCAGTTGAATGCTGCTCTTGGCCTGCCCGCCTGTCACGCAGTGCAGGCAAAGGCTGGTTGCCTATTTCGGGGCCGGGTAGGAATTTTTCGCCCCCTGACAAATTGGCCGGTTGGGGAGTGTTTTTGCCTACCCTGTACTGCGGGTAATGGGTGCTGGCAATTGGAGCTGGCGGTGCCATTAAATAGGTTGGTCACTGGCTGTTTACTGTTGGGTATATGTTTGTGGGGTATTGGTGAGCTCCCGTGGCATCCCACCATTTGTGGTAAATGGCTTCCCTGAGGTAACGGTTAGGCTGTGCGGCCCAAGGTCGGCTCCAGGGAGCATTGGGATCCCCTCACATGGATAGTGTCCACATTCCAGGCTGTATGGCTTTGGGGATGGTGGAGCTCAGGTGAGCAGTGATCATGTTGCTGGGCCGGCCGGGTCTGAGCCGTTGGGTTGGCTTACACCCGGGGCTTTGGGGGCTTTCCCATTTTCAGGTTAAGGAGGTGGTCTGGTTTTGACCCCTGGCTTGACCTGTCCCCACTGTTGCCCTTGCCGTTGAGTTAAGTTAATAAAGTGGCCCTTTAATCATATCTTTGTCTGTCTCATTATTCCGACTGGGGAGGCAATAGAGTCCCATTCTGAAGATCACAGATACAAATTATTTAATGATGTCAAAAATGGTATTCTGAAAGAAAATCAGAGGAACAGGGTGCTGTTTCTCTTGTTGCAGCAAATCTGTGCCATTAAAAGCTGCATTAACTGACAGCTGAATCACAGATTTTATTCTATCTTGTTTTTTTACTAATTTATGGTTTAATTGTATTTTTAAATGTTTTAAACTGAAGTTGTTTTAATTATTATGTTGTAAGCCGCCCTGAGACACTTAGGTGAGAAGGGCGGGGTATAAATCTTAATATAAATAAATAAATAAATAAGAGACATTTCCTTATCACTTCATGCCTATGACCAACGTTCCCTCTAAACTTAATGTGAGCTAACTCACCGTTTTTTAGCTTTTGGCTCACACATTTTTGTCTTAGCTCATGAAAAATGACCCCAGAGAAAACTAATTTATGATGTAGCTCACAACTTTAATGCTAGTAGCTCACAATTTTAAAGTTAGTAGCTCACAAAGTAGAATTTCTGCTTACAAGACTCCACAGCTTAGAGGGAACATTGCCCATGACAGGTATGGCTTCTCTGATCATCCAAATGAAACCAGGACATAAGAGTTTGCAATGACCACAGAGCAGTTAAATGTACATTAATGACTTCAGTTGTTGGTCTTGCTGTGAGCCATAGTGAAGATTGGCTCTGACTGTGGATGGGGTCTATTCTTGCATGTATTCCTGTTGGAGGACTTCTTGGAAACAGCTAAGAAAGAGAGTAGTCATGTTCGGTAACTGCGTGTGCACTCTGAGGGCCGTACACTGCTGAGCTAATGATTTTAGAGAGCTATTTCATCTAGGTTCTCTTTGAGTTCTCAGATTTTATCTCCATCTGCATTTGATATTGCCAAACATTGGGAATCATGAATTGGGAAATATTATGTTTTCATTTGGTCAATATTAATTGGGAGTGCCACGTTTCCTGCTCCTTTCACACTTGTTTCCCATTACCATCAGGCAAGTGGCATCAGTTCACTCTAGGAATCAGAACCACTCTATGGTTTACCACAGTTTTGAGCAATACCTAGAAAAATGTGACATCACTTCCAGGCCTGATGTCATAATTCTATGTAACCCCCCTGCCCAGTACTTGTACTTTTTGTCTGGCAGACTGTACTAGCAGTTGGTAAGAACATAAGAAAAGCCCTGATGGATCATATAAGTGATCCATCTAGTCTAACATCCTGTCTCACAGTAGCCAACCAGTTACTCTAGAAAAATAACAGCAGTGCATAGAGAATGAGGCCTTTCTCCAGTGTTGCCTTCTGGCATTGGTATTTAAAGGTTTGGAGATTCTCTTTCATAATTCCCTTTCATCGTCATGGCTTGTGAAAGGAAAAAAAGGTTGTAAAGCCAATGTAGAGCAAACATATGCCAAGGGACCATGGTAGGGGGAAACATGGGACACATTTCCAGCAGTTACACTTGAATGCATGACCCCTTTTGTTTATTCTTTGTCCCCAGATTGAAGGGGTGTAATACTTGTTGGTATTGCTGTCCGATGATGGTTCCCTATAAGAGTTCTGACCAGAGCACTATGATCTTTTACTTCACCCGGTCCTATGAGAGTATTTTGACATATATCACTAATGTTGCAGGTGTGAAGTTACAGTGGCATTGGGGTGTGTGGCACATAGGGATGACAGAATTTAGATTCAGAGATACTAAAATACTTGATGGCTTGGTTCATGATCTGTTTGCTAATTGTTTTCAGTACAGTTGTACTTCAGCAGACTGTTTTATCTGCATTTAAACAGTTCACATATATTCAACTGTTTATTTGCTCCCCCAGACGGAAGGAAGAGATGGACACAAGGGTTTGGGTAACTAAAGGGCCACTTTCTTTCTTTATTACATTAACACAAGGGCTATAACATAACAGGCAGCACGGCAGGGCCAGGGGACGAAATACCCCTCCCCTGCCGCATGACGGGTGAGCCACCCTGCCCCTAGGTATAGCCAAAATACATGCCTCGTACCCGGGCGGCCTAGCAAAGGTTATGCCTTGAAGTTCCAAACTCCAGCCGCACGGCTAATGGCAAATCAATACATGCAAACCCAAGGCAGTCCGCTTCATCACTCAACCATCCCGCACGGTCCAGGAATGATATAGCGAGACCCCATGCCCCAAAACTGGGGTGTTGCAGGTGCTCACCGAGCTGCATAATGAAAGTTTAGGCCAAAACCCAGCCATCGCGAGGCCAAGCCTCTGCTTAGGCAGCTGCGCCCACTAAACACCCAACACTTCCTTAAGCCCAAGTTTCAAGACCTCTAAAAAGGCGTCATTACCCTTGTCCGAAGGATGTACGCTATCGCTCCTGTATAAATCCGCGCAATCAGTCCGGATCCCAGGGTGAGGAAGAAAATGGCCCAAACCACCCTCGAGGGCTCTTCTAAGTTCTAAATAGGCTTTGCGGTGAGCTTTCTCAATCACCCGTGGGTCCCAAGCCACATGCCATAACCGGCGTGGGATCATGGCCGACCACACGATCAAAGCCTGCAGCCAACGCCTCTTGATGACTCTAAAGTCATCTTTGGCCTGCAACACAAGGGCTTTTCCCTTGAGCCTAAATCATTACCACCCAGATGTATCACCACAACATGTGGCGGCAACACGTGCACATCTTTGAACAAGAGGGGCAACAGGCACAACCAATGGAGACCCTGCCGTTCATGCCATTCAATGGTGGCCCACATGCTGAGCCCCAGCCAAAGTCCTCCTGGCTCGATGGGCAGCCCAAAACACAGAGCTGTTTCTTCTGTCCAGCAACAGGGAGGAAGAATCAAACAGCTCCAACAAAATGGCTACCCAATTAAACCCACGATTAGCTAAGGCCTCCTTTCAAAATGCACTGTCTGGAAGAACAGCCCCACACACTTTGAAGTAACCATGCACTTCCCCAGAAGATTATATAAACTGGGGGCAAACAGCACCCTCAAAAGGGGAGAGGCACTGCAAGATACCCTAAAGCAATTTATTTATTTATTTATTACGTTAAGCTTATATCTCGCCCTCTCTACAAGCGGACTCAGGGCGGCTCACAACATCACATTAATTCCATTAAAAACCAATAAAACATATAAAACATAATTACATATTTAAATTATTTAAAACATTTCATGGTGCTGTATTAATACAGTACAGTATAGCGGTTCTGAAAATTCGATGATGAACAAAAAGAGGAAGCACAAAAACGCTGGCTGTGCAAAAACGCCGTGGCCAGTGACAAACCGCCGCGTCTAAGACACTCCGAAGATGCTCCTGATGCGATGAAACTCCTCCTGAAGACCACGGTGGCTTGAGTCTGACATGCCAACCACCGTGGCCCGAAAAGTCGCGGTGACCAGCAACAGTTCTCGTGCAGGGAAAGAGCACACAAGCTGCAATCTGTCTTCCCTGAGCACGAGGTGAAGAAGGAGAGGAGGGAGCAGAACCTGCCTCTAGGGTGTGCCTGCTCCACCCCCACCTCTGATGATGCCCTGCCCGCTACTCCTCCTTGCGAGGAGGCAAAACAGCCCCCAGATGAAAGGCTGTGCAGAAGGAGAGGAGGGAGCAGAGCCTGCCTCTAGGGCATGCCTGCTCCACCCCCACCTCTGATGATGCCCTGCCCGCTACTCCTCCTTGCGAGGAGGCAAAACGGCCCCCAGATGCAAGGCTGTGCAGCCTGCCTCTGGATGGGAGCTGCATTTTTTTTTTAAAGTCAGTTCTGCATACTGGATTATATATTATTGCTTCTCTAGCCCCCATCATTGTTGTTGTGAATGATCTGGGATAACTTTCCAATGTTCAGCATCACTTTATGGTATCCTATGGATTTTTTTTTTAAACCCTCTATTTTAATCAAGTTCTGTTTCTATTTTATTTGGTTGATTTATATTCCACCCTTTCCCATATGGGCTCAGATAATTTTCATTATCTAGGTGCTTCCCTGAAAAAAAGAAAAAGAAAAAAAGAAGCAGCCTTCTGATTCAAGGTCATCTACACTGGAACTAGGTATCCTTTTCAGCCTGTCTTCTTGATTGGTCTGACTATATCCTAGGAAGGAAGAAGATTTAAATTGCTTACTCTTTTTGGTCATCACTTGGTCACCATTGCATGACAGTGATGTTTATGGTAACATACATGCAGAACTAGAGTCTTTGTGTGTGAGACACAGTGGCTCTTTTTATTAATTTTGTTTAATTTTGCCATTTCTGAACATCTTTGAGTGCATTATTTGAAATTCAGGTTGCATTGTGCCTTTAGAAATGGGGAGAAGGTAATTTTAAGTCAACTGTAAACACCACTGATAGCAGGCTCAGGAAGGAAATGCCTCAGGGCACAAAAAGAGAAACCTATTACCCCAGGCAAGTATGTCATTTGTACTTCTGGGGAGGAGGGGTGGGGAGAGATAAATAAAGCTCAGGTAACCCTGGATAAACTGTTCATTTAAAGCAAGAAATGTCTACTTATATTGTACAATTGCAGCCTGTGACTGGGTGAGAATAAAGAAGAAAAGGTGAAAATGATTTTGGTAGGAAATAATTATTATACAAGAGACATGAGTGTACTAAATCAAGGAAATATGAGAAGGGAGAATCCAAATGACAAAAACTGGCTTATGTTAAATGTGGCTACATCCTGTGAAGAAAACTGGTTGCAAACCCTCTTTTTTTTTGGGGGGGGGACTTATTCATTATTTATTTAACTATGGAAACAAGCTTGTACAACTGATAACTGCGTCCCTTGCCTTTGCCCCCCCCCCCCCCCCCCGTCGGAATGAAGAGGCTGACACAGTGTTGGATGAAAACCGGGCCGCTTTATTAAACATAACTTGAACGAGCTGGAATAGCAGGAGGTCTAGGCCTAACAGGACAAGCCCTGGGGTCAAACCCAGGACCCCGCCTTGTCCTGGGAGGGCGAGCCACCCTGCCCCCAGCACAAGCCCACTATCATCTGGGCAGTGCTGAGCAGCCAGGCCCAAACTCCACCTCCACTTAGGCCGGCATCCAACCCACTGGAAGGATCCGCCCCGGTGAGGCTTTGTTGTGATCTACACTCCCCGCATTGAGCTGTAAACCCCATCTGCAGTTCGTACAGACCACCAGCACCAACTGGTGCAGAGCCATAGTTGCTCCCCTAGAATACTATAGCCAATACCTCATCCTGCCACCGCCAATGCCAAGCCTCTGCTTAGGCATTCGCGCCCACCAGGCGGCCCAGAGCCGACCGCAAACCCCTCTTTAGCTCGTCCAAAAAGGCCCGGTTTTCCAGCTCAGATAAATAAACCCCATCCGGCCTATACAGGTTAGCATTCTCGACCCGTATTGCCGGATGGGGAAGGAATATGCCCAAGCCCCCTTCCATGGCCTTTTGCAAGGCCTGGTTGGCCTTACGTCTGGCGCGCTCAATTCCCCCAGGATACAGGGCAGGCCACCAGACCCTACATGGCAATATTGCCGACCAAATCAAAAGGACCCCCGGCCATCTCTGCTTGATGGCTTGCAGATCCTCCTGCGCTTGCAAGGAAAGGGACTTCCCCTTCATGAAGCCAAGGTCATTACCACCCAGGTGAATGACCAGGATGTCTGAAGGAGGCACCTTCCTCCTGCGGAAAAGCAGCGGCATGATGCCCGGCCAACGCAGGCCACAGCGACCAAGCCATTCCACTGTCGCCCACTCGCTGAGACCCAGCTGAGTACCAATTGGGGATCTCCTAGCCTGGTGGGCTGCCCAAAACACCATACTGTGTCCACAGATGAGGATGCAACTCCTCGCACTACGAGCCACAGCACCTGAAAAACAGAAAAAAGGTCACATCCCGGAAATAACATGCCAACGGGCAACAACTGCTAATACCTCCCCGAAACTTATTTAAATCAACGGACGCACATATGACTTATAAGCTGATGACCACCACCGGCCCATCCGCTATATAGCAGGGGGGTATAACCCATTGCCGCCGCCATAGATGCGGCCCCAATTCAGAACGAATGGGTTCCAAATTTGACACCCCCCAACCCCAGCTCAGCCAGGGCTCTACCGGTCACCACCCAAAATTGATACTTTGTGAGGGGAGGGCCCTCCAGATGCCGAAAGAAAGGGCCATCACCCTCACCCCTGAGTGCAATATATTGCTCCAAAGCTTTGACTGGGCATAGCTCAGCTGTCACACATTGGCCGATCACAATGACCATCCCTTTCTGATGTTGGTCAGTTTTCGACCGCCATACTGTCAGCTTAACTTGCCCCCCTACAAATTTTACATCCCCAGCGTGCAGAGCCTGGCCCGTATGATCTGCCTTTGACTGCACCACCAACTCACTGATCCGTAGCACCCCGAAAAACGCGACCAAGGAGGCCACGTGGAAAAGAGAGGCCTCAAATTAAGAGGAACACACCTCCAGCCAAACCCTGTGAAGCCCCTGCAGCTCTGAAGGAGATATTGGCTGCCGTGCATCTGCCCTGGGCCCCCGCTCTCTTGACCACCCTCCAGCATCTTCCTAACCCTAAAATTGCCGGTGCCCTCAGGAAAGCCCTGCGCTTTACTAACAAAAGCCAGTGCAGCCAATTGCCCCCTGATGGATTTCAGCCCTAACCCCATCTCCTTCTGGTAGACACAAAATTAAATAATGTGAGCCACCGGTACTGGCCAGCTGTCCAGAAGCCCAGCCGCCCTCCTGAAAGCTCAGAACTGTAAGTCTGCCCTCGCATAGGCTTTTCGGGTACTAGGTGCTAGAGCTAGTTGAATTGCCCTACTGGCTTCTGCCTCCTAAGCTGCCAAAGCTCCGGTGGCATTTGTGCTGGTCGCTGGTCTGCTTCTGGAGCAAGCAGGCAAAAACACTCCATCTGTTGGCAAGATAGAGCATCCGCCACCCCATTACAAACTCCCAGAACATGCCGGGCAAGAAATAGGATATTCAGCCGGAGGCAATGCACCAAGTTCATTACCACAGCTGATTTTGATGACAAGGAATTGATAATATGTACGACAGCCATGTTATCACACCAGAAATGCACTGTATGGTTGGCCAACTGATCCCCCCAAAGCCAGACGGCTACCACGATGGGAAAAAGCTCCCAAAAAGTTAAGTCCTGACATAACCCACTGTCCAACCATGCCGCAGGCCATTGCTCCGCGCACCAGTGCCCCCTAAAATATACTCCAAAACCGGTGGCCCTGGCTGCATCCGAGGATATCTGGAGCTCCGCTTCGACCTTCAAGTCATCATGCCAAAATGAAATTCTATTGAAGGAACTAAAAAATTCCTCCCATACTTCCAATTCCATTCGCATACCGGCAGTCATTCACACTCTGTGGTGAAGAAGCCTCAGGGACCCCATTGCATCACATAGGTGTCTCAAAAATGCCCTCCTCGGGGCTACAACTTTGCACGCAAAGTTGAGATGCCCCACCAGCTGCTGAAGCTCCAACAGCATCATCTTGCACTGCTGTTTAAGAGAAGCCAACCTGACCCTAAGGCCTGCCACTTTATCAACCGACAGGCTTGAGGTTTGCTGCATGGTGTCCAACTCAAAACCTAAAAAAGGTAAGGACTGAACTGGGGCCCTTTGTCTTCTCATGTGCCAATGGCACCCCAAGTTCCTGGGCAAGGTCCTCGAATGAATGCAATAATCTGGCACATTGTCCAGACCTAGCGGGACCCATGAAAAGGTAGTCATCCAGGTAATGAACGGTGTTGTTTGACCCCAACCTTGCCCGCAATGCCCATTCCATAAAAGAACTAAACCTTTCAAAAGCAGCACAGGACACTAAACAGCCCATGGGCAGGGCCCTATCCATGTAGTACTTCCCCTCAAATGCAAAACCCAGTAAATCAAAGTCCTCTGGGTGTACCGGCAGAAGACGAAATGCAGACTTATTGTCGCATTTTGCCATTTTGGCCCCCACACCACAACCCTGAACCACTTTGATTGCTTGGATAAGGAGGTGTACCTGACGGAACAAAGAACTTCTGGGATGGCATCGTTCACTGATCCACCCCTGGGGTAAGACAAATGATGTATCAGATGGTATTCCCCCGGTGCTTTCTTAGGCACCACTCCTAAGGGGGATACCTGTAATGTGGGTATTGGCGGGGTCTCAAATGGGCCAATGACTCTCCCTTCCAAGCATTCCTTAGCTATTTTTGCCCTGACCACATACTCCATCCCTATCACCGAGCGCAGATTAGGGGCCGAACAGGGGACCCTAGGTCCCTGGTATGGAATCCTAAATCCATGCGTAAAACCATCCATCAGATAATCCTTATCAGCTGTCAAGGGGTAACTAGCCAACAGTCTTCTAAGTACCCTCAGACAAATGGGACTGGGTCCCTTTTCCAGGTGGCTGGTGCTTGGTGCCAGCCTTTGCTTTTGATTTAGTGCAGGCTGAAAAGGCGTGAGGCCCCCTGCACAGTGGGCACTCATGTTTGAATTTGCAGGCCTTCCTGGGACACACGCCCTTGGATGTAAATTCCCAGCAGAGAAGCCGGGGTTGAACCGACTGGCCCGCCACACTGCGGGCACCTGCGCTGTTCTGTTGTCTATGTACAAGGTGCCCGCTATCGGCCCTGTCCCCTGTATTGGGCTTCACAGGGGACATCAACTGAAGCCAAAGCTGCTGGTTGATTTGATCCCAAGGGAGCCCCGGATTGACTGCAGCCCTCATCCTAAAGGCCTCATCATATTGCAACCACGCTGCACCAACAAAATCCGTATACGCACGGTGCACTATGTCACAATACTGAAACAATGCCGCAGCCCGTAAAGGCTGCACCCTTGCTATAACCCCCGCGTAAATCAAGAAACCCATCAACCAGTTGGACCAGGTCCTATCCACCTTATGACGTTTCAGCTTCTCTTTCTCCTTTTCGTCAAGCTCCTCCTTGTCTTTCTTTTTGAGGTCTCTAAAGAGAAGACTGAACACATCCACATATTCGCCCCTCAAGATCTTATCCCGAGTTGCAACTATCAAATGATCCCCCAATGGTAGAGCAGTGTCACCGTATGGCAGGACATGGAAGGGGATGGACCCATACGGATTGGGGGGATAATGCCACCACTGATAACCTGGCCACCCACCCTGCTGGGACAACTGGTGCTGTATCCCCCAAGGCAGTACCCCCAGCATCGCTGCAGAAGCGGCGGTACCCTGTGACGAGGTTGTGGCCATCCCTTGCCCAGCGGGTTGTGAAACAGGCCCAACAAAGCCCTGGTATTGAAGCACTGCATAGGGCGGGCCCCAAGCCCAGGAGGGTCCAGCCTGCGCCTGTTGCCCAAAAGACCCTGACTGTCCTGACAATGCCACTACTGGAGCTGCCAAACCCTGCGGGGCACTAGGCTGGACCAGGCCCCATGGCCAGCTTGGCAACTGGGGTTGTGCTGGGGACTTACCCATTACCCCCGAGGGGGAGACCACCACTGCCACTGCCGGAGCTGGTGCACCACTTCCCCCTCCGTTCCATGGGTACTGTGCTCCCTGCTGCCTACCACCTCCGTATCAGCCTCGTCCTCCTGGTCAAGCTCCTGCCGCATGTCCACACCAACCGTTGTACCCTGCAAAGCAGAAAGGCAAGCCAGAACCTCTTTTTCAAAGGTCAATTTGGAAGACCGCTCGGATACCTGGTGATGCCCCTCCCATATAGGAGCCCTGGCCACGCCCCTCTGCTGCTCCAGCACATCCAGCTGCCTAATAATGGCCTGCCTAAGGTGGGCCTTCTCACCCAAGTCACTGGGGGAAGTGGGTTGCTGGGTGAGCTTTTTTGTGGGCTGCTTCCCCTTGGACGGGCCCTGACCCTTCTTGGGTGCCATGCTACCACTGTCTAACCCAGCACTGAAAAAACACACCCCCACCAGATGATTCCCAGGCACGCGTTCCCCCAAACAGGAGTGCACATGAAAATGTGGAGGGGGGTGCACCTTGCTCCAGCTATACTCCCTGGATAGCCCCCAGAAGAGGAGGAAGGGAGGAGATGGGCAGGCGAGGGGGGGGGGTTGAAACAGAGAACAAAAAAAGGGGGGGGAGAAAGCCCAACACCCCCGGTTGCCTCTCACCACCCTGAATAATACAAGGGAGGAAGGGGAGGCCCAAGGCCCAACTCCCTTGGGAAGACCTCCCACTGCCCTGGCTGTGCCCTGGACACGGGGCTATACACTTCCAAGAGCCCTCACGTCGCGCTGCCGCTTGCCCTGCGCTTGCTGAAAAATCTTAGCCCCACTCACGCCGCCAGTACGGCCCGCACGCGCTCCCTCGCTCCGGCCTCGGCTCAGCTCCCGAGCAACGCAGCTGTCCTGTTCCGAGAGCCAAAAAGAACTGCATTGTTCGGGAAGGGACCGGGGCTTTATAGCCCCGACACCACACCCCCTTAGTTTCCCGTATGTTGGGGAGCCGATGCCAGCCTTCCCTCCTTCCGGGAGGGCAAACCCAGCCCCCAGCCTGAAAGTGGCATTGCCGTTCGGCTGGGAGGGGGCCGACTTACTACCCTAAATGTCCACATCCAGCAGCAATATGGATCACACTAGTGAAGAATGGAAGTCTCCCCAATTTCCTTTCAGGTTTCCATATGTCTGTATTTGTTTTCACTTAAATAAAACATACTAATATTATAAAATAATTGGCTGTATTCAGACTAACTTGGCAATTTCCACTGATGCCCACTGCAGTCCCACCCTCATGTCATTCCTCAGGGTTCCCTGTCCTCAGGAGCAGGATTTTGTGGAAATCTGTAGCCCTATGCAGGTGCCCTGACCCTGCAGTCACTTACCACCAGTGTTCCCTCTAAGCCGAGTTAGTGTGAGCTAGCTCACAGTTTTTTAGCCTCCGGCTCACACATTTTTGTCTTAGGAAAAAACGCCTCCCAAGCAAACTAATTTTTGCAGTAGCTCACAACTTTAATGCCAGTAGCTCACTAAGTAGAATTTTTGCTCACAAGATTCCTCAGCTTAAAGGGAACATTGCATACCACAAAGAAGAGGAAGACCAGGCATGAGCTTGCTGGCCTCATTCCCTGCCTCCATGCAACCATTGAGTCATCTACATGGTGGAAATGCATGGAGGAAACTTCTGCATGTCCCCCCCTCCCAATCAGGAGCATTCAGAATGCAGTGTTCACAGGGAAGGGGTGAAGGCATGGGCACTTCCCTTGAGCATTTGCACCTGTGAACAACATGTGGAGGCAGGGGCAGGACCTGCTTTTTCCCCTCATGCAATGAATCAGTGAGCGGATGGGTCATCTGTGCAGGACTAGTGGATTGCAGTGGGAATAGAGAGGCAGGAGATTTCTATTCTGTCATTGGAAAATTTAGTCTGGATTCATCCCACTTTTTCCTTCCATTCCATCAGCCTGCTCTTGCCCCCCTTCCCAGTGACAATACAATGATATTGTTGGTCTTAATTTTTTTCATGCTCACCCTCCTTCACTCTCTTTTTATGTTGTATCTGTCTTCACCCTAAGATCCTGCTACAAAAGCATTTAATATAGGACACTTCATCAGACTAAATTTGTTTTCAACAGAAACAGCTTGGAATTGGAAAATCTAATTGAATCCATTTAAGTTTTGCTTTGCTTTGCCTCTTTTACAAACTCGTCTCCTCTATAACCCATCATTAAATTCTAAGGCATGGGTGTTTCTAATTGGTCTTCTGGATCCACCTCCCCTCCTTTATTTTGAGACGCCAGGAGTTGAGATTGATTTCTCCTGCAGAATGAGTATTCTCTGTTTTCCAAATGTATCAGGCAGTTAAGGATGTGAAGGATCACTGTAATGTAATAATGAAGAGTAGCTTGACAACAGTGTTCGACAATGCTAGGTCAGGCAACAACAGTGTGCAGCAGGAGCTTCAAACACCCCTAAAAAAAAGCTATTACCATGAATAGAAAATGATCTGAGAGAAGGAACTGTTTGACCATTTTAGAAGACTATAGTTGGGTAAGGGCAGAAGGCAGGATGGTAGGGATGCAGCCTCTAGGTGTGACCTGGGGATTCCATAGAATTATATCTCATCTCCAGACAACAGAGATCAGTTTCCCTAGAGAAAATGGATGCTTTGGAGAGTGACTCTATGGTATTCTACGCCACTGAGTTTCCTGCCTTCCCCGGCTCTACCCCCAAATCTCCAATCTGGTTCTGGCAAGCCTGCCCCCACATCCTCCCTCAGTGGCTAGGGGTGAGGGGGGAGAAACCTGGCAACCTTATGAGTGGGAACATCATGCAGGAATAGATGAGAACATGTACATCATGTTCTGTGATGGAGTTGACAGGTTTGGTTTGGTTTGTGATGGAGTTGACAAGTTTGGTTTGTGGCCCCCACCCTGAGATCTCTGAGTCATGGAATTTCAGATTCTTTCATGATCCTCCACTTGTAGCTATGCTTCTCTGGGAGATGTCATGCAATGGTAGTGACATAAACTCTTGGAGATGCCATGCAATGGTAGTGAAGTAGTCTATGCGGACGCAGATCCATCCTGTGCTGTGCAAACTGCACTGGCTGCCTATTGCTTACCAGATCAGGTTCAGGGTATTGGTGCTTACCTTCAAAGCCCTATATGGCCAGAGACCAGCATATCTCTGGGACTGCCTCTTCCCATATGAGCCCTGTAGGACCCTACAGTCAGGAGTCTAGCATCTGCTGGTGGTCCCCAGCCCCAGGGATGTCTGTCTTGCCTCAACAATGACCAGGGCTTTTTTAGGCCCTGGCCCCCAACTGGTGGAATGAGCTTCTATCTAGGGTGGCCATAATGTCTGAAGGCCAGCCAGGGACACTTTTGGGGGGGAGGTAGGGGTGATGTCACTTCCGGTGACGTCACTTCCGGTGACATCATGCCACCTGCCGGAAGCAGGAAGTGACATCACTTCCTGTGACATCATTTCCCCCGCGCCACCTGCCGGAAGCAGGAAGTGACGTCACTTCCTGTGACATCATTTCCCCCGCGCCACCTGCCGGAAGCAGGAAGTGACATCACTTCCTGTGACATCATTTCCCCCCCCGCCACCTGCCGGAAGCAGGAAGTGACATCACTTCCTTTGACAGCACTTCCTGTGATGTCATTTCCCCCAAATATTACCACCCCCAAAATATACAACTTTAAAAAAGAAGAGAAACTTCACGATGTTCCCTGCTAAAGAAAAAAAGGCTCCAACAGCAATCCCTCTTGAGTCAGATTCACAGGAAAACAATCCACTATCCTTGATACCTTCTTGTGCTCACAAACATTTCAACAAGACTGTCCACAATATCAAAGGGTCTTGATCAGCCTAGTAAAAGCAACAAAGCAACCCTTATGTACAATCAAACTGAGATCAGAACTAAAACCACCACTGCCAGTCTGTGCCCCGTAGCCCAGCCTGAAGGCAGGCGGATACAGGTCTAGAAAAGCAGGTCCTCCCCAAGCAGCACACAAAAAGAAAAAGGTGTCACCAAAATACTAAAAATTGCAAAAGAGAAAGGAAACCAAGTTCTCTTCATATTATTAAAGTGATGGAACGAGCTGTCAAGTCACAGCCAATTTGTTCCTTACCTTCTGTTGTGTGATGGAAGTGATCTACTGTTGTCTGTGGTTGTTAGTTTCCTGAATGGAGCTTATCTGGAAAAAAAAGAAACACACTGTCAGCAGTTTAAAATTACTTTGCATCTTGGCAGCTCTTCCAACACACCCAGGAGGTGGCTGCCTAGTGTCGTTTTTTTTTTTTGGGGTATCGCCATTAGCCCTAATCCCCAGTTTTGTTTTGTATTCCTTTTATAATTACTATTAAATTCTGGTCTTACATTAACATACGCCCGCACAGTGGAGCTTCTTGGACCTCGACTTCTCCCTGGACAAAGAACACGGCTGGTAGGATGGGACTTGCGTGCTGTGGGCCCAGGCGGTGGGCCCGCAGGTGTGGGCCATCCCGACTCCCACGCTGGACGAAGGGCTGTGGTGTGGAAGGAGCGACACAGGTTTCAGTCTTTCGCTTTTTTACTGAATTTATACTTCTCTGATTTCCCTGAAGCCTTGAGGATATCTTTCTTCTCCTTAATAAAGTGATAAAATTGATCACAATCCATATTAAAATTCAATCTGACTTGCAGCTCTGCTTTCACCAGGTCTATGCTACAACGATTCCTGGTGTCCGTCCAGTGAGCTGACATGAGGCTGAATACCCTCTCCACAAAAGCGTTTGAGCATGGGATACTCAGGATCTTGCTTACAAGAAGCAAGAGGTTTTCGCACTTCTGAGACCGAGTTCCCATCTCAGAGAATATGGCCACCCACTTTTTATCCACAGTGATTTCTGGGTCAACACAGGCCACTTGCTCATCCAGCAGGCTCTTGGCATCAGTGTATTCACTGTATAGGTGATCCAGGTTTATTATTTTCTCCATTTTCAGCTGCTCAGCAGCACACCGCAGGTGGTCATAAGTCACACTTTTTTTAAGAGAAAATGGTGTCAAAGCACACAGGTGATTTTTCTCAGAGAAATCAAACTTTTCTTCCAGATAGGTGGTGGTTCTTTCAAAGAACTTGAGGAAGTCCTGCTTCGCTTTCCTTGCCTTCGAAGGTGGCATTTTGCGCAGCGCCTTATCTGTCTCCGTTCCAAAAAAGGAGTCAGCTTCGCGTTGCTTAAGGCTGTTTAGCAACCTGAGCATGGTCTCAAACAATTCAGGTGCTGTCAGTGCATCCCGCTCCAGAATCAGTACAGTCTCCTCAATAGGCGTCAGAGTGGTCTGGAGAAACATCATGTAAGTTTGCGATGTACTGTAGTCCTTTTCTCCAGACTCATCGTCAATGTGGCGCCATATCAGAGTAGGACAGTGGTCCTCTCCCAGCTTTTGAAAGTACGCTTTAACGGCTGGCCAACACTTCAACATCTTGTTTATGGCAGGCAAGAAAGATAGCCATCTTGTGCGTACATGTCGAAGCAGGTGATCACCCTCCATCTCCAAAAAATCAAACATCTCCTGAAGTTCCTCTGAGCGTTTGGCAGAAACAGAAAAATGACCAAAAGCCTTCAGTATGAGAGACTCGATGTCGCAGGTGAGCATATCACATCCTTTTTTGGCAGCATTGTGCACAATGTGTGCAGGGCACCTGGCGGGCACGATGTCTTCACGGCCTCTACTCAGAAGTGTGTACACAGAATGGTATTTTCCAAAGTTTACATTCGCGCTGTCTGCTGAGTATGCAGACAGACGAGCTAAGTCCAGCTGGTATTTTGCCAAGACATCCAAAATCCTTCGTGTGACATTCTCAGCCGTTTCATTGGCATCTTCATAGAAATCAAGAAGACGATTTGAAATGCCGTCCTTCAAAGTGAAGTATTTAAGGCATAGGGGGAACATTTTCCTGTTGCCATGATTTGATGCGTCGCTGGAAACGCTGTAGAAACAATGTGCTGTGTCAAGATCTAACAGAATCAGTTCTACAGAGTAAGGTGCCAAGACATCGCTTATCAAAGCTGCACCCTTTGTTTTCCCAAGGGTCATCTTGGTCACAGTCTCGGAATCGGAAAATGCGGCTTTGCACAATTTGACACCGCAATCAAGAGACCGGTATGATAACGCATGCCTGTTATTGTGGTATGCCAAGGCTAGTTCAGCAGCCGAAATTCTGGCCTGAGCAGCGGTGTCTTTTTGGTAGGCGAAAAAAGTTGTGATGGATTTTGAAGTTCCAGCTTGGCTTGCCGCACTCCTGTGAGAGTCGGTGTCCTTATGAGCTTTCACATCATTCACTCCACCGTGACCAATTCCTATCTCCTTAGAACACATCGTGCAGAATGCTTTGTTCTTGTCTTTTGTCTCTTTTAGCCAGGGGTAGGTGTTTTTCCATTCAGGATTGAACACAACCAAACGTTTGGGCTTCTTTTTTGGTGGTTCCTGGGGCTGGTGACCTTTGCCACCCCCAGCACCTGATGCTGAAGCCATGGTCTGCTGTAAGGGCCTAGATGAAGAGGGCAGAAGAATCGTGATTAAGTCCTCGCCACTTCTGGAGGACGTGGGCCTTGGACTCCAAGCTGGGGAGAGAGGGCTTGTTCAGCCGGGGGCAGGATTAAACCCGTAGAGGCCCATAGGCAACTGAAATCTTGGGGTCTCCTCTCGCAAATTATCTCCAGTCCTAATGCATGGAGGCTGGGAGGGCAGCAAGCGGGGGGGGGGGGAATGGGGGGTGAGGCAGCCTGGGGCATCTAAAGGCGTGGGGGCCCATAGGACGCTGCCTACTTGGCCTATGTGTTACTCCAGCCCTGCATGCAAGACTGCAATGAAGGGTATTGATGCAATAGGCATACACACACGTGTAATGGCAGTGTTTGTGCAATGGAAGAGGTAAAAGGTGGGGGGCCGCTGCCCAATGGGAGCCCCGTTCACACGTGCTTGGGGGACCCAAGCACAATGGGCGAGGCGCACACACGGAACCTGGTGCTGCTGCTGGCGCGTGGAAGCAGGCCTGGGATTCAGGGTCAGGTCAGACGCCACTGCACCTCGGCAAATGGGGGGAAGGCCACTTACTGTAGTCTGTAGGGGAATCCTTTTCTCTTCTTCTCCCCTCTCTCTTCTCCCCTCTCTCTTCTTCTTCTTCTTCTTCTTCTTCTTCTTCTTCTTCTCTCTCTCTCTCTCTCTCTCTCTCTCTCTGCAATGGGCAAGCAAAGCAGATCGAGTCCCGGTTAGGCCATCCCTCCACTGGAAATAATGAAGGATAGGGACACCTCCTTTTGGGGTGCATAGAATTAGACCTCCTCTACCTCAAAAAACAGGCGCCTTCCCCAGAGACCTGCATATCAGCTCTTCATTATAGCGTATAGGAATCGGTCACCATAGGGAATAATGGAGAGCCCAGCTTTCTGATGACCCTGCTTTCCCCCGCTTTCTGATGACCCTGAAGCGGGGGAGAGGCCCTCCAAAACGGGGGATCCCCTGCCCCCACCTGGGGATTGGCAACCCTATCTCATGAGCCTTGGATAACACAGAAAGAGCCAGAAGTGCACAGTCAATGGCAGGGGGCGATTCCACAGCGCTGTAAGAAACAAAGCCAAATAAAAGATGTTGTTGCTAAAGGAAAACTGGTGCATGTTTGTTTGTCAAAGACTTAGGATATAACATACTGTTTGAAGTACCACAAAGCCGAAGCTGAAAATAACACAAAAAGGGGAACAGGCAAGTATTTATGGACTTTGAGAATGGGAACATAACTGTCCAGTGAAGGAAGTACACTGAACTGATATTTACAGGTCCCACAGAAAAATGGTCTACAGTAACAGAACTCACTGCTGGGCAGAAAGGCAAAGATACTTGCAGGCCCTGAGATTTCAGTGGCATGAAAGAAGCCCACAGTGCTGTTTGCAAGATCTGAAGCACACACACACACCAGAAGAAGTCTGAGTACAGTCAAATGGGGTAGCAGAAAAGTATGTCCAGATCTTCAAAAGCATAAATGCAGATCTTCAGAAGTCTTCCAATGGGCACTCTTCGCAGTGGAGGATGGTAATGCATGGGATGGAGAAAGCAGAGAAATAAGCACTCTTCTCCCTTTCTCACAACACAAGAACTCGTGAGCATTCGATGAAATTGCTGAGCGGTCAGGTTAAAACAGATAAAGGGAAGTACTTCGTCATCCAAAGGGTGATTAACATGTGGAATTCACTGCCACAGGAGGTGGTGGCGGCTGCAAGCATAGCCAGCTTCAAGAGGACGTTAGATAAGAATATGGAGCAGAGGTCCATCAGTGGCTATTAGCCAGAGTGTGTGTGTGCGTATACAGTTCTTTTGGCCACTGTGTGACACAGAGTGTTGGACTGGATGGGCCACTGGCCTGATCCAACATGGCTTCTCTTATGTAGACATTTGCCTAAGACAGATGAGCTACAGAAGCATAACAATAGCGGAAGAAGCATTTGTTAAGGATCAGATGTGTTTGTGAAAGACTTAGGTTACAATGGTTGGCAATCCACTGGGAGGATTGGGGAGGACAGGGACAGGTGTACCAGTGTCTCACCAGTACACAAATACAATGCCATTGCTGACCAAAAAAACCACCCTGAAGTGATGTCATGATGTCAAGACAGTGCTCTAGGATACACCAAAGTTCTGTTTTGAACTATATAGTTTGAGGAAAAGCTTAGAGGGGCCCTCAGATGTCATTACTTCCCTTTTTCAGAGGAAGTGACATTGTACACTGGTGCACATGTTTGCACTCCCCCAGCTCCCTGTTCCCCCCCACACACTGGTTTTTGTAGCAGGGGGAAACAGGGTAAATTGCTATCTGCCTAACATTTGTACAATTCAGCATCAAAAACCCATTAAGTATAAAATTACAAATATAAAAAGCAGCACAAAGTATATTGATCCTCCTTGTTTCGCAATGCATGTGCTTGTGACAAAACTAGTAGTTCTACCACAAAAAAGCACAGTATGTACGTGTTTTGCAGAGGTAAACCTGCCGTGGGTCCTAACTGAAGGCCATTAGGAATATTGCTTTCTTCATATTCTGCTGTTTGTTTCTGCTAATCCCCACACTCTTCCACAATTTCCCCAACCCATCCTCATAAAGAAATATCAGCAAAACATCCTTCATTCAAATACAAAGCTTAAAGAGTAACGTTCAGCCACAATCATCCCAGGGCCACTTCACTTTAAAAGATGCCTGCATGGATGGCACAGTCACATACTTCTTTATGTTGCTGCTTGTATTAAGGATTATTATATGCTTCTTATGTAAAGCATTTGCAGTTGCTTTCTGTCTATGTAGAATGATTCAAAATGTTTTTTTGAAAGATGGGCCATTAACTAGTAGAAGTAGGCTCTATAACAGGGGTGGCCAAATTTGCTTAACATAACAGTCACATAGAATAAATGTCAGATGTTTGAGAGCGGCAGGACATGAACATGAGGAAGAGAAAGTGATAGAGCAAGAGGGAGGGAATGAGGGAGGCAACTTTAAATGCGTTCTCCAAGCCCCGAATCTTGACTGGCTTGACTTGGAGAAGGGAATGCCTTCTGTAAGCTGGCCAACAGGGCGGTGGGGGCTTTGAGAGCCGCATGTAGCTCCTGAGTCGCAGTTTGACCACCCCTGCTCTATAATTTAACCCTAAAATAGCATTATGTATTAGAATCAGTTTTGCTAAGCTGACCAAGTTCCTTGTGTTACTCAGAGCAATGTTTACACTGGGCAGACTGGGGTAACAGATTACACACAGCAATTGTGACAAATTCTTAGAGCAAGAGCTGAAATGATCCAGGCCTACCTGGAAAGTATGGCTATTACCTTAATAGCACAGCCTCTTCTGGTTGCGTATAGTCTTATTGCAAACCCTTAGCATTTTCTTCAGCACATCATAAATCTTTCTACTATGTGCCTGATTACTTGAAAGTCCACACTTGCACACATAATGTGAAGGTGGACAGAGATATCTTTTTAAGGAATGTGGAGGAGGAACACACTGGAAAGTGAGTGTCTCAATTCACATCAACTCAGAAACTGTAATATAGATTGAACACAACTCAGCAGGCATGGAATGCACCCTAAGTTGCAACTGCAAGCCAAACTGCCTCCCAAAAAAGTTCGGAGCAACATTAAAGCATTAAGTCTGTTTGCAGTGCCCATAATTTAGGAGAGAAAAACTGAAGACAAAGGGACAGGTAAAAGCAAGTTGGCTGGTAAGTGAAAGGAGAGAAGGAAGCAGGAAAAGGGGAGAGGCTATGGAGACTTTGAGAGAACATAAGAAAAGCCCTGTTGGATCAGGCCAGTGGCCCATCCAGTCCAACACTCTGTGTCACAGAGGAACATAAGAGAAGCCCTGTTGGATCAGGCCAATGGCCCCTCCAGTCCACCACTCTGGTCACATAAGAACATAAGAGAAGCCCAGTTGGATCAGGCCAGTGGCCCATCCAGTCCACCACTCTGGTCACATAAGAACATAAGAGAACCCGGTTGGATCAGGCCAAGGGCCCCTCCAGTCCACCACTCTGGTCACATAAGAAAATAAGAGAAGCCCAGTTGGATCAGGCCAGTGGCCCCTCCAGTCCACCACTCTGGTCACATAAGAACATAAGAGAAGCCCAGTTGGATCAGGCCAGTGGCCCATCCAGTCCACCACTCTGGTCACATAAGAACATAAGAGAACCCGGTTGGATCAGGCCAAGGGCCCCTCCAGGCCACCACTCTGGTCACATAAGAAAATAAGAGAAGCCCAGTTGGATCAGGCCAGTGGCCCCTCCAGTCCACCACTCTGGTCACATAAGAACATAAGAGAAGCCCAGTTGGATCAGGCCAAGGGCCCCTCCAGTCCACCACTCTGGTCACATAAGAACATAAGAGAAGCCCAGTTGGATCAGGCCAGTGGCCCATCCAGTCCACCACTCTGGTCACATAAGAACATAAGAGAACCCGGTTGGATCAGGCCAAGGGCCCCTCCAGACCACCACTCTGGTCACATAAGAACATAAGAGAAGCCCAGTTGGATCAGGCCAGTGGCCCATCCAGTCCACCACTCTGGTCACATAAGAACAAAAGAGAACCCGGTTGGATCAGGCCAGTGGCCCATCCAGTCCACCACTCTGGTCACATAAGAACATAAGAGAACCCGGTTGGATCAGGCCAAGGGCCCATCCAGTCCACCACTCTGGTCACATAAGAAAATAAGAGAACCCTGTTGGATCAGGCCAGTGGCCCATCCAGTCCAACACAACACTCTGTCACACTCACACAGAAACAAACAAATTCACACTTACCTGATTGATGTGGTCACTGGAAGGTCCTCTCCCAGCAGGTGAGCCGGGCAGCGCAGCCAGGCCAGGCTGGGTGGGATCGCTGGGCGGCCTGCGCCGCCGCGCCCAGCCACCCAGCAGGGAGCGGGGCCGGGCGGGCAGCACAGCCAGGCCAGCCCGGGGATTCCTCGGCGGGCTGGGCCGATGGGCCCAGCCGCCGAGGAGGTGAGCGCGGGGGGGGGGAGGCGGGCGGGCGAGCGGGGCCGCGGCCAGCGCAGCCACGCCAGCCCGGGGATTCCTCGGCGGACTGGGCCGATGGGCCCAGCCGCCGAGGAGGTGAGCGGGGGGGGAGGCGGGCGGGCGAGCGGGGCCGCGGCCAGCGCAGCCACGCCAGCCCGGGGATTCCTCGGCGGACTGGGCCGATGGGCCCAGCCGCCGAGGAGGTGAGCGGGGGGGGGAGGCGGGCGGGCGAGCGGGGCCGCGGCCAGCGCAGCCACGCCAGCCCGGGGATTCCTCGGCGGACTGGGCCGATGGGCCCAGCCGCCGAGGAGGTGAGCGGGGGGGGAGGCGGGCGGGCGAGCGGGGCCGCGGCCAGCGCAGCCACGCCAGCCCGGGGATTCCTCGGCGGACTGGGCCGATGGGCCCAGCCGCCGAGGAGGTGAGCGGGGGGGGGAGGCGGGCGGGCGAGCGGGGCCGCGGCCAGCGCAGCCACGCCAGCCCGGGGATTCCTCGGCGGACTGGGCCGATGGGCCCAGCCGCCGAGGAGGTGAGCGGGGGGGGAGGCGGGCGGGCGAGCGGGGCCGCGGCCAGCGCAGCCACGCCAGCCCGGGGATTCCTCGGCGGACTGGGCCGATGGGCCCAGCCGCCGAGGAGGTGAGCGGGGGGGGGAGGCGGGCGGGCGAGCGGGGCCGCGGCCAGCGCAGCCACGCCAGCCCGGGGATTCCTCGGCGGACTGGGCCGATGGGCCCAGCCGCCGAGGAGGTGAGCGGGGGGGGGAGGCGGGCGGGCGAGCGGGGCCGCGGCCAGCGCAGCCACGCCAGCCCGGGGATTCCTCGGCGGACTGGGCCGATGGGCCCAGCCGCCGAGGAGGTGAGCGGGGGGGGGAGGCGGGCGGGCGAGCGGGGCCGCGGCCAGCGCAGCCACGCCAGCCCGGGGATTCCTCGGCGGACTGGGCCGATGGGCCCAGCCGCCGAGGAGGTGAGCGGGGGGGGAGGCGGGCGGGCGAGCGGGGCCGCGGCCAGCGCAGCCACGCCAGCCCGGGGATTCCTCGGCGGACTGGGCCGATGGGCCCAGCCGCCGAGGAGGTGAGCGGGGGGGGAGGCGGGCGGGCGAGCGGGGCCGCGGCCAGCGCAGCCACGCCAGCCCGGGGATTCCTCGGCGGACTGGGCCGATGGGCCCAGCCGCCGAGGAGGTGAGCGGGGGGGGAGGCGGGCGGGCGAGCGGGGCCGCGGCCAGCGCAGCCACGCCAGCCCGGGGATTCCTCGGCGGACTGGGCCGATGGGCCCAGCCGCCGAGGAGGTGAGCGGGGGGGGGGAGGCGGGCGGGCGAGCGGGGGCCGCGGCCAGCGCAGCCACGCCAGCCCGGGGATTCCTCGGCGGACTGGGCCGATGGGCCCAGCCGCCGAGGAGGTGAGCGGGGGGGGGGAGGCGGGCGGGCGAGCGGGGCGGCGGCCAGCGCAGCCAGGCCTGCCGGGGGATTGCTCGGCGGGAGGGAGCCGGGCGGCCATCGGAGGCCAGCCCGGGCCCGGGGATCGCTGGGCGGCTTGGGCTGCCGCACCGGCGGGCCCAGCCACCCAGCAGGGGAGCGGGGAGGGCATCGGAGGCCAGGCCGGGCCGGGCCCAGGGATTGCTGGGCGGCCCATCCACCCAGTAGGGGAGCGGGGCAGGGTCAGGCCGGCCGGGAGCGATGGGCCGCAGCGCGGCCCACTGCGCCTCGGCAAATGGGGGGAAGAAGGCCACTTACTTGCTGTAGGAATCTTCTTCGTCGTCGTCGTCGTCTTCTTCTCTCTCTCTCTCTCCCTCCCGCTCTCTGCAATAGGCAATGGGCAACCACGCAGATAGAGCAACTCCTCTGCTAACTGCTGCGCTGCCCAGCCTAGTAAAAAGAGAAGGAAGCTTGTAGCAGCGGGAGGCGGGGTGGGCAGCCACGTGAACCAATTAGGTGATGGCCCCTAGCTGCCTGCCCCGCCCCCACACGCGCCCCATTGGCTGGCTGCCGATGTGGAGCCTCACCATTGGCTCCCTTTTCCCCAAACCGGGATTTTGAATAGTCCCGTGTTGCCCAGCCCGGGAAGCGGGAATTGGGCCCTGGCGGCGGGACTTTCCCGGGCAACCGGGACGGTCTGGCCACCCTGTTCTATCAGAGATCAGGGCCCTGCAGGACCTACCGCTGTTCCACAGAATCTGCAAAACAGAGCTCTTCCACCAGGCCTTCAGTTGAGGCAGCGGGCATCTCCTCATTATTAGACTCCACTAGGCCTCAGGGCCTTAATTGATCAACTATACTATATCTGTTGAAGCATAAATTATGATTGCTGAATTTTTGGATGTTTTAATTTGGTATATTAATGTGTTTTTATTGTTGCACATATATGATGGAACCTGCCCTGAACCTGCTTGCAGGAAGGGCAGGATATAAATTCAATAATAATAAAATTAAAAATGCCTTGTGGTGATACATGGAGAAGATTCTCTCTGGATAGAGCTGCTAAAAGGCAATGAATTCAGGACAATAGTAGTACACCAAGCCCAGAGACACCGGTGAAGAGAGGAGAGGATGTTGTGGCATTTTATGACAGGCTGCTAAGCATAGCAGAATGTGTTCCAGACCAGACAGAGAGCTCATGTAAGTTTTCATTTACTTAAAGAAATAGCCTATTTGTCCATATTGTCCATGGCACTTTGATTTAGACAAGAGAACACTTTATGTTCTCCTCAACATCCATAACTGTAAAGGTAAATGGTCTATGTAACAATACAGATAGTGTCTGCATAAAAGTAATGTGTTTAGAGACCAAAGAAATAAATGTAAATCTATAAGGCAAAAACCTATTTCAGAGAAAATGATGATGATGTCTAAAGAGTTATTTTATCTACAGTATATAGAGGATGCTGTTATTCAGCTAGATAAAAAGCCCATTAGGGAGATTAAAAGAATAAAAACCCCCACCAACGAGTATGCATTTTAATTACTAGAATCTTGCTAAACAAAAGGCAGGGATATAAAACTGTTTGGACAAGCCAGCCAATATATTTAATATGGATAAGTAATGATGTTCACAGAAAACAGAATGCCATGTTAGCATTTGGTTTCAGTGCCTAAATAAGGAATAGATGTCTCTTTTGAAGGTAAATTAATTCAGGGAGAGTGTGCCTTCCTTCTCAGACATTTCTATTATGAAACTGGTTCAACTGGTTTAAGACACCAAACAAGATGACAATTTGAAATGGAAGAGTGTGTTGTTACACATGACCCATCAGAATGTTTGAGCAATTACAGCAACTAAATCTATGAATACATTATGATAAATAAATACCATGCTGTAACAATGAAATTTATAACATTATTATTATAAATATGTTATTATACTTCATGACTAATTTCCGTTAGGTTTCTATGCCCCATTTTCCTTCCTAATGAGGACCCAAAGTGGCTTACATCATTCTCCCTTCTTCCATATAATCCATATAACAACTCTATGAGGTAGAATAGACTGAGGATGGGTGATTGGCCCAAGGTCACCTAGCAAGTATCCATGTCAGAGTGAAGATTCAAACCTCATATCCCAGATCCTAGTTGAACACTCTAACCACTACACAAACCAGCAAGGACTGATAGACCAGACAATTGTTATGTCCAGCATTGTGGGTGGATGGCCTATTTGACCAAGGTCAAATATAGCCTAGGGTGGCCAGACCGTCCCGGTCTCCCGGGACTTTCCCGGTTCTGGCTCCCAATTCCCGGCTCCCGGGCTGGCTATACTGGGACCATTAGAAGTCCCAGTATAGCCAGCGGGGAGCCGGCGGGCCGCGCGCACGGGCGGGGAAGGCGGCGAGTGAGGGAGCCAGCGTCCCTGCGCGTGCGCACACCGCCGTGCGCACGCGCAGGGACGCTGGCTCCCTCACTCACTGCCTTCCCCGCCCGCGCGCGGGGCCAGGCGGCTGTGGCGGAGGCCGGGGAGGCCGCGGAGAGGCCACCACTGGTCCCTGGAGGGCCTCCAGAGGCCCGCGGAGGCCGCGGAGAGGCTGCCGCTGGTCTCTGGAGGGCCTCCAGAGGCCAGCGGAGGCCGCGGAGAGGCCGCCGCTGGTCCCTGGAGGGCCTCCAGAGGCCCGCGGAAGCCGCGGAGAGGCCAGCGCTGGTCCCTGGAGGCCCTCCAGAGGCCAGCGGAGGCCGCGGAGATGCCGGCGCTGGTCCCTGGAGGGCCTCCAGAGACCAGCGGAGGCCGTGGAGAGGCCGGCGCTGGTCCCTGGAGGCCCTCCAGAGACCAGCGCCAGTCTCTCCACCGCCTCCCCGGCCTCCGCAGCCGCCGCCAGCCCCGCCAGCAGCACCAGCCGCCTGGAGGAGAGGCCGCCACCCGCCCTGGAACAAGGTAAGCAGGGGGGGCCGAAAGCGGGGGGGGCGGCTGGCGGGAGGGGCCTTCCTTCCTTCCTTCCTTCCTTCCTTCCTTCCTTCCTTCCTTCCTTCCTTCCTTCCTTCCTTCCTTCCTTCCTTCCTTCCCTCCCTCCTTCCTCCCTCCCTCCTTCCTTCCTTCCTTCCTTCCCTCCCTCCTCCCTCCCTTCCTTTCTTCCTTCCCTCCTTCCCTTCCTCCCTTCCTTCCCTCCCTCCCTCCCTTCCTTCCCTCCCTCCCTCCTTCCTTCCCTCCTTCCCTCCCTCCCTCCTCCCTTCCTTCCCTCCCTCCCTCCCTCCTCCCTTCCTTCCCTCCCTCCCTTCCTTCCTTCCCTCCTTCCTTCCTTCCTTCCTTCCTTCCCTCCCTCCCTCCTCCCTTCCTTCCTTCCTTCCTTCCTTCCTTCCTTCCTTCCTTCCTTCCCTCCCTCCCTCCTCCCTCCCTTCCTTCCCTCCCTCCTCCCTCCCTTCCTTCCTTCCTTCCTTCCCTCCCTCCCTCCTACCTTCCTTCCTTCCTTCCTTCCCTCCCTCCCTCCCTTCCTTCCCTCCTTCCTTCCCTCCCTCCCTCCTTCCTTCCTTCCCTCCTTCCCTCCCTCCCTCCTCCCTTCCCTCCCTCCTTCCCTCCTTCCTTCCTTTCTTCCTTCCCTTCCTTCCCTCCCTCCCTCCTCCCTCCCTTCCTTCCCTCCTTCCTTCCCTCCCTCCTTCCTTCCTTCCTTTCTTCCTTCCTTCCCTCCCTCCCTCCTCCCTCCCTTCCTTCCTTCCTTCCTTCCTTCCTTCCTTCCTTCCTTCCTTCCCTCCCTCCCTCCTCCCTTCCTTCCTTTCTTCCTTCCCTCCCTCCCTTCCTTCCTTCCCTCCTTCCTTCCTTCCCTCCTTCCCTCCCTCCTTCCTTTCTTCCTTACTTCCCTCCCTCCTCCCTTCCTTCCTTCCCTCCCTCCCTCCTCCCTTCCTTCCTTCCCTCCCTCCCTCCCTCCTCCCTCCCTCCCTCCCTCTCGCCACCCCTGGAGTAGACAATACTGACTTTGGTGGACCCAAGCACTGATTCAGTGTAAGGGAGCTTTGTGTTTGTGACTGGGCTAGACAATACTGACTTTCATGGACCCAAGCACTGATTCAGTGTAAGGGAGCTTTGTGTTTGTGACTGGACTAGACAATACTGACTTTCGTGGACCCAAGCACTGATTCAGTGTAAGGGAGCTTTGTGTTTGTGTCTTCTGGTGCACTTTTGTTCTCAGATCCTGTATTTACTTCATCAGTATATGGGATAAGGCACTTTCTCAACTGTGCTGCATAATGCAGCCTATTTATTTTGTCCTGTTTGCTCTGTTGGCTCTATCTGCGCCACCTTCATCACTTTCGGGGTGTGGATCCCCCAGTGGGGTGGTCTCCCGACTCCCTCTGCCAGCTGTTTCTGATAGCCCTGCGCCCCCTCTTTCATTTGATATGTGTCCCGTGCGGGTGCCACCCTCCCGCCGGGAGATGCCGCAAAATGAGCCCCCTTGAGGCTTATGGCGGCAGGGCTCGGGGGAAGCGAGCTAGACTGCTGTTCTTTTGAGGGGTTATAGAGTGTTTCGAGCCCGTCCCTGTGTACTGGTTAAGTGTACAAACTCTTATCTGGAAGAACCGGGTTTCATTTTCCACTACTTCACTTGCAACTGTTGATGTGAGTTGTGGGTCAGCCACAAGTTCTCTCAGAGCTGCTCTGCTCAAGAGCAGTTCTGGAAGAGCTCTCTTAGCCCTTCTTACCTCATTGGGTGTCTGTTGTGGAGAGGGGAAGGGAAAGGAGATTGTAAGCCACTCTGAGACTCCTTCGGGTAGTGAAGAGCAGGGTATAAACTCAATTTCTTCTTCCTTTCTGCTGGTCATGGCTCTCCCTAGCATGCAGAAAGGATGGGCCAAAATGCCCCCTGAGAAGCACTTCACCCCTTGTTTTTTGCTGATCATGGCTTTCCTCACCATGAAGAGAGTCCAAATCTGGGCTGATGGGAAGGCTTCGCTCCATGGGCTCAGCTCCATTGTTTAATTTATTTGATTTTTTATCCCTCTCCATTTCCTGTGAGCAGAAACCCAAGGTCACATAAGAAAGCCTGAAGCTGGGTCATCAGGGAGGATTCTCTCTGCAGGCTCATCTGCATTGGGCTCCCTTGTACAGCCCCTTTAAACAGGGCTGCTTAAGAGAGGCCAAAGCTGGCTGGCTTCTCCTTGCCCCTCAACTGTTGGTTTAAATGGCTGGGAGCCATTTATCCCTGCTTTCTGTTCCCTGTGAAAAGCCTCAGGGAGTCCCCTGAGAAAAGCCAAGGGGAGTGGTGGTTTAAACAGCTCTGAGCCATTTAAACTAAACAGCTGAGTAGCAAAGAGATCTCAGCTGCTCAGATGTTTCTCGTGAAGAGCCATGAGCCACCACAAAATGCTCCAAAATTTGTGGAAGTTTATCAGGTCATGAACTTAACTTCAGAACCACGAACCAGCCAAAATTTATCATGAAGTTTAGTTCATCAGCTGGTTCATGTCCATCCCTTCTCTAAAGATATTTCACCATTATTTGAGCATACAATTGGTCAAATCATTGTTCACTGGTCAAATACTAGGCTCAACTTAAGGTATTAGCTATTGCATTCAAAACTCTTCATGACCTTGACTCATCTTATTCGCAAGACTGCCTCTCTCTCTATGCTCTGCCGCAACATCTTTGCTCAAGTCAGCAGGGACTTCTGTAGGTTGGATAAATTATTAGAGACTGTTGTCTATACTGCTGTCAGCTAGTTTGGTGTAATGGTTAAGGGTGTGGACTCTTATCTGGGATAACCAGGTTTAATTCCCCACTCCTCTACATGCACCTGCTGATATGACCATGAGTCAGTCACAAGTTCTCACAGAGCTGTTCCTCTCAAGAGCACTTCTTAAAAGAGCTCTCTCTTGTTATGCCAGTAAAGGTTCTCTGACTGACTGTGAAAGAGCTCTCTTAGCTCCACCTATCTCACAGGGTGCCTATTGTGGGGAGGGGAAGGGAAAGAAGATTGTAAGTTGCTCTGAGACTCCTTCAGGTAGTGAAGGTGGAGCATAAATCCAATCTCTTCCTCCTCCTTCTCCTACCACTTTTGTAATTTCTGTACCACTTAATGTGTCATGTATATACTTATGCTATACTTCAGTTCTTTCTGGTGGTTTCAGACTTAGAACTAGACATATATTTTTCTTTCTAGTAGACAAACCAAGAAGCTGGCTATCAGTAGGGCAGCTTAATGGGGTCAATCATAATTAAGGGGTTTCTATATATTTGGGAACCAGAAAAGTAAATTAAAAAGTGACTTTGTAAATTTAAAATGCCTGCCCTTATATTTCATTACAGCTGCAACAGAGATGTGACTTTCCCTCCAAACAGTTGTCTTTTCCCATCACATTTGTAAGCAGAACCCAACATTTTGATTTCTAAACAGAGGACAGTCCATCAGCACAGTACACAGCAGGAAAAGTAGACACTTCAACAATGTGTGATAAGGTCTGAGGTGAGGTGGAGTTCTTGCAGAGAATCTTCTTATGAAAACAGAAGGGTTACACAAATGTCCCTGTTTTATCTGTGAAATTCTGGATGATGAGAAAGCCCTCAAGCACACACGGGTCTGAAGACAACCAGAGATATACATAACTGACTTGCTTCCTTTAGTTTAGCAATGCTCCTGTTCAAATGATTTAAAAAAATGACGACAGGAATAGCTGACATTACACGTGGGTAACTTACTGCTTTACTTTTGAGAAAAAGCTATTTGGTGGAGTATATCTTTTATTTTCTGAACTTTTGTCCATCAAGATTGAGCAAGTGCTGAAAACCATGCAAGAAAAAAATGTCAGTACATTTCATGAAACTTTCAGTCTTTCTGTCTGTGCATAAAACAACATCAAGGAATATAGGAGAATGTGCTATTTTTCCAGGGTCATAGCCATTGCTTCTTCAGTGTCAATCATTCCCTTTAGCAATCCACTACTCATGCCAATCATCCTTTTCTGACAACACACATACTGCTGCCTGTATCATGTGGATGTTTATTTTTGTGCTTTTATTTACCCAGGAAAGCTAGATGTTTCCCTTATGACATGGATCCTTTTTTATTCAAAGCAGATTTCTTTTCTTTTTTTTTTTTTTTAATGAAATCAAATAGCAGTGTGGTGCTTGGCTCAATGGAATAATGTTTCAAGTTTTTTTTAATTAAAAAAATTAAATGCTTAATGAGGATTGTAAATATTATGGCTAATATTTGAATTTTTTAAAAAAAAGATCTTAGGAGATTAATATAATTGAATAGACTATTCAAAATGAGAGGACTGCTGAGCAAATAGAATATATTTCTCCTTGGAATGGAAATATATTTTTTAAAATCCATTAATTTTATTGCTTTGTAATTATGTGTCATTTGCAAAGGTGGGGGGCTGAATGGATCATAATCTGTTCAGTTTTCCAGTTCTTGTGAGGTCTGAACACTGCTTTTGTTTTCAATTTAAGCATCCAAATAAATGGTTGATATAATTCTGACTCCAGCAGGGATAATGCAATATCTCCTGTAGACTTTTCAGCCATATTTGAAGCACCGTGTCATTTAAAGGCTTGGTGAATATTATCTTCATATACTACCGACACAGGTTGGAAATGGTTGTGGACAATCATTGTGGTCCAGAGCAACTAGGGGATCAAATAAATGTCTAATGAGGGTAATGGAACTAACCCTAAGCCTGAGCATCAGTTATCAAAGGCCACAGGGAAGACCCTTCGGCAAACATTATGCTTACAGTTTGGGATGTATCCCATTACAAATACTTCGGAATTTTATTAATTTGCATTTACTGACAACTTCACTTACCCAGTAACTGGGCCCATGTTGACTAGATGTATATTGTCTTGCCATCTTATGAAATCCCCTCTGATACTTTCCCAGACCATGGTAGACCAAGGTAGCCTGATCTTGTTAGATCTTAGAAGCTAAGGAGGATCAGCCTTAGCAAGTATTTGGATGGGAGACTTCCAAGGAATACCAGGATTGTGATGCAGAGGCAGGCAATGGCAAATCACCTCTGAATGTCTCTTACCTTGAAAATCTCACAGGTTTGCCATAAGTCAACTGTGATTTGACAGTACTTTCTACCACCAATACTTGCATCTCACACTTTCTCTTCTCTTCTCTTCTCTCTCTCTTTCACACACACACACACAACTGTAGAAAATAGTATGTCTAGCCTATAATATGCTTTCATGAAAAGAGAAGCTGAGGTGGTGTGGGTCAAATAGAGGATAATAAAGGGGTCTTAATAGGAGGCAGGTGGGCTTTTCTTAGTGTTGCAAGATATTCGGAGGAAAAGCACACTGTTGAAAACCACCACTATCTCTCTATCTAGGGGAGCTTTCTGTACAATCACATGCAGCAGTTACTATAGAAACCAAATTTTAAACATCAGAAGACTTGTGCCTGAACCTTGATTGGTGACTTCTTATCCCAGATTTTATTTTCTCGCTTTCCTTTTTATAGTGTCACAATGTTCTTGAAAAGAGTCCTTGTGAAGAGCACAATGAGACAACAGATAAGGCATTGTGAGTTCAGCAGCTTACATACAGGCAGAGTGGTTTTGAAGAACAAGCTAATGAATCACTGCAAACAACAACTTTCTATGCCATGTTTCATGAGAGGCTTTGGGTGTTAACATGGTTAATTAAGCCTCAGGATAGCCTGATATCATCTCTTCCCCCACCCCCATTCCGTGTTATGCCCTTTGGAAACTGGAGCTGTATAAATGAAAATAAAGAAATAATTTGTCCCACTTCAATGGGTCTGATGCCCATATGTGTACTTGGATCAAGAGCAGTTTGCAGGAGCATTTGCTGTGCCTACACAATACAGATGATGCCTCAGTCCTGAAGAGAACAAGGTCCTCCCAGGCTTGAGTAAAGCTCCTGTGTACTCAGTAAAATATCGTGGAGCTCTGAATTACGGCCATCTATTTTGATAACTGCTAAGCACATTTGCCCTGACCTGGATACCCCAGGCTAGCCCAATCTCATCAGATCTCAGAGACGAAGCAGGGTCAGTCCTAGTTAGTATTAGGCAGGGCTTTTTTTGAGCAGGAATGCACAGGAATGCAGTTTCAGCTGCTTTAGTGTCGGGGTGTGTGGCCTAATATGCAAATGAGATCCTGCTGCGATTTTTCTACAGAAAAAGCTCTGGTTAATATTAGGATTAGAAACCCCCAAGGAATACCAGGATTGCTACACAGAGGAGGCAATGGCAAACCATCTCTAAGCATCTCTTGTCTTGAAAAACCTACAAGGTCACCATATGTCAGTGACTTGATGGCAAAAAAAAAATCACATTATAATGCACTATATGTGCAATGTGATACACCTGGGGTTGCCTATGGTGACTTCAACTGATTGGCAGCTGATTATTCTTAGATTTAGCTTACAACCCACCCTCCCTGTAAGAGGGCTCAGGATGGGTTACAAGACAGAGTTGACATCCTTTAAAATGATTAACTAATACAAATAGTTTAACACTCAATTAAAACAATTCAATAATAGTTTAAATAAATATCTAAAACATTTAACATCTATACCAACTCTTGGTTCCAGTGGTGCTGGATATACAATACTAATGTGGGCAATGGTATCATAACTTCTATTATAGACAGTTCATGTTGGCAGTTCAGGGGAGGCCAAATAGCTGGACATTGGGTGTCCTCCACCTCAGCCAAAGGCCTAGTTGAACAGCTCCATTTCACAGGCCCTGCAGCCTTTGTAGAACAAAGATAAATCATATTTTGCCAACACAAAACTTCACTGGCTCCAAGTCCGTTTCTAGGCATGTTTGAAAGACATGTATTTGACTAGATTCAGTTTATAGAATTTGTAAAAAAACCCTCCCTCCCATTCTTGTGGCAGTCCCCTCCAGAGGAGTTTAGGAAGGCTACTTTTCCAGCTTAGGAGGAGATATGAACAAGTATTTTTGTTCAGAGCAACTTTTGCATAATTTGTCCATTGGATATTCTATGCATTTTTTAAAAAAATTGTGACTAGATTTTAACACCTGAAGAAGAGTAGGTTTTTATATCTAACTTTTATCGACCTTAAGGAGTCTCACAGTGCTTTATAATCATCTTTCCCCTCCTCTCCCCACAACAGGCACTTTGTGAGGTAGGTGGGGCTGAGAGAGTCTTGAGGGAACTGTGACTTTACCGAGGTCACCCAGCAGGCTTCATGTGCAGGAATGGGGAATCAAATCCAGTTCTCTCAATCAGAGTCCACTGCTCTTAAGCACTACAATATGATGGGGGGGGGGGGTTTGCATGATTTTTTTTTCCTAATGAAGACTTAATTTTGAACCTGGTTCTTCACAACAGTGTTTATAACTGCTTTGGATAAATATTCTTGAACTGCTAGGAAGGCAGTCTATAGATTGATTGATTGATCTGATTTGATTTGTATCCTGCCCTCCTCGCCGAAACAGGCTCAGGGTGGCTCACATTAAACCTTATAAAACAATTAGATAAAACAATGGTAGGTGCTATTTGATCAAATATATTTGATGTATTAATGATGGCGGATACTACCAACTCCATCGAGGTTAAAATTTTATTATTCAAGTATTTCTTCTGGATGTCCTATAAGAAAAAGATGTGTAATAAATAATATAGTTTATAATAAACAATAAAGTTTGAAGTAGCTTTAGGCAAAGAAATAGTGACAAACCTATCCAAAGCACTTGCATAGTATCACCTTTTAGAGCTTTGTCCTGATCTTAACTGGTCTGGGTAGGCTAGGAACATCCTAAATTACATGCTGTAGCATGTATATCTTCCTATGATTCCTTAGAGCATTCATTTTTCAATATGATATATCTTTGGCCAATATCTTTCTGCTATTTAGTTCCCCCTTCTCTAATCAAGCAGCTTCCCCCTGTTAAATTTATGGGGAGAATGACTGAACGGGAGCTATTTTGAGAAAAGCATTCTGTCTCATTAGTTCAGTTACTTCAAACCGTTTGAATGGTTTCAGGTCAAGTAAAGACAGCTGTATGGACCACTTGATAACCTCTGTGACTTTGCTCAGGGTTCTGTGCAAATTGAAGGACTGAGAGACATTTCTCCCTCCTCTTGTTTCTCAAGGGTTTTCCTCCTCAGAGTCTTGCTTTGAAGTTCTGTTTTTTTCCAGGTCAAGCCTAAGGAACTGGAAACAAAATTCAACCCAAACTGTAGGAATGCCCATAGGGAGAAGTAAATGGAAGGTCTGCACCATTTTTTGAAAAAGTTATTTCCATCCTTTAGAGAAATGCTTAGAGCTGAGGTTTTCAAACTGCCTACCTTCAGGCAACCCTTGCCAAATTAACATATTGGCAGTGGGCCACCAGTGTATCTGCCATGGAATCCTCGTGTGTTTCAGAGGATGCTAGGGATGTCTCAGGGGGCATGTGAGCACAGAATATCAGAACCACAATAATCCCCTGTGTTTTTTTAGAATGTACTTTAGGCTATGCACTGCAGTGCAACGTTTATTTAAAACATTGTTATGCACCTTTCCACCCAATAGGGTCCCCAAGGTAGTGAACTCTTTACAGTGCCATCACCCAAATCCATTTTCTTTACTCTAGCTAGGCACTCTCAAAAATTTGGAAAACCATTATCAGCTTCTGCTCAGTACTTGAAAAAGAAATGTGAGGGCAGTATGTCAGAGCAGGATCTGGGAGATCACAACACAATTTGTTGCATGTGAATCTGACATATTTTAATCCTAAAATAACACCAAATATAGGTAATACCTGTTCATTCTCATAAATGGAGATGAATGCGTATCCACAGTTATTAATATTGATGGTGCTTTAAATGGTATTTTTCCAAGTTGGCTTCTTTCTGTGTGGCCTTTTTTCTGTATGGGCTTTTTCCCATGTGGGCATTTTTCCATGTGGGTATTTTTCCACATGGACTTTTTTCCTGTGAGCATTTATGACCATGTGGTTTTTCTGTGAGTTTTTTTTTCTGTAGGCTTTTTTCATGGAACAAATTTTGGCAGATGTTTTGGAAGCCATATGCCATTTCTCAGATAAATGAAGTGTTAAAATTTATGGAGTCACCAATCATTCCATTCACGTACCTAAATGAGAAAATTGCTAACATTATGTAACTTCATCAAAGACTTCTTTTATTGGAGCTGGAGACAATATGCAGAAGTTGTAAGAACATACATGGACTGCTGCTTCCCCACTAGCTGTATATATAAAAGAAACCAAACTTTCTGAGATGTGTCTAACTGAGAAGTGATTAATCCACACTGCACCCTTTTCCCCAAGCCTATCAGCTAATACAGCACTAGTTCGCTTTGCATATCTTCATATACTTTAACTTCATCATTGCACATGACAGACCTAATCAAGAGCCTGTTCCCATAATTTCCGCTCTCAATGCAGGTTCTTTTTCTTTTGCTGTTTAGTATGGATTACTTTGCCTTCCCCAGCAGAATACTGAGGTAGGAACAGGAATTAAATTCGGCAGCATTCCCTTTCAAGTGCAGGATCACTGGGTTAATCTCTACATGAAACAGTTTGGTTACCAAATGGAAGAATCTGTCGCAAGGCTGTGGCTAGCAATGGCAGCATGTTTTAAGGGATTTAGTGTGACACACTTTGGAAGAGTTACTTTGTAAGGCCTCTGTGCGCTTGACATGGAAAGGAATCACCTTGCTCTCTAATTGCAGACTAGCCTCCTTTTGGGTAGAGGTGCAACAGAAATGTTGAAGCAATTGGTCTGATTTTTGTTGGGGGTGGGGTGAGACCTAGCGACCTGGAGACCAGGTTCCTTGTGGACTTAACCCTGCTAAGAGGTGGCTTTGAGGGTAGGTTTCTAACTAACTTTTTGGACTGGTGGTTTGAACCCTGAACTGTATTTGTTTTTTATGGTAGTGGTTCTTCCTCTAGCAGAAGAGCCATTTCTATTAGAAGAAAGCTCCTTAGGTGGGAAGAATGTTTCAGCCTTTGTTGAGCAGAGTGGTCAGATATAAGTCTCTACTCATGCACATAAATGATTTTTATCCATAATCAGGAAAGTAGATCTACCTCTTCAAGGTTTTGTGAATGCTATGAAATGGCTTGCTTGTAATGGTTTGACAAGATCTTTACATCTGCTCAGAATTTCACTAGAAAGAAAAAAAAATGTGCATAGCTTAAGGACTTCTCCTTAAGAACATTTCTAGCTGTTACAACATGAATGAACTTCAGATGTAGTAGGGTTAGTACAGGGCAATTCTAGTCATGTGGAAGGGCAGCAAAAGGGTGGGGGAAGGCAGGAAAGGAATTAAGCAAGGATGCACAAACATTTGTCAGTTCTGCTCAAGAAACTCTCCTTCATGTTCCCCCTTGTTCTTTCTCCAAAAATGTGAATGTGAATTATTCTTTTACTATGCTTGTTTTATACTTTTAAAATGAATCTTTTTTCATAGGTTTTATACCATATGTTTCTTAATTGATTAAAATTACTTTGTGTAACTTTGTAAAGTGTTAAAATTAGTTCAATAATTTCCATTGTCCCTTTACCAGAACTGTGAATGGGGTAACATTTTCCCTCATATTTTACAAAACAATTTCTACTGACACTGATCTACTCTCAGTATCATGGAATGTTATTTCTGTTATGCTAACAGAGGGCGTTTTTGCACTGACCTTAATCGGCAGCGACGTCCCTCTTCACCGCGCAGGATCTGTGCGGATTTCGCACCCATTGCTGTGGAGCACCCGGAAGAGCCGCAAAGTCCCGTGGCTTTTGCAGCGCAAATGGAAACTGGTTTGGCAGTGAAGAGAGACGTCGCTGCCAATTAAGGTCAGTGCGAAAACGCCCTGAGTTTCTCTCCCTTGTGACTTTTATGCCATTCTTTCAACCTACTTCAATTTATCTTTGGAACTTCTTTGTGAGGCAGGGTTTCAAGTCCTACCTTGATATTTGCGGAGGGCTCTGTCCAAATGTGATTTGCTCATGTGGCACGATGACATCACCCAGAAGTGACATCGTTATACTGGGGATACGCTAAGATTTGGGTAAAAACTCTACGGTGCCATAGAGTTTTCCCTCAAATGCTAGAACATCCCCAGTGTGATGTGCCCAGCATGATGATGTCATTTCTGGGTGATCATTGTGTCAGGTACATTGTGCACCAACAGAGCTCTTTGGGGGCAGGGATCCCCTGCCAGCCAGCCTCATGTTAGCGGGTTGGGGGCTCCCAAATCAGGGAACCCTGTCCCCAGTGGGAGCTTTGCAGCCTTATTGTGTGGTACTTATTAAACAGGCTTAAAACTGATTAATATAATCCTTCTTTTAAGAAAATTAGTCAGAAGTTACAGATGTTGCAAATTGTTCTTGCCTTGAAAAAGCCATTTATGAAAACCATATCTACATTAAGAAACCTCAGATGAAAGAATATAAAAAATTAAAACAAATTCAAGGCTGTTCTTTCTTCATACTCACAGACAAGTACCCCTCCTTCCCTTCATTTGGGAGAACCATTAGAGGGTTATCTCTGAACAATCAGCATCCAATGACCAAATCTAACCATTTAAGCCATATTCTAACAAAGACCAATTAGCCAACATTTGCAGATAAGGCTTGGACCCACTGGAGCATTTCTATGGACAGTAGAATTTCTGTCTTCTCTCTAACAGTGACCCATCCCTCACCGTGTACTTTTTCAGAGGAACACCATTTTGGGGTCTTTGGGAAGACAAAAGGAGAGAACTGGCAACCAAGTCCCAAAAGAAACAAAGACAGTGAAGGAATGGGGGAATCAACAATATTTTCAACGTCAAAAAAGAAGAAAAGTCAAACAAGAACCCAAAGTTTGTCTTCCTCTCAGGTCTTGTTTGTGAACTTAACATGTTCAGTGATCAAGGATCCATTCTGTGGCATATAAAAGCCCATTTGAAACAATGTATTTTGTTCTGGGTCAATGAATCTGAGAATATCTTTGACATCCCTAGGAACAATGAATGATTGGTCAGCCCAATAGACAACAATTTTGAGTTTGGAATTAAAGCTAGGTCTTTGAAGTGCTATATGGAAGGATACTTTACACCTCTTCAAAGAAATGGTGTTTAAAGCAACACCTACTTTCAACCTGCCAGCCACAATATCCAGCTAGCAGGACTTTCATCATAACCAGTATGAACTCTGTGGGGATGGCTGCTTATTGGAACACTTCAGGAAGTACTCAAACGTTAGCAAATGAAGCTGTCAGTAAAGTCACTGATTGTGATTGATGAATCTCCTCTCTTCAGTTTACATTCACTTTTTGCAAGTGCTCAAAATAAAGTTCATGTTTTTTGCAGGTGCCAGCATAGAAGCTTGCAAAAATCATGTGTAGGCTCCGTACACACACACACACACACACACACGGTCCTTTTTCACCCCACTCTATCCTTGGTTGTTAGCTCCTATTTACTAGTCTCTAAAAACAACAAACACAAAGAAGATAGTCTGAGATGAGCTGAAGACTGAGACGTTCATAGCATTATTGCCACAATGATGCTGTATTTACTGTAAGCCATGCTGAGTTTTTGTGATGACTGGATGAAAATGCACTAAATTAATGGTGTTTAATTGTGCTTGCATTGATGCTGCACATGCTGTGCATGCAGTATTGACCCAAGCAGGGCCGGCGCTGGGGGTTCTGCTGTCCCAGGCAGAGTCCCAGCCCCTACCCCCAACTTCCAGTGGTGGGGGGAGGCGTAGCAGCAGGCTGCTTGGAGTCTAACTCCAAGTGCGCCTGCTGCCAGGCTCCTCCAATTTCACCTATCTTTCCTGGGTCCCAGGAGGGCTGAGCAGGGTCATGGCAGGAGCAGGCCCCAGGAAGCCTTGGTGGGGTTGGGCTGGCAGCGGGCATGCTCACTGCTGATGTGTCCTGCCAACTCCACTCAGTCTTCCCAGGGGCTGGGAAGACTGGGCAAGTTTGGGGGTAGCCATCTTTGTGGCTATTATAATGCGAAAGCAACCAGGTGGTGCCAGGCTCTGAGGAACACACTGTGCAGATGCCACTCACTTTCACATTTCCCTGGTCTGTAACAGACCCAGGGAAAGTAAAAGTGGCAGGCAGTATGTGTGCTCCATGGAGCTTGCTTTCCATTGGGGAAGGCAGGCTCCAAGGAGCACACATGCTGTGTATAGGGAGAGGGGGCGCCTGGCAGTGCCCTACAGGCCAGGTGGTGCCTTAGGTGACCACCTACTTGGCCTACTCCTACACGCTGGCTGTGGACCAGAGAACTTCTATAGGTGCCTTGAATTTACTTTTACAATTCTTCACAAACAGAGGGAAAACAGAAATGATTTTAAGTTTCCCACCTCTGTGGTTGTGACTTGAAAATCTTTTTTTGTTCTTTATTTCTCCTTTGCGCAAAACCAATGTTTGATTTTCTGTTTTAATGTTTTGCATTCCTTGCACTGTGTTTTTCTCTAAAACAAATGTATATTTCAACATTATTTGTGCATCAATAGATCAGTGCTATCTATCACATTTTTATCTTCTCCTTTCCTCCAAGGAGTTCAAGGCAATCATATACCTGGCTCATCATTCCTTCAGCTTATTCTCAAAACAACCCTGCAAGATAGTTTAGGCTGAGAAATGGTGAATATCCCAAAAACCAGTAAGCTTCATGGGTCTTCAGTGCTTCTAGTTACAGTACTCTCAACAGTACATCATAGTGGCCTTTTCATGTGTAATTATCCATACATATCAGTACTGTATACAATGCAATGTATGTTTGTGAGAGGCGTGAGAAGTGCTGGCTGCCTCAGGGAAGGATGGCCATAGACATGTAGCTAGATGTGGATGAGCAGGATACTAGAGTGGAGAAGGGAGGAACTGAGCCCAGTGGCTGGACCATCCCCATCTGGGCCTCTCATTATGGTGCTCCCTGCTTGTTCTGTCTTTGTGTCTGACTGTCTGTCTCTGGTTGGAGGCTGAAAGAGTTTAAGTAGGTTCTTTCAGCATTGCATGGTCCAGCCCCTATTGTTTGGGCCAGCTTGCTCTTGGGGGCTTCCCCCACCTCCTTCCAGCTGGAACCTCACCCTGTCATCTCCACTCAACCAATCATTTCTCTTGCTGGATCACCACCCCTTGTCTGGGTTAGACCTGTGCATTCCTGCCAACCAGCTGGGCACAGAAGCATGATTAACACAGTCCCCCCTGCCAGCCAAATCCTTGCCAGCCAGCTGAGCTATGGGAAAGATGCCAGCCAGCTATCATCGAGTGATGTCCTTGCCAATTGGGAATGAACCCCTGGGACAGCCCAACATGGGAATGTTACTATGATAAGTGGAGACATTGACCTGGATGGGAAGGTAATGGGACACCTTGCCTACTCCTGAACAAATGTATACAATGCAATGTATACAGCACATATAAATATTGTTAACTTGCATTCACAGTACAGCCAAATTAATGAAAACCACCAGTGAGAAGTGGAGAACTGTTGATAAAACTATATGTAAGTATGACAATTAATTTGTTAGGGAAGATTTCCTCATTCCCCCCCCCCAAAAAAAACCCTCCCCAGTTATTCTATAAAAAATGCAAGCTTTTATTAAGTGCAAACCTTTAGTTGAGACCGCATGGCTCTGTATCAAAATAGCCCTTCTGTAAGTGAATGGAGAAAGAAAGTAGTGTTGAGACCTATGCTGCTTTTAGCAGAGAGATCAGATTTCCATTAATACATACTTCTGAGAGTTTACATAAATGAATAACCTTAGAATTATGTTCTGAATGGCAAGGTGACAGTTTGCAATTATGGGTGCATTATGTTGTTAAATAAACTAGGAATTAATGTGTGGGAAGAAATGCCAGGCCAGGTGAAGTGTTACTCCAACTGCTGTGATTGCTTCAGAGTGCTCCAGTGAAAGCCGGTGCCGACTGTTTATAATTCTAATGCTGTTTTCTTTCTCTTCTGAATTGGTGAATGTTCCCCCCCACCACCAGCAGTTTTAAACTTAAGACCCACTGATGCAACTGTTCGACCTTTACCACGGCATTCTGACTTTTCATCTTGGAAGGTATTCAGTTGGATCTTATCAGAGCTCAAGGGAAAGGAGCTCATGGAGAGATCTTTCCAAACTTTCTCTTTCCCCAGCAGCCCCACCCCATCCCCCGAAGTCGAAAAAGGGGAAATTGGTCAGTGAGGGGTGATTCAGTTTGTGCTGGAAAATTTAGAGGAAGCACCCAATATACAGTTTAAAACCAGAAGATCATGATGGGGGTAGGGGCTGGATAGAAGATGGAAATAGGATTAGACCATGATAGGGTTGCCAGGCCTCTTCTGATCACTGGTGGGGTGGGTGGGGAGTGGGTTTGCAAAATCCTGCTCGGAAAACTCCTAAAAATTTGGAAATGGAGCCTAGGAAGGACAGGGACTTCAGTGGGATACAATGCTATGGAGTCCACATTCCAAGGTATTAATTTTCTCCAAGGAAACTGATCTCTGTAGATGAGCTGTGATTACAGAGATTCCTTGTGCCATAATAAATTATGAGATCTAATATTATACCTGTCTTTCCACGCCCCTTTAACAATTCCCCTATTAAGTCTCCCTGGGATTGCAAAATGCATAGTTAAAAACAGAGCCATCTTGATTTGCATCAGATTTTCCTATACAAATTGGCTTTAATGTTCACCACCTAATTAAGTGCCTGTTTTAGCCCCCATAATTGAATTTTTTTTCAGAATAAGGATGATGGAGCCAAGTTTCACAGTCATCCTTACTACATTTCTACTTTTAAAAAAAGCTTGATCTTTTTGTGAGCCTGAATGGCAGAAAAGAAAATCTGAGCTTGATCCCATAATCTCCATTGGGAGGGAGCAGAAAATGGAATGGAGTGAAAGGAGCTACTGTTGAAAATCTTTCAGAAAATATAGTAAAGTTACATGGCCACAGGGGAGCAAGCTGCAACTATCTCTTAAGACCTCTTCTGTGCAATAATGCCACAATACATGAGTATTATTTAAAACCAGAGAGATGTCAGCTAATAATGGGAATTTTCAGATCTGCAGCATGGCACAGGTTATGAATGTGAACCGGGAAAGAACTGACCTACTGGCTTCTGATGTCACAATGGCCTTTGACTCTTCATTGAGAGAACACTTTTATTAGCTTCCCCAAAGGGGAAGTGGCATTTGGCCCTTCCAAGCAAAATGATCAGCATTTGTCTCCCATCCAGCTTTCTGATTTTTTTGGGGGTGGTGGTGGTGGGGGGAAGCAGGTGAACAGACACCAATGTGTTACTGAATGTCTACTAGTCTATAAACAATATCTTTAAAACCACAATTGGAAAGTATGCAATTTATATGAACAAGTAAAGAGGGGTGACTCTAATAACATTTACACCTACCGCCCCTCTAATTTCTACTCTTTATGTAGCTTGTGTTCTTATAGTTGGAATGTTTGAACATGTCATGTTTTGGTTCATATCTTTGTTTATTATCTTGTTAATTCTCTTCCTGTCTGCTTAAAATGTAGTGTTTAGTTTGTTTGGTTTGGAACAAAAGCTAACAGCAAGAAAATGCTATGACATATATAAAATCATGTAAAGAAATGTTTCCTGATGGAAAAAAAATATTCAAAAATGAATACAAAGCAGAAAGAGCCAGTTTTCATTACGTTCATTTGACTCTGGTGCAACATAGGATTTGAATTCTATTCTCAAGGGAAAAGTCTTTTGTAGCAGCTTGGGGAAGATTGGACTGCAGGGGAGATGCTTGTTGGGAAACATTAAATGATTTCAGTTATTGATAAGGAAATCTAAAAAAAAATCATTCAGCTTTTTTCAATATTCCCTGGATATTTTATCCAAAGAGTAGCCTCCAACTTTGCTATGACTTTTGTTTTGGATGAAAGTGAATGGTATTCTTGGGACCTGATGTCTATTTTTTTTTTCTGAGAAACTGAAAGAGTTTTGCTGAAACTCTTCTGACTCCACTCAGAATTCATCAGCCAGTTACCCCAGGAAGAACCTCCCATTTTTGCTCCAATTTCACTTTAGAGGAAATGTTGGGTGTCAGCTCTCTGGAATTCCACAAAGTAATGCTATTGCATCTAGGGTTAGTTGTAAATTCTTACATACATTATAGCAAAGAAGACGGGAGATAGGAGGAAAATTCCAGCCTCCCTCTTCCACTCCTTAGCTGTTTCACCTTTCAAAAAGAGCTACTTGTGAACTGTCAGTGAACATTAATCCCAGTATGACTATTTCCCTGCGTTTCTCCTCCAGCACCCAAAAACTTCTGGAAAATGTTGGGGAGGGGGAGCTTTGCAACCCAAATTCCATGATACGTGAGGAGGATGTGTTGAAGAGGGGGAATTGTGAAACCTCCCTCTTGTACCAGCAGAATGCTTGCTCCTCTGTCCCTCCAATACTGGTAGAAAAGAAAGCCAGTAGTGATTCTGCCCAATTTCCCCATCTTTACTTTGCCCTATGCTATTTTATCCATGAGGCTCCTCTGCCTCCCCTCCTGATTTTAGGAAGTAGAGGAGCCTCATAGATAAAATAGCATAGGAAAGGGGGAAGACAGGGTAAGTTCTGAGCGCCTTCCTTATGACAGTATAGTGGTTAAGAGTGGTAGACTGTAATCTGGAGAACTGGGTTTGATTCCCCACTGCTCCTCCACTTGAAGCTTGCTGGGTGACCTTGGGCCAGTCACAGTTCTCTCAGATCTCTCAGCCCCACATACCTCGCAAGGTGTTTGTTGTGGGGAGAGGAAGGGAAGGAGATTGTCAGTTGCATTGAGACTCCTTAAGGTAGAGGAAATTTATATATATATATATATATATATATATATATATATATATATATATAATTGTTTTTATGCTTTATAGGATTCCGCCCTATATGAAGTACTCCTTTTTGCATGTGATTTTCCCACTAGAACAAACATTTGGAAGCCAGAATTAGCAGCTGTATAATAATCTACTTTGATCAGAACAACTGACTGAAAATATACAGGTTTTAACAGCAGCTCAAAACATGACCTATTTAGCCCCCAGCTATCTAATACCACTGGTAGCTGCTGTCCTGGAGAGGAGCTGAGGGAAAAAGCCTTTTAAAAAATCCTTCTAAACTCTGCTACCTGAGAATCTTATAACTGGAGGTGCCACTGAGCTTGTAAGTAATATGCATGCTGTCAAAAGCACTATAGAACTAGAATGCTGTCATTTTCTCTATGCTGTATTTTATTACTGCCAGTTGCAGATGGTATCTGGATTCCCAGCTCAGCTGACACCCTTTATCGTACTATGGGTGCATGCCAGATAGCATTTAAAGGTGTTTCCCCCCCACACATGCTCCTTATGATGGAGTGCTAAAGCACCAGGATTTTGTAGAGGCTGTAAAATATATTTCATTCTAGTGCAAGACTATTAATCATTAAAGCTTTCTCTAGCCATTTGCAATGCCAAGCTCCGAATTTGAAACATGAGGTCTTAAGATGACACCTGTGCACTGTGGAATAGTCTGCGGGAGATTTCAGGTGTGTTGAGGGGGAAAACTTGATCTGTGATTACCCTAGACTGCCACATTTGTCTGTTAGCTTTAAAGGTTCTTTTAATCACAGGCCATAGACTCATCTTTGATGTGCAAGGTTTTCTTTTCATCCCTGTTCCAAAAGTCTCTTCTCTGCCTTTCCTCAATGCCAAAAATGTTAATTTTCAGAGTGACTGTAACTGGAAAAAAATACAATCCATGCTATAAAATGTGTAGCCAAAATATTATATTGATGCAGCTGGGGGCTTCTTCTTTGTGGAATCTGTCCATCACTATTCAATCATTTATTATCTCTTAGGAGTTATTTATTTAGTTTATTATAATATTTATACCTTGCTTTTCCCTTGCTACTCAAGCTGGTTTGCTTATAATTTTAGATTAAAAGCAGGTAGATACAAACAACGACAATTACCTTCCCTCCCTAAGAAAATGCCTGCCGCTTAAACCTCATTAAATGCCCTCACAATTCCAACAGCCTTACAAAACCTTCTAAAAACTTCTTCTTCTAAAAAAAAGAGGATTTGAACTTAGGTGGATGCTACTGCAGAGACCAAAATGGGCTGTAATAGATACCAAGCAGGTCACCTTAAGTGGGAGAGCAGCTAGAAGGTGGCAAATTAGACCATGATTTGTAACAACAGCAAGATTGCTGTGTTCTGAAGCCATTGTAGTTTCTGGGTGGTCTTTAAGGACAGCCCAAGATACAGCATGCTATAGTAGTCCAACCATTAGGTTACAAAGCTTGGATTATCATGGCCATCTTAGTGGGTTTAAGAAAGGAGAAAGTGAGCATGCCAGATTGTTATGGCTAAAGAATGGAGTCTTACTTTTTCCTGACAATTGCATTCACTCTTCCTTGTATGTTTCTGGATCTGCTCCATCTTGTCAATTAACTTAAAATGTGCAAGTTTACAGCAGGAGAAATGGTTGTTTGCCCTTTCCTTGGGCTCCACGGTCATTCTGCTAGCAAAAGTGTCTTGGGCTGGAAGCTTGAAGCCTTTCCTCCTTCCTTGTAACATTTGGAGCTGCTTAGAGCAACACAACACTTCCCAGGTGAATTACACCAATCCTATGTCTGATAAATCTGACAAGTCAGCTTGGGCACCAGTGTCCCAATTTGTATCACAATCACCTTGTGTTTTGGCCCTAAATGTTGTTGTTAATAATATTAATGTGCATAAGTTGAAGGGTTCCTTCACATAGTCAGTATATGAGTTTCATATGTTAAATGTTGAGATTTGCTGGTCTATTAAGTAAAAAAACTATGGCACAATTTGATTTATTGAAAGCAAAATCCCTAAAAGTATGCATATCTGTTTTGGGGATCTTCATTAGAAATAAAGAAAACAATTCCTAATGAAGATATAAGAGTTAGGAAAGACCACTTACGATCCCTTGCCCCACCCCCCAAAAAACCCCCCTCTCTTGGGGATTGAGAGACCATTGGGAATGAAATGGGATTCCTTATGAGGGAACGGTACTAGGAAAGCAGAATACGTGGAAACCTCTTTTTCTCCTGGTATTTTTTCATGAGCTCTCCATCCCCAACTAGTGGCCAGGAGCAACCTGGCACATGTACTTATAGCATTCATGCAAGAGTTTCACAAGATGGGAGGGCTGATTTCTAAGTAACCATTCCCTCTTTCCACTGACACTGCCTGCATTGCATATGACATTATTGTCAAGGGTCACCCACTCAGGATTGACTTCTCTGGGGGACAGCAGTGGGCTGCAGTGGGAAGAAGATATCAGAAAAATATCACTTCCACAAGCACTCACAAAAGCATTACACTTGTAATCAGTGGGTTGCATCTAAACAAAGGCAATTCTAAGATGGAAAATATCATGTTGAAATTGCTGATTTTTTTAAAGTGGCACCTTTGAATTTAGTAGCATTAAATTTTGCTGTTTTCTTTGGATTTTGTTTTAAAAGCTTATACAGAATCTCACGTTTCCATGTTGGCTAATCCGCAAAGATCTTAGTACAGCACTTTAATCTTACATCAAAGGACTCATCACTAATTTAACTCCTTTAGCATGGGCATTAGGTATACATTTTCTTCTCTAATCTGACACAAGACAGTTTATAGAAGCAGATAATTGAGCAGAATTAAACAATTATATTAAAATTATATTAATCATAGATATTGACCATGCCATTAGAAACTATTGGAAAGAGGAAGAAGGCAGCCATGCATGTCTCCATAGTCCCTTGGCTCCAGCTGTGGATTCCTGCCTCCAGTTTTTATTCTTTTAACAATTTTACTTTTTAATGAAGACTTAAACATTTCAATGAGTTTAGATGCATGTAACTGTGTTTAGGATTACACAATACATGACTGTCAAATACATTAATGTGGCAATGTTGCTTGGAGCACAGGCATGCAAGATCTGGTCCCCTCTCACCAAAAGCATGTAAAGCATGTAGGCATTTAACTATCTATTATGTCTTTTTTGTCTACCAGTTATCACTGGCTAAAATTTGAAATCAGAATCAAATGTTCTCTTATTTAAGATTTTTTAAAAACAATACTTGGTTGTTGGAGAATGGAGCTGTGTGGAAGTTTTGGCAACCTTAAAGAAGTTATTTAATCTGGCACACCAGTCTGAAGGCCTTTGGCCAACACTTCTGCTTGGTAAGGCTTTAAATTTTCATTGGTTTTGACATGATGCTGGAACATCTATTCATTCCTACGCCTGCCAACTTCATGGAGGAGTCCTGAACTGCTTAATCAAAACATTTAAGCAGAATTGAATACAACTGCAAAGTGCCTGTTAACGTCCAGCATCATTCGAGTGAAATGTAAGACATGAGGTAGAGCCAGGAGCAAGGGTGTGACAAGCATGATTGAACTCCAAAGGAAGTTCTGGGAATCACATTTAAATGAACAGCATGCCTTTTAAATGCCTTTGCTCCATTTGGCACCTTCTGTTGGGGCTCATAGAAATGGACCCCCTGGTCCAATCTTTTTGAAACTTGGGGAATGTTTTGAGGAGAGGCACCAGATGCTATTCTGAAAATTTGGGGCCTCAACCTTATAAAAACAGCTCTCCAGATACCAGAGATCAATTTCCCATTATACCCTATGGGAATCAGACTTCCTCCTTCTGCTTTCTGATAACCCTGAAGCAGGGGGAATGCCTCTAAACTGGGGGATCTCCTGCCCCCACCTGGAGATTGGCAAAACAATGCCCTTAAGGGATGGATCAATAGTGTCTAACTTACTTTATTTTTCATTTTGGCCTTAAAGGACCTACAAGATATCTTTAAATGAAAATAAAAGAAAGAGCAAATAACCCCCCCCCCAAAAAAAAACTATTTAAAAGCAATGGAGTATCAGCCTACAAAGTATGTGATATTTAAATTCAGAGCTTTTTTTGTAGCAGGAACTCCTTTGCATATTAACCAAACACTCCTGATGTAGCCAGTCCTCCTGGAGCTTACAGTAGGCCCTGTACTAAGAGCCCTGTAAGCTCTTTGAGGATTGGCTACATTCGGGGTGTGTGGCCTAATATGCAAAGGTGTTCCTGCTGCAAAAAAGCCCTATTTAAATTTATAAAAGTTTCACAGCAAGCAGTGTTGTAAAGAAGAATTTACACTCTCCCTGAAAACCTATGATCTGGCCTTTACATCCCCAATAAGATGAGATGATTTCTTTATTCATATTCACACAGTGAAAGGCTGCAACACACTGTGATTCTGGCACAAACCAGATTAAATGGCTCATGCCGGGGGGCTGGGGGAGCTCGCCCATACAGGACAGGGAAGGGTACCAGGTTGTTCCTTGGCCTGTCCTGTTTTCCTTGCCCCTAAGCTGGTTAAAGAGTTAATAAAATGGCCCTGTTTTATACCCAACTATACTGTGTCTGCTTCCTTATTCCAACTCGGGGGGGGGGGGGCAAATGTAGGTTTGATTGCAACATTTTCTCTTACTCTATGAAAAACAACAACATTTTTTCCCATTATATAAATTCCGTATTCACCAAACCCACAGATCAAGTCATTATTGGAGGCTTCATGTCAAAAGTCTATTGGGGGTTTCTAATCAGCAATAAACTAATTGTGTTTTCTTAAATCAGTGAAGTAAGCTTAGCCATTGCTGCGAATTCCAGCATTTTCTTCAACCACTCCTCTCTTGTAGTCAATATCAGGCAGGCTTTTTCATTTTCCATATTTAGTCCATATTCTCAAAATGGCACATATATAACATAATGGTTAAGATCTATATTGATCTTAGCTTTATCATATCACAAGTATCCATGCCATCCAAATCTCAAATCATGTCCTTCTATCTTAGATAGATAGATAGATAGATAGATAGATAGATAGATAGATAGATAGATAGATAGATAGATAGATAGATAGATAGATAGATAGATAGATAGATCCACTCTTTCATCCATACTAAACAACAAATCAGGTAGACCTAATCTTCCTTTTTCCTTGGAGTCCTGTAATACCTTATATTTAACTCATGGTTTCCCCCCCTTGCCATACACATCTGAATATATCTTTCTGCTATTATTTAAATGGAACATCCATTATCAAAACAGGAATTGTCTGAAACAAAAATTTGTCTGAAGCAAATTTTCTGAAGCAAAAATAGCTTTCATGGGATGACCCTTGAACTCCACCTGCGTACTGGTAGTTGCTCTGGCAACTGATATGATTTTGGCATAAAGTTCTGTGGAACCTGCAAATTAAGCCTCAGCAACTGGCACCTTTTACTTTGACAGTTAGAGAAGAATAAAGGGACTATATAAAGGGGGTGGGAGTATGAGTTGTGGCTCACCAGCAGAGCATCTTCTTTTTGTTGTATTGGAGGGAAGGTGGCATGGTATAGCCTGATCTTGTCAGATCTTGGAAGCTAAGCAGGGTTAGAACTTGGAAAGGAGACTACCAAGAAAGGCTCTGATAAGGAAGGCAATAGCAAACCACCTCTACCTCTCACTTGCATTGAAAGTCCTTTGCTGGGGTCACCATGACTACATCTTAACAAGACTGTACACATAGATAGAAAGTGTTGTGAAGGGCCTCTGCCTAAGACCCTGGAGAGCAGCTGCCAATCAGAGTAGACTCTCCGTACCTTAACAAGCCAATGGACTGATAAGTGGACTATAACAACTTCATGCATTCATGTAGTCAAGAGATAACTCTTCCCACTTCATGTAAACTGTAGTGTTCAAAAACTGTGTTGCAATAATTACATTGATGTGTGACTCAATTCCTTGTTTGATATGGCTAATAGATCTCTGATATGTTGGCGATCTGCCCCCCCTCAAATGACTTTGTGCTGTAAGGTCATAATAATAAACAGGATTTTATTGGTGGTAGCACCAGCCAGGGGGAAAACCAGGTTTGTTCTATTCTGAGCCTCATTCATGCATTATGCAATGTGGTTTGTAGTCCCTGCTCTGTACACCAGTCTGACATGGATTGTGAGTTTTACTAGTCCCCCACAGTGCCCAATTTGGATCAGAACTGCAGTATGTAAGGTAGGGTTCCCAGCTGTGGCTTGGGAAATTCCTAAAGATTTGGGGATTGGAACCTTGGGGAGGGTGGTGTTTGTGAAACGACATCACTTCAGCAGGCTACAATGTCATAGGGTCTAACTTCCAAAGCTGCCTTTTCTCCAGTGGAACTAATCTCTGTCATCTGGAGATCAGTTGTCATTCTCCAGATGATCTCCAAGCTATTCCTTTAGGCTGGCAGCCCTATGTGTGGAATTGTTGTTTCAGCCTGCTCCCACTCCTGCACCATTTTTTTCAACCAGAAATTTTCCTGGGGGTGCTATTTGGCCCATTGGGGAAATATACATGTTGATAAGAACCCATCTTTGACTGTTACATCGACCCAACCTGTGTACTCCATAATATACGAAGATTATGGTGAATTGTTTCACAAGCTTTTGAGGCAAGAGACTATGATTAATACTTGTGGAATGATGAATATCACTCATTACTGTTTGATCATGAGGTATCTATTTTGTTGGATTTTAATTTATCTCAAACTGTTTTAATCTGTTTTTATGGTGGCTGTTCATTTATGTTTATAACTGTATGCTGCCTTGAGAGTCCTATTTATCCTCAAGGTGGGATATAAATGGAAAAAAAGAATGGATGAAGCTTACTTATCAGGATACTTTAAAAGTTGTTCAAGGTGTTATGGATTTTTTGTCAAGAACTGAGATGAACAGTTCAATCCTAAAGAAAAAAAATAAGAATAACTGGGAAATCAGTCATGGATTCTATATGGTGGAGATTAATAGGTGTTTTTGAGATGTTCATAGAGAAAGATATGCATGGCGTAACTATGAACAGAACTCAGAAATCCATTTAAAATGGGTTGGGTTCATTTTATTCCATATGGGAAAAAATGTCAATTTATTACAAAGATAGAACTTTCTTGTTGTAAAATCTGAAGAATACAAATTATGTCAGCACTGGCTTTCAAAGTCTAAATATTATTTATATTATTATTTCAATATTATTTATTGTTGAATATTATTTATTATTAAAGCATTTCTAGAATGCTTTTCCTAAGCCACCCAAGGTGATAATCCTAAAACAATCATTAGTATAGCCAGCAACTGAGAATTAAAGCAATTACCTATAAAACAATCCCCAAGCAAAATCACCTTTTCCCCATGCAACAACAATAAACCCAGACAGGATCTGGACATCACAGTCTATGTATCCATCTAATAACAAAAAAAAAAAAAAATGATTGAAGACTGTTCTGAACAACAATGTATTATATCCTCTCGTAAACTAATGAAAGGACATAGCAATTTTGGCAGTTTGCTGAATCTAGCCTTCCTAGCCTACTCTATAAGCCACCAGAGGAAATGCTCTTTTATGAGATCCTTTGAAAAGGCTAAAGGAGGCAAATGGCTTCTTATCAACACTTGCTGATTTGACTTCAGTTGGTGCTGGAGTACATACTGAAGTGGTCCTTCAGGTATGTCACTTAAAGGTAAGCATCAGCACCTTGACGACCTCAGAAGCAAAATGATAGTGTCATTGGGAAATTGTCAAAGCTGCTAATATCTGTTGCATTCTGCATCAAACTTCCAAATCATAACTTTCCAGAATTTATGGTATCTATGATTAGTTTAGAGAATAATCTAAGTATTCTGTTCCTAAAGCATTGACTCTGAAAATACTCTGAGTGGGGGATTGTTCAGGTATCATTCATAAGGTATGCAGAGGAGGGATATGGTTGAAGTGTACTGTGTTTGTGTAAAACGCCATCAAATCACAGGTGACTTATGGTGACCCCTTAGGGTTTTCAAGGCAGAAGATATTGTGGTGATTTGCTACTGCCTACCTCTGCATTAGTAACCTTGGATTCTTTGGTGGTATTTGGATAAAGGAGATAAACCGCTCTGACACTCTGATTCAGAGAGAAGGGTGAGGTATAAATCTACAGTTTTTGGTCTTCTTCATTCACAAAAGCTAAACATTCAAAATACCAACCATGACTGATCCAGCTTCTGACATCTGATGAGATCAGGCTAGCCTGGGCTATCCAGGTCAGGGCGAAGTGTACTGTAGGGTGTCATTCTGTTTGTGTTGAAGCGATTATGTTGTAACTAATTCATTGTTTAGCTTTTGTGAATGAAGAAGAAGACCAAAGACTGTAGATTTATACCTCACCCTTCTCTCTGAATCAGAGTCTCAGAGCGGCTTATCTCCTTCATCTTCTTCCCCCACAACAGATACCCTGTGAGGTAGGTGGGGCTGAGAGAGCTCTCACAGAGAAGCTGCCCTTTCAAGGACAACTTTTGTGAGAGCTATGGCTGACCCAAGGCCATTCCAGCAGCTGCAAGTGGAGGAGTAGGGAATCAACCCGGTTCTCTCAGATAAGAGTCCGCACACTTAACCATTACACCTAACTGGCTCTCAAGTTCATGGTGTTAATTTTTCTCTCTGTTGTATGTTAAACCTGAATGTTTCCACCAGCTTTTCCCCCCTTCACAGTTGCATGCCCTTTATCAGCTGTATCCTCAGTACATGGGATAAGGGGGATATTATATTGAATTACTTGAGGTGAATATAACATGAGATGAATCTGCACACTGTTGAGATGAAACTGAAAGTAGCTGATGGTATCTGGAACAAGTGAAATAATGATGAAGTTAGGCCACCCTTCTCCAAACCAAATATATTTTGAATATTTGCTTAGATTGATCATTTGCCTTAAGGGATCAGTAGGAAGCTGTATTCTGACAGCACAATGTAAATGCCCTGGCTGTTGTGGTGAAACAGCCTAGTATCAATTATCCATCCACTTTGACCTCTAGGATAGGTTTTAGGTTTGCCAGGTTCCTCAGACCAACTGGCTGGGGATGGGGGGGGGGTGAACTTATCAGGAGCAGGGAGGAATACTGACAATAAAAACAATGTGCCTAGGTGACCTCAGAAATTATATAGGCACATTGGGGACATCAGGGAGTGACACTCTGGTTTTGGAGCAAAAACTCTATGGTAGAATTAGCTTCTGCCATATAGATAGATACAGGTGGGCAGCTGTGTTGGTCTGGAGCAGTAGAGCAAAATAGAAGTCCAGTAGCACCTTTAAAACCAACAAAGTTTTATTCAGAATGCAAGCTTTCATATGCATGCATACTTCTTCAGATGAAGGAATGGGGTACAGTAAGCAGAACTACATATCGCTGGTAAGCAAAGAATGCAAAGTGATGCAAGGTTGGGATCACTATTTTGCCATTATATAGCATAATAACATCAATTAAAACATGAATTTAGCAAGCCAATCTGAAGGATTAAAACAATTGGCCAGCTCCCCAGTTTGTAACATTAACTTAAGGCTGCACAAATACAGCAGCCTCACATGCCCTGTGGAATCCTGGAAGGTCCTGCAGGGCATAAACTCCCCCAGGGAGCTGGATCCAGAAAGAGGGGCAGTCATTGAAAATGCCCTTGCCCTGGTGGTTGACAGATGGGCTTTTTGCCAGCCAGGCATATGTAGAAGACCCTGTGATGATCCAGCTTTGGCATCAGAAGTGGAGCTCTAATCAAGGCATGGTTCAAAAGAGGTTCATGTTCAGCTGACTGAATCTACTGCAAAATTTCCACTTATGCTAGAGCTCTTGTATAAATAGATACAAAAGAAGAAGACCACAATAATTTCTTTCGCTAAGTTGGACTTCCTGTATCCTGATTAGGGTTTCCACTTTTGCAAGATCTTGTGAAACCAATTTTTTGCTTTTGAATATATAATATGAAGGAAAATGTTGGGTATTGTGCAAGCAGAACTGCATGGAGTCTGTTTATGTTTCTGCTTGCACATCTCTGGATCCAAACCAGTGAATGCCCTGCTAACATTTTTTCTACAGTTTCCCAAAGGGACATTAATAAATAAAATGGAACTTCACCTTTAAGTGAAAACTGGTACAAGAGGTCAGAAAAGGTGTTCCCTACTTTAAAATGAGAAGTCAGGAGCTTTAACTATCATAGGCCATAAATAAAATAAGAGTCACTGACAGAACCTTCTCTTTCTAAAAATGATGCTGTCACTAACAAAAAAACCAATCTGATGGAAAAACATGGTTGGACATAGAAGAAACTGATGAAGCATTGATTAAAAATATGTTTCAGAAATTTAGTACATTCTGTATCCTCCTTGTATCCTTCTTATGCATAAAACAAACAACCCCCCAAAAAACTAATGAAAATGAAACACAAATGAAAACACCCCCCCCCACACACACACACACACTGCCCAGACAGTGTGTCATTATAGCCTAATTGCTAGGGGAGATTTATTTCCAGTCCCCAGCCCTCATTTGTTCAACGGGTTATTTTGAAAGAGGTTGCCAAAAGGGACTTCTTTTCCTTGGATGGTAGTGGAACATGAAAATTGGTGTGAAGTGAATTCTCAGCACATCCAAAACCACAGCCAAGCAATGGCCTGTGAATGGCTGTCATGAAATTTCAGCTTTCATTTTGAAAAGTCTCTATCTCTTCTTTGCAAGGAGATATAAGGCAGCATGTGCAGGCAGCTTTTTACCCACTTCTAGCTATACGTTTTCTTCCCTCCATTGTTCCCACCAGTTTGTACAAAGACACTACTGACAAGCAGTTTTCTTTGTCATCAGGTAGCAAAAGGGAGCAAAATCCTAAAGTATTGCTCAAAGTCAGCCACAGGAATATCATTTACAAAGATTTCCAGATCTTATGGTCTAGAACAAGAGCCTCTCCAGATCTTTGCATATATCCTGTAAATGTAACCAAAAATGATGAAGGATGAACCATTTGCAATGACCATCCAATTTAACTGATGACTTTATAAAATGGAAAAAAATATTGATTCTGAATATTATTTGTTCATTTATTTACCATGCCATTCTACTTGGAGTCACATCCTGATATTCTTTGGAGGGCTCCTATTCAAAGATCAGCCAGGGCTGATCCTGCTTAGTTTCTGAGATCTGATGAGACTGGGTTAGTCTGGCCTCTCCAGGTCAGGACATACATTTGCTGCAAGACTGGAAAATCACAGAGATTGTGGTATTCATACATGAAAGTAGGTTTATTGAAAACAGCTTTGTTATGACAGGGCAGGGAAAGGAGGACTAGTTTCCTCCCATGTCCCATTCATACTAAAGAAAGTACTAGAGCTTTCAAGCTGTTTCATACTGCCTGAGAATATATCTTTCATTCTCTTCATTTTTATTATCCCATTAAAAATAACTGCTTCCCTCAGTGTTCACTGAGTTTTTAAGATAGTAGGTATCAATTTAATTAGCACATTATACTACACATCAAAACAATTCAAATGCTTAATTAAAATGGCAAACATAAAGGAGTTCAGCCTGGTTTTGATATACATGTGGAACTCCCATTAACACTAATAGAGTCTACATTCACTCACTGAAAGCAACACATATCCACAGTCTATTGAGAATTTTTTGGAGGAAATTAAATGAAATGATCCCTAATTACTAATAAAATTTCCATTAGTGGATGCTGCACACATCTATAAACTGAGAACCAATGACTAGTCAATTTTCTAACCTCTGATACAGTTGTAAGAATCCTAAATCACAAGGAAGTGTATGTGATTAAAGGAACCCTACTGGATTAAAAACAATGATAGCTAAAGTTTAAGACAGTTATACTATCATTTTAGTCTGAAACTTTGTTTTAATCACATGGGCCGTTTTCGCACTCACGTTTTACTGGCGCCACGACCCTCCTGACGCCGGCGAATCTGCATGGATTTCGCACCAGAAGCGCCGGCTACTTCCGTTGCTAAGCCAGCGCAAACGCAAATCGCAAAGATGCAGGAAAACGTTTGCGCTGGCTTAGCGACGGAAGTAGCCGGCGCTTCTGGGTGCGCCGGCGCTTCTGGTGCGAAATCCATGCAGATTCGCCAGCGTCAGGAGGGTCGTGGCGCCAGTAAAACGTGAGTGCGAAAACACCCATGGACTTTAAGTTCTCTGTTGAATAGATACTGTACTAGCTTATGAAATTCCTAGGTTGGTATACTGAAACATGAGGACAAAGTTTGAGTCCAGTTGCACCTTTAAGACCAAGAAAGTTTAATTCTGGGTATAAACTTTTGTATGCATGCATACTTCTTCAGAGACATTGAAACAGACTTCTTCAAGCCTTACATACAGGTAGAGAGAGGATTCAGGAAGTCTGTTTAAATTAGGGGTGGGGAACCTCCTTCCCGAGAGGTCACTTGGTGTGGCCCTCAGGGATTCCTAGACTGAACCGAACCATGTGGCAGCCTCTCTGGGGCCTGGCTGGCCAGCGATTATCTTGGGGCCCAGCTGCGCTGTGCAGCAGCCTCCCCAGGGCAGGGCAGAGATCACAGGGCCCAGATGTACTGTGCAGCAGCCCCCCTGGGGCCTGGCTGGCCGGCCAGAATTGCTGCAGACCCTGGAAAAGTTACTGTCACAGTTCAGTTTGCACTTGATTATCCCAGATGGTGTGGCCTACTATGCTAATGAGTGTGACCTAATATGCTAATATTAGGGGATGTGGTCTAATATGTTACCGAGTTCCTGCTGGACTTTTTCTACAAAAAAGCCCTGGACCTATGCACTTGCCTAGGGCGGTGGGCCGTGTGTGTGTGCCAGATTAGACTCTCCCCACATGACTTCAAATAGAAAAACAATTATTTGCATTAATTTTGCTGACCTAAATCATTCCCCCTTGGCAGAGCACATTTAAGTTGATAATTTTTATGGCCCGCGAATGAAGTAGCATGCATGCACACAAAAACTTATACCCAGAATTAAATTTTGTTGGTTTTCAAGATGCCACAGGACTCAAACATTGTTCTATTGCTTCAGACCAACATGGCTTCTTACTTGAATCTATACTGAAACAAGGTGATTGAGATTTTAACTATTACTTTATTGTCACTGTAGCAATTAAAATATTATCCAAAGTGACCTTCTCCTTATTCTTGCTTTTTTATTTTGATTTTTTTCCCATTTAAATTGTTTGTAACCTGCCTTTCCTTGATGAGCCCATGGTGACATGTTCAAAACTATTGTTGTTTATAACATTAGAAATGTTATAACAAATAAGTTTATTTGTTATAACATTAGAAATGCTCTCTGAGGGCCTGTAAAAAAGAGATCTTCCACAACCCCTGGGAGAGCCATTCCAGAATTGTGGGACAACCAAAGAGAAGGTCTGAGAGGGTGCCTTCAATTGGGCCTGTAATTGGTCTGCAGGTTCACAAGGAGAAAGATGGTCCTTCAGTTATGTGGCCCATGGCTCTTAAATGATTTTGAAGGTGAGCTTTATTGAATTCTTTGGAATTGAACCTGGAAGCAAATACTAAGCAAGTAAAGTTGTTATGACAGTGGCATTGTGTGATGTAAACAATTAGTCACAAGCAATTATAAACAAACTAACAAACAACCAGCTGAATGAACCAGCTGTAGTTTCTAGATTGACTGCAAGAGCAGCACCACATAAAGCACAGTAGTCTAGCACAGAAGCTGCAGGTTTCATGTCCACTGGGGACCAAAATCTGAAGGTACCAGTAGGAGGTACCTTGCTTTGCTTTGAGGACATCCCACCCCTTTTTCTACAATCTCTGCATTTTACAGACAAATGCCCACATCATAAATTTAGTCTTAATAACTGGTCTTTCCATTGTTGGAAATCATCTTGCCAATGATTAAGCCCAAAATTGAAAATAAAGGAACAAAAACAGAGCAATAAAGGAACAAGAGTTCTGTACCTCTCTAAGTGCTATGCATATATGAGGCATTTATAGCTGGTTCTTTTGGCAATGATTCTCTGCTGTGTAATCTTTCACACTTCGGTTTCTTGATTTCTTTTAAAAGAACTGTTCTTGGAACATAGTGCTTTATAAAAAAATCAAGTGTGTACAGAAATTCTTAACAGAGGTCTTTTGCACTTCTCAAAATATTTCTAGTAATAGTTGCAAACAGCAAGCAAGCTTGAACTAGAAGGCTGAAGCATAGAACTCATGGAAATGTCTTGATTCCATCTGGACCCATGGGAATGTCTTGATCACTAGTATTGCATATTTAGTTTGCTGGAACACTCCACACCATTTTTGTGTCCTTTTATTAGAGATCCTATTTGTGAGCTAATGAGTCTCTGGTGTTATTAGGTGGGTGACATTTACATTTCTATTAACATGGATCATAATTATGATCTTTACCCTCTTGAAGGCAGAAACAAGACAGGTTTGGTAAATGGCTCCAAGCTGTGGGGCAGGGGACTGATAGGGAACATGTGTTTGTAAGCCTAAGCTAAGTACTATGTTCTCATAATAGAAAGGTGAACAACCAGTTGCACAGATGCTCTGCTTGGCTGGTTACAGTGAGTCAATTTTAACCCATCACTGTGGAGCTGGCTGTCAAAAAGTGTTCCTTTTTAATACTACTTGGGTGCTCCCTTCTCTGACTCACTACCCCTCAGAAGTGTAGAGAATGAGGCATATGGTATGTTTATAATTGGCACATTATTTTATTCAAGCTATCTATTCAATGCTGCCTTAACTATTGATCCCAGTTTGAAGAGTTTGACTTTTGTGTTCCCTGTGATATTAATACATAGTAAAAACCACTTATAGAAATAGTCATTATGAAGCAAGAATTAAAGTGCTAGAGGAGGGAGGAGTGTTATAAAAATGAGATACTTTCCAATATGTTCTTGACTCAGGTCAAAGCAATGCAGAACAAAATCATTGTATTGCTGTTGACTCAGTGACTGCATCTAAATCTTGAGGAGATCACATCTGTTATATGTAGCACATTGACTTCTGTACTAGGAAAGTTGCATGCAGTGATTTTTGTCTTTCATTTTCTTATGAAAAAGACTTGGTCTCAGTCATTAGCATGAATCCTCCTGAACCTTTCTGAGAGTTCCACCTCTTCCTTCTGAGAGTTCCACCTCCTTCTCCATTGAATAGTGTTGCAGCTGCATAACAATTCCTGGTTGAGCTCCACCACCTATTTTTCTACAAAATGACCGCTGTAAATAGGTGTGTGTATGTGTGTGTGGAGCCCTCTGCAGTTCACACAATCATATTCCTGTCCAGAAGGATTTCACTATCATAAAAGTTCCAAAGTATCAGTAAAATCATGACAATGGGCATTCAATAGTATCCATTTTGAGTTATCTCTTTTTCAAGAGGAAGTGATTCTTGTGTATGAGTGGACAGACACCACTAGTTAGAAGATTTTTTTATATAATGGAACACATTCACATCATTTACCATGAAGCATGAATACATTTCCAAGTGTGTGTTGCATTCAAACACCTTAATAATATATTTATTTGGATAAGTATGGTTAATTTGCACACAGTATTTTGCATCATTTTACATTGTGGTCTGCTATGATCCCAATTTATTCAGTGTAAGGGACAGCAGCAGAATTAACACTCCTTTCTGTGTAGGATACTTTAGTGGCATTCAGGCCATTTTTCCATTCAGGCCAGTGCAGTATTGCCTATCTTTTAAAAAAACCCCTCAAACCTCTCTTTTGCAATTAGTTTCAATCCACCTTATTTCCCGTGCTAACAATGATTCTTTTGAGTCATTGAGATCCAATCTTAAGTACAGGACACAAAAATAACAGGTTTTTTTAATGGAAACTAAAGACTCCAACAATTTTTCACAATGGCAAAGTAAAACTGTAATGGAAATATAAATTAGTTAGTTAGTTAGTTAGTTTTACTAATGCCCCACCTTTCTCTCCAAGGGGGACCCAATGATTTTGTAGATGTGACTGTGCTAGTTTTTGTTTTGCTGTTTGCTTTATTAAGTTTTATGCATTTTCAGCTTCCTGTTGCTTTGTTAGCCACATTGAGTCTAACGAGATAAAGCAGAATATAAATATTTAAATCAGCACGTTTGTGAACTTCTCAAATTATATCTACCCAGCTCTCTCAGTTGGGAGTCTCTCAATGTGGTTTACAAAACCAATTCAAATATATCATTAACTAATTCATTGTTAAAATAGCAGCCACATAAAACAGACTAGAAAACCTGACAGTGTCAACACCAGTGGAGCAATGAATCAGTCAGAAGAGTAAAATTGTTTATCAGTGGGGAACAGCAGCAACATTAAACAGTACAGTAGCATTAATAAAAATAAATAGCAGTAGTTTAAAATATTAAAAACCAGGCAATGCATTTTTGGAGCTGCTGAGAGAGGCTGTCCAAATAAAACGCAACAAAATAAAGCCTTGATGAACAAATTTGTCTTTTGCTGGTCCAAAATCAGGCTTGGGGTGAGTTTTGATCTGAAGAAAAAGTGCATGACTGACAGTGTAATCTTATTGTGGCAATAAGGTGGGTATAAATTATTTTAAATGAATAAGAGTTATACCTTTCTAGGTCCATTGAAGTCTTAGAAGGATGTTAACTTATTAAGGATGGCACTGTCCAGTTTTCTAGTCTATTTTATGTGATACCATTATATGCAAGGTTACTTATTTGAATGAAATGAATTTAGAAGGGTGTAACATTACTTTAAATTGTGCTGTATAGGTATCAATGAAACCCCACAGAAGATGACGGGTCACTAAAGGTTGCTGTATAATTGCACTGTTCTGTTATAAACAACAGTCCTTAGTACTGTTCAATATGGTTATAGATTGCATTCATTGGAGTCTGGTTGACCCTAATCCCAAATAGTAAATCACTTTTTACAAATGAGAGAGGTTTTAATGGGGAAAAGTTTCACAGTCCATCTGTGTGTATTTATCATGAGTACAATACCATAGTTTGAAGTGTTTAATTACTGATTCTAGTATAACTGAGAGTGGCTTTTTCTCAGATCAGAGTTTTTGAAGACTGTAATAATGCGATCCTAAACCGTGTTACTCCACTGAAATTAACAGACTTTGGCTGTAATGTCCCTGCATATGACTGAATGAACTGTTTAAAAAAATTGCTCCCTTTTAGAAACATCATCATTCTTATAATTAAATAAATCATGGTCTGTTCTAATTACTCAAACTATTTGTAAGCAATAACCTTAATTACACATTCAGCTAAAACACTGGTATATTTTAACTATGATAGCTGCTATCTTTTGAAAGAAATTATTTGGTATTCAGAAAAAAGGCATTTGAAAATCAAACCTACCTTGTTCTTAATGCCTGTTCACTACTGAGTTCCTTATACCATCCCAACAATTATTTGCTTGCATTTCAAAATCAACAACATTTTGCATAGTTTCATCAAAGCATTGGACAGCTGGCTGGGTTGAAGTGGAATAATGCAGTCTGAAGGAGACTCACATCTTTCTAAGTAGGGTTGCCAATTCCCAGCTGGGAGTAGGGGATACCCTGGTTTGGGGCCCCTCCCCCTGCTTCAGGGCTATCAGAAAGTGTGTGTGTGGGGGGGTGCTCCGTTTTATACCCTATTGCAACCAGTTCCCATAGAGTATAATCAAGAATTGATCCATGGATATCTGGGATTCTGGGTGGGCTGTTTTTCAGCATAGCTGCTGGTGCCTCTCCTTAAAAGAAAAACACCTGAGTTTCAAAAAGATTGGACCGAGGGTACAATTCTATGATCCCCAAATGAAGGTGCCCCAATCCACCATTCTTTCTAATAGAGGGAAGGCATTTAAAAGGTGCCTTTAAATGTGATGGCCAGCTCACCCAAACTCACTTTGGAGTTCAGACACACTTCTTCCCTCCCCTCTCCAGGGCCTCCTGCTAAGTCTCCCACAGTTTTGTCACCCTTACCTGGCAATCCTACTTCTAAGTGCACTGAAGTCATTTGGCTTGGAAGGGTTGACTCAGGTTAGGATTTCACTAATTTACTCACTTGGGTGAGGTACACCCTAGTGTCATCAATGGACAGGTCAGTGATCACTTATGTTCTTCTAAGTTAGTGTTTATGTACTTCCTTCACAGTTGCGCAGCTGGTAGCATCCACTAAGTAGTGTTCACAGTGTTGGAACATTCTCAGAACTTACTGAAACAAATTGTAAATCATGTGTGGAACTGTGAGTACAGATACATGGACATGTTTGGATTTGTGTGCAAGGCAAAGAATTAAAATGACAAGACTGGAAAACAAGAGAAGATTGCAGCAGGATCAAGGCACTTTTTTGTAATTATTGAGGTGTGGATGGGGCAGGGGCAAAGCTATGGGCAAGCAGTGCAAGAAAGGAGGTGTGCAAAATATTGACTTTTGGGCCTGACTGTTCGCATGGGAAATTAGAGTCAGCAAGGCTACAGAGAGAAGCCACACAGTTCTCCCTTCTCAGCATGTTCAGAAAACCTCTAGTTTATTGAGAGGTTTTCCAGCTTATTGGAGAATGAGAGATGGAGAAAACAAATGGGAATGGACATCTGAAAGCAAATCTCAAATGTCTTAATAAAAAGCAAACTTTTTTGTTCTGATTGTTTTAGGGTGCTGTTTGTAAATAACATGTGTCTCACACAAGAAGGGTGATTAAACATCTGTAGTGATGAATGTTATGATGACAGTGTTGGGCATGAAGTGGCTGAATTTTTCATCCACTCTGTGACTATCTTTGGCAGACACTACATGGCCCTTGAATGAGTTTGGAACCATCATACCATGAGCTTCCCCAGTGAATGCCTGTAAATGTTGTTGACATGAATTTGTGGGCAGAGGAACAATATGAGTGCAGAGAAGGAATTTCCACTGAGATATAGAGCTGAGTGGCAGATTTAATACCTAAATTGGCTCTTGGTCACAAAATCACAATGATGATTGCCAAGCCCACAACCCTTTCAAACAACTTGTTTAAACAAACAAAATAAATGATTGCACTGAAAATTCTTTGTTAAGTCTAGTGAAATGTGCAGAAGTTCCTCATACCACCAGGCCCTAAAGACAGTCATTTTACATATGTTCAGTAATTTTGCCTAATTTCATTGTTAAAGCTGGACACAATAGTTTAGGTTCCTGTTTGGGTAAAACATCCAAGTAGTTCTCAGTTTGTTTGTTTGTTTGTTTTTAAAGTGTGTCCATAATACTAGCAAATTTCCTTATGGCTGTTGCCTGCCAAACATTAGCCACTATTTGGTCTAGTTGCCTGTACCTGTGTTCCTTATGTCATGAAACTGCATGGCTGGATAGAATAGCATGACCAGCCAGTGGCCTTCATCCCTCCGAAGAATGGTGCTCTTAGATCCATTTATTTCCTGTTTGGTACTATAATGAATCACAACCTGTTTTGCTTCTTATAAGCCATGAAGCTGGTGTTCACAGCTGTTTAGCTATACTTATGACTCACGCTGCAAAGAAATATATCTGTCAAATTGCATTTTGTTCCTAATCTAAAACTCACCAAACTGGAGTATTATTGCAATTTCTGCTTTACTCTTACCTTTTTTAAAATACTTGTCAAATAACTTGGATGAAAAATGTTCAGCTGATGAATTGGTTTGAAAACAGAAAACATTTACCATTAACTATTGTTTGGGTATAATTGCCCTATAAGCGATACATCTGCACATATCACATCTCATAATTCATTCTGAAGTGCCATGTTGTCACTTCATATGTAGCTAGTTTGATTTCAGATGATGGATCAAATGGTCTGTACTTATATGTGCCTCCACAGGCAGTGGTGGTAAATGTCTTATAGGGTATAATTGCCCTATAAGCGATACATCTGCACATATCACATCTCATAATTCATTCTGAAGTGCCATGTTGTCACTTCATATGTAGCTAGTTTGATTGCAGATGATGGATCAAATGGCCTCTACTTATATGTGCCTCCACAGGCAGTGGTGGTAAATTGGGTGACTTGCAGAAGGAGAGAGGTCTCCTAACACATCAGATGACCTGAGAAACAAATAGTAGGGTGTTGTGACACTGTGTGAGCTTCAATCCTGTAGACAAAAGAGAGGTAGGATTGTAACAACGGCAGTCTGGTTGCCTGGGCTGCCATGGACTACCTATAGGGGGCCTGAGGAGAAGTTTGAATGCAGCAGGGTGCAGTCTTACTGCATATAACCAGGCATGGTCTGGGGGTTTGCATGCTGTAAAATAATTATGAAATCACTTTAAGTAAAGATGCTGATCACTACTCTAGAAGTCCTGTTGTTGCCATCAAACCCAGTATTTAACACGGGGGTATGCACAACAGAACTCCTGAGCCAAAAATAAAAATAAAATGCTGTTTCACTTCATTAATTCAGATTCCCAAATGGTATTAGGAATTAGGGATTCTTCTTGAAATGAAACTACCCTCCTCGAAAATCCATGTAGTTTCAAATTTGGGAGCTCACCACGCCAGCAGGAGTAGTTGCATATACACTTGCTATGTTGTTCTTTGATCCTGCTTATTTTCCTGGGCAATGGCATTCCTCCAACCAATTGAATCCTAGCAAGGATCTAGCATTCCCAGCCAATCACCTTTTCAAATAAGCAGCAGAGAGGGAATGCAGTGTGCATGCACAAAAAATAAGCTACTTGGGGGAGGACAGTAAGATTGAGCCTTGTTGCTGCATATGACTGAGCTTCAGGGGAGGGGGCTGGAGAGTAGAGGGAGGACTATGTTCTGTGTGATTTGGTATCATGCACTATGACTGCTATGTAGGAAATCCTTTAATTGGCTGTGCATTGAGACGAATGGTGTCTGTAATGTGCATGCACAGAAAATGGTCCCAAAAATCTAGAAGAGGAAAACACAGCATGGATCTGCAACCATAGAAAAATTTTCTCAGCACACCCCCCTAACAAATAGCATCATCCTGCATCTCAAGACAACTTTCCTATCTTCCAGAACTCCCCAAATATTGGAACAAGTAGCTATTAGTGGCCCTGTCCCATTCATACTACTGCATGTTGAGTGAAACAAATACCAGCAGTCCAATTCTTGATCTCTAGGATCCTTTCTACAGTTCACAATCTGCTGAGTCACATATAATGTGGCTGAAAGAGAGATTGATCTGGGCAGAATACTGAACCAAGATTCTCCATCAAATAAGAAATATAATAAGTAATACTATGTGTATATGACTGGCTTCATGTGTTTTTTACTATCTCTGTGGCTTTCTGCAATGTATATAGTTTCCAGAATCCTAAATGAAAGGGAGGAAGCAGTACTGTTATGCAATCTTGTCAGTTTCTATCAATAGATTGAAGACTGCAGACAGTTTGGCAAGGATGAGGGCCAATAAATTGAAGCTTTATCCTGACAAGATGGAGGTACTACAGGTTGCAAGAACAACTGCCCTGGAATTTGAGGTGCCTACTGATCTGTTTGGGATTGCATTACCTAAAAAAAGATGGAATTTAGAGTCAGGGTGTGCTGCTCGACTCAGGAGTCCTGTTGGATAAACAGATGGTACTGGTGGACAAAGTGCCTTCCATCAACTTTTTTGTAAGCCAGCTGCAGCCTTTCCTGAGTTAGAATGACCTTGCCACTGTGGTACATATCATGGTAATGTTAAGATTACATCACTGCAATGCGCTCTACATTGGGCTACCCTTGAAGAGTATCTGGAAACTGCAGCTGGTACAGAATGCTGCAGCAAGAATGTTATCTGGAGTAGATTATAGGGGCCATATCATGCCAATTTTGTTCCATCTGAACTGGCTTCCAATCAACTTCTAGACCCAATTCAAGGTGCTGGCATGGGGTCGCAAAGAGTCAGAATTGACTGTGCAACTGAACAACAACTAAAATGCAGAACTTTACATTTATCCCTGTTAAAATTCATTTTATTGGTTTTAGCCCAGTTTTCCAACCTGTCAGGTTCATCCTGTATCCAGTTTCTGTCTTCTACTGTATTTGCAACCCCTCCCAATGCAGTATCATCTGCAAATTTAATAAGCATTCCCTCTATTCCTTCATCCAAATCATTTATAAAGATGTTGAACAAAACAGGCCCCAGGACAGATCCTTGAGGCACTCCACTTGTCCCTCCTCTACAAGAGAATGAGAAATCATTCACAAGCACCATTAGAAGTATGTGTGGCACCGCTAGAAGTATTCAAGGAATTGTAATTGTTGACTGGTGAAGGAATTTGGTGTTGTCCATGTTCATTACACATGCTGAGGTCTCAGTAGCCACATGTTCTTCTTACTGAAAAATTGGCAAAAGCGTTTTTAGAAGAAAAAGCATATTAACAAACAACCAGGGAATTTTGTTAAAGTGCCTAACCAGTAGCTACTGCTGGAATAATCAAGCATTTTGTTGAGAAGTTGCTCAAAATATTGGTTTCCTGAACTAACGTAAGAAATGTTTTAAACATTCAGGTTGTGAATTTGAGAAATATAGGTACACATATTTTGTCTGCATGGGCAAACAAAAATGTTTGTTCTTTTTGCATTAGGTTTCTACCTCCCTTTCTGGTCTTACATAAGAAAAAGACAGCAACATCTCCATACAGACATTACTGACTTGAACCACTGAAGTAAGTTAAAGTTCCCTTTCTTTTCTTTCCATTCTTTACTGCACTACAGCCCATTTTAACTTCTCCTGGATTTCAATATCCCATAACACTAAAAAAAATAAAGAAGAAGAAGAAGAAGAAGAAGAAGAAGAAGAAGAAGAAGAAGAAGAAGAAGAAGAAGAAGAAGCAGCAGCAGCAGCAGCAGCAGCAGCTGGTGTTAAGTCAGTAAGTACCAAGATCCTGATTCTGACTCATTAATTCTGATTGATGATGGGTCTCTTAAGGAGGCAAAAACAAAAATGATACTGGTTCATAGTAATGATTCATGTGCTTTTTTGCAACACACCTATATATGCTGGAAGTGAAAGTCATGGTACAGATAATACTGGTACCATAACAAGTTAATTGCTATTCAAAAGAAAAGTAGATATGCATCCATCTTTGCCAGACCCAGAAGATGGAGATCCTGAACCTTTATTTAATTAAGTTGTAGTAGAAAATGAAAGAAGAGAGCAAAAAATAGACATGAAACTCAACATCAAAAAAACTAAGATCATGGCATCCAGCCCCATCACACCTTGGCAAATAGAAGGGGAAGACATGGAAGTAGTGACAGAATTCACATTTCTGGGATCCAAGATCACTGCAGCCATGAAATTAAAAGACGTTTGCTCCTTGGGAGGACAGCTACGGCGAACCTGGGCAGTATAATAAAAAGTAGAGATATCACCCTGCCAACAAAAGCCCATATAGTTAAAGTGATGGTATTCCCAGTAGTAATGTATGGCTGTGAGAGTTGGACCATAAGGAAGGCTGAGCACAGAAGAATAGATGCTTTTGAGATGTGGTGCTAGAGAAGACTCTTAAGAGTCCCTTGGACTGCAAGAAGATCAAATCAGTCAGTCCTAAGAGAAATCAACCCAGAGTGTTCCCTGGAAGGTCAGATGCTGAAGCTGAAGCTGAAATACTTTGGCCACCAAATGAAAAGGGAGCACTCCCTGGAGAAGACCCTGATGCTGGGAAAGACAAGAGGCAAAAGAAGAAGGGGACGGCAAAAGATGAGATGGCTGGACAGCATTACTGATGTAACAAACACGAATTTGAGCATACTTCGGAGGATGGTGGAAGACAGGAGGGCCTGGTGTGACTTTGTCCATGGGGTCACAAAGAGTCAGACTCGACTATGCGACTGAACAACAGCAAAGTAGAAGAGAGTTGGTTGCATCAAATAAACTCATTTTTATTTATCTTCATTGTTGACTGGTCAATAGGATCAGGATAAAATATGCTGCTAATCATGAATCCTCTTTCCTGCACATTTTTCTTGGAATTTAGAAAAGCTAGGAACATTGTCAAATATCCAGGCAACATGGCTAGCATGGGCAGACAAAAATGCAGAGCTGGTTTGCTGCAAGGCTGTAGCCAGCAGGGGGGGGACACATGGTCCATACCCCCCACAGAATCTGCAGCACCCCCAGCCAATCTTCCCCAGTCTTCCTTTTCACTGCAAGAGAAGATTAGGGAACATTGAGTGGAGGTGCTGCAGATTCTATAGGGGGCACCACCCTGTGTCCCCCCTGCTGGCTATGGCCCTGGTTTGCAGTAATAATGATTAAAAGTATTTATTATCTTCCATTATTATGAAATCTTCCATTTCATATTTTAGGTCAGATTACTAAATGGCTGTAGTTTTGCTGCAACCTCTATCTCTTCCCACTTCTGTATATGAGATTGTTTACAAAAGCCCAAATACATGTGAACTTAGAAAACTGCTATCTAAATACTCTATACCATTTAGTTATTTTCCGAACTTTATCTCAATCTTGCCTTCAGCTCTCCTTGAATAGACTGAGTAGATCCTTGAGTAGGTGAGACCCAGCATAGTGTAGTGGAAAAGATTGTTGGACTAGTGTCTGGAAGACCAAGGCTTGAATCCCCACTCATACCATGGAAAATCCTGGGTGATACTGAGCCAATCATGCTTTCCCAACCTAACCTACTTCACAGGGCAGTTTTGAGGATAAAATGGAGGAGAGGAGATTAATGTAAACTGCTTTGGGTCCCCATTGGGGAGGAAAGTGGGGTGTACTTAAATTATATAAAAATACATAAATTGAAGCATGTCCAACATTATCCATACTCAGATCACATCCTTGATTGGTGATTCTCAGTAGGTATATTTAAATACATACATACAACAACATAAATTAGACAGGAGTTATCATATCTAGGGATGCTAGGGAGGCTGAATATGTTGTGATCAGTGTTCCCTCTAAGCTGAGTTAGCATGAGCTAGCTCACAGATTTTTAGCCTCTAGCTCACATATTTTTGGCTTAGTTCAGGAAGGATGACCCCAGAACACAATAATTTATGCAGTAGCTCACCACTTTAACACTAGTAGCTCACAACTTTAATGCCAGTAGCTCACAAAGTAGAATTTTTGCTCACAAGACTTTGCTGCTTAGAGGAAACATTGGTTGTGATGTTGTGTTTGGCAGGGGAATGTACCATTTTTGACAGCTGTGACCACTCATGTGTTGAGTCTTGGATCTCCTTGTCTCGCCATCTATCTTAAGCCAAAAAGCTTTGTACCTGAACAGCAGCTTTCCTTTACTTCTGGGATTCCCTTCCAAGGTTATGGATGGCTGAGTCAAGTGCTCTCCTTTTGCTGACAACTGTTGGATTCAGCAAGGACATTCTTTGATGTTTCAAACCCTTGAATGTTTGGATGCATGGAACCTGAAGGTGTCTCTTCCGATATAAGCCTGCCTGGTCACTAAGAACTTCAGTCTTCTCTGGATTCCTCTGCCAACAGAAGTGAGACAGGCAGTGACCAGGTACCAGATGGTGATGCTATGTATCTGGAACACACTTTGCAAGAAGTTTGCCTGATGTCTTCACCACTGATATTCAGGCAACAGATAATCCCCCCCCCCCAATTTTCTTCTGATTTTTATTTTTTATTAAAAAACCGCATCATAAACAGGTGCTGCTATTGTAACTTTATGATTATTCATATTTTGTTTTATCTGCTTTTAAAAATTGACTGTTTGTTTAGTTCAATGATATCTTGTTATGAATTTTAATATGACTAGGGATGGGCACAAACTATATATTTTTGCAGTTTGGTTCATGGTTTATGTCTGAACCATGAACTGAACCATAAATTTAGTCATCAGTTTGTGAACTGAATTGGATTATGTTGGTTTGTGACACCTGCATTCTGCTCCCTGCTACTTTTTGCAAGGAGTAGAAAACAGGTTTAAAGTGGCAGGGAGCAGAAAGCAGCGATTTAAATGACTCCGAGCCGTTTAATCATCTGCTTTCTGCTCACCATCAAACACCATTTAGCCCTCTACTTTCTGGTCTTTGCTGCTTTTCATGGGGAGAACCATGAAACTTGTCACAAACCACCACAAACCACAATGAGCTGCCTTAAAATTAATGGAAGTTTGTGGTGGTTCTTCAGATTGCAAACATGACTTCATGACCCTCAAACTGGTCAAAATTTGTAACAAACTTTAATTCATGAGCTGGTTCATGCCCATCCCTAGATATGAGCTACAATGAAAACATAAAACTGGAAAAGGAGAGGTATAGGTACTTAAACAAATAAATGAAAACATTTTTACTGTATTCAAGGCAACACCAAGTTTTACAGTATCACAGAAGTAATGGGATAGAAATGCATTGCAGATTGTAGAACACCTTCACTCTGTCATGAAGCTAACTGGATAGTTTAGGGTAGTCACATTGTATCATCCTAACATATCTCGGGATTCTAATGAAGATAAAACAAAGGGAGGTATTCTTCATCTGCATTTTTTATCTGTTTATATTCTGCTTTTCTCTCCAGACAGCACTCAAAATGGCTTAGGACATCATTTTCCTGCGTACATTTTCTCACAACAACACCCTGTGTAGTAGGCTGAGAGTCTGTGACAGGACCAAGGTCACCTAATGAACTTCCATAGTAGAAGTTGGGATCTGCTGAACCCAGATCACCAAGGGTCCTATTCCTCAACTCTTTCCACTGCATCACACTGACTCCCTTGGTCTTTGAAGAATGGATAAAAATGGGTTAGAATTAAAATGATACAGCCTTTTAATAAATTTTGATACTTTGCATGTTGGTAATCTCTTTAGCTGCCTTACCAGCCTAATATTAATCAAGGTGACTGATAATTTCAACCCCCTAATATCCTTCCCTCTTCTACAGGAGAGATAGTTTGGTGTAGTGTTTAAGTGTGTGGACTCTTATCTGGGAGAATCAGGTTTGATTCCCCACTCCTCCACTTGCACCTGCTGGCATGGCCTTGGGTCAGCCATAGCTCTGGCAGAGGTTGTCCTTGAAAGGGCAGCTGCTGTGAGAGTCCTCTCCAGCCCCACCCACCTCACAGGGTGTCTGTTGTGGGGGAGGAAGGTAAAGGAGATTGTGAGCCGCTCTGAGACTCTTCGGAGTGGAGAGCGGGATATAAATCCAATATCTTCTTCTATCTTCTATCTACTATGTCAAATCCTTATAAGTGGACATACCAGGACTGAAACAGAAACTCAGTGCATACGATGCTTATGCTGTTCCAATGAGCTCCTCTCACATTATTAAATAGGATAGCAGCCCAATCATATCATCATACACAGGAGCAGGCTTAGGAGCAAACATGCCAGGCAACCACCCAAGGAGCTGTGCTCGGGCTTATAGACTATATGCACTCAACTATATCCTCCATAGCTGAAATAAATAGTACAAACTTTCATTTGTAATGCTAGCAACACTATGTGACTGATGCTTCATTAATGGAGAGAGGTTAAGTGTGGGAGAATTTACAACATCAGTGCCAGCTCAACAAAAAACATGTGCATGAATGTTTGCAATATCTATACCATAAAATAATCAAATGTTGTGAGATTAGTAAGCATTAAACTCACATTAATTCAATATTAATAAATCATCTTGTGCAACTAGCATAAATCATGCCTGAAAATCATGTATCAAAGTTGTGGAATGGAATACAATCAAACAGAATAAAACACTCTCAGTTTATAAAGAAAGCAGGAATAAGGTCCATTGTGAAAACAAATGCAAAGGGCTCTGGAAAGAAGCTCTGGGCAAGTGCCCCGGCCTGGGGCACTCAGCATCAATTTGCTGTGGCATCATAGCATGATGATGATCACCAGGTGTTGTTTTGTAGAAAAATAGGTAGTGGAGCTAATTAGCATAACATTAGCATATGCCACCCCCCACCAGCCAAAAGCAACCCAACACAAGAAAGGAAAGCCTCGAGCAAGCGAGGCCTGCTTGGGCTGGCTAGAGATCCAGCCAGCATGAACAGGCCTCGCTCACCTGGAGCTCTCTTTAGCTGCCCCCTCCACAGTCAAGAGCTCAGCAAGCCACCTGCCACCCAAAATCACATAAGAAGTGGAGAAAAGGTGGCACAGTCTTCTCCAGGAGTTAATGAGGGCTGCTGGGGGTGTTGCAATGCTCCTGGTGGCTGGCTGGCTGGCTGCTCTCCTAATGCAGGGATTGTTATGCAGCTGCATCTACTATTCAATGGACAAGGTAGGTGGGAAGGAGGGGGGCATCAGAAAGGTTCAGGAGCTGTGCTCCTGTGAGCTCCTGCTGAATTCATGGCCTGATGTTCACACAGATGGTGATGGTCTGCAGTGCGTTGTTGCCACCTTTTCCTGCCATATTCACCCTTGTGACTTTTAGCATCAGCATGTGCCTGTGGCATGATGTGTCATTTTTTGTCATGGGATGGTTGTGTTATGGTATACCATAAAGTATGTGCCTTAAGGTGTCCATTTTCTGTAGAGGAAGTGTTCTGCTTTCTATCTTCTCCCCCGTCCTTGCAGCCTCTGTGCAGTCTTTCTCGACAGTGGGGACCAAAGCAGGAGGGAAGCGACCTCAGCAGGGTATAATGAAACAGAGTCCACCTTGCAAAGCAACCATTTTCTCCAGGGGAACTAATCTCTGGCATCTCAGAGTTTGGCCACTGTGTGACACAGAGTGTTGGACTGGATGGGCCATTGGCCTGATCCAACATGGCTTCTCTTATGTTCTTGTAATTCTGAGTAATCTCCACCTGGAGATTGGCAACAATGGCTCCCCAGGAGGAAATGGCTGGTTTAGAGGATGGAGTCTATGACATTGTACTGGTCTGAGGTCTCACCCTTCTTCAAATCCCACCCTTTCCAGGCTCCATCCCTCAAATCTCCAGGAATTTCCCAAACTTCTCCTTCCCGGATAACCATCAATCTACCTTTATCTGTGTCTTTCAACATTCCTTCTCATCTCCCCACCCTGCAGCCTCCTCCTCCCTGCAGAAAGGACAGTCTTTCTGCAGCATACATCATTCTCCTCTCCCCCTTTTGATCTGCACAACAACTCTGTAAGGCAGGTTAGGCTGAAAGTCTGTGACTGCTCCAAAATCAACCAGTCAGCTTCCGCAAGAACCTGTGTCTGCCAGACCTTACTCTGATGTACTAACTGCTATGTCACACTGGCTGTCAAAGGAGGGCTGCTGCTGAACAGGAGCAAGTAGCCAGGCCTAGTTAAGTCATGCCAATCAAGTGGCATCAAGTCACCCAGAGGGTGCTGCCAGGTCTAGGATAGCCAACCTCCAGGTGGAGCATGAAGAACTCCTGTTATCACAACTGAACTCCAGACAACAGAGATCTCTCCCCCTGGAGAAAGAAAACCCTGCTTTATAGGATGGACTCTATGGCATTATATTCAGCTGAGGCCTCTCCCCTCCCCAAACTCTGGCTTCCTTACACTCCACCAAAAAATTTCCAGGAATTTCCCACCCTGGAGCTGGCAACCCTAGACTTGGGACTGACCCCATTGAGTTCTCCCTCAAAGACCAAAATAGCCCTTTTTACTAACAGAACCAAGCTTGGAATACTATCGTTGCCTAGCAACAGCCAGTGAGGGAAAATTGATTTGTTGGTGAAGGCAGCTTCCCCTGTGGTCCATTCCTCATCTTGACTTTGGGCTGGAGGGTGGGGTTGCTTTTTTTTGAGATTGAGTGACACACAGCTCAGCCAATGGAAGGTGAGATGGGTCATTGGCACCATGCTTTGTCTTTTATATATAGAGAAATGAGGTGGGTGCTAAAGACACCCCTTGCCAGGAATACCATTTGGACTGGGGTCAGCCCTGCTCAGAAGTATATCCCCTACAGTGGAATCAAGTTTTCTCCCAGCTAAGAACACTACATTGGGGTAGGTGAAAAGAAATAACTTTTAGATTATTAGCCTAAGAGCAGGGTTTGTATTTTATTGTGATTTATGGATAGTGTTCAGATAATGCAAGCACTAAAAATAAATAAATAATAAATTAGTAAATGTAATATTGTATTATATTTTCACAGCCATGTCTGAAAGCAAAATGAGAGGGATTTGGGAGGAATTTTGGGTTTATGGATCTCTTTTCTTATTCTCCAGAAGCAGTTAAATAAAGCTTTTCTGAGTGTTTAGTGATAAAGCACTTGATATTGGTAAGGAAAGATGTTACAGAATATGAAAAATTTCTATAATGCTGATGCACTTTTGGGGGGGTAAAAAAATCCTAGCACAAAGTTTGTATAAATTAGAATGAATATCCTGGTTTACCAGCTAGGAATCTTGACCTTTTGCGATCACTGCTTTCAGAGCAATTCTATTGGATCCTTTAAAACTGAATAAATTGCATCTAATTTTGCTTTTGAATCAACATTATTGCCTTGAATATCTTACTTCAAATCACACATATCTAGATTAGTGTTTATATCTGTCCCAATCTAGATTAATGTTTGTTTATGGGAGTTTCTCCAGTGAAACATGTTGTATTTTAATGATGCATATCTGGACTAACATTTTATTTTTAAAAAAAATGTGAATAATCTCATAATCAGATTAATTGTGATATTTGATTATGGCTGATAAAGCTTGCATTTAGATGTGTGTGTTTTTTAAATAAAAGAAACATGTGGATTGTTTTGCCAATGAAGTGCATCAGCTGGAAGTTTTGGTGACCTTGACCTGTCATTGAAGCTTCACCGGGAAATAAATGACTATGTCTTATTGAGAAAGAGAGAGAGAAATTCATCATAAAGAACCTTTTGTGAAAAGCTGAAAAGTATCCCTTCATAAAATTCCCTGCTTTCTTAATTTAATTAGGAATTTTATGTTGACATAGGAATGCCAAGGAAGCATATAAGTGCAGTTTTGGGGAGAAAGTATTATTTTGCACCGCCTATCATTTCCCCAGAAAGCACTTTCCTGGGGGCACCTTCTTTGAGAGTTCTTAACTCAAACTCCATAAATCTTCAACAGACTTGGAGGGCAGTTAAAGGAGAGTCAGCCAAAGATTCCTTGAGAGTTTAGTATATCTAGTATGCTGGAGGGAGGGCACTCTCCTGCCTCACAAACTTCATGAACTGAACCAATTTGTGAAGCAACTAGAAGTTTTTGATGGTTTGAAGTTTCCAAATGGGGCACACCACAAACCATGAACTGAGCCAATTTTTTCCTGGTTTATGTCCATCCACAACCTACAATACCTTAGAAACCAGAGTAAGGGCTGAGTAAGGTTTCCAGTGATTGAAGGATGAATTTTACCATCCTGTGTAGCTTATTCCTTCTCCCTTCCCTTACTCAGATGTGACATCAAAAGCAACATTCCATGTGCAAGCAATGGGTGATTGGGCTCATTCATTTAATGTGTAATTGTTTTCTGTGTATCTAATTCATATTGATGTGAGCAAATTTGCAGATCTATCCCAGTTGATATCACAAGAAAGATAAGGTAGGGAATTGGTGGAAATGCCACAAGATGCCTGTGATTAAGAACAATGTGTGAATTGCTTGGTTTGGGAGAAAACTTTGCACACAGATCTACAATTACCATGTGTTTATGCTGTGCAAAATATGCAATCATAATACTGGATTAAAAAAAAAAAAACCTCCATTATCTGACTGTGTATGTAGGAGGTGAGATCAGAGCTGATCCCACACTAACCTTGCTCTGAGCCAGGCTTCTGTTTCTCTCCAGAGCAAGCTAGCGATGTCGCACCAGCTGCTCCATGCCGCCATTTTGTGCCAGGGCAACCCGTGATTTGCCGTGCCACAGTGTAAACCTGAAAAAACAGCATGGCAAATCGTGGGTTGTCCTGGTGCAAAATGGTGGTGTGGAGCAGCTGGTGCGAAATCACTAGTTTGCTCTGGAAAGAAACAGAAGCCTGGCACAGAGCAAGGCTAGTGCAGAATCAGCCCAAGTATTCTTTCACATATCAAGCTGAAGATTTGCATAAAATGTACAACTCTTTCCACATGGTTGAGAATAAGTTGTACGTTTGTGTATATCCAGTGTCTAATCAGTTCCTGAAATGCATGATTGCTGTAATGCTTTGCACATTAACTGTCTTTGAATATTGCAAGTTCCAGAATATGACAGCAAGACTGCTGCTTTCAGCTGGCCATTTTTCCCCCCAATATGGAAACAACACTGATATCCAGCTTATTTTGGAGCACAATTCAAAGTCTTGGCATAAATGGTTTTGGAGCCCTTACTGTCTTTTTTGCATAGAGTGAATTTACTCTATACATATAGTCATACATATTTCTATTCCCTTCAGGATCTTCCTCCAAAAATTCTGCAATTATTTTTATTATGTAATCTTTCAGGTCTGATTCTTCATCTTCAGGTACCTCTCGGACGGATCTGAGTTTCCATCAGTTTGCAGTCATGAATTGTCACTTTTTCTTGTAATTTTAACAAGGTGGAGTCATGTGTTTTCACTCTCTCTTCCACTTCTTGTACTTTCTTTGTTATTACCACAGTGTCATTTCTGAGATTCTCTATTTCTTTTTTTAATTCTTTTTTTGAGTCCTCAATATCCTTTCTTATTTCTTTTTTACAGGCAGTTATCATTTCTTTCACCCCCTTCATTATCCTAGCTTCCATTGCATCTAATTGAACTTGCATTTTCTCTATTGAAGCATGAGTTTGTTTCGGGTGTGACATGTAAAAAAAGATCAAAAAATTTGATCTCACCAAATTAAATTTGAACCATCAGGTTTGATAAAGTGAAGCTTGCCCTTTCCAACGCACCTAATTTCGCTGTCCTCTGAGCCTCCCAGGCTCAAATATTAATGTTTAAAGCTTTTATTTCTCCCAAAATGGCGGTCGCAACTTTTGCTTCACTTTAAAAAAAATTTCTTTTTTCCCTTTTACCAGTTCAAGTCTTCTTATCTACTCTCCCACAGTAGTAATTTTTTAATTGCCAAATCTATTAACTCCACCAATTTTTAATGTCCCAATCACTTTAAAAACAATGTTAAAACTTAGTCCTCCCAACAACAATGGCCACCGATGTTTGTCTCTGGTATTATAATCCTAGAGTAGGCTGTTTACTTCATTGACTTCCTTCTTCTTCCTCCAATACTTCCTGCTTTTCTTGCCTTCAAATCTCATTTCACTGGTAGAGAAATCTCACGATATCTGACGTATTTCCTGTGTTGACTGTGAACGCTGCAGATCTGTAACGATGGGGCTGCCTCCTCAACCACAGATAGACTAAACAATAAATTCCTTTTTTCTTTTAACACTGTCTTTTAAGTTTACAAAGTTCAAATTTAGCCCCTTATCTTCTTCTCCTTTCAGGCTTTCAGTATTTCCAACTCCCACCTTTTACTTTTGTTTTGCTTAACTTTAATTAGTCCCAGAATGAAGAGATAACAATCGGTACCTTTTTTTCCATAGTTTAACCAAATCAACACCAGTCCTTTGTAGATTAGATGTTTAAAATTGTAAAAGAAGGTTTGGATCCTGTCAAGCTTATGCCAAATTGATGACTCTGGAAACTTCTGCAGACGATGAATATGCAACTTCTCTCTGGAGATCCCGCAAAGCCTCAAAGGAGCCCCCCCCCCCGGGACTCCCTTTCAGCCAAGGTAAGTCTCCTCAAAGTATCTGTGCATATCTTGGACAATTCTCTAGCTGAGAAATGTAGGCAGAAGGCATTAATTTGCCTTTTACTACCCTGAACAGAAGTACCAGCCTGCCCCCATTAGGGAAAGCAACTCAGCTCCCCATTTTCCAACCCCGAAAGAGGGGCAAAATGAATGATGTTCCTTTGTCTGCTTGACAATCAAGCTATTCAGATTCTTCCAGATGTTTGCACTTTGGGTTTGAATATACTCGTTCTCCTGACTGTTAATACACAGCATAAAATGTGTACCATGTAAGAACAGCACAGGCCAACAATACGAGAAAATGTTGTGTGGAATACTGGGAAAAAATGAAGAATAAATTAAGCAAAGCAAGAAAGCTTGTGCAAGTTTTACAAGCCCCTTTTCTCTTGAAACAGAATTTGGGTGACCAGGCACAGAATTCAACCATTATTACTGCAGAATATGCATAGATATGTGTGCAAAAAAGTGGTCAATTGTACAGATGCTGCATGTTCAGGAAAAATTACCGTTTTAAAGAACCTAATTGTTTAGGTGGTGGCAGCTACAAGCATAGCCATCTTCAAGAGGAGTTTGGATAAAAATATGGAGCAGAGGTCCATCAGTGGCTATTAGCCACAGCATATTATTGGAACTGTCTGGGGCAGTGATGTTCTGTATTCTTGGTGCTTGGAGGGGAGCAAAGCGGAAGGGCTTCTAGCCACACTTGTGAACTTCCTTTCTTTTCTGGCCACTATGTGACACAGAGTGTTGGATTGGATGGGCCATTGGCCTGATCCAACATGGCTTCTCTTATGTTCTTAATTGCTAGATGTGTTCCACTTTGCTGAAAGTAAATCAAGAAAATAGTGACCCTTTAGTAGATCAAGCTGCAGCCCTTCACCTTCAACTGCTATGCTCTGTGACTATGTCTTTTGTTAGTGACCTGTAGCCTTCTGAAAATGGGCTAAAAAAAATCAGATCATCAAAATAAAAAGGACTTGTACCTTTCTTGTGTGTTCTCTTTTTCCTGCTGTTTAAACAGCCCCCCTGTCCAACAAGCTATTATGTATAGCTGAAATTTAATATCTGATAGGAGATAAAGCTCCCCTAATCTTTTGACATGGAGAGAGATTAGAAAAGAAGGAGAGATTAATTTGAGATTTGTTTATATCATTCCTGTAAAATGTTTTTCTGGGAAATTCTGAAGTTTCATTGTAATCTGTGATTAAACTGAATCGCTCTTTCCTGGGGCTCCTGATCCCCCCCCCCAAAATAATGTGTTTTAGTAAGCATGCTACATAGCAAGCCTGCATTTTATGCATTTTTGTTTTAGAATATGTATATTGCAGATATAAGAAGCTAATGTATATTAATACATTTATTTTTTCCCCATTTGCTAAGCAAATTGACCTACTTTTATATCTGCTTGTATTACCTGTCTTATATCACCTCTCTTTTTTGTGAAGTGCAGTACACTGAAATAGCTGTCAATATTTCCCCCCCTCAAAATAAAGTTTTTAGTATTGCCCCCCCAATCGGAAGAACGAGCCAACACACAGAGTGGGTTTAAAACAGGGCAACTTTATTGACCAACAGCCTGGGGCAACCTAACAACTAACTGGACCGGCGAAGGGAATCCGAACCCTTCCCGGTCCAGGTGGGGCGAGTCACCCAGCCCCCAGCGGCAGCCGGGTAAAACTAGCTGCCGCCAGGCCGGCGGCGGCCGGGTGTCCACTCCCAGTGGCGTCGCCGCCCGCCCAGGACGGCTAGCCAAAATGGGGGTGACCCTGTGGCGGGCAAAACAGCAGAGGGCCGTCAAACCCAGCTGCCATCCGTCCCCGCCACTTCCCTTAAACGGGAAAACCGTGGGTGCCCACCGAACAAATCTGAAATCAATTCCCGCCCAATAAAGTTACCTAAAAGGGGGAACCCAACCTCGATGCAACAGTACAAGGTAGGCGAAAAACAACCCAACACGGGCCAATCAGTTGAGCTGAAAAAATTCCTACCTGGCCCCGATAAAACGGCGACCGGAGGAGCCTGTACTATTGCCGGGTGGGAGGGTGGGCCAAAACGGCCAGCAGAACTGCGTGGCCGCGGGCGTGGTCGGGCTGATAAAGCCCCACCAGACCATGCCCCAAACTTCCCGTATGTGCCGCCCGTTGCCTCTCTCCTTCCGGGGAGGCAAAATCGGCCCCCGCCCTATAGCCGCCTAAAGTCGGCGCGGGCGGGAAGGGGCCGGATTGCCCCCCCAATCGGAAGAACGAGCCAACACACAGAGTGGGTTTAAAACAGGGCAACTTTATTGACCAACAGCCTGGGGCAACCTAACAACTAACTGGACCGGCGAAGGGAATCCGAACCCTTCCCGGTCCAGGTGGGGCGAGTCACCCAGCCCCCAGCGGCAGCCGGGTAAAACTAGCTGCCGCCAGGCCGGCGGCGGCCGGGTGTCCACTCCCAGTGGCGTCGCCGCCCGCCCAGGACGGCTAGCCAAAATGGGGGTGACCCTGTGGCGGGCAAAACAGCAGAGGGCCGTCAAACCCAGCTGCCATCCGTCCCCGCCACTTCCCTTAAACGGGAAAACCGTGGGTGCCCACCGAACAAATCTGAAATCAATTCCCGCCACCACAATGCCAAGCCTCTGCTTCGGCAATTGGGCCCACTGGCTGGCCTAAAGCCAGCCGCAGCCCCAGCTGGAGGTCAAGCAAAAAAGCCCTGTTGCCCTCCTCGGACAGGTGGACTCCGTCCTGCCGATACTGGTCCGCCTTATACGACCTGATTCCCGGGTGTGGTAGGTAGATGCCAAGGCCCCCAGCGAGCGCCCTCCGGACCGCCCGATTGGCCTTGCGCCGAGCCCTCTCCACCCTGGCGGGGTTCAAGGCCGCTCGCCACACCCAACGAGGAAGGATGGCGGACCAGATAATCAGCACCTCGGGCCACCTGCTCCGAATCACCTGGAGGTCCTCGATCGCCTGGTGAGACAGGGCCCTCCCCTGTACCAGACCCAGATCGTTACCCCCGAGGTGGATCACCAGAATCCGAGGCGGAGGACCGTTCCTCCCCTGGAAAAGAAGTGGCAAGAGGCCGTCCCACCGCAGGCCACGACGCCCCTGCCATTCAATGACTGCCAGCTCACTAAGGCCCAGCTGGGAACCGAAGGGCGATCGTCGAGCGTAACGGGCAGCCCAAAACACCATGCTGTGGCCGGTGATCAAGATCCTTGTTCTCTCATCCCGAACCACAGCACCTGAAACAGAACAAATTAACGCATGAACATAAAACCAACTCCCTCAATGAGAAATGGGGCGGACATAACCTTTATATGCCGAGGACCTCCACCGTCCCACTTTCTGAATGGCCGGCCCCGGATACCCCAGAGCTGCCGCTGTGGAAGCGGCACCAATACGAAAAGAATGGGTCCCGAATTGCACCCCACCAAGGCCGAGTTTATCCAAAGCCCGGCTGGTGATAGACCAAAATTGAAATTTGGTCAATGGCAAACCGTCGCAGTGCCGAAAGAACGGCCCAGCGTCGTCGCCGCGAACAGCAATGTATTCCTTCAAGGCCGCCACCGGACAGATATCCCTGTCGTGGCATGGGCCTAAGGTAATACAAGTCCCTTGCTGTTTCTGGTCTGTTTTAGACCTGCGGATTGAAAGTACCACATGGTCCCCATGGATCTTCACATCCCTTGACTGGAGGGCCCTCTCAGAGCGGTCCTTATTTATTTATTTATTTATTTATATTAAGATTTATACCCCGCCCTTCTCACCTAGGTGTCTCAGGGCGGCTTACAACACAATAATTAAAACAATTTCAGTTTAAACAATTAAACAATTAAAATACCATTAAACCATAATTTAGTAAAAACAAGATAGAGTAAAAACCGGCGGCCTATAGATACATTTTTTCATCCAGGATGTTTTGCATTGTCAGTTAATATCATAGGCCTGCCGGAAGAGGACTGTCTTACAGGCCCTGCGGAATTGCCCACGGTCCTTCCGTGAGCTGGCCACCAACTCGCTCACTCTGAGGGCCCCGAAAAATGCAGTCATCGCCGCCGCCTGAAAAAGTGCGGCTTCAAAACTGGAAGAACAAACTGAAGGCCAAACCGCCCGCAAACCTTTAAGGACAGCGGGAGACAAAGGCTGGCGGGTGTCAGGCCGGGGCCCCTGCTCCCGGGCCCATCCCTCCAACATCTTGCGCAGCCTAAAATCATCAGATCTGTCTGATAAACCCTTGATCTTAGCAGTAAACGCCAAAGCTGCCAGCTTGGCCCTGATAGTCTTGACAACCAGCCCCTTACCTTTTAGGTGAACACAAAACTGCATAAGGTGAGTGACTGGTACTGGCCACCGATTGGCCAACCCCCCCTGCTCCCTAAAGCTCCGGAACTGGTCAACCGAATGCGCGTAGGCCTTCCGTGTAGAAGGCGCCAATGCCAACATCATTGCCCGGTTGGCTTCGCGTCTCCAAGCCGCCACATCTCTGGGGGCATCCGAACCGGCTGGAGATCGGCCTCTGGTGCAAGAAGGCGGAACCGCTCCATCTGCCGACGAGACAGGGCATCCGCGACTCCATTGCACGCACCGGGCACGTGCTTAGCAAGAAACAAAACATTTAACCGTAAACAAGTCAGTACAAACGCCCTGACTAAACGCATGACCGGGGGCGACTTGGAGGACAGCGTGTTGATTACATGGACAACCGCCAAATTGTCACACCAGAAGTGGACAACGTGGTTGGCCAACGCCGGTCCCCACAGCTGTAAGGCCACTACTATTGGAAAAAATTCCAAAAAAGTTAAATTACGGCAAAGGTCGCTTGACAACCATTCCGCTGGCCATTCCTCGGCACACCAGTGCCCCCGAAAATAAACGCCAAAACCAATGGAGCCAGCGGCATCGGATGTCACCTGGAGCTCAGCCTCCAGCTTCAGGTCGTCCCGCCAGAAGGACACGCCGTTAAAATTGACCAAAAATTCCTCCCACACCTCCAAATCCTGCCGCATACCCAAGGTGACCCTAACTCGGTGGTGGGGCATGCGCAAGCCTGACATGGCATCGCATAAGCGCCGCAAAAAGGCCCTCCCAGGTGCAACGACCTTACAAGCGAAATTCAAGTGCCCAGCCAGCTGCTGAAGCTCCAATAATGAAAGCTTGCGTCGGCCCCGGGCCGCCGTCAGCATTTGCCTCAACTTGGAAATTTTTTCCGCAGGCAACCTGGACGCCTGTTGGACGGAATCCAACTCAATGCCTAAAAACGTCAACTTAGTAACCGGGCCCTCGGTCTTCTCGTGGGCAAGCGGGACGCCCAGCTCAGCTGCCAAGTCCAAAAAGGATTGGAGCAAATGGGCGCACCGCCCCGACCCGTGGCGGCCCACGAACAAAAAATCATCTAAGTAATGAACCGTCGTGGCGGCACCAGACCGCACGCGAAGGGCCCATTCCAGGAAAGAACTAAAGCGCTCAAACGCCGAACAAGATATAGCGCAACCCATAGGCAGGGCCCGGTCCAAATAGAACTTGCCTTCGAAGGCGAAACCCAGGAGCTCAAAATCGCGCGGGTGCACCGGTAACAGGCGAAATGCCGACTTAATGTCGCACTTCGCCATTTCGGCCCCCAAACCACAGCTCCGCACGATCTTGACCGCCTGGTCGAAGGAGGTATATCTTACTGTACACAGGGAGTCAGGGATGAAATCATTCACCGACCCACCTTTTGGATGGGACAGGTGATGAATCAAGCGAAACTCCCCGGGGGCCTTCTTGGGAACCACCCCCAAAGGGGATACCCGTAAGTTGGGTACTGGGGGGGAGTCAAACGGACCCAAGACTCTGCCCTCCCTACACTCCTTCGAAATTTTGTCCCTGACCACCTGTTCCATCCCACGAATGGACTGCAAATTCCTGGACATATAAGGCCCCCTCGGCCCTTGGAACGGAATCCTGAAACCAAAACTAAAACCTTCAAACAAATACACCCGGTCGTTCACACGAGGGTAACCGGCTAGCAACTCCTTAAGAACCTTCACCTTGATGGGGCTGGGGCCCTTTACCAGCGGCGTGTGTGCCTGAACCCCCCAAAGGCCGCTTGCCCCCCGCTCGGGGCTTCGTCTTGCTGCAGGCAGACAAAGAATGGGCGCCACCACACAGTGGGCACTCGTGCCTATATTTGCACGGTTTCCTGCTACAACCGCCCGAGGACGAGAAATCCCAACAGACCAACCGGGGTTGAACCGGCTGCCCCGCCGTTGAGCGGGGACCAGACGCCATTGAGTGCCTGCTAACCAGGTGACCACTGTCTGACCTGTCGCCAACGTTGGGCTTGGCGGGGGACATGAGCTGTAACCACAGCTGCTGGTGAATGTGGTCCCACGGGATATTGGGGTTGAGAGCCGCCCTCATGCGGAACTCCTCGTCGTACTGCAGCCACGCAGCACCCGAGAAGTCCGTATAAGCTTTGTAGATAATATCTACATATTGAAACAGCGGCGCCGCACGCATGGGTTGCGAGCGTGCAATAACCCCTGCATATATGAGGAACCCGGGTAGCCAGTTGGCCCAGTTCCTCTCAACCTTGCGGCGTTTGATCTTCTCCTTATCCTTATCGTCCAATTCGTCTTTGTCCTTCTTCTCGAGCTCCCGATATAGAAGGCCAAAGACGTCGACATATTCGCCTCGCAAGATTTTTTCCCGGGTGGCAGTTGTCAGATGGTCGCCCAGGGGCATAGCCGTGTCACCGAAAGGGCGGCAGTGGAAGGGTACCGCACCAAGATGCGGTGCGGGGAAATACCATCCCCCCCATTGCTGGACCGGTGCCCCCATCGCCGGGGGGCCAGGAAGTTGATAACCCCAGGGAAGAGAACCACCTGAGGGTGGCTGGCCCTGAGGGCCCACGGGAACTGACGGGGTGGTTGAAGGCCCGGCCCTGGGACCTGTACCCCACGGCAAAATCTGCCCCTGCCCAAACGAGCCGCCCTGGTTGACATTGGCAAAAAGCCTGGCAGGTCCGAAGGAATGCCAGGGGCTCCAAGTGCCCCAAGGCCAGGCGCCAGCATTGTCAGAAGGACTTGGCTTACCTCCTAAATCCGGGACAGCCGGAGCCCCGCCTGGGGTGAAAGCGCCTGCACCGCCCGGACAAGCCGGCCCCACCGGGGCGTTACCTTCTTCGACCTCAGAGTTGTCATCAGGTGGCTCCTGACCCGGTGCGTCAGAAGGCCCAGGAAGGGACGCCAACTCCTGTAATGAAGAAAGCCGAGCCAGGACTTCTTGTTCAAATGCCCTAGTTGATGTGCGCGCTGCCTTGCGCCCACGGGCGGGGCCCGTCGTTCCCGGGTCCAAACCATGATGCCTTTCAAGCACCTCAAGGCTATTGACAATAGCCTGCCTGGTTTGGGTCTCCTCTTCAGTCCCTGGAGGGGCCCCAGGGTTGGGTCTTTTCCTAGCCTTTAAGGGCTGCTTGCCCTTAGATTTTCCCTGACCCTTAGGCATATTCAACTTTTATCCCCTTCTGGCAAGAAATGCCCCCTGGCAGAGGTGGTGGAGGGGTGAGGAATCACACCCGGCTCTCCCTGAAAGGAGTCCAAACACTTAACCACTACTCCAAGCTGGGCCCCAGTGGTGGGAGGCAATAAGACCCACCACAGAGCCCGATGAGCTCTAATAAGACCCCTACACTCGTGGAAGGGAGGGGGGGGCGAGATGCACTGAGCCAAAGCCCCGAAGAGCAGCGAAATTAAGCCCAGGCAGGAGGGGAGGGGGAGCGACGGGAGCCGCGGACGCGCACAGTCAAGCGGCGCTCAAAGCGTAGCTCCCAACAAGGAATAGCACGCTCCCTGAAGCAAGTGCGGCCGGGCGCTGCGCTTCCCAGCCGCTGCAAGGCTGAGACTCGGGACTGGCGCTCAACGAGCGCGGCTTCCGGCCGCGCGAAGACAAAGCAACCGAGCTAAATCGACGCGCGTGACTGGTGTCGCGCCGAAAAAAGCTCCCCCCCCCAACTGGACCCCCAAACCTGAGGCGGCCGACGCCGCAAGAAGCTGGAAGCCTCGGAGCCGGGAGAGGTAAGAGGCCCTGCTGCCGCGAGGAACGGGGAAGCAACGTCTTCACCCAAAACGGCCAGCAGAACTGCGTGGCCGCGGGCGTGGTCGGGCTGATAAAGCCCCACCAGACCACGCCCCAAACTTCCCGTATGTGCCGCCCATTGCCTCTCTCCTTCCGGGGAGGCAAAATCGGCCCCCGCCCTATAGCCGCCTAAAGTCGGCGCGGGCGGGAAGGGGCCGGATTTTGCTAATCTGGAGAATAAGTAGTGTTATTGATTATATCTGGCAGTTTAATAATTGCTGGATCTACTTCCAGTCATTTTGGCATGATCAAAAGGCATGGTTCATGATCTCAGTTACCCCAGATATTTGTCATCCTTAGAACTCTTGTGCAGTGACAGTTTAGCAAACCTGGTCAAAGTAAAGAAATTTCCTTTTCTAGCTTGAAATAGTCACAGTCACAGTCCCCATACTTTTTTGCATCTTGGGGTCCCAGCAGGGAGCTATTCAATTTAATCACAGATTACAAAGAAATGCCATAACTTCCCGGGAGGGGGACTATTAGTGGAATGGCATATACTTCCCACTCCAATGCTACTCTTCAGATATCTCCCTGGAACAGCTTGAGGTGTAGGTCTATTGCATGTATCAAGACTGTGTGTGGTAAAAATTTGAAAATCTTAGAAGAGCAAAAATAGGGCTAAGCGTGATCAAGGAAATCATGGTTCAGTTTGGGATTTGTGGTGTGCCTGGATCATGAACCACAGATGATAATGAACATTTTAATGTTGGATGAACTGGTTCAGTTTGTGAATTTTGTGTCATGGTAGAATCTCCCCTGGTGTGCTATAGACACCAAACTCACAGGGGACCTCTGGCTGACTCTCCTCTACCTGCCCACCAAGGTTGGTGAGGACTGGATTTACAAGGTTCGAGTTATCCCCCCCCCTCCCAAGAAAGTGGCTATTAGCCACAGTGTGTTTATATATATAAATTTGTGGCCACTGTGTGATACAGAGTGTTGGACTGGATGGGCCATCGGCCTGATCCAACATGACTTCTCTTATGTTCTTATGTTCTAAAAGTGCTCCCAGGAAAGTGCATTCTGGGGAAATAACAGGCATAGATCAGGAGGCTTAGGAGTGTATAAAATGGACCCTGTGCAAGCGAGAGACACCAAACTCACAGCAGACCTCCGACCGACACTCCTCTACCTGCCATCCAAATTTGGTGATGATTGGATTTTCAGGATTTGAGTTACACCCACCCCCAAAAGAAGATTCTATTGTTTCCAAAGGAGAAGAAGAAACTAGCAAAAAAAGCAAGGGCAACAGAAGTCCACCAGAACAGAATCAAAGTCTCCGAGAATCTCTGCAGTAGAAACTGAATGTGGAGGACATTTTTGTAAGCCCAGCAGAACTGGTGCAATGTACCAACAGAACTAAGGTCAAGGCAGGAAAGTGCTTTTTTGGGGAAATGCTAGGTATAGGTTCAAAAGTATATAGAATGAACTCTCTCAAGCTACACACACCAAACACACAGAAAACTTCACCCTGCCACCCATTCCTCTACAATCTCTCCAAGTTGTGGGATGATTATATTTCTGGGATCCCAGTTATGGACCCCACAAAAAGGCTCCCCAGGGCTCGCTCTGGAAAAGACAGCCATAGTTACAGGAGTCTGAAATGGCTCTGGAACAAACCAGTGACACCAAATTCACAGGGAAACTTCACGTCAGCAGACCTCCTCCCAGCCAGACTCTGGAAGCAAAATAAGCATACCCCTGTGCTTGCAGCCCCGCTCCCCCCCCCCCCAAGAACAGAAAGGCAGAGGTAGCTAACCCTCCAAGAGCTTACAGGGCTCTTAGTACAGGGTCTACTGTAAGCTCTTGGAGGATTGGATACATCAGGGATGTGTGGCCTAATATACAGAGGAATTTCTGCTACCAAAAAAGCCCTGAATAAGACCTGCTAATAGCTGACTTCACTGAGGGCAAAGAAAGTTTCTTTAGAAAGAAAGAGATATTTGAACCTAGCCAATTAGATCACAGTGTGAATGTTATGATGTCACTAAAGGCAAACAAACCCTGTTCAGAGTTAAACTTCCTGAGTCAGTAAATACCTTTATTCTCTTCTTCACTGGTTTCTGACAAATCACTAGAAAAGATAGTGGCACATTTTGATGCTAAAGAAAAGGTTCATCAAAATTGCCCTTTCTTCTAACTTAACTTTAGGCTAGCTATGCTGTAGAGTCATGCATGCTTCCTATAAAAGGACACAATGACTAATGGAAAGATAGCAGAACAGTAAAATGATACAATTTGTATTATACTGTGGGGTATCCTGTGCAACTGAAATACTGTGGAGTAGTTATTCCTGTAATTGTTGTCAGGTGTCCAGCAGCCTAGTATCGGAGTGAGTTAGATTGTTTCTATCCATTAATTTCAATGGATTTATACATACTTAGGTTGGACTGTTAACAAGGCAATCCTAAGAACACTTTCCTCTGAACAGAGAGTATAATTCTGAGTAGACTTGTTTAGGATTGCTCTCTTAGTCTAATAACCTTTTTTTTAAAAAGGTAGTCCCCTGTGCAAGCACCATTCGTTTCCCACTCTGGGGTGATGTCGCATCATGACATTTTCACAGCAGACTTTTTACGGGGTGGTTTGCCATTGGCTTCCCCAGTCATCTTCCCCAGTCAACTTAGACCAGTTCCGCAGGGCCTGCAAGACCGTCCTCTTTAAACAGGTGTTCACCAATGACTAAATTAATGTTTACCGCCAGATTAATAATGTTTACCGCCAGTATCAGATCTAGGAATGTTTTAATCATTGATTGGTTTTAATGTGAATTTAATATGAATTTATTGTTTTATTATTGTGTTGTTCACCTTAAATGTTGTTAGCCGCCCTGAGCCTGCTTCGGCGGGGGAGGGCAGGATACAAATAAAATTTTACATTACATTACATTACATCTACACTTTACCCCCAATCTTGGAAGGATGAAAGGCTGAGTCAACCTTGAGCTGGTTACCTGAACCCAGCTTCTTCTGGGATTGAACTCAGGTCATGAGCAGAGAGCTCCGTCTGCAGTACTGCAGCTTTACTACTCTGCGCCATGGGGCTGTTCTGATAACCTATGCATATATAAATGTAAATACGTCACATTAAAACTCATGGAACTTCTGTCAAATACCCATGCTTAAGATCAGGCGGCATGTCTAATGACAAATATTATTAGTAATGTCCTGGGATTCCTTAGATAATAACAATGGCTGGCAAAATTTCATAATCAGGAGGGGGAGCAAGCTGATCACACCAGTCTTCTCTTGTTTATGGCAGACAAATTGAAAAATAAATCAACCCCTTTTCAAAATTCATGAATGACATTCATCTCCTTAATAAGTCACCAGATTCATACCACTGTGATCTTTCACAATTAAGTCCAAATCTCATTTAATTTCCTTGTTTAATGAAGCTGAGAGATGTTTGATCAATTCACTTTGAACAGCATTTAATCCATTTATATTTGTTGAAACTGAAACAAATACAAATTAATCTGATGTAATCTGATGTTCTTAAAATATAAAGTGACATATTTTTATTACTTTAGTTTTTAGTAAAAAGAGGCTTATTTTTTAAAGGCACACCAGGTTGAGCTTGTTCTTACAAAGCCACAAAATTGTAGTTGGGCTATATAACCTCTGATTACATATAGCGATCATGGGATTTTTTAAAAAAATCCTGCACCTAGGTGTTTGAGACAATGTTCTCTGATATGCTAGATTTTTATTGAAGTGATTTAACACAGTCATATGTTCACCATATCTGTAGAAACTAGAACATAGTCACTAGCAATTTGTTGTAGTAATTGTTCCAGAGCACTGGGAACGTGTATCTGTAGACTGTGCCATATTGTTATGGAAATACTATTAAAAAACTCCCTGACTTGGAAACTAAAGCATGCAGTGCAGTCCTAAATCAAGTTATGGTCTTTGAAGTTCATTTTAAAAAGGGCTTACAAGGGTGTGGCTTTGTTTAGTATTGCACTTCTAGTCACCATTATGTAGTAGTACTTGTTCCAGGGTACAATGAACTTCTGGGCATTACACCAAGGTAACTTTGGGTGGTGTTTTATTAATGTGCTGTCAGCTTCTTTGCTGCTCCCCCTGCCTTTGTCAGCCGAGCGGACCTCCAGGGTGGGGAACCGGGTGGTTTGCTGTCTGGGGAAATTAGACTTCTCTGTCAGGGTGGTTGCACTTCACTGTTTTTCCTACTTTAGAGTCTCTGGGATAGACTCTTTGGCCTGGGTCTTCTCTCTTCCCTTTGGCACAGGCTGGTCCTTTTCAGTTCCCACAGCAATCACCCTTTTATTCCCTCGCCTTTTCCCCGGTCCTTTTGGCTGAGCCAATGGTGTTGGGACCCTCTAGTAGCCCACGCAACACACCTGGCTCTCCCTTCCCGAATCTTCTCCTCCCTCTCAGTTAGCTTGGGAGCCTCCCCCCTTCTCCCACTGGGACTGACTGCAGTCAGCTCTTGGTACACTTTTTCTCCCTTCCTGGCTCTGCTTTGCCCTCTCTCAATGAGGAGGCAGCCTGGGTGTCAAATATTCCCCCATTCTGTTCTGCCTCCCCCTCTCTTCTGGTCATGTCTTGAGATGGCTCTGGGCTTCCTAATCCTCCCAGGCTTCTCCCCTTGGACGGACTTTCCTCCTTTCCAGATCATAAGTTCAGGTCTGAGTTCACCAGACCCGGACATGTGCAGAAGTACACATGCATGGTTTATATATATATATATGTGTGTGTGTGTGTGTGTGTGTGGTAAAACATCATACCAAAATAATCCTAAGGAAATCATATGTTTGCTCACATACAGAGTTACCATTTTTTACAAGGTTACATCAATGTACTTATCCAATGCGGTAACAGAGAGAAGGGAAGAGGTAATGAGTGCACTGAAATCTGCATCTTACTGTTGATGCACTACTAATGCATTGCACTGTATTTCAGAAATAAGACCAGCTAATTTTGAGCTCCAGAATACTGGGAGTCATTTGAGGAAGCTTTCAGAAATATCTTAAAAAGAGATATAGGACTTTAGGACCAGGGAAACTGTATACTTTGGCAGCAAGTAGAAGACATACAAAGGAAGATCCTGAGACAAAAGAGAAGAGCAGTATTTCCCATAGGGTAGATATACATGGTTGTTACTGTTTCACTGCACAGAAAGTTCAGGAATCATCCTGCATCTTTAGGAAACCTGAAGCACCATGCTAAATCATTTTTTTAGAAAGTTTGCTTCTTAAATTGCTAGTATGCACCTACAATTTTAGTTAACATGATTTTTCCTCATATTGTGTGATTCCAAAGCAACATAGAGGGAGAAAACCTGGCATGTGAATCTACTCATTAGCTGATTTTGAGAAGAGTAATACTGAGGTTACATCTTCCTTTTCATTCATATGCTCTAGAATGTAGGAAAAACAAATTTAATAAAGTCAAAAGAAGCTAACAAGTGTATGTTAATTGTCAATTGAAATTTTCATGCACATAAATGATTTTTATTAAAAATATGAGGATGGTTGCAATCAGTGATAATCATGCATAGTATTTGTTGCTGAAAATATTCCACATTGTTAATTCATGGAAACCTAAGGCCTAATTATTTCTATCAGTGTAATTGATGGGCTTTGTTTGTGCTGTTTTGTCATATGAATTAATAGGAAAGAAATTTTCTTCTAATTTATAGACACTTCAGTGGTTTAAAAAAAAAAACCCACTTCCTGCCATTGCTACAGTAATGCCGAAAGACACGATCTGGGGGAATATCACTAGATGTTTTAACACCTCTCTATAAGCTTATTCTATTTGCAATTGTATTCATGCTCACATGGAAATAAGAAACATGGAAAATGCTTGCTTCTGGTTAACCATGCATAGAATTGGGTGAGAGAGTTTGAGTGAGCAAGATAACATAACATAAGAACATAAGAGAAGCCATGTTGGATCAAGCCAATGGCCCATCCAGTCCAACACTCTGTGTCGCACTGTGGCCAATACACACACACACACACATACTGTGGCTAATAGCCACTGATGGATCTCTGCTCCATATTTTTATCCAATCCCCTCTTGAAGCTGGCTATTCTTGTAGCCGCCACCACCTCCTGTGGCAGTGAATTCCACATGTTAATCACCCTTTAGGTGAAGAAGTACTTTCTTTTATCAAGTCAAGTCAAGTCAAATTTATTTTTATATCCCGCCCTCCCCCGCCAAAGGCAGGCTCAGGGCGGCTCACAGACATGGAAACCATGATTTAAATAAAATACAATGTAAACAAGAATTTTAAAATACAATTCAATTACATAAATTAATTAAAATAGATAAAAACAGGTACTATAAGGTGCTATAGGTCACAATCATACATAAGATGGCTAGATGGTTACAGGTCAGTTCCAATTTCAGTTTAGCCAGGTTTTATCCATTTTAACCTGACTGCTCAGCAATTTCATTGAATGCCCACGAGTTCTTGTATTGTGAGAAAGGGAGAAAAGTACTTCTTTCTCTACTTTCTCCATCCCATCCATAATCTTGTAAACCTCTATCATGTCACCCCGCAATCAACATTTCTCCAAGCTAAAGAGCCCCAGGCGTTTTAACCTTTCTTCATAGGGAAAGTGTTCCAAACCTTTAATCATTCTAGTTGCCCTCTTCTGGACTTTTTCCAATGCTATAATATTCTTTTTGAGGTGCGGTGACCAGAATTGTACACAGTATTCCAAATAAGACCGCACCATCGATTTGTACAGGGGTATTATGATGCTGGCTGATTTGTTTTCAATTCCTTTCCTAATAATTCCCAGCATGGCGTTGGCCTTTTTTATTGCAATCACACACTGTCTTGACATTTTCAGTGAGTTATCTACCACGACCCCAAGATCTCTCTCTTGGTCAGTCTCTGCCAGTTCACACCCTGTCAAGTTGTATTTGTAGCTGGGATTCTTGGCCCCAATGTGCATTACTTTGCACTTGGCCACATTGAACCTCATCTGCCATGTTGACACCCACTCACCCAGATCCCTTTGGAGTGCCTCACAATCCAGATGGGGAAGCTGCAGATACAATGGTGGAAAGACTGGTGTCTGTACTGGCACTGAGCCCATGAAGAAACAAGAACAAACTTCAGCAAGGTTTAGGATAATCTCCTGACAAGTTCAGGCCAATTATTTTATATCTCCACCTGGTTCTGAAGCTTCACACCATTATTATTGCCTACCATTCCCATATAAAGAAAATATAGCTTAGGTACACATGCAGAATATTCAGTCTCCCCCACTCCCAGCTGTTAAACCACCATCGTTCAGAACATGTTGCAAGAATAAATTGAATGCAGATTAGCAAGAGAATAACTGATACATACGGTAGTTCAATTATTTTTTTTTTGTGACCAGTCATTTATATCTTGATAGGCAGATAAATTTTTGGATCGCTCCTAGAATGGTTTTTAACTTTGCACACATATAATTAGTCTGATGTTGCCTGCATTGCTTGTGGGTGCATATTAAATTTGGTTTAATTTAACAGAAACCACAAAGCAGCTGAGGTTGTTTTCTCATAAGAAACAAGATAGGATCAAGAATTAAAGTGGCCATTTAAATTGAGAGGTCCTATGTAAAACTAAATTCAGATATGCAAACTGCAATCCTAATCATATTTACCTGCCTTTAAATCCCATCTATCCTAATGGGACTCATTCCTCAGTTACCCTGTTTCAAGCTATGCAGCTGTAGGAGCTTCTGGAATCAGTGGGACATGCATAGGATCAGGATGCATAAACATTAGCACTGAGAATGTATCTGATGCAAGAAATAAGCAGGAGGGAATCTGAAGACAATGAGAAACATGATGAAGAGGAAGGAAGGAGGGTAATAAAGGTTAAACCTGAGTAGATTCAATTACAAATCTGGTTAAAGCTGACAACAAAGATTCAGAATGTGTCAGAAGACAACAGAAGGGCAGGAATATTCACAGCAAGGTTCAAAGGCTCATTCCTGGATATATTCAAAATAAAATACCACTCACCCTTCAGCCCCAACACTTTGTATTACAAACTTCTGAACTTCCTGAGAGTATCAATTTTGTTAACACAAACCAAATCTTTGTTTGTGTTAACAAAATCTTTCCTTTTGGGGAGGAAGTGAAGCACTAGAATAATAGAATCAGAGAAACCAACTTTATGACTCTATGATTCTATGGTTTTAGTGTAGAAAGGCAGTTTGGGGACAGAGTTAAACCAGGATTAAAGCTCTAGTGCGAAATTGGTCAGTTAATATTTAAATATAGGTTTAAATCTCAAAAGGGGTAGACCTCTATCATGATGGAAGCAATTCAGTGTGATATAGTGATTATAGCGTCAAACTAGGATCTGAGAGATCCAGATTTGAATCCTGACTCTGCTATTGATGTTTGCTGGATTTACTTGGGCCAGTCCTTGAGTCTCAGCTTAGATGGAATAAGTTATTTGAGGCAGTTATGGGAGAGTAAAATTGAGGTATAAATATTTAACTTCAAAACAGTAACCAGAACTTCAGAATATGGAAGTATAGATTTACTCGATTTAAAACTATATAGTTTTAAATTGAGTAAATCTATACCTCCATATTCTGAAGTTCTGGTTACTGTTTTGAAGTTAAGCTGTGGGGTTTTTTTTTTGTAATTCCATTAAAAAAATTTAACTCAGTTAACCATGTTTTTAGGGTCTTAGTCAAAATTGAAATTGGGAGGGTGTCAAATACACACATCCAGGTCTATGGGGTTTAGGCTATGTCCCTTCAGACCTGCAAGAGGGAGAGGGGAGAAAAATAACTGAAAATAACTTATAAACTGCAAAACAGTTTCCTTATGGGTTCTTCTTGTGGTCTATTGGGATCCCTGGTCACAGGTCTACAAGATACAAAGCCAAATTATAGAAAAAATATGTATGTACAAGGCTTTTATTTACAAAGGAGGGAAGAGAAACATAAAAAGGGACATAAAAACCAAACAAAATAATACAGTGTGCATAGAGGAACACACTAAAATAAAATATGGCAACCAGCCAACCTTCTCCTACACTAGATGGTGCAGCATTCCTTGGCTACTTGCCCTAAGCCTTACTTACTCAATGCTCTCTTGGTCAGGCACACAACACAGGCAGACATCACTGCTTCTCATTGTCCATCTTGTTGTCCTGTCATACCTTCCTGGTATCAGGTCCTGTGATGATGGTGATGATGATGATGATGATGATATGTTCTTGTGTTGTGGTGTGGCTCCTAGCCAGAATATATCCTAACTGACTGATTGACTATCCAGTCCTGAACATAATCTAATTAAGAGCTGTCATCCATCTCTGATTCTTGATGACATGCTATCAGAGTTAGATATAAAAGATCTACTTGTCAAATGGATACTGAATGTACAGGTGTGACTAATTACACAGGTGTCAAATTGGTAATTGCTTGCTGACATAGCCTAGTTGCTAGTACAAATCCTGATACAACTTACAAAAAATAGCATTGATTAATACAAACACTTACATACACAAAATGGATGAAAGCCAGTTTCTTGATAGAGGGTTCTAAAAGAAATGCATATTTTGGTAAGATGTATGATTTTATAAAGTGTAATCTCGCCCTCGCGCTCTCACCCTCATCTTCATCTTCATATTCTCCCCCGCGGCTGGGCCAGCAGTTGAGAGCTCTCCTGACCACAAAGCCCTGTATGGGGCTCGGATGTCGGGAGGCCCAAAGTGTGGGTGGAGAATTGTAATTAGCACCCGCACCTCAAGAAACTCCATCTAAGAACTGCACTTAAAAACTGTCCTCACACTTTTTAAGAACTGCACTTAAGATCTGCCCTGCACTTTAAGAACTGCACCTGCACTTTAAGAACGCTACGACACACCACGGACATCTACAAATTTTGGCACTCAATTTTAACTTTTTAACACCAATTAACAGCACTTAAGAACAATGTCCTACTCCACCTTCCTTAATTTATTATCCTCGCTTCCTACCTGTAATGACCACTAATTAGAATTATTATTAAGCAACTAATGATTGTAAATTGATTAGCAATTGGATTTTATTATGTATTATGTATTTATTTATTTAAATGCATATTGATTGATTTATTATTCATTTATTCGCATTAGCACCTTAGTTTGGACTGAACAGGGATTCTATTTTATTGATGTGCTAAAAAAGATTATTATTTGACTAATCAACTAGAGGAAGGGTTAGGGGGTCTTGAGATAAATTAAACTGATCAAATTACAGCAATCCAGGTAATTAGGAACCGAGGGTAGAGGGTGGACTAGGGATTTATTTATGCTGTGAACCTAGATAATTAGTTAGGTGGGTACGGCCATCCTATTACAATCTATAAGACCATATCGGAGCATAGGTGTGGATGCCTGGCCAGGGGATTCCAGTGCTCCTGGGGAGGGGAAGGTATGACGGTGGGAGTGGACGGAGGTGTAAGGGAAGGGAACCGAGACAAAACAGTGCTCGGCCCCCTTCCAGTCCACTTCCCATCCCAACGGTGATAGGTAGTGGGACCAAGAGGAATTGCCCGCGTCCGTCATTGGTGTTATGCAACGCCAGGTCTGTGAATAATAAGTCCGAGACCCTTAGGGACTTCCTGCTTCGGCAGGATGTAGACCTGGCTTGCATGACTGAGACCTGGGTGCAAGAGGGGGAGACAGTGGCTCTCTCCCAGATGACCCCCCCCCGGGATACTCGGTCTTCCACCAATCACGGATTAGTGAGCGGGGGGAGGGGTGGCACTATTCATATGGGAGGGTTACTCCTTCTGGGCTCTCCCACCCCCAACGATCAATGGTATCGAATGTGCCGGCCTGGCATGGGATGTCAGAGAGGGGTTGGCGATCTGGTTGGTGTACCGTCCACCTAACGCACCAGCCAGCGCCTTACCATCCCTGGGCTGGGCATTGGAGTACCCGGGGGTTGTGGTCCTGGGCGACTTCAATGTCCATGCCAACGACGTGGCCTCCAATCGGGCAATGGATCTAGTGTCTTCCATGGTGACACTGGGACTCTCAATTTGTTACAACTCCTACGCATCAGGTGGGACACACATTAGACCTGATCTTTGCGTCCAGGATTCGGGTGAGCTATATCGCAACGGAGGCGGTGCCGTGTTTGGATCATCTAGCCCTCAAGGCCCGTATGGAGATGCCACCCCAACCCTGTAAGGGTGGAGAGCCTATTTTGGCTCGCCCGCGGAGCCTGATGGACCCAGAACGGTTCCAGACGGCTCTTCGGGATTCCTGGCCCCCTAGTGATTTCCTTGATGCCCTGGTTGATGCCTGGCAAGATTGGCTGTCCGGGGCAATCAATGAGATTGCACCTCGACGTCCTCTACGCCCTCGTTTGAGACTGGCTCCATGGTATACCTTGGAGTCATGCCAGCTGAAACAAGGACTTAGACGACTAGAGAGGCAGTGGCAGCGCACTCGTGACAAAGCGGCGAGAACATCCTATAGATCGTTTATGAGGTCTTATGAGATGGCAGTCAAGGCTGTGAAGAAAGATTACTTCGCAGCCAGGATTGCATCTGCAAATTCACGCCCGGCACAATTGTTTAAAATAATTGGAGATTTAACTGCACTGCCCCAAGGCAGGCCAAATGTTAGAGAATTAGAAATAAGCTGTGAGACTTTTGCGAAATTTTTTGCAGACAAAATCACGTCGCTCCGCCAGGACCTGCCCATCACATTGGATACAGTACATGAACTGGAGGCTCCGTGCCTGTCTTCTGGTTTAGTCCTGGATCACTTCGACCCGCTAAGCCTGGAGGAAGTCGACGGAATTCTCTCCTCTGCGCACCCAACAACTTGTGACCTGGACCCATGCCCCTCTTGGCTAATTAAATCTTGCCTGAGGGAGCTCAGATGTCTTTTATGGGACATCATAAATAGATCCCTCCTGGAGGGGTGTTTTCCAATGCCCTTAAAAGAGGCCTTGGTCCACCCCCTCTTGAAAAAAAGTACAGCAGACCTGGCCGAATTGGCAAATTACCGACCGGTCTCGAATTTACCATTTTTAGATAAAATTATAGAGAGGGCAGTGGCGTTGCAGTTGCAGGGTTTCCTGGATGACGCTTCCATCCTAGACGCTTGCCAGTTCGGCTTTCGCCCGGGCCATGGGATGGAGACAGTCCTGGTCGCCTTGGCGGATGACCTCCAGCGGCATCTGGATCGGAGTGGTGTGGCGGTGCTGATGCTGTTAGACCTGTCAGCCGCGTTCGACTTGGTCGACCATCGGCTACTGACCCGCCACTTCGCCGATGTTGGGGTTAGGGTGTCAGCCTTACAATGGCTCTCCTCCTTCCTCAAGGATCGGGGACAAAGGGTGGCAATCGGGGTGGCTCTCTCAGAGATGCACACTACATTGTGGGGTGCCTCAGGGAGCAGTTCTCTCACTGATGCTATTTAATATCTATATGCGCCCCCTTGCCCAGATCGCCAGGAGGTATGGGCTTGGGTGTCATCAGTATGCGGATGATACCCAGCTCTATCTGCTAATGGACGGCCAGCCTGCCTGCGCCCCAGCGAATTTGGACCTGGCACTGCAGGCCGTGGCAACTTGGTTAAGGCTGAGCAGGTTGAAACTGAATCCAGCGAAGACAGAGGTCCTTTGCTTGGGTCGGGGCACTCTGGGAGGGGAAATATCTCCCCCGGTTTTTGACGGGGTGCTGCTGAAAGCAGCGTGCCAGGTCAGGAGCCTGGGAGTTCTACTGGAGCCTTCATTATCAATTGTGGCCCAGATAGCAGCCACTGCCAAGTCAGCCTTTTTTCATCTGAGGTGGGCAAGGCAGTAGGCTCCCTTCCTAGAGCACCGGGACCTGGCAACAGTGATCCATGCAACAGTCACCTCAAGATTGGATTACTGTAATGCCCTCTACATGGGGCTGCCTCTGTGCCGAACCTGGAAGCTGCAGCTGGTGCAGAACGCGACTGCCAGACTGTTGTTGGGGCTCTCAAAGTGGGAGCACATACAGCCGGGGCTGCGTGAACTGCACTGGCTGCCAGTTACGTACCGGATTCGTTACAAATTGCTGGTTATTACCTTTAAAGCCCTATATGGCCGAGGACCTGCCTACCTTAGGGACCATCTCTCCTCGTACGAACCCCAGAGAGCACTGAGGTCAGCAGGGAAGAACCTGCTAACTATTCCCGGGCCAAAAGAGGTAAAACTACAGAGTACCCGCACTCGGGCCTTCTCTGTTATGGCTCTACAGCTATGGAACCAGCTTCCAGAAGAAATGCGGGCCCTGTGGGACTTTGAACAGTTCCGCAGGGCCTGCAAGACCATTCTTTTCCGAACGGCCTTCACAAACTAAAGAGAGAGACTGCTAAGTAAGCTTACCATCTGTATAACAGCACCAATATATTAATATTAATTTTATTATTTTAGAATTTTAATAGAATTTTAATTAAACTCTTAAATTAGTATTGTTAAATACTGTACAATGTATGTATCGACTTGTGTTGTTAGCCGCCCTGAGCCTGCTTCAGCGGGGAGGGTGGGATATAAATAAAATTGAAGAAAATTGATGATGATCATGTCAGGAACTTTAAATTCCAATTTTGAGTGTATTTTTAATTTCTACATTTATTCGTTGAAAGTTGTTATGAAAAAGATCTTTTGGATTAGTTGAAATATATACCCCTAAATATCATCACTTTTTTGGGGGGGGATGTTATAGGAATTCATTTTTGTTAGTTTAGTTAGTTTTGTCTGATTTATTTTTATTGAATGCAATAATGATTTCTTTGTATTGAATACAAGTCCTGAAATTTGACTAAACTGCAAAATAACTTTTTAAAGTTCATTGAGAGATTTGTCCAGATTTGTGATATATAAAATCATGTCAACAGCATATAAAGCCATTTAGTGAGTTGCCAATCCAAGACTTATGCCTTCTATTGTTGGGTTGAGGTTTATGTTATCAGACAAGGGTTTCATTGCTGAAACTGAGAGAGGGGACAGCTTTGTCTTGTCTCTCTCTTTGCAGGGGAATCATTGTGGAAGTAACAATGTTAGTTTTAATTATTGCAATAAGTTTTTAATATAATACATGTATTACTCTTAAAATTATTCCCAAATCCTATCATGTCTGTGACTTGATAGTATTGCTCTAAAACATGTAAATGTTTCTGGAGTTTGTATATAACTTCCTATTTGAATCTCTGATAGAATGTATATGACATGAGGATTTTTCGTCTTTGATCTTCCATGATAATATTTTTTATAGTTTTTTGGGGTTTTATCCAGTATTTCTGTCTAATATATAATAGATCTTTTTGTTATCTTTTTGGTAATTTTTGTTTCTAAAACATATCTTTCTGCTAATAAGATTTTGTAAACTTTATTAGGTCCTGCTTGCTTATACATTTTTTTCTAAGTATTTTTTTTTCTGTAATTCATTGTCTATGTCTTCTTTTTCTTTTTTTAAGTGCAGTTGCCATAAAAATAAATTGGTCCTGAAGAACAGCCTTCAGTGCATCCCATATGTTTTGATGTGTTGTTTCTTGGGTTCTGTGTTCTTTAAAGCAATTAAGGATATTATTTGCTATTTGATCTCTTAAATGTTTGTGCATTAAAATAGTTTATTTAAAACACATAGTCGTCTGTGGTTTTCTGTTCAAAAGTTTTTATTTTGCAAGATGTTGGAGAATGGTCTGACCATATTCTTAATTCAATGTCTGCATGTTTAATCCTGTTGAGTAAAGAATGTGAAGTCAAAATATAGTTAATGCATGTGTATGATTGGGATTTTTTTGGGGGGGATGTGTGATTTTGCTCTTGGGGAGGCATTATTCTCCACATGTCACAGAGATCAGAACTAATAAGATGCTGTAATTTGGCTGCAGAATAATTTATTTTGGTCTTCTTTTTATAATTAGATATCTTCCAATACAAGTCTGAAACATACAATCTAAATCTCCCCTTATCTGAAGGTACTTAGAGTTTCTAAGTATCAGTCAAAATTGTATGTGCTCAGAGTTAGGGGTATAAATTGACCCCAAAGTTATTATTGTGCCCTCCAGTTTGCCCTTTACAAAAACAAATGACCCTGCTCATCTGTGAGAATATTTTTGAGTTCAAGACATAAAGTTTTGGCTATTAAAACCATGGTTCCCCAGGCTTTTGATGAACCTGGGGAAGTAAATTGTGTCTGCTTAGTTTAGTTAGCAGACCTAACTGTTAAATCACAGCTGTCAGTTAGTACTTTCCTTGTGCCTTGGAGTTTAAAGCCTAATAGTGTTCTCCCCCTCCCCGGTCCTTATGAAATACTTGGTTATCATCATCATTAAGAAATATAACATCTTAAACAAAGTATGTAATTACTGAAATTTCAGTTCTTATAAGCATGTTATGTAAAAGAGATGGGGAAAAAAACTTGCATTCCAAAGAAAAGCAGATCATGACAATCATAGATCAGCAAGGTTGAGGGACTGAGATCTTTGTGACTTTGTCTGGAAACATGGTGAAGGAGAGATTCCTTTTATTTGATTTGTTAATCATGTCCATTTGTGGTCCTAATTTCAGTTCTTTCGGTAGTGCATTACCACTTTCTTCATCTTGTGTCACATTTGCCACAATGTTTTAGAGCTAGTTTTCCAGTTGTTGACCGTCAATAGCACAGGTTTGCTTCCTGAAGTTTGGTTGTTACAAATTTCAAGCATTTCCGAATTTGTAGCTTCAGTTAGAACATCAGGGAGAACTAAAGTTTTATTACCCTTATGTAATAAATGTCCATTTTCATTGGCTTTTAGTAGAAGATCTTTCCATTCAATTAGATCAGAAAAAGTCATCAGAACATCTTTTGGAAATTTTCATTCTGTCGCTTGTGGGGACCCCAACCTGTAGGCTTTAGTTATTTGAAGGTAAAACATTTTTTTCTAAGTGAAGTTCTATTGCCAGCCAGTTCTTTATACAATTCAAAAGGTCTGACATTCCCTCTGTGCCTTCTTCCAGACCACGAAGTTTGAGATTGCCATGTCTCACAGTGGACTCTAATGTAATGATCCTGTCTTTAAGTTGTGAGATTTCTTCTTGGATTTCTTGTTTTCTTCAGCAAAAGACTGAGATTCATGACTGATTCAGCAGTTTGTGATGTTTTGTTAATCACCTATGACAGTTCCTGTATTGGCTGTGTGACTGACTGGAGCAAAGACATTTTTTTTGTTAATGTTTTTAAAAGCATTTTAAAATAAGTTTGTGAAGAGTCTTGAAGTGAATCTTTTAAGAATTTAATCATTGAGGCTTCCATCAGTTGTTCTTCCTGGTTTGCTGATTTTTTGGCTGCCATTTTTGAAGCCTCTGACACAGCACAGTTCTGTGATTTTTGCCCCAATTTCTGATTTAAAAAAAGCTTCTGACCTGAGATTCATCTTTGCCTGCTTGATATTTGGGTCATCTGAAGTTCTTCATAAGTCAGGGTGTGTTCGGGTATGTCGTTCAGGCAGTATGCATAGGAAATAAGTGGGAGTGGGTCAGAAAACTCTGGTTATATATCCACCATTTCTTGTGGCCACAATCCACCCATTCTACAGTCTTTTTTTAAAATTTAAAGGGACTGCACAAGACAACCAGGAAAATAGCTGAGTGGCAGGAGAGGTGCTCCTCACCACTCAGCTGTTTCAGACTGCGTTCTAAAGTCACTTTTAAGTTTAAAGGGACAGCAGCTGAGCAGTGGGGAGGACCTCCCCATCACTCAGCTGCTTTTGCAGCTTTCGTGAACTGCCACAAACAACCATGAACTGCTTTAAGGGTTTGTGAATGTTCATGGTAGTAGACCCTTCATGAACTTCTGTTCATGAACAATGAACAGGGCAACATTCATGATGAATTTTGCTTTGTGGTTCAGTTTGTGCTCATCCCTACTCCCGAATCTGTAAACCAGTCTTTATGTAATCCTGAATCCTTTGGTGAGTCTAAGGCTTAATTAACAGATGTAAGAGAATGAGGTGGGAATCAGGGGGTAGAGGTCTGAGGCAGTAGAATGAACAGTTCCACTCCAGGCTTCTTCAAGTGATAGGTTTCAGCTTGAATGTTCTTTCACATAAAGGACTCCCTGTACACAGCACAACAGTGAGAAGGTCCACAGACTCGTCTTCTAAGTTTTCAACATAGGAAGACATTCTAGAGTATGACCTTCCACAAACCTTCGCCTGCAGTCTGAAGTGGTTCAGCCCATTTTGCCATCTCAGCATCTCACTGCTTTCTTCCCATGTAATCCTGCCTTTCTCACTGTGAATGATGACTCAAACCTGAACTAGGAAATAAATACATTAAAAACGAACATCATGATAATTCCAAAGAGGTTGCTGCATTAGTCTCTGGGACAAAATATAAACACGAGCTATATTGCACCTTAAAGACTAGCAACTTTTAATTTCAGCATATTTTACTGGGGGGGGGGCTAGAGTGCTCTGCTTCAGATGCACTGATTGGGTCCTTATTATGCTTTTTTGTTTTAATTAAGGGTATGGAAAAATAAACAGCCAGCAGGTTCAATGGGTCATGAAATGCAAGAATTTCATGACTACTTGACCCTCCTGTTTATTGGTGTTTTTTTTTAATACCCCAACATCAATAACCCCTAACATTGTACCTGTTAGCGTTTTCAGGTGGTTTGAAGCTACATAAAATCGTAAAGGTGCCATAAGCATCCTGTTTATTAGAAATCAATAATCTACAATTTCATCAGGATTAGATTCCAGCCTTAATTACCATGGAAATAGATTAGCATTGCAAAGAAAGAAGCTCTCTTCACCCTCTCTGTTCCAAGCAGCCAATGTTCCTGCTTGAAAGGAATGTAGACTTGTGACCAAATAATAGCTTTTATAAAGAGCTTCAAGAACAGGAGATATTCAGAGGACCTGAAATAGAGCACAGCTCATAAACATGTGACAACCACGCGTAAAGTACAGCTACCTTACCCCCTTCTAAATGCTAAGGGTTCTCTCTTCCACCACATCTGTTTTGCTGAGTGTTTGTCATGCACTTTCTGTGGGTGCTGTTTCCCCCCCCCCCCCCCCAATTGACTGTTTTGTGTCAGGTGTAGGAGGCTGAGTGAGAAAATTACCTCATAGTCTCTTATTTATTGAAAGTGATTATTTTAACAGTTTCCCTTATGTGTGCATTGTTCAGGGACTCAGGACTTGTTTCCATCCTCACCTACACCATTTTAAGCATGCCTTAAGAACTTCACATCTATATTTAGTGTCTTAGGTTATAAAATAAAATGCGTGAAAACACTTTAACTGGCACAAAGTGAGATGTTAAAGATTTTACCTTTATATTGTATATGCAAGTAGTGGGTGTAGTGGGTGTAGGTGGGAAGCCACTAATCATCATGATGGTGGTGTGTGGGGGTATATTTCAGTTTAGTCCTGCTCATATAAAATGCCATACAGGCAACACTGAGGATTTGCTAGACAGGCAAAATGAAGTCATCTGTCTGAAGGTTCTTATTTCAGCAGCTCTATTTCACCATAATTAATAGATATAAACAGGAAAAATTGCACATAGCTGTGCTTAATGTACCAGAGTGTACTCATTAGCAGGTAGAGCATGATCTGAAGATGGGTAGTGCCAGAAATTGGTATACTAGGAATGATGTTTCTAATTTTTAAAATCATATAACTGCTGTGTGTTTCAAAGCTACAAAGCTGGACATTTCTATCCCATAGCAGAATTTTAACCTCGTTCTTGACTGACTAGATGTCAATATTTCTCCTAAAAATCCCCAGCAAAAGAAATCCGCAGAGCTCTTTTACCTCATATCTAGGTGAAGATCTAGAGAAGGACATGCCATTGCACAGATTACTTCCATGAGTTTAATGTTTGGTTTTAACCTTAAATCACATGTGTGTGAGGTAAAAAGGACCTTGCCCTGTGGTACTTACCCTGGTAACATCCAGATTAAGCTATTACAATGTGCTTTATGTTGGCCTTTGAAGACTATCTGGAAGCTACAGTTGGTACAGGATGTTGTGGCTAAAATATTGACTGGTTTTAGGGGCCTTATCACTCCAGTCTTGTTCCATCTACTTGATTTCCAATTTGCTTCCAGGCACAATTCAAGATATTAGTATTGACCTTTAAAGGGTTTTATACCCTGCTCTGCACTATCCAAAGGAGTCTCAGAATGGCTTACAATTGCCTTCCTTTCCTCCCCCCCCCCCCCAACAGACACCCTGTGAGGTTCTGAGAGAATTCTGAAATAACTGTGACTGGCCCAAGGTAACCCAGCTGGCTTCACATGAAGGAGTGGGGGATCAAAGCTGTAAAGAATTCAGAACAATTGTTCAGAATATACATTCATAAATATTTAGGAATTATCTTCTAATTGGAATTGTCCCTTCATCACACTTATGGCTCAGGCTAATTGCCAAATTCACCCTGCCTATCATAAGCAAACCTGTCCTTTTCCTGCCAAGGTAGGTATTGCCTAAGACCAGCCCTATTTATGCCAACATCTTCTCTGACATAATGGTACAGTTAAAAAAGGGGATCTTCTAAGAAGACATTCACAGACCCCTGACCCAATTCCTGGTCATCCTTAAAATCAATCAGCTAATCCCATGATGTTCACAGGGTGTGCGGTAAGTCAGCAGCATATTGCAAAATGGACGCAAAGCCTGCATAAGCAGGACAAAAAGCCTTCACTGATCAGCCATTCAAATAGGCTGGACAAACAGAAGTGTTGACACAATATCAGCCATAGCCATTAATGAACACAACCCCACATTTATTCAGGTAGTGGTACCCAGGTTTATTTTTAAAGCTAAAATAAATAAAAATTTGTTACAAATGTTCATGTATGGAGATGGTCCATGTTGTGGAAGAGAAGTGCATGCCTGCTCTTTTTGCTCATTTTCTGTTGGCACGTGCTTTTTATTAACACATGAACAATTGAGTATCCATTTTTACAAGCAATATTGTTATTGAAATAGGGTTACAGCACTAGCTTGGATTCATCTAGCTTTTCTGCTCAATCTAGCCCAATTCTCCTTTTTACTACAGCTCTGATCACATATGGCTTTTGTCCATGAAGGTCCTGGGATCCCTAGAGTAGGATTTGAGGGGGATCACCAAAAGGGGATCCCTTTCTCTTTCACCAGTAAAAAATATGGTTGGATACAATCTCATATATTTTAAACTTACATATAAAATGTGACAAAATGTCTGGTGAGTATGCTCACACAAATCAAGATCACAGAAATGTGTAGAGCATCATCGTAAGGATGTGTGATAGAACAACAGATGTAGCAAAACTATGGAATAAGTATAAAAGGCAGGGCTCTTTTTCTAGCAGGAGCTCCTCTGCATATTAGGCCATGTCCCCTGATGTAGCCAATCCTCCTGAAGCTTACAGTAGGCCTTGTACTAAGAACCCTCTTAGCTCTTGGAGGATTGGCTACATCAGGGAGGCATGGCCTAAAATGCAGAGGAGCTCATGCTGGAAAAATAGCCCTGAAAGGAGTAGCAGACATTTATCCAACCCTGTAAGTATTAGACCTTTCCCTTTAAAAATAAATATTTCAATGTTTTGATATTGTACAAATCAATCTTACTTCTTCTGTTTGGATAATGATTTATAGGAAAGGATGGGAGAGTATTTGCCTTGGGTTTCATATTCTCTTCCTCCCTCCCAACTTTAATCTCTTGTTAAATGTTAGTGTTTATAAAATTGGCAAAGCTGGTCCTGGCAGAAACAATCCATGCCTTTCTGCAAAACATACTGCCTATTGTGTTACAGAGTAATGGAAGGAAAACCTAGCTTTCATGAATGGAATGGTAGGATACTGCCCAATAGGTGTCACATTAATTTACAAGCTCAGAAAGTAAATTATTTATCATGTATTTGGGACATTTTTATGCCACCTCTCCAGCAAGCTCCCTGAGGCAGCTTACAATTAAGACAACACAGCAAAGCTATTTAAAAACAAAGTCAACTTTACTAAAGAATGCCACTTAAAAACCAATATCAATAAGAAGACCCTAGGCAAAACAGCATCAAATACACATTGAACAGTCTAAAATATGTAGATAAAATGAACCTTGAGCCAGAAGCAGACCATAAAACATTTAAGAGAGAAAACTTAATTAAAAGCCAGGGTTATAGGTATTGCTTTAGCTTAGTTCCTAAAATGAAGTAAGGTAGCAATAAGCAGGAACCACAGGGGAGGATATTCCAAAGGCAAGGTGCCATCACGGAAAAAGCCCTGTCTCTGGTCACCACTTGCTCCACTTCTGAAGGAGGGAGCACAGACAGCAGGACTTCAGGAAAAACTCTTAACTGGTGGGCCAGGCAATATTTGAGTCTCAAACTCAGTTGCCAAACTGATCTGTTAAAGGTTTCATTGTTTTAGACTGCATTAAGTTCTGTTTTAATATTTAATTACTGTAGGTGACACTTGGCAAAGAAAACAGTTGACCAATAAAATCTGATTCACCAATAAATTGGAATAGCAAAGGATATCATATCCCAAACACTGTACATGTACCAAACTACTCCTGCTGCATGTCATAAATGGAACTTTACAAGCACATACAAAGCTTTTTCTATCTTTATAACTAGTAATGGGGAAGATCTCCTTGCATGCAGGAAGAGAGAAATGAATGAACAATGTAATGGAAAAACAATTGCTCCTGTATTTTAAGCAATCTTTTTCCTTTGGTCTGATTATGAGCCAATGATGAAACTTAACTTAAATTCCCATAGCGTGCAGAGATGCCTAGATCTGCTTAGACTATAGATGTTCTTTGCTTGCATAAACCACAGTGCACACAAAGCACAGGAAATTTTTTTTTGTTGATATGTCGGCTCCTGCCCTTCCATGCAGGCTGCCTTCTGCATAAAAATGACTGAACTCCCCAATCTCTGTAATATTCTTTGTGAATGCTCTTTCCCTCAGGGATAGGAGAATGTGCTTGAATAAATTTTAAGCCAACTCAAACTTTGTTGGTTTGAAATTTACCCATGATAAATGGGAGATAAGAGAGAAACTGGAGCTTTGGAAAGGAGAGAGAATGAGAGAGAGAGCTGGCTAAAATAGCAAGTCTTGTGCCCCACAGGAAAAGAGTCACATGGAGAAAAATGTAACTTGGTGACTTAAAAGATATACCCCCACACACCTTTAAGGAAAAACAGATCTTCCCCCTTGAAATGTTTTGTTTGTACACTTTTAAAAATGCCATCTAGTACAATCAGAATTAATTTATATCAGAGATGCCTGGCTGGGGGCCTGTGGATGACAAGCAGACTTTTCTGTCCCCTTTGCTCACTTTTCCTCTTTACTGGTGGGAACCTGGAAGGCTGGAGAGGCTCCATCAGCAGGTTGTAGTATGTCAATTACAGGTAAAATAAGAGGGGCCAAGGCCATGAAGGGTTTTGTGTGTGATAGCCAATACCTTAAATTGAGCCTGGTAACAGATGGGCAGTCAATTGAGTATCTGCAGAATGGGAGTAATATAAATGCTCTGTCTAGCTCTGGCTAGTAGTCAAGACATGGCATTCTAGATTGGTTGGAGTTTCCAAGTTGATTTTGAAAGGAAACCAATGAGCAGTGCCGTACAGGAGTCTAGTTTCAATGTTACTATGGCATGGATTCAGGTGGCTAGGTCAGCTGTATCAAGAGAAGGGGCTATTGTATGGGCTAGGCTGAGATGGTAGAAAGCCTTTTTGGCAGCTGCTTTAACTTGCTTCTCCAGTAATGGAGGTGGATCCAATACGACCCCAAGGCTTTTAACTGCATCTGCAAAGATCAGTTGAACTCAATCAACAGTGGGGAAAACAATGCCCTTCAAGACCTCTTCCTGCCCAGCCTGCATTACCTCTGGCTTTCCAGTCATTAGTTTCAACTTGTTCACTTTTAGCCAGTAAACCACCATGGCCAGGCAGCTATTCAGGGCCTCTATTGCATAACCAGGAGATTTGAATAAGGACATATACAGCTGAGTATCATCATCATAATGATGACAACCAAATAATTAAAAAGTAAAGTGTGTCATTGAGTCACAACTGTCATGGTCACGCCATAAAGTCCTGCCCCATGGAGGTTTTCAAGGCAAGATGTTTGCCATTGCCTTCCTCTGCAGAACAACCCCAGTTTTCCTTGGTGATCTCCCATCCAAGTACAAATCCCACTTTACTTTGAAGCTTTGTCAGGATTTGGCTAGTTGGGGCTGTTAGGTCTGCTATAATATAATATGCTTTCAAGTACCATATTTGCTGGCGTATAAGGCGACTTTTTTGGCCTGAAAAACATGCCTCCAAGTGGGGGGGTCGTCTTATACGCCCAGTCGTTTTATACGCCGGCAAATATCTGCCCAAGTGTGCTTGCGCATGAAAACTTGGGTGCAGAATCAAACTTCCTTGGTCTTAAAGGTGCCACCAGCCTTGCCTGCTGCTCTTGAGCCAGTCTGTGCTGAATCTCCTCCAGGAACACTGACTTTTGAGCAAGCATGCTCACCACCGGCCTCTTTTAACCCCGCACTTCACCATTTAGTTTATTGGAGGTGAGGATAAGGAAGAGAGAAAACTCCACGGTGGGCGGGAGGCGAGCGAGGGGAGTGGTGGCCGTTGCCCTCTCCAGGCGTTCCTCGCGGGGGGGTGGCCCCTTTAAGAGCCGGGCTGGGCTCTCCTGGAGCGGCCACGAGGAAACCAACCCCACCCTGTTTGGCCCTTCTCAGCACCTCCCTCCGTTCCTCTTCCCCACTGCCCCCTCCGCCGATTTCCCACAGCGCGGCAGCGCGTTCGCAAGGGCTGAGGAGAAGGCAAAGGAGCAGCAGAGGGGGCGCGGGGAACGAGGTGAAGCCGTCGCCTCGGGGGCGCGCATTGAGCGGCGGGGTTCTTCTCCCCTCCCCGGAGAGGCGCGAGGGCACCAACTGCCGCTCTCGCGCCCCCTCAGCGCGGCCTGTGTGGCTTTTTTCTCCTCCCCCCTTGCCTTTTCTTTCCCCCCTTCCTGCTTTTGCCGCCGCCTGAGGGGAAGCACCTGAGGAGAAGGAGGGTCGATGAGATGAAAGTGAGTGTGTTTTGGCAAGACGGGGATAGTGGTTCCCTGTAAGGATGGATAGATCCGGGTCAGAGAGTTAACCCAGCAGGCTCTGCAGAGATACTTACCGTATTTGCCAGCTATAAGATGACTTTTTTGCCCTGAAAAACATGCTACCAAGTGGGGGGGTCGTCTTATACGCCCAGTCGTCTTGTATGCCGGCAAATACAGTATTCAGATTTGTTAAATTTGGTCAGGTTATATCTAACATGATTATGATGATAACAGCTACCCACCTGACTCTTTCTTCATGGAAGGCACCGTGAAGCTGCCTGGAATGGAACTCCATCTACCTTACAAAGATACTTGTGCAGGTACAGACTGATCCTTTCTTATGAAATGCAAGTGCTTATTTACTGTTCAGCCTCTACCTATATGAATGGACTGGTAATTTCCATTTCATTGCATCTGAAGAAGTGTGAATGCACATGAAAGCTTATATCTTGAATAAAACTGTGTTGTTCTTAAAGATGCCACTGGATTCAGACTTTGTTCTGCTGCTTCAGACCAACATGTCTACTCACCTGAATCTGTGATAATGTTAATATAATACAGAGTCATTTGACTGGGGATATACAAGTATCCAAAAACAGAAACAAGCCCACATAATTTTAAGAGATGCCAATTAACAGAATTTTCATAAACTGCCTTAGGTCTCTGTGTGATTGGAGAGAGACAGAGTGGGAGAGTAAGGCTGGATGTGAAATGTAATTATAATCAGTGCATAAATATTCATTTTGACAGAGGAAAATCATAGAAAATATTTGCTTGTTCTTTAATTTGCATTGATGATCTCCCATTTGTACCAGTGATAGTATCACAATTAATACCAGTAGGCAGCACCTACAGCCAAAAAAAATCGTTTGCATAATGAGTGGCATGTGCTGCATTTAACCCACACAGGGAGTCTTCTCATAGAAATAGTATATAACTGTGATAGTCACTTGTGCCATAGTCTTTTTTTTTTTTTGAGGGGGGTATACTTTCAAACAAACATAGACCAGTAAATCCATTGTGTTCTGTGCAACATAAACCTATGCATGTCCATTCAGAAGTAAGCCCTGCTCAATTCAATGGCACCTATGTTTTGGGTTGCGATGTTAGCTAAACCAAGGTCATAGAATCATGAAATGATAGAATCATAGAGTTGGAAGGGACCTTCAGGGTCACCTAGAACAGCCCCCTGAACAATGCAGGAAATTCATAAATACCTCCCCCCCACACATACACATTTCCCTAGGCATTTAAGAAAGGGTTATGAGAACTAAGCACTGATGCAACCCTTCCTGCCCTCCCTCTCATAATCTGCCTAATTCATAGATCAGCATTGCTGTCAGATGGCCATCTAGCCTCTGTTTAAAAACCTCCAAAGAAGGAGAGCCCACCACCTCCCAAGGAAGCCTGTTCCACTGAGGAACCACTCCGTCAGGAAGTTCTTTCTAATGTTTAGCCAGAAACTCTTTTGATTTAATTTCAACCCGTTGGTTCTGGTGGAACAGAAAACAATGCTGTAGTATCCTCCATATGACAACCCATCAAGTACTTGAAGATAGTGATCATATCGCCTCTCAGTCATCTCCTCTCCACACTAAACATACCGAGCTCCTTCAACTTTTCCTCATAGGACTTCGTCTCCAGACCCCACACCAGACCCCCAAATTCATTGCTTCCCTTAAACAAACAAACAAACAAACAAAAACCAGTGACATATTTAATAATATCTGTTTCATAAAATCTTTGACCTGGAGATACCAGAGAGTGACTTGGAATTGTTTGTGTGCTTAAACAGCCCCTATGTCCTATTTTCTTAGGACAACTTTTCAAATCCAAGAACTTGTAGTCAAGTAACAGCAGCCCCATTTGATACTTAGAACATTTGTTTCCCCTTATTAGAAAACCTAAAACAAATATTTATTTATTTATTTATTTATTAACTAACAAGACTTTTACCCATGCCCATGTACCATCATAGCTTAAAACAAGTACAAAATGTTTTTAAAAAGTTAAAACACTTGAGAGGGAGGAAGGATCACTGATAGAATGCAAAGCAAAGCAAAACAAACAACAAAACCTTCAAATACTGGTGGAAGATGGCAACAGAAGGGGATAGGTAAATCTCACTTGGGATAGAGTTTTGTAGTGTCACTACTAAGAAGGCTGCCGCAGAGATTAGGTAGATGGCTTCTGCCTCTTTGATTTTTCAGCAAGCAAATTGTTCTAACTAATTATATAAGCCTTGGTTTGTCTTTGTCAAATTTAAAAAGGAAATAATGGACAGATATGTAATAGATATTGCACATTAAGGATGAGCACAGACCAGAAAACTGAACCAGCCTGGTTCCTGGACTGGTTTCCAGAACTAACCACAACCTGATTTGGTGGCCTAGCAGTTCCAAAATCATATGGTGTTACCAGCACACTCTCCTTGATGTGCCCACCACGTTTGGTCCACACTGGACTTCAGGGGGCTGAGTTATGAACCCCAAAAAAGGTCAGCTGAGAAAATGCTTTTCAATGAGATGTCACCTTTTCCAGTTCAGGAATGACAAAAACTGACCCAGGTGAGCTAGAGGCCTCCAATTCACACAGTTCCTCCCTGGGGTGTCCCTCCAGATGCCCCACAAGTTACATGCATGTTGGATTTTGGGGTCCAAATAGCAGACCCCCAAGCAAGGAGTCCCCAGGAAACTGCTTTTAGGAAAGTTGTCCAACACAACTTTCAGACAGTACTGAGTGGACCTGGTTAAGCTACAGGCATCCAGTTTGGGAAGGAAACCACAGAGTACATGTGTGTGATGTGGGTTTCTGCAAATTGGGGGCTGTGGGTGAGCCAGGACAGTGGTGGTGGACCAGCTAGGAGATGACTTTGGGAGATGTCTGGTGACTTATGGCTTGGTCCTTTGGGGACCACAGGCATCCACTATGAAAGGTTGCTGGCAGCAGGAAAAGATGGTCTCACATATGCACATAGTTTGCCTCACATATGCACACCTTCCCCAGAGCACATGTTCTTGCTAATAATCACATTGCTAGAGGGAGGAACAAAAGGCTATGGTGGAGTATTCCACTTTGTGACCCATGGCACCCAGACTCAGAGGAGTGAAAAATTCTGGAGCTAGGTGTGCTAGTGGACACTAGCTGGAAATAGTGCCATCCAGGTATCACATAGCCACCAGGCAAGAGGAAACCACAAGTGGGCAGACAATTGGTCAGCTCACAGCTCATTCTGCTGGAGTGAGTTGGGAGCTTCAGTGGCAGAGGAGAGAGGGAACCCCCAAAGGCAGAGCAGACTCAAGCAAGCCAAAAAGAAGTGTTGCGGGGGGCTTTTGGCAGGAACAAAAAGGGAAATCATACAGCCAGGGAAAAGGGCAGTTAGTCAAATCCCCCCAAATGATGGCGTGAGTTGGGTGCTTCAGTGGCCAGTAGGGTTTCCTGGTCCGACTCAGGAAATATCTGGGGACTTTGAAGGTGGAGCAAGGAGACTTTGGGGATGGAGTCAGGAGCAAGGTTGTGACAAGTATGATTGAATTCCAAAGGGAGTTCAAGCCATCATATTTTTAAATGCCTTCCCTTCATTGAGAATAATGGAGAATGAGGGCACCTTTTGGGAGGGCTCATAGAATTGGACCTCGATCCAACCTTTTAAAAACTTGATGGAAGGTGAGGAAAGGCACCAGATGCTATGCTAGTTTGGTGTCTGATTCTGTGCCCATCCTTATTGGACATTAACTTGAGTTTGAAAAGGTTATTGCTGAGAAGCATTGTGCAGATCTGAAATCTAGATGGAATATGACCTTTCCTCAAGTCTTACTCATCTACTACATTTCTTCTACAAGCAGGACCCTAAAGGAAGGTTTCTTAGAAAAAAACAATTTAGAGGCATCCTGCTGTGAGTGCTCTCTTAACTTCTACTGCCTATAGCAAAAGTCAAAGGTATTTAGTATCTACACAGAGGCATTTAGTTCCTGGAAATGATATTTAATGCTTGATTTACATTTGTTTATGTCATACAAAACATATAGAGTAAGGATGGGCATGAACTTAAAAAGGTGGTTCAAGGTCAGGGGTGGGTCAGAAACCAAACCTCAAAGCAAACCAGCCCCACACAAACCGAACCAGCCCAGCTCGTTTAGTTCCTCCTTTCATCCAGTCACACCAAACCATGGCTAGGAGAAAGGCAGCTGGGATTGCCTTGGAAGGGATTTCCTTCCACCTTTCTCCTGGCCACAGCTCATTGCAACCAGGAAAAAAGGGAGGGGTCACCTGGGAAGGGGCTTCTATTTAAACCTAGCAACTGAGTGGCAGCTGTTAGGGTTAAATGGCTGCAAACCATTTAGCCCTTTGGTTTTGCTCCCCATCACTTTGAAGCGTGGAGTAAAACCAGAGGGTTAAATATGGTGTGAAGTGTCCCATGGGGGCATTTCACCTCCTTTCTGTTGGCTTAACTCATGGCTCAGTCATATATCATCTGTTGGGCATGCAGAAGGTACCAGACAGAGTCCCAGCATCTCCCATAAACATTCAGGTAGTAGGTGATATGCTGGAGAATCACTACCAGTCTGAGTAGACAATATTGACCTTGATGGACCAGCAATAAGAACATAAGAGAAGCCGTGTTGGATCAGGCCAATGGCCCATCCAGTCTGTGTCACACTCTGTGTCACACTGTGGCCAATATATATGTGTGTGTAAATACATATATATATGTATATACACACATACACACATATACATATACACGCACACACATATATATACATACTGTGGTTAATAGCCACTGATGGACCTCTGCTCCATATTTTTATCTAATCCCCTCTTAAAGCTGGCTATGCTTGTAGCCACCTCACTTCCTGTGGCAGTGAATTCCACATGTTAATCACCCTTTGGGTGAAGAAGTACTTCCTTTTATCCGTTTTAATCTGACTGCTCAGCAATTTCACTGAATGCCCACAAGTTCTTGTATTGTGGGAAAGGGAGAAAAGTACTTCTTTCTCTGCTTTCTCCATCCCATGCATAATCTTGTAAACTGCTATCATGTCACCCCGCAGTCGACGTTTCTCCAAGCTAAAGAGCCCCAAGCGTTAACCTTAATCATTCTAGTTGCCCTTTTCTGGACTTTTTCTAAAGCTATAATATTCTTTTTGAGGTGCGGTGACCAGAATTGTACACAGTATTCCAAATGAGACCGCACCATTGATTTATACAGGGGCATTATGATACTGGCTGATTTGTTTTCAATTCCCTTCCTAATAATTCCCAGCATGGCATTGACCTTTTATTGCAATTGCACACTGTCTTGACATTTTCAGTGAGTTATCTACCATGACCCCAAATCTCTTCCTTGGTCTGCCAGTTCACACCCCATCAACTTGTATTTGTAGCTGGGATTCTTGGCCCCAATGTGCATTACTTTGCACTTGGCCACATTGAACCTCATTTCCAACATTGACACTCACCCAGCCTCAACAGATCCCTTTGGAGTGCCTCACAATCCTCTCTGGTTCTCACCACCCTGAACAATTTAGTGTCATCTGCAAACTTACCACTTCACTGCTTACTCCCAACTCCAGATCATTAATGAACACGTTAAAGAGCATGGGACCCAGTACTGAGCCCTGTGACACCCCACTGCTTACTGTCCTCCACTGTGAAGACTGCCCATTTATACTCACTCTCTGCTTCCTATTAATTAGCCAGTTTTTGATTCACAAGAGGACCTGTCCTTTTACTCCATGACTCTCGAGCTTACTAAGGAGCCTTTGATGAGGAACTTTATCAAAAGCTTTCTGGAAGTTAAGGTAAACAACATCTATTGGGTCTCCTTTGTCCACATGTTTGTTCACCCTCTCAAAGAACTGTAACAGGTTAGTGAGGCAAGATCTTCCCTTACAGAACCCATGCTGAGTCTTCCTCAATAACTCGTGTTCATCAATGTGCCTACTCATTCCATCCTTGATAATGGTTTCTACCAACTTTCCCGGTATTGAAGTCAGACTGACTGGCCTGTAATTTCCTGGATCTCCTCTGGAACCCTTTTTAAAGATGGGGTGACATTTGCTACCTTCCAGTCCTCAGGAATGGTGGCAGATTTCAATGAAAGATTACATATTTTTGTCAGGAGATCCACAAGTTCAACTTTGAGTTCTTTCAGAACTCTTGGATGTATGCCATGCGGACCAGGTGACTTATTAGTTTTTAATTCGTCAATCAGTTGTAGGACCTCCTCCTTGTGATTCAGCAGAAGGCAGTTTCATGTATTCATGTGTATTCTAGTGAATCTTGCCCTTTCCCTGCAACTGAATTTCAGTATGTGAGTTCTTTGAGGCTTAGAATTGTAATTTCTTTCCTGAAACCCTCTGTGTTTAATTTTTCTCTATTATGAGATCACAAAGCAAGCATATTAAATATGTTTTGCCTGCAGCTTTGGAGATTAGTCATAGAATGCTACACCTTTGGGCCATTATAAGGAACAATTATTCTGTGCTTGAACTTAAAAGTAATAAATGTGGTCTAATTCCTTAGTTTTACCTGCTGTGGGAAGATTTGTTAAATTTCAGGCAAAGTCAAATATGGAAGCACACAAATACTATTGATTCATGTTTACCTAGTAACAGAATGCCCTCAATACCTTCTTTTTTGTAGGCAGAGACATTTGAAAAACTAGTATGTATAATCAGAAAGAAAAAAATGAATTGCTAAACAGTAGGTTCATCTTGCAGATTCAATTAAATCTAGCAAAGTAGAATACATTCAGCTGGTACACTAGGTGTGAAGTGAGCCCCCTTCTGTTCTTATTGAAAACTCTTTGGCTTTTTGTGAAATCCCTCTGATTTTCTACCTGAAAGTCTTTAAATTCAACTCAAGCCCTCGCTATATATATATATATATATATATATATATATATATATATATATATATATATATATATATATATATATAGCGAGGGCTTGAGTTGAATATAAATATAAAAACTTTAAATATATAAAACTTTAAAGCATGCATTATTCAGAGCTGCCATAGCAATGCTGTACCTGATTCTGTATCATAAATATGGATAGCTGCTAAAGTTAGGACAGTATCACCTAATGCAGGGGTCCCCAAACTTTTTGAGCCTGTGGGCATCTTTGAAATTCTGACACAGCATGTTGGGTTCAGCCACAACATGGTCACCTCAGGATGGGGATCCAGTCACAAAACGGCTGTCATAGTCACATAATGAAGATCCTTGTGCTGTGGTGGCATATATCCTCACCTGGCACCACCCACTTTAAAAATACTTGGCAAGCCCTAGGAAAGGTATCAGTGTGTGCCATAGCACAGACAGGCACTAAACTGGGAATCCTGGGTTTATGCTAAATTAAGTGCTTATGCTACTTTCTTATATGATCCCATGCAGAATTACCCCATTTTAATCCCATTGTAATCAACAGGTTTAGACCAGGTTTAGACCAGAGTAACTGTACGGGATAGCTCTGTGATTGTTACTACAGAAATCTACACAAGAAACAACATGGAAAATCATAGAGGGTACTAACTTCAACATATGTTTGCCAGCTTCCAGGTGGGACTGAGATCTCTCACTATTTTAACAGATCTCCAGATGATAAAGATCAGTTGCCCTGGAGAAAATGTCTATGTTGGAGGTGGAATCTGTCTTCTCCCCTCTCCAGCCCTCTCCCCCTTCCCAGGCTCCACTACAAAATCTCCATGTATTTCCCAACTGAGAGCTGGCAACCCTAGCCATAAAGCTCTAAGCACGTAACTAAATGATGGGAAGACTGGGCTTTACAATAAGCCCACATAATTCAAGAAAAAATCAACACAAATATTAACACAAAATTTCAGTAGATTCAAAAAACAAATGTAAAACAAGCGTATAACTATAATATAGTGGGTTCTTAGGCATGGAAGAGGCGAGGTGGTAGTGATAACAAGCTCTTTATTGAGTACAGCATGGTGGTGGCTGCACTAACTGAACTGGCGAACGGAGCCTGCTGGGCCAATTATATACAACACTGGGTTCCCGCGCTAGCACATTTTGGGGTCATTCAAACCAGCAAGGGGCCTGTGATTGGAGCAGGGCAGTTGAGATTTGGATCCTACTGCCAATTTTTCCTAAGTTCCCAAGCTCAGTCCTTCAGGCTCCAAAGAGCCAGCGGGGCAGGAACACCATTTGGTAACACATAGGTTCATATACATAACAATAATTTTGCAATACATGGAGCTGGTAAACTCTACTTTGAATGGTAAGACTGCATTAAAAACATGGTAATTTCCTTGTTATGTAATTAACTACTCTGAATGAACTACTCTTATTAGTGCTGAAGAAAATTCCAGTTTTCTGAAATTTGCTGAGATCAAGATTTTGCAACCCTTCCAACAGAACAAAGTTAAGGGCATTGCATAATAAATGAATAGAGCATAGACACCATATGGAGTGCAGCCTTTAGCAAATGAATCCAGTGGCACCTTTAAGTCCAACAAAATTTTATTCAAGGTATAAACTTCCATGTGCATGCACACTTCTTTCAGATACAATAAAATGGAAGATAACCAAAGTTTGAGACAAAGGCTAAACAGCAAATTAGCATATAACATGAAGAAGATATTTTAAGATATGTGGAGAAAAATCAGGAATTACAAGTTAAGTTTATAAGGTCAACAGTCAACAGCTTCTGATCAACATGGCTACCACTTGGATCACTCTCAATAGTTCCAGTGCTGTTTTGTCTTTTTGCTATAGCTCAAGCATAAAGTTCTATTCATATTTTTTTGAAATTTAACAGCTTTAAAAATCATTATGATATTGATTTAACTTATGTCCTATGATTCTGTCTCTGCCTAATATGGTTAATGAAAGTAAAGAGATAAGAAGCCAGCACCAGCATGGTTGGGTACATTCCAGTTATCTCTGTTCACCAGGATCGTCACTTTCTTTTAGAATCTGTCCTTTGTAAACCATTCTCCTATTTTGCCCCAATTAGGCATTTTGGGGAGATACTGGGAATGGATTTTTGAAATTAGAATGGCTAGAGTTACCTTCAGGCTTCAAATAGTGTGAGGGTGGAGGCAGCTTGGCTTTAGCTCCATGTGTGGATATGAAGGCATTGTAGCAAAGATGTTTATTGGTGTTAATAAAATATCTGCTCCTGGCCAAAAGTCTATGGGGGAGGACCTAGGCTTTGGTTGCACAAGAAATCAGATTGTAGATAGGGAATTCCATGTCATGCTAATGTTATTATTTTTTTAAATCAAGTTGTATGCAAAGTGATTTATAACGTGAATCTCATTCACAAATAATAATACAGAAATCGCAATAGTTAATCCGTCTGTCTTGCTGATAAGGAATGAAGCCCAAGAAAGAAAGATTCACCAAACTCAAATTAGTCCTTGGTTGTGCTGCCTTGTCTTCCTGGAACAAATTCTGTTCTGTATCCACTGTGGTCACATCACCATTGCAATAAAAGCAACTTACAAGTGCTTAACTTTTATCCAATTATGTCATCTAATTCACTAGGTCAATCAACTAAATGTTTAGCAGAAGCCAGGTCCTTGTTGTTTTAATTAGAGAGGGTGTGAATTAAGGGAACATCTTAAATTGTTTAAACTTTTTTTTTTGCTTGAGTGTGCTAGGGTAATCATAGTGTTTTTATCAAACCATGAGAGAACCCTGTTAAATAGCAAGTTATCTTATATTTCTACTGTAATCAAAGGTGCCATCAAGTTGCAGCAAACTTATGGTGACCCCAAGAGGTCTTTAAGGCATGAGAAGAACAGAGGTAGTTTGTCATTGCCTGCCTCTGTATAGCAACCCTGAACTTTCTAGGTGGTGTCCCATCCAAATGCTAAACTGGGTCAGCCTGGTTTAGCTTCTGAGATCTGAAAAGATCAAGCTATCCAGTCAGGACCAAGAAAAGGCTATTTTATATATTATATTATGATTATGGCAATATGCAAATTTGTTTCAATTTGATCTGTTCTTAATATGTTACAATGCATGTAATTAATTAGCTGGAAAATCTTGACAGTCATAATATCAGAGATACTTTTAATGCTTGTTCAAATGCTTCAAGTAGTATGATAGAAAAATTGCAATATTTCTGTCTCAGTCTGTGCTGCATGTGTAGAAATGGGTTTTTATCATAAGCACTTGGCTTCAAATGACCACACAATTAATTCACTTTCAGGCAAACATTTGCAGAGGCAAAACGGAAGCATGCTTTCAGCATAATAACCTATCCTTTTCAAACTCTCTTCTTCTGAATTGGAAGCAGTGAGATTTTTACATGAAGACATCAGGACAGAGATCTTTTTTTAAAAAAAATCTTTACAGTATGCTTCAAATAGAACAAAATGTAGTTTGAATAAAATGCACTGAATAATGTTGAGTAATATCTTATTCAAAAGTAAAACTATTTGGAAAAATAAGGTAATTTTTCATACTGTGTCTTCTGCAAATGGATCTGGAAGTACTGTCAAGAGCAAACTGAGGAAATGTAGACCCTTTTTAAAGACATGAAAGCTTCAGTGACATATTTGTATATTGAAAGTTCTTTTTACCAAGTATTAAGTTTTGGAGAAGGAGGTATAATGATTAAATGGCACAGTTGCAGGTTTAAAATGACTTCAGGTACTCTGAATCAAAGCTAAACTGATTGTGTTTGAGGACAGGTTTCAGTCAAAACAATCTGTTAGACATTTGATCCTTCCCTTTTTTAGTTTATGTTACAATATTTTAAAAAGAGCCATTAAAAACAAGCCATTTGGCAAAAGCAGCATAGCAATCATCAAACAGGAACAGACCATTAAAAAGCTGATAGGATAACACCCCTAATTAAAATCCTGGGCATAAAGATGTGTTTTAGCCTAGTGCTTAAAAAGCAGTAAAGTAAGTACCAGGAGACCCTTATCTGTCTGTCTGTCTGTCCGTCCGTCAGTCTGTCATTTAGATTTATACTGTCAAAAATGTCTCAGCCCAGCCAAGGCTAAATGCCTTTCACCAAGAAGGCAGCTTAATGAAGTTATAAAATACTGGGGTACACCTACATGCACCTCAGTCTGGTAGGCTGCCACCAGTCCTATGTAACTCTTGACCTTCCCAAGAATAACTAAAAAGTCCTTCCTGTGAGGTGGGGTCACAGTAGGAATTAAATATTGTGGTAGGTGGTATACCAATCTTAGCACTAGATTTAAATTGCCAGCTGTGGAGATATATAACCAGAGGTTATGGTTTACAAATAAATATTTATAAAGGTGCAAAGAGTACTTAAAATAAGAACAGTTATGGTGAGAAATGGAAACACTAAATCTAGGTATTTAGTTGCTAGCTAGGACACTTTAAAACATTCGTTCACAAAGTGCAAGATGTTACTCTTCCTAGTTGTGGGTTCCAAAGCAACTTTTCTCCAGAGTTCAGCAAAGCCAGTGCTGTTTGGCTTCAGCAAGTAAAGTTCAAGATGCAGGGCCAGCACTAGGAGTCCTGCTACCCCAGGCAAGAACCCCCCACCACCACCTGTGGTTCCACCCCCACTTGTGCAGAGGGGGGCTGGAGGTGGGCAGGCTAAAGCAAAGTGGTGGCACACACTGCTCTTTGGAAGAAAGGCTTGGAATGGCATGCTGTGCAATGCTGCTTTCACCTGGTGGGGTCTGTGCACAGACCCCTGCAGGTGATAGCAAAGGGGCAGCATATGGGGAGTTTGGCATGCCTGGAGGCCAGGTGCCTCCCTAGGTAGTTGCCTTCCTGACCTACTCCAATGCAATGGTCACATCAAGATGGCTGAAAATGTGCCAGGATATGCCAACAAGCAGGCACCCTCTAGGCCCAAGAATAGGTTTGAAGATGATTCCTTTCTTGCTAAGGGTCCCAAGTGTAGCTAGGCCTTTGCACCAATCAAAGCCCTCAGTAACTTCCTATGGCCAAACACATGAGCCAATTGCTGACAATAGATGACCTAATAGTCCCTGACCATGTGAAAAAGGAGAATGGTCTGTCTGCAGCTGGGCCAAACTGGTCTCCCACAGGTGCTTAATCAGATGGAATGTGAGTGAGGAGATAGCAACAGTGGAAGATTCAACACAGCTGTCTTATCTCCCCGGTACAAGGTCAGTGTGTTCTCTTCTCAGCATGGCAGATTGATAGGGTTGCCAAGTCCAATTCAAGAAATATCTGGGGACTTTGGGGGTGGAGCCAGGAGACATTAGGGGTGGAGCCAAGATGAAGGCTGTGACAAGCATAATTGAACTCCAAAGGTCAAATGCTGCGCAACCCTGCACTCGTGACGGGAGTGGGGGGTGGGATGCGGCTTGGCCTCCGCCGGCGCCTTCCTGTGAATGGGGCAGGGGCCTCCACTTGCATCTTTGAGATGGCTCTGCTGGATGTGAACGCTGGCCACGGCACCGACCGACAGCAGCACCATCACCCCAAGCACCACCTTGGATACCGCCATGTCCCAGGACGCGACGCGCCACACGGAGCATGCGCCGGCCTCCTCGCGCACAGCCCTCCTGCACATGCCTATAGGCTTAGCGCATCGAGCACATCGTTCCCAGCCGGCCAACGACCCCCATCCCAGGTTGTCGAACGCTGAGAGCGACCGCCTGTTCCTGGAGCAGCTTTGCTCCAAAGAGCCTTCCAGGGGCGACCCCCACTCCCAGAGTGCAGGGAGCAGCCTGAGGCCCAGTCAGTTGCGTGTGGTTCCGCTCGGGAGCCTCGCGGTGCAGCTGACCGTCTGCCCGGCTGGCTTGTGTTCAAACGTCGCCTGCCAGAGGAGCAGCTACGGAAAAGAGGCGGCATCTTTGGAAACGCTCCTTGGCGCCGTTTCCCCCCTCTCCCCGCTTCCATTTTTTTGGGGAGCGGGGGAAGAGGCTGGAAATCCTGGGGTCCCCTGCCAGGGCGGGAGGGTTGGGAAGCCTGCAGATTGAGTCTCTAGTGGGAAAAAAACCCACCAAAGCAGACCACAAACAACCTGAACCAAACTTTTAAATCAGACTCCATTTTGAATGAACCAAAAATCCATGACATATATCCTGCCCTTCTCTGAATTCACAGAGCCCAGGGCGGTTAGCAGAAGGGAGGACATTCCAAAGACAAGATGCCACCATAGAAAATGCTTTCTTTCTTTCTTTCTTTCTTTCTTTCTTTCTTTCTTTCTTTCTTTCTTTCTTTCTTTCTTTCTTTCTTTCTTTCTTTCTTTCTTTCTTTCTTTCTTTCTTTCTTTCTGGATTGAGACAAATTTTGTGATTACTAGATCTTAGAATCTTTATCACTGAGCAAAGTAGCCAGGGTTTCTGGAGTATGGGGGGGATGGTTGGTTGAATAAAGACGTAATATAGTAACGCCTTATAATCTAAAAAAAAATCTGCATTCTAGCAAGCATGAAGGGATGTATCAGTCCTGTTAAGTCCACAAGGGCATAGTCTATCTGTGTAGGGTCTATTCAAATATCTCCCTTGCAAAACCATTGTAGCTGAAATGTTCAATCTTGCAAACAAAAAAAGCTGTGCATAGTGAATGCCCTGTGGCGCAGAGTGGTAAAGCTGCAGTACTGCAGTCCTATGCTCTGCTCAAGACCTGAGTTTGATGCTAGTGGAAGCTTGGTTCAGGTAGCTAGCTCCAGGTTGACTCAGCTTTCCATTCTTCCAAGGTTGGTAAAATGAGTACCCAGATTGCTGAGGGGAAAGTGTAGATGACTGGGGAAGGCAATGGTAAACCACCCTGTAAAAAGTATGCCGTGAAAACATTGTGAAAGCAATGTCACCCCAGAGTCGGAAATGACGGGTGCTTGCACAGGGGACTACTTTTTTTTCCGCTAATGTAAGAAAGGAATAAAAGAACAGAAAGAACTAAGATCTATGGCAATTTATATCATCATCATCATCATTGATACAGTCAGATGTTTGACTGGCAGATGGTGTTCTGCAATCATTTACCAACCAGCCTTTTATTTGTCTCCCATCCTTGCTATATTTATTATATATTTACTTCATTTATACACCACCTTTCTCCACAGTAGGGATCAAAGTAACTTCTAACTTTGTATCCACACAATAACCTTTTGAGGTAAATTAGGCTGAAAATAGAAGAGGAGGAGGTGGAGAAGGAGGAGAAGGAGGAAGAGGAGATTGGATTTATACCCTGCCCTTCACTCAGAGTCTCAAAGTGATTTACAATCTCCTTCCCTTCTTCTCCCCACAGCAGACACCCTTTGAGGTAGGTCTGTTGTGGGGAAAGGTCTGAGGTGAGAGGTCTCGGAGAACTGCTCTTGAGAGAACAGTTGATTCAGGGTCACCCAGCAGCTTCATGTGGAGGAGTGGGGAATCAAACCCAGTTCTCCTTGATTGGAATCCACACATTTAACCAGTACACCAAACTGGCTCTCATGCCTGGTCCAAAATTACCCAGTGAGCTTCCACAGCAAGGCAAGGATTCAAACGTGGGTCTCCCAGACCCTAGTCTGAAATTCTAACTGCTCTGCCACATTGGTTTTCATAAGGTGGCTGCTGTTGAAGACTAGCAAGCAGCCAGACCAAGTTGAGTCATGCAAGTCAGGAGGTATCAAGTCACCCAACAGCGTTGCCAACCTCCAGGTAGGACCCAGAATTACAACTGAACTCCAGATGATCTGTACCCTTGGAGAAAATAGCTGCTTTGGAGGATAGACTCCATAGCTTTATATGTGGCTGAGGCCTCACCACTTTCCAAACCTTACTCTCAGACTCCATCACAAAATTTCTAGGAAGTTCTCAAGCAGGAGCTGACTTTCTTACAGCCTTGTCCCAATTCCTCTCTCAAAGGCCAAAAGAAGCCTTGAAGGACTACTCCCCCTCTCTGTGTCCTTTTCCCCTCAGAAACCCATTCTGGAACAGTGGTTGCTAAATGACAGCCACTCAGGGCATCTATTGCTCTTTTTATCATGTTCAGGTTTTTAAAATGCCCAATGCAATTTCTTTCATTTTTTCTGCAAGCCTGGAGCCCTTTTTAGATTTGAAGAAATATATATTTCAGGGAGAGTGAGCTACAATTTGATACATACATACATAAATGCAGGAGTAATTTTGTAGAAAAAGTGGTGCTGGAGCTCATTAGCACAATTCATTTGGATATGCCACACACCCCTGACATCACTAGAAGGTATACTAAATTATATCAGCTCAGCATGATGAAGATTTCCATCTGTCTGCTTTATATATTTTGGTTATTTCCCCTTTTTTGTGGGGACAAATATTAGAAAGTTTTCAAACTTTCTATGATCAATGGAGCCCATATGCAAGCATGTTTACGGGGGGTGGGAAAGCAAGCAAGAGCACAATAAAATTTAGGGGTTCTGGAGCTCTGCTCCTGTGAGCAACTGCCCAAAATGAGGCTTGGTATTGTAGCTTATGCCTTTTGAATCAGTTATTTAAATAAAGGGTTCCCAAATACTTGGACCAAAGTTAAATGAATCACTGTGTGTTTTCCCTGTCTGCTATGGTTTCTATTTTAGTATTGTCTTGTATGTAGTTTTTCAGGTAGCACTATACATGCTGTAAAAAATGGCCAGCCAGTATGAAGTACTGATTAGGGTACAGACAAAGATTGGGAAGAATTTAATTAAAATTCACATTTAATAAAAAAAACTACAATAGTGTGACCTTGGATGGCTTGCTATCTTTCAGCCTAACTTAATTTACAAGGCATTTAGGATAACTGATAAAGGGTAGTTGTGGTTCATCTTGACCTCCAGTGAAGAAGAACAGAATAAAAATCTAACAGCAAAGATGAAGGCAGATGTTTGTTTTGTGCTCTCAGGTCACTTCTGACTTATGGCAACTTCCAGGGAAGTGTTCTTTGAATTGTATCCAGGATTTACTTGGTCAGAAGGTTGTATATTTTTATAATAATGGCTAAGTAACAGCTTTTCTTGATGATCAAAACAAGGCTAGAAATAAGTACAGGAGAGCTGATGTTAGCCATCTGAGGGCCAAACTATATGTTTGGGTTCTTAACAAGTAGTTCTCTGCAGCTCTACAGGAGCTGTGGGGAATATTTTTTTGTATTTTTTTGTTTTTAAGGGGAGCCCAAATTGTCTTGAAAAGCCACTATGCGGGGAATACCTCCTGCCTCCCACTGAAGTCATTTACTCACACAGAAAAAGCACTGGGGAGGAAGTTATTTCCTCAGTTTTGCTGCTCCACATGCAGAGAATACTCTCTCTCCGCCCCCTTCAGTTTCTGAATAGGAAAATGGCTTGGATGGGAGGCAGGATTCCTTCCTCTTCTTGCAAAAGTGTTCTGACCCAGTCTAGGCTCTCTTTTGTTGTTTAAAAGTCAGCTGCTGGAAACCAATGTTGGGTCTAGGGACTGACCCAAGTTGCTAAAAAAAACCCCAAACATGTAGTTTATACATGAGAAGCACAGTAAGTCACTAGAACTGTATTACCAAGAGGAAGTTATTGCTTTTAGCAGGGAAAAGATGACGACTGTCTTTGCTCGTTGATCCCAGGCTCATTTTATTCCCCTTGAAAAAGCTGTAACATCAAAAGACTCTCCATCAAAAAAAAAAAAAAGATTGGTAGCTGAATGAGAAACTCATTTCACAATTTTAATCTGCTTCATCACTCCATACTGAAAAGGGGGTAGCTCCCACTTTCTTAAAAAAAAAAAAAAGTGAACATTGCACTCTATGTTTAATATTACTTTTACATTTCAAAGATTTCATAATCTGCTGTTCTCTTGCCATTGACTGTCTTTGTAGACTGTTCTAATTGCTCCTTGATGCAACTTGCAAACCCAGGCTAATCTCATTAATGCAAAAGACAGGCATCTAGTCACCTCCTTACCTGCATCTCCATGTATTTTGAATGTCTTTTTTGTAGCAAGCTGCCTGGTTTATAAGTGCAGAAATTTGTATCTGAATGTTTGTCCTTAGTACATTAAATACATAAACAGCCCTGCTTGTGATACCGAGAGCATCATTAGCTCTTGAAAAATTCATCAAATGTCCCGTGATCTGTGCTGCTTATTTAAAAATTCATACAAAGTTTTGAAGAGTAAAAATGGTTTGACAAGTAGGCAGGCCACAAAGAAACTGACACATCAAGGGAAGAAGATCAAACAAGAATATCGCAGGCATATTCATACTGTAGGCTGTGGAGCCTGGCTGCTCTCCAAGGGGGTTGAAAGAACAAGTCAACATAAAATATAGAGAAAGAATAGAGACAGGAATCTCAAGGTGGAGGAATGAAAGACCGTTTGACATTTTAAAAAAGATCGCATTTCCCCCACTTTTGACATACAGTCAATACATTCACCTCTGCATAGCTTGTTTAACTAGATGCAAAAGTTTTTAGGGTGCCATATTTTATGCATGCAAGGTCTCCTATTTTGCTACAGAATGTTTTCCCTACCTTTCAATGATATTCTTAAATGCTGCAAATTGAAATAAGTGATGGTATCGCCTTACTCTGCTCTAGTAAGACCTCACCTAGAGTATTGTGTTCAGTTTTGGACACCACATTTTAAGAATGATATAGAGAAGCTGGAATGGATCCAGAAGAGGATGATAAAGATGGTGATGGAGACTAAGTCCTATGAATAAAGATTTAAGGAACTGGGCACATTTAGCCTGGAGAGGAGGTGGCTGAGAGGTGATCTCAGAGCTTTTTTTGTAGCAGGAACTCTTTTTCATATTAGGCTACACACCTCAGATGTAGCCAATCCTCCTGGAACTTACAGTAAGCCCTGTAATAAGAACCCTGTAAGCTCTTGGAGGATTGGCTATGTCAGAGGTGTGTGGCCTAACTTGCAAAGGAGTTCCTGCTACAAAATGATCACCATCTTCAAGTGCTCGAAGGGCTGTCTTATAGAGGTTGGTGCAAAATTGTTTTCTGTGGCCCCAAAATGTAGGACCAGAACCAATGGGTTGAAATTACATCAAAAGAATTTCTGGCTCAATATTAGGAAGCACATCCTAACATCTGACAGCAATGTGGATCCTGTGGATTTTGAGGGAGGTATTTGTGAGTTTCCTGCATTGTGCAGGGGGTTGGACTAGATGACCATGGAGGTCCCTTCCAACTCTATGATTCTATGAACCAATGAAATGTTGCCCTACAGATTCCTCTCCCCACACCCCCTGGGGCCTGAGACCTGTGTCTTACACACCAAGATCTTCTGTCCTTTCAAAGCTAAAAATGTAGATGAATCCATCAGTTTCTGCCTCTTCATTAAATGTATATCTTTAGGTGCTTTCAAAAGGAAGTAGTAACAGCAAGTCAAGTGAATTGTTTTGTTATGATACTTAGTTTGGATCATCATTACATAGGGGGGCCAGATGAGAGGGGGGCTCTCAGAAGTCCTGGTCAGAAGAGACTGCAAAAGCAAAGACCAAAGAGGAATCAGTGAAAACTCATGTTATTTCCATTTGCAATAGGATCTTTTTTTCTCACTGGACAATGTGGGAGGATATAGCAATTATTCAGAGGTACGTCTCTAGAGAAAGCCCCTCAAAGATCATAATTCACGTTGAGTCCCATGATCACATCCTATTGTTCCTGATGAAGTTTCTTCTAAAAATATTATCCTTGTTGTTAACATGAATACATGATGCACAGTATTACCCTTCTTGTAGACCAGGGGTGTCAAACATCAGGCCCCTGGAGGGCTCCTATCAGGCCCCCAAGCAACTGGCTGTCATCTGCTTCTTTCTCCCTCTTTCTTGCTTCCTTTTGCATCACAGCTTGCTTTGCCAGGCTTGCTTAAATGCACACAAGCTACAGAGCAAAGCCTTTATTTTCTCCATTGGCTGAGGCTCCTCCCTTGGGAAGGAGGGACAGCTTGCTTTGCCAGGCTCCCTCCATCACACAGCAGAGCTACTGAGCCAAACCTCTCTTCCTTCTATTGGCTGAGACTCCTCCCCCTCCTGGGGAAGGAAGGAAAGAGCCAGAGCTTCCTTTGCCTGATTCTCTGGATCCCATGGGAGAAATACAAAGAAAGCACCTTTAAGTCCAATAAGTGCTAATGTTTTAAGGCTTTAAAAAATCTTTACTTGTGTTTGTCTATGTCCTTTATAAAGCTTATATCTCTGCTACCTAATCTTATATAAGTACACACATGGCCCATTCTGACAAGGTCTCATTTATGTCAGATCTGGCCCTCATAACAAATGAGTTTGACACCCCTGTTTTCTATTATTACTTCCATTCTTTCACTGATCAGAACCTGCTGGTGCTGTATTGGGAGTAAATTTTGGTTAATTTCTACTTTATTTATCAAGGAGCTGAATTAGGTTTTACTTCCCAGGTATGAAATACCTGCTTGGACCTTGTTGGGTGCCTCTTTCACTCACAAAAAAAGCACTGTCCTCCATTTGCAGAGGGAATGCCATTAATGCTAGGTGTTTTAGCTCAAGAAATGCTAGCATCTTTCAATGAGCAGCAAGCATCTAGCATTTAAAAAACATGTTCTACAGCAGATGACTGACTACCTTGGCAATAGATGTAGAGCTAAGTAAGCAGAAGGAAAGCATAGGATCCAAATGGATTTATTAGCAAAAAACCCTACACTGAAAAGGAACCAGGAAATATTGCCATCACCAAATAATGTTGATAGGGGAAAACATTTATTCTATTCTGTTCAACTGCTAGGTTTTTTTAAAAAAAATTATTATTAAAAATATCAGTTGGAGTTATATTGTTGCATATGATTTGAACCTACATAGTAGAAACAGCTGAAGATGTCTGAATAAAGAAGATGCTCTATATCAACTAAAGGAAATAGGATCTATTAAAAACAAAACCAAAGTGAAAAGGATTTTCAAAATCCTTTAAAAAAAATCAAAAGCTTCCTTGAGGGTTGGGATGAAAAGGTTCTTTTCAACACAACCTTTTTCCATGAAAGACATGGTGATTGAGAGAATTCTAAACCCACGAATTTATATAGTACGATGTTAAAGAAAAAAGCACACACTTTACTTGGAATGTGGCCATGCAATACCTTCATCTGGCTTTTATGCATATTTTTGTATTCCAACAAAATGGCACAAGGAAAAAAACCCTCATATATGGTAGGTCCTCTCTATAACGAGATGCTAATATATATTTCTTTTTCTGAAGATAATGTGCTTTGTAATCAAATCATTACAATATGTGATGTTATTTATGCATTGAATAAATTTATCAAAACAATGATTTTACTTATTTTCAGTTCCCCAAAAGATGCTAAGATTTCCAATGATGGATACCTAAGATAAACATGTTTCTTATTCATTTGTTTTATCTGGCAAACAAGTTGGTCAGAGCATTGGGGAGGAGCACTAGATATCAAATAAACTGGAGCTACAGTGGACCTTTTTGCTTCTCATTCACAACCAGACATTGCTAAAGGGTTTATTGGCTGGGGGAGTCTTGAAGATCCTGGACCTAGATTGGAAAGAAATAACATTCTCTTATCTATTTACAACTTTGTCTTGAAGCAGCTCACTTGTAAGTCCTTAAGACAAAACAGCATCTGACTGCTGACTGAAAAGCAATGGACTTTATTAAATTGCTTTAAGGCCAGGGTGAGGGAGTCAAAGCAAGTGATCAGTTACTGGGTCTTGAGCCAATAGCTTAGCCATTGTTCTGGGATAGACTGAGAGTGGACCAAGCCATATGCTCCTGCAAGAAGGTGAAAATGGAAGCCCCACCTCTCTAGGAGCAGGCCACTAGTTCTTAAAGGCAATATGTCTCATTACTAGTGCTCCAATAAGACCGGAGTAGTTCTTTCCCTTGTGGGGATTGAAAGTCAGTAGAAGAGAGACTTCAGGTGCTCCAGTGGGCACTAGAGTGGGTTTCAGGGTACAAGTCCAAGGAAGAAGGCAGGGCTGTATCCTAGGATGGGAGAGCTGACCCAGTCACTCCTAAGACTGCCCCCACACTTCACAGGGGGCTTCTGGAAGCACTTCAGCTGCCTCAACAGGCACCCAGCCTCAGCCAAGTCCTCAGCTTCTAACTGGTTCATAATACTAGTTGTACACAAAAAGTTGGGCTTGTGATTCAGCAAGAGAGACATTGTTTTTCATTCCTCATGTCATATGGCTGGAAGATGTTATTAGACACAACACTCCCAATGGAACCAGTTAAGATTTGGTTGCATAAATAGACTGTTATTTGGGATGTGACAAGTTTTGCATTGAAAGTGCTTCACAGTTGAACTTGATCCTGACTAAACACAGGTTTTCTGTGTTAGTAGAAAGAAAAACAAGGGACTTCAGGTCTCTCCTGTATTGGATGGGGTTATACTCCCTTTGAAAAACCAGGGCAGATTTTGCACTAGGGCTTGTTCTGAGTGGAGAGCCCTTTTGATCCTGGTGCCTCTTTTTGATTTTGCAGAGCTGTGAGTTGGTGTGCCATTCTCCCACAGCAAGCAGAAACTGCTTGGAAGAGGATCCTGTGTGCTGCAAAAAAGCACTGCACCAACTTGTAGCTCCAGGGCAACTTATGCGAAAATGGAGAGAAGCCCGTGAGCAAAAGGGCTCTCCACCTGGAACAAGCCTCATGTGAAATCAGTCTAAGCTTACAGCTTGGTAGTGCTATTCATCACAGAAACATTAGAAAACTAGGTGACTGCCATGGTTTAGAGTGCTTCTGGACAGTTTTGGCTGGTGCATCAGCTGCACCCATTCCCATATCAGTCAGATCTAGCCACAGTGGTCCATGTCTCAGCTATATCTCGCCTGGAATATTCCAATGCGCTCTACTTGAGACTATCCTGGAAGTGTATTTTAAAGCTGCAGCTATTGCAGAATGCTGTAGGTAGACCGCTGGTTGGGGCTAACTACTGGGAGCGTGTAACCCTGACAGCAATTACCCTGGCTAGTAATCTGTTCCTGAACCCGATTCAAGATGTTGGTTTTGTTGTATAAAATCCTATGTTGCTTGAGACCAGGGTATCTGAAAAACTGTCTTCCCCCACAGGAACTGCCCAGGAATTAAGATCACAGGAACTGTGATCACAGGGACTGTCCCACCAATCAAAGATGCTCATCTGGTCAGCATCAGTAGCCACCCCACGATTATGGAACAACTTTCCCAAAGAGATGCATTTAGGAATGGGCACAAGGGCATAGCCAGAAAATTTTGATTGGTGGGGCATGGGGAAATCCAAGGGAGCAGGGGGAGATGGGGGGGGGGTGGAGGGAGCATGGGAGAATTTGGGTTTAGGTGTCAGGAAATCACTTCTACTACTGTAAAAGCACATTCTGGTGCCAAGGACTCCTCCTTCACACATGCATACACCCCATTCCCTCCAATGCAAAAGAAAGGCAGGTGAAGTTTCCCTTAGGAAGTGCAACTGCCATGGGAAGGACTGTCCAATAAAGAAAAGCTGGGTACTCAGCAAGGCCCACCAAGCCCACCCAGGGGAAGCATTGGGCCCCACATCCCCACTTACCATGCCAGGGCAGTGGAGGGGCCCCCAGCCACTATGCTCAGCACAGTTACTGCCTCCTCCTGCTGCAGCAGCAAAGGCTGTACCTGCTGCTCCTCTTGCGGCAGAAGAAGAAACAGCTCTGACTCTGCTGTGACATCACTCTGCTGGACCCCTCCCCTGGCAGCACCTGGCCCAGAACTATAACACAGGAAGGGCCTGTGGGGAGGCAACTGGTCTGCCCTGGTTCTGCCTAAACAGTAAGCCAGCAGCCATGTCGACTGACTCAGCTGGGTGGTGATGGTGGCCTCACTGTGCCTGCACCATCTCAGCCACCCTGGGCAGGACCTGAAAATCAGGAAGAGACATAGAAGAAGGCAAAAAGGCTAATCACAGGCAGGGCTCAGTGCAGCAAAGATAGCTGAGGTGAGAACACTGTCCAGCTTCTTTCTCAAAGCTAAATGTTTCAAGATGCTTTCCAGACTGATCAGAAAGATTAAAACCAGCTTTACAATGTGTGTTGAAATGTGTATCTTGGATTTCAAACATGAATGTTGCCATACAACAGAAATCACAAGGATTATTGGAATTTGGAATGAGCTTGCACACGTTACTGCATTCCCTGTGGGAATATGTGAAGAATGTTTATCTTCATAGCATACCAGTAATTGCAGTTTAATTTCAATTGGGGGGAGGGAATAATTTATTTTGTTATCCACTGGGAATATTATGGCTCTAATGAGACAAATCTTTTACATTTCCAGAAAAGGGTACTTTTTGAATAAAAAAGGCTACTTTTTAAGGGTAAACTTTTAGCATGGAAATGTTTTATATCCAAAGTTTTTTTTTCTTAAAATTATGTATTGATTAATTCAGTTTATGAAACTTATTTCTACATATGTTTCAGTCTCTGTTCATGTAGACCAGGAATGGCAGACTGGAATCTGGACACCACTCCATTCCATAGAACACGGTATGTCCAATCTGCTTCTGAGGCAGGATCCCTAGATGACGACAACAACAACAACTTCATCACATTGGAAAGAATAGATGCACAAGTGGCATCTGTGATGGCACAATGGCTTCTGGGATTTGTTTCCCCTGAGTACTAAGAAGGTTGTTTCCAATAGTGGGGAGAGAAGATGAAGACACTGGCCCACTATAAGGCAGCTCTACCTTCAGGATTCCGTCACAACTGAATGGCATTCTTCTCAGAAAGAGAAAAGAGGATGCTTAATTTTTTACTGTGGGAAATCACTGTCTTCTCCTTTCCTTAGTTCAAAGTAGCCAGATCTTCAGCTTGGTGGGACAAGTTATTGGGGATGTGGTGTAGTGATGTGGTGTTCAACACCTGAGCAGCTTATACAAGGAGGATATAACATGACTTTGAATGAAAGTATGCAAAGAATTAGACAGAGATGAGTGATAGCTGGCATTCTCCCCCAGATATTTTTGCTACACCTTCACTCCTCTTTCAGTCATAGTATTTGTGACGGAAAGCAATGGGTTAACCATAAACTGAAGACGCACAGGGCTGCGTCAGGTGACCTGAGGGTGGGGGCAAAGTGCTCAGAGCTCTCAGGGAGGGAAAAGAAGTTGAGTGAGAGAAACTGCTGAGGCAGGGTTCAATCAAGTTGGCTTCTGACAGAGAAGGTGCCTGTCAGAGAAGTCTGTCAGTGGGGACCTGACAGAGACTGAGAGGGTCAGTTCGAGCCTACCAGAGAGGCTGAGAGGACAGCTGATCCTGTGAAGGAGCTTGAGGCAGAGACGGGGAAGTCTTCCAGAGACTACAAGCTCGACAAAACCGGCCAAGAGGGCTGTGTGTGTGAGTCAGTTAAGACCGGAATGGTCACAGACACCTAGAGACTACTCTGAAGATCTAGTGAGGAGGTTGAGGGAGTGGATGTGGGTCTGAGACACCAAGAAGGGCTGAGAGGAGAGACTCCAGTCGAGGGGTGAGACTAGACACATCAATCCCTAGAGGCCAGACCTTGGCTAGAGGTGGAGAGTGAGTTAAAGGGAAACTGTGAACTGTGTAACTGTGAGAGACTCAAGAAAAGATAAAGTGAATGTAAAGCCTGAAACAACTGAACAACGTATTAGCCTGTGTAAATATCTCCCATATCCCCACGTTAAGACTTTGTGTTACAATAAATCTGTGGTTTAAGTTAAAGTTCTCAAGAGCCTATATTTTGTGGGAAGAACAAACAAAGCTGCTGTGGTCCCATCAAATAAACAAGTAAAATACCCCAAAGAGACTGAAATAAAGAGATCCAGTGAGGCCGTGAGGTTGGCGCTGCTATAGTATTTCTTATGGATTAAAAATTTAGAAAGTCTGCAGGTGGTTACAAGTCTAATTTGTCAGCTTCTCTTCTTCAGTATTTTAGCATTGTGGTTCCAGCCATGTTCTCCGTCACAGTCTGGGCAACTCCATCCATGTGCATGGCATGTTTTTCTGCAGTGCAGACATCTTTTTTCCAAGAACTCTTCCTGAGCAGATTTGAACTGACTGTGACTTTTCCTGATCATAGATAAGAAAACTAGCTCAGTCTGGTAGATTTAGCCTTATCCAAGAACCATGTGGAAAGGGAAGCCCCATCTTTAAAATGCATACATATTAAAATATGGAGAAAGCCATCACTGACCATTTCAGAGGTTTTAAAGAGGCTGAAATGCCTCAAAGCAAATCATCCAGTATTCAACAAGAGTGGCCCTTTTCTGTTTCTGCTGGCGTCAATTGCTTTCACCCAAAGAGTGAGTACATGGTTAGCTTTTTTTATACTTAAATCAGCTTCTATAACACTGTATATGTGATACAGACAATATGGAAATGGAGGTGAAGTTTGTTGAGAATCTGAAGTATTCCCACCAGGACCGGAGTAGACTACTGGGAGTTCCTAAATTCAGAGGACCTGTGAATCAGGGCATATAATATTTTGTTATGCCTGGATATGCATGAAGATGAAGGAAGATGTACCATAAACTATAAAGGCTGGAAAGTGGGCAGTATTTAGAAGATTATATTTAAGAGTCTGGATGAGCGGCAAAAGTGGAATCTATCACAAAATCTCTGATTGGATCCCAAAGTGTGGATAGGATTGGAAATTGACTGATTCCACATATATATAAACTACATAGGCCTGACTCATACAAAACAGTAAATGAGGTCATTCAACTTTCCTGGAATGCTACTGCAAGAAAGAAGAATTACATGATAGACAGTGCATTCCTTTCATCCATTGAAGTTAATGCACTTAAGAAAGTGTTTTGGATTGCACTGCAAAAGAATGTCCATATAAGAAATTATCTAAATATAATAAGTGAGCATATCAAGGAGAAGGCTGGTGTTGATCTCTGTTAGCTCTGTACCTCCTCTTCAACTGCCCTGAACTGTTATGGATTTTATTCATCTGGCTGTTATGCCAGACCAGCTATGGATATTTGTCTCCTATGGACTGAACAGCAGTGTACCAGGGCAGGTTCTAAATTGTTTCCTGTCTGTGCTTGTTAGTATGTGAGTTGCCTATGCCTGCAATGTGCTTCATTGGCAAGCTGCTCAGCTTTGCAGAACAGCAACTGCATCCTTCTCTTCAAGAAGACAATACCAGAAGCAGCCCTGAGAGAAGCCATGTTCCTAAGATGTTCCAAGAAGACAACACTCTCCCTGCAAAGCACCATGCAGAGAAGGCTTCTTCTGCATGCACCACATTCCAGAGTCTTACCAACACTTTGGAAATGCAGATGCAAAGGTATAGCTGCTAACAATGAACTGCAGCTACATCTTTTCTCCAGACAAAAGAATCTTCCTGTCATTCATTAAGACTAACCTCTAACTCAATAGAACACCGTTTAAGAAGATCGCCTGTCATCAGCTACATCCCGCAACCCATCTCCCCTCTTTTGTTTCCCATTGTCCCCACCTGAGGTGTTACAATAGTGAATATTTGGCCCTAAATTGACCACTCCAGTTTCTTTGTGTAAAAGATGGTCTGCATTCCATGGATCATCATCATGCATCAGATTCTTTTGTTCTGTCTCTTGGGAGCTATCACTGGGTAAGCGTAACTCATGAGACCCTGCCTTGGAATATGAAATTAGCTATAAAAGGCCAAATTTTTGGCCATTCAGTTTTGTCTCTCACTGTACCCCTACCTTGCTGTCAGAGCCACCCCCAAATCCTGATCAGTTTTGGGTCTCTTTATTGAAGGTGATGCTAGTCATCTCTTGCTATCCCTTTCCCTCCTTATCTTTGCTGAGGAATTATCCTTCTTCCATCATTGACAGGTATTAGTATTGCCCATCATCAATTTCCTGCTCATGCAAATGTCCCTATCAATTTTCTACCTATATTCCTTAGGTTTGTATGTATGCTGAATTCTTGTGTTTTCTTGTGTGCTTGAGTGTTTTCCAATAAAAATCTATTTTAGCTTTAAAAATCTGCTTGTTATTTAGAGGACTCTGAAGGACTGACTCCTGTATATACAAGTTATCGCTCCCGTGCAAGTTGGCCATCTTTGGCCACCTAATCAAATTCCTCCATACCTCTCTTGAGGGACATTTGGCTAACACCTCCCTCATATCTAGCTACAGTAACAATTTTGGGACTACTGTGAATAAATGTTTTCTCCCATTAAACAACAACAACCTCCTCCTGCATTTAGAAAACTATTTATTTATGTAACACATTTGGATCTCACCTGTCTAACAGGTAAGATTAAAATGTTTTCTTTGAATACTTTTCTGGGCACAGGAAGAGCGTTTTTTTAAATAGGAAAAAACATTAATTCATGCTTTCCCCTATGCATTATGAAGTGGCAGTCTAGGCTTTTACTATCACATTTACTTTTTGTGTGAACTTAGTCCTAATGCTGCTTCCTCAGTCTGTGTCAAAGAAGAAGCACTGGCAATGGCTTAGCATGACAAAGAAACTTATGTCTAACATTTCACAAGGGTTTTCTTTAAAAAAACCAAAAAACATAAAAATACTAATCTTTCACAATGTGAGGATTTTTGCATCATAAGTTGTGTGCTGTTTTAGTTGAATAATTTTTAACAGTGAAACAGGTGAACAAATTTGGATGGAGATTCAGAAAGAGGAAATAAAGGACAGAGAGAGACCTGTTGTACTAATTGCATTGCTGAGTCAGATAAACAGCACCTTTAGGTCAAAGATTGTATTACTTACTGGCTCAGTCAATGGCTAGCCAGTCAATGCTTTTGACATCAAAATGGCTGAATGGGTAGGAGGTCAATAGCACAAAACTAGTGCAGATTACCTACTCTCTCTTAATGAGTTTCATAGAGTTAGGTAATCTGAAACTGCAATGATATATATGACAATTTCTTTGAGATGAAGAGCCTTATTATTTATTGAATACCCCTAAATTCCTGAGTTAATCCTTTCTCCCAATAGTAGCACTTCTGTTTTGTCGTAAGCATTGTCTCAGTATCATGGTAACCCAAGAGGGAAAAAAAAAAGATGGATCCACTAATATTTTAGATATAGAACCCCAATTTACTTTGGCAACATATGCAGTGAGCTAGACTTCTTTCTTCCACTTGTTGCTCATTACTAACTGAATGCTATGTCTGTATTTCTTCGTTTTCTCTGTTGATTTTCTGTTATTATGACCAGTAGTATAACTTCTGTTAAATCTTTGGGAGGTCGGGCATTGCTTGTTTTACCCATTTAGTACAGAGAATTTGTGGACAATTGAGTGTCTCAGCTATCCCTGTAGCCACACTTGCTTAAATTTCACAAAGAAAGCCATTGTGTCTTTCATTGCTGTGATAACTGGAGCTTGATGCAAAAAATAGATTTCCAATGACACAGCCTGGATATTATATTATAAGGACAGTAACCATACAAACCAGCATACAATGTGTTCTGTACCTAATCTGGGTTTTATGAGAAGAAAGGTGTAATCATGCACTTTGAAGCAATAGATGCTGGCATGGACTTCAGAAGCCTGTTTTTTGTGTCATTGTCAATTCAACAGAAAGGAATGTGACTCCTGAGAAACCAAGTCTTCCAGGCTCACTGACTCAAAACTAAATAACCCACAACTGGGTAAAAATAACAAACACCAATCAGATAGCACCACTAATAGCTAGTTTATCTGTTAACGTTCTCCCTTTTTCTAATCCCTTACTCTTCAGCTAGATCCTTGATGGTGAATCTTTGGTGGCACAACACCTAGGGCTCAAGGAGGCTAACTTTCCTACAAATGGAAAACATGAGCATAGTTTATGCATTGAATGTTTACAACACCCTTCTTCCAAGGGGGTTATGATGTTTCTGCCATTCTCCATTTTATCCTCATATCAACCCAATGAGATGAGGCTGGGAGGGAATGATTGGCCCAGGGTCATCCAGCAAGTTTCATATTCAGCAGTCATACTATACATCTGATCATGTTCTTTGAAACGTGTGACTATTTCAGCCATGACTCTGTTCCAATGATGGCTAGAAAACAGATCCTTTGAAGTCCCTGCTTACCTCAGATGTCTTCATGGTGGAAGTAGGTAAGTGGGTGAATAACCTCTCTACCAGTTTTAATCTTCTTCATGTTCACAGCTCCCAACATTTCAAAGGCTGTTGTTGGTTGATACTTACAATACACTTGTGTATTGCTCCCAAGACATGGAAGGACTTTGAAAATTAACTAGGCCTATGAAGAAAATAACCAGTAGACAATGACAATCAATAAAACAAACCTGAGGGAGTGGCAGCTGGATGGAATGACACCGTCTCATCCAAATCTATGGCATTAAGTACATGAATGAATCTGACAAATATATGATTAGCTAAATGACTACACTGCCTTGACCATGTGAATTTTACACTTCCTAGTCCTTTTTCCTGGGGATCCTGTAGCCAGGAATTGAACTTAGGATATCTTGTGTAGGGTCACTGTGATGCTTCACAGGGCCATTGTTCCACATAGAGGTCATTCAGTATTCATCTTCATGGGTTGTATTCATGGTTTCCATACATGAGTGGGAAAATACAAAGGTAACATTTTAAGTCATTCCGCTTCTGCAGCTATGCACTTAATGCATTGCTTCCTAGTTTTAAGGCCTAGGTACTAGTCCCACAGCCTCTTCCTTTTTATCCACATTTACACCTCTGATTTGAAAGACTCAGCTGCCCAGTTCCTATGTTACTTTTTCCACCAGGTCACACAGTGTTTTCTCCCTAAGTTTCATGCATAGTTAATGTGGGGAAATAATTGGTGATTATCGTCATAACAGCAGGAAGCAGCAGAGTTTGCAGGGATGCTGTGGGATTGTTGCAGCATTTGATTTTTGTTTCTACAGCTATTCTTGTGCTACATAAGAGAACTGTGACTGCATTATGGAGATGGGGCAACTGGCAGAGTGCCTGCTTAGCTATTGGGACCATAGGATCAGCCTGCCCAGATTGCAGTTCATTATTTGATTTTGAGAAACAAAGATGATAAGAGGGTTGAAAACTTGACCTTAGTTGGTTCTTGAGTATGATTGCTACATGCAGGCATTGGTTTCTTGGAGTCTTAGATAAGCAATTTTGTAGCTGCAATTCAAAATGACTTTTTTTCTAGGCTTTTTTCTCCCCTAGAGTGTATGATTAATTTTATTTTGTGATCTGGTATAAACTCCAGCATCAACTCAATCATACACAAGGGCAACCAATAAGGAAGTCACCATTTCTTATACTAAACCATGTATTTAACAGGATACCTTTAAAATGCTTTTCATACGTGGCAGAGCGGAAGGAGAGTATTTGTCAGCATTGATAAGCACCTGAAGAAAAAGAAGAGAAGTTTGGATTTATACCCCGTTCTTCACTACCCAAAGGAGTCTCAGAGCAGCTTACAATATCCTTTCCCTTCCCCTCCCCACAACAGACACCTTTTAAGGTAAGTGGGCTGAGGGAGCTTTCTAAGTACTGCTCTTGAGCAGAACAATTCTGAGAGAGTTATGATTGACCCAAGGTCACTCCAGCAGTTACATGTGGAGGAGTGGTAAATCAAACCTGGTTCTCCCAGATAAGAGTCTGTACACTTAACTTTTACACAAAACTGACTCTCAGCCATTTGGAAGGGTATTTGAGTTGAAAGGAAATAGCATGTTTTGCCTGTTCAGAAAATATTGCTATTGTTGACATGATTCTGTAACCAAATCTAATAGTCTGAGTAGGATTCTAGCATCATCTGGTATCGCTACATGATCTCTGACTCATTGGGTGGGGGAAATACCACGGCAGCAGGTGGGGAAACAAAATGGCAAGGTCAGTAGAGGGGAATCAGTTACAGACTTGGGGGGGGGGGGAGAAAGAAATACTTTGCCCTCTCTAAAAGTAGTGCTTTTAATCTGAAACTGAAATGAGAGAACATTTAGTCTTGTTTTGTATGCTAGTTCATGTAGACAGACTGTTCCTATTCTGATCCAAACTAGCCTTCCTCTTCTTATCTATGTCTAAGTCTATGTCAGATCTTCAGTTTATTTATACAATATTTCTAATCCTTCAACTGTGATTGCTCAATGGTTGACCTCAAAACATCTGAATAGAATATTTCTGACAGGCAACTCAATATTTCTCAAATGAAGACAGGGGACATGAGATGTGAGACACCAAGCATGGGTTCAACTAGTTTATTTATTTGACTAAATTAAGCTCCTAAATGAATGATCTATGTCATTGTTTAGTTCAATAAGCTGACAATTTTTGAAGGTGGACAATTTTATTCCTGAGTTCCAGAGGTAAGAGCAAGGAAAAAATAGAGGCGATAGGATCTCTCTTTTTAAGTTAATATATGGGAATAGATAGGTGATGTGTGTGTGTTATTAGTAATATCAGCAGTGGATGAGAAAATTATTGTCATTGATACTGAACTTGCCAAAATGTTTCTCAAATTCTGGGTCAAGATGGCTGTGGAAATTTCAGTCAAAGCCTGGATTAATGCAAAGTCATTGCAAACCAACCAGGGGAAATATGCAGGCAGATACAGGTGTTACGGGAAATGCGGGTTTCTGGTTGTGCATCCCTAACGTCATGAAGAATGACAAGCATTTGAAATTTCCTTATACCAAACCACTGGCCCAGCTACCTCTGTGACCATTTCTACACAGGTTATATGCTCCCAGTTCATGCAGGGTACCCCTCTCCCTCTCCCCACTACTGTGCACCAACCAGGGTTTCCCCAGGGTTTCTCTGTTCTTTCTCAAACCTATTTTGCTGTGAAGTTATGGGAAGGATTGGAGTAAAGCCTAAATGGCTGCCAAGTGCATGAGAAAGTTCATATGTTTGCTTGTTTGTTTATGGAAAATGTGAACAGGAAACATTCATATGATGAAGCAGGGCTTTTTTTTGTAGAAAAGGCCAGCCAGGGACTCATTTGCATATTAGGCCACATCCCTGACATCACCATTGTTTCACACAGGGCTGTTTTGTAGAAAAAGTCCAGTGGTAACTTATTTGCATATTAGGCCCTGCCTATTGATGCCAATCTAGCTGGAACTACATTCCTGTACATTCCTGCTCAAAAAGAGCCCTGGATGTACAGATGTAAAGAATTAAATATTTGATCAACCCGACAATAAGGATTTGTTTGCCACTTATAACTTGCTGTGTATGTTTAAACATTTTCCAAGGTTTGACAAACTGTCAACAGTTACCTGTGCATTCCAGGATCACCTGTGCTTGCAGATAGTGCGTTTTCCAATGTTAGCCTTACTTTTAATTGCCTGTGTGTAAGACTGACACCCAAGTTTGCTGGTATGTTTTCTTAACAACAACAACAACAGAGTGTCTGTAGGCTATATTACAAGCTCATTACTAGAGTTTAAACGGTAAGGTTTTTGACTGTTTAAACAATTGCTTGATTCAACAAAATTTACATCTTAATATTAAATAAGATCATTTATTATATTTTCTCATCCGTGTGGAAGCATTTTCCTTGACCTTTCTCTGCAGCATCCATTTGCTCTTCCAGTCACCAGGGGCATTTAAAAATAGGCAACTGAATTTTGTTATTCTGATATAACAGTATAATAATATGTTTTCAGAATTCCCAATTTTCTTTCTTTTTCTAAGTCTAGCCCTATTGCTGGAGAAAAGTCTTGTGTCCCTATAATGGAATTATCATGGGCAATTATTTATCAAGTGATGCTATTTACCTACATGCCATGAAGAACTTCAACTGCCTATTTCTGCACCTTATGCCTCTGTTAAATGGTCAGGGCATTTTCTCCAGGCCAGTTGACAATCCCATTGCAGAGTTAAGGCATTTTTCTGGCTGGAAACATATTTTTTAAACAAAGAAAGAAAAAGGTGAGGAGCAAGCAGGGAACTCAGAGAACCTGTTAGACATATTGTTATTATGTTATAATATAATAATAAAAAAAAACTGGAAAAACCTTGTGGGTCACCGTTGGGGAGGGGAGCTAGCCCCTGCTGGGGCACTGGGGAAGCGAAACCTGCCATAAGGAAGCCCCTTTGCCACTGTGCTATATTGGCAGCCACACCAGCAATTGGGAAGCACACAAGCCTGTCCCTGTGTGGAAGCCACCTGTGTAATCCATTGTTGATTGACAGTGCCCCTCATGAGTCTTTCCCACAACTTCCTACCTGAGATCCTTTTAATATGAAATATTGTTGATTGAACCCTGGAACATTCTACATGCAAAGCGTATGCTGAGCCACTGAAAGCCTCTTCTCCAAACACACTCAAGATACTGCATTTCCAAGAACCAGTAGATGAACTGCTTGCATGTAACCCTGTCAAAAAACTGGCAGTCATGCCAATCAGTTGATCAATGTAGGGAGGACAGAATTAAGCATTCCAGTTCTTTTGTCTTCACTGAACAGCTGAGAGGTGTCATTGCCCACAGTTTGAAAGAGTTATTCATGTGCAACCCTGCATACACAATTCAGGGTTGCTATATTTTGTGTGTATGTTATTTCTCTTCTGGATTGTGACCATTCTCTGTTTTCATTTACATTTATTGTGCGGTCTGTCTGTCTTGAACTTCAGAAACTCAGAACACCTCCTTTCAGTGAGCTAGAGGCTCCTTAAACTCCCAAATTTTGTAACAAGCCAGAAAGGGCTCAATTTTTTTTAAGGAGATAGCAAGGTGATTATGGTGACTTTGATGCAAAGGGCCAGAAAGCCATGTATATGGCTCTTATTTCACCCTCCATTACTGCTAACTGCGGGGTAACTTTCAAAGCTTCAACCTCTTCTTGCACTTTTTGTAATCTCACATCAAAGTCTGTTTCCAGCTGTGCTAAGTGATACTTTGTTTTAACCAGATATGAATCAGGCTTCTTTGCTGCCCTTATTCTCTCTTCTTGCCTGACCCATTTCTGTTTGAGACAGCGACTGAATTATCACCTCTGCTGTCATTTTTTCCCTGTATTTTCTCCCTATTTTTACTTAAAAAAGTACACCTATCATTCTGTTAAATTGTCATCACCAAAGCCTTAGGGCAATTCCTTTAGCTCTTTACAAACTAGTTATCATGTGCATCAAATTATTGCAATGCCAGTTTTTTGGGTTGTTTTGCAAAGGTGACAAAAACAGCAGATGAAATAATCAATTCTTTAATAGCCAATTTGATTTTTTCCCCAGCATCTGGAAAAGGCCAGAATTCAGCCCTGCTGAATCCAGTGCGAAATGAAAGATGTCAAATGCAAACAGTTGATGGCACCCATCTCCCAAACTCTTTTAGTGGTCACTAAGCAACCCACAGAAAGAATGCTGTTATTTATGTCAGATTATCAATGGATGTGCAGCACTTTGCAGCCTATCTCATACTGTAAATGGTTCTCCATGTGCTGTCATATTTTCACATGGTGCAGAAACAGATGAGGCTCACACTGAGGGAGTGCAATATATCCCTGCATGTACAATGCACAGAATAACAATGCAAGCCCCAGGAGTCCTTGCTATATACAAGGACTCATTCTACATATGTTCCACCTAGTATAATGACAAACATTTTGCTAGCATTAAATATTCAAATCTTGTCAAAAAGTTACAATTTAAAGTAAAGAAAAGCAATTATGGTTTAAACAGATGAGACAAAATTCATGTATTTCATCCCTAAAATGCAAATAATGGGCTCATGCTGCTTCAATTTGCCTCAAGACCATGCAGAAAGGTATAAGGGATTTAACCCTTCAGTCTCCATTGGGGTTTGTATTTAAAACTAGTTGCCTCTCCCTACTAATAACATTTTCAAGGAGAAAATGCAAGGGCATGCATTTTCTCTTTTAGAATGCTAATAGCAGAGCAAGGGAACTGATTTCAGATACTGAAACTGAGTGGCAATTAAAAGGCCATTTTTCCCCTGCCATTTGTCTTTCGTTCCTCCTTCTTGACATGCATGGCAGTCTTTTGTAGGACTTCTGCTAGACAAGAGAATGTGAATTACTCTTGCACAGGGTTTGAAGCCCAGTCATAGTGCTCTTTGGCAAACTATCCAAATTATTTTTTCAGTGCTTTTCAGGATATGCAATTTTGAGTTTTTGTAAACTGTGCATGCATCTATCTTCTCTGTTATACTGAACAATGAAGTATGCAAAATACATTTTGCTGACTTCTTCAGAAACGCCTCCAGGGCTAGAGATGGGCATGAACTGGCTCATGAACTAAAGTTCACGACAAATTTAGTTTGTGGTTTGCAGAATGAAGTTTGTGGCAGGTCAAGTGGCATGAACATTCCATGAACTTTCATACTGTTCATGGAAGTTTGTGCCAGTTTGTGAATGAATACATTTCCAGACAGTCTCCACTCAAACAAAATGTTTACTAAACTTCAAAGCAGCAGGAGGAGAGGGCAGAATTTTCCAGTCTTGGAAACACTGTTGTCAGTTTTGTGCAGCAAACAAGATCCTCCAAAAAACAGTTTCTGTTTGCCACACGAAAAAGGTGAAGCTAGTTGCAGCCCCAGGGCAGATAGTGTGAAATCCGACGGAAGCCCCATGGAGAAGGGAGCGTGAGAGTGGCATAAGGCTAGTGGGAAATCGGTCTATTGTCTAACTGAATTCATGGCTACCCCCATCTCAGCTTTTCACTTTTCCTACAGGAAGAGGCATATATTTCTTAAGAACCACAAATCTAGATGCAGAGCCCAGATAATTCCATTAGGCTGAGCTGTTACTATATACTTCTATACTTATGTATATTTATATTCTCTGGGCCTGTTCTGCTTTTACTTAATCATTATAAATTCGCTCAACCCTCCTTAGATTCCAATTCTTTACGTGTTTTCTCAGGATTACATTGCTAATCTTGAATACATACAAACACTGTCCTTTAAAACTTCCTGTGGCTCTTGGCTACCACTTTCTGAAATCCCCTATCCCCCTCCTCCCCACTATCTGAAACACTTGCCAAGATTGCCCCCCCCCCCAACAATGGCAGAACTTAACGATTTTACATCATTTTGGAGAAAGAGGCCTGCATTACCTTTCTCAGAATTACTGCAAAACATATAGAGCATGATCTTTCCTATCATTGAATGGCAGTCTCACCTTTTATAATAACAATCACTTCTTCTCTATTTTTTTTTTTAAATACAGGGATTTCTTTCTTGTCTAATCATGAAAGCTTAGTTACATAGAGAAAGAATGCTAGAATTTCTGTTCAGTTTAATTTTTCTCTTTTTACTGTTGAATTCTTTAGGGATTTAGAGATATGGGATTACTGGAATACAAAAGGATCAAAGACATGGTGGCAAATAGTAAAGAAAATAATAAAAAGCTGCTACTTTAGCTTCTTAGTCAAAATATGGTTTTTAGAAGACTTCATACAGTCTTCTTATGAAACAGATATAACTCTAATTTTGAATCTGAAAGGAAATTTAATACTTTCCCCTCCGAATGTTTTTTTTTTAGTTAAATGACTATTAGATACTATTGGCAAGTCAGCTTAAATTGGGAATTGATTGATTGGCTGGAGAAGGAAGGGTTGGGGAGGGAGAAAGGTGGTGAACTCAGCTTATTTACAACTGGTTTGAGGCTGTGGTGGACACCGGCAGGAGATTACTGGCTTGGGGATTCCAGTATTCCTGGAGAGCAGAAGGAATGATGGTGGGAACAGGCAGAACTATAAGGGAAGGAGGCCGAGACATGAGAGTGCTTGGCCCCCTTCCAGTCTGCGTCTCATCCCGACGGTGGCAGGTAGTGGGGCCAGGTTAAACTACTCACCTCCATCACTGGTGTTATGCAATGTCAGGTCCATAAACAATAAGACCTTTACCCTATGGGAGTTCCTGCTTGAGCAGGATGTGGACCTAGCTTGCGTGACCGAGACCTGGGTGCGCGATGGGGAGACCGTAGCTCTCTTCCAGATGGCCCCCCCTGGGATACTTGGTCTTTCACCAGTCATGAACTAGCGGGCAGTGGAGAGGGGTGGCCCTATTCATATGAGAGGCATACTCCTTCTGGGCTCTCCCAACCCCGGAGATTAAGGGCATTGAATGTGCCGGTCTGGCGTGGGACGTTGGGGAGGGGTGGGCAATCTGGCTGGTATACCGACTGCCTAATGCACTAGCTGGCACCTTACCATCCCTGATGGAGGCCGCAATAGGTTGGGCATTGGGGTACCCAAGGCTCTTGATCCTGGGTGACTTCAATCTCCATGCCAATGACGTGACCTCCAGTCAGGCGATGGACCTAGTGTCATCCATGGCAATATTAGGACTCTCCCAAATTGTTACAACGCCCACTCACCAGGCGGGGCACATGTTAGACTTGATCTTCATGGCAGGAGTTTTAGTGGACAATATTACTGCTGAAGCAGTGCCATGGTCGGATCACTACACCCTCAAGGCTCGTGTGGATGTACCACCCCAAGCCCGTTTAGGCAGTGAGCGTATTTTAGCTCGCCTGCGAAGCCAGATGGATCCGGAATGGTTCCAGATAGCTCTACGGGATCCCTGGCCTCCTGGCGATTCCTTGGATGACCTGATGGAGTCTTGGGATGACAGACTCTCCAGAGCCATCGATGAGATCGCACCTCGGTACCCTCTGCGCCCTCGCTCAAAACTGGCACCTTGGTATAACCAGGAGTTGCGACAGTTGAAGCGAGGACTCAGACGGCTAGAGAAGCAATGGCAGCGTACTCGAGACAAAGCGACTAGAACATCTTATAGAGAGTTTATGAGGTCCTATGAGATGGCAGTCAAAGCCACAAAGAAAACATACTTTGCAGCCAAGATTGCATCTGCAACTTCGCGCCCAGCATAACTGTTCAATACAATTCGGACTCTTACAATGCTGCCACAAGGCAGACCAAATTCTAAGGAATTGGCTGTGAGGCCTTTGTGAATTTTTTTGCAGATAAGATTGCGTCGCTCTGCCACGATCTTCCCGCCACATTGGAGACAGTATGTGAACTCGAGGCCCCATGCCTGTCTTCTGGTTGTGTTCTGGATTGTTTCAATACACTCAGGCTAGAGGAAGTTGACAGGATCCTCTCCTCTGCATGCCCTACAACTTGCAATCTGGACCCTTGCCCCTCCTGGCTTATTAAAGCTTGCCAGAGGGAGCTCAGATATCCTGTACAGGATATCGTGAATAGATCCCTTACGGAAAGGCATTTTCCAGCACCTCTTAAAGAGGCGGTGGTTTGCCCTCTCCTGAAAAAAATCGACACTAGATCCGGCCAAATTGGCACACTACCGGCCGCTCTCGAATTTACCCTTTTGGGGTAAAATTATTGAGAGGGTAGTGGCATTGCAGTTACAGAGTTTTCTGGAGGATGCTTCCATTCTCGATCCCCACCAGTCTGGTTTTTGCCCGGGCCATGGGACGGAGACAGTGCTGGTGGCCCTGGAAGATGACCTCCAGTGGCACCTGGATCGAGGCAGCTCAGCGGTACTGATGTTGTTAGACCTATTGGCAGTGTTCGATATGGTCGACCATCAGTTGCTGACTTGCCGTATTTCCGTTCCGGGGATTCAGGGGTTGGCCCTACAATGGCTTTCCTCTTTCCTTGATGATCGGGGACAAAGGGTGGCAATTGGGAGTGAACTGTCCCGGAGACACACGCTTGACTGCGGGGTGCCCCAGGGGGTGGTTCTTTCCTCGATGTTGTTCAACATCTACATGCGCCCTCTTGCCCAGATTGCCTGGAGGTATGGGTTGGGTTGTCACCAGTATGCTGATGACACCCAGCTCTATCTACTGATGGATGGCCGGCCTGACTATGTCCCAGAAAATCTGGACTTGGCATTGCAAGCTATGGCTTGATGGCTCAAGCTGAGTAGATTGAAACTAAATCCAGTGAAGACAGAGGTCCTTTGCTTGGGTCGGCATGGTCCGGGAAGGGAAATTTCCCTACCGGCCTTTGACGGTGCACCACTGACAGTGGCGTGCAGGGTCAGGAGCTTGGGGTACTACTGGAGCCTGCCCTGACAATGGAGGCCCGGATAGCAGCCACTGCTAAGTCCGCATTTTTTCATCTTAGGCGGGCAAGGCAGTTGGCCCCTTTCCTGGAGCATAGCAACCTGGCAACAGTGATCCATGCAACGGTCACCTTGAGGTTATACTACTGTAATGCCCTCTACATGGGGCTGCCCCTGTGCTGAACCTGGAAGTTGCAGCTAGTGCAGAACGCCACTACCCGGCTGTTATTAGGGCTTCCTAGGTGGGAGCAGATTCAGCCGGGGCTCTGGGGACTGCACTGGCTGCCAATAATATACCAAGTTCATTACAAGGTGCTGGTTATTACCTTTAAAGCCCTATATGGCCTAGGACCTACCTACCTTAGGGACCGTCTCTCCCCACATGTTCCCCAGAGAGTACTCAGATCTGGTTTCCAAAATGTACTAATAATCCCTGGGCCAAAGGAGGCCTGTTTGAAGTCAACTAGGGATAGGGCCTTTTCAATTATAGCCCCCTGCTGGTGGAACCAGCAACCGGAGGAGGTGAGGGCCTTGTGGAACCTTGGGCAGTTCCGCAAGGCCTGTAAGACGGTCCTCTTCCGGTTGGCATATAACTAACTGGTATTAAAAACTGCGAAGGAAGGTTGTGAGAACAGCACCGAACTGTCAGACTGTTTGTTTCTTGTTTCACCATTTTAATTATTATAAATTATTGTATATGCTTTTTAATATTTATTAATTTTATTGTTTTAGATTTTATGTTCTAAGCCGCCCTGAGCCAGCCTCGGTGGGGAGGGCGGGATATAAATCAAATAAATAAATAAATAAATTGAAAAAAGTATGTTCCTCTGTACTTTTGCAGTATTCCCAATAGGGAAGTTGGCATGTTTTGGGAAAAAAATGATTGGTACTTCTTGATGGACAAGTTTCTGCTATTACAGCTTCCTCTCATGCAAGGATCATTCAGCTCTTTAAAGTGAATGGAGTTCCTCAACCCAATAGTTAACCCCAGAAGAATTCTGTACCTCCTGGAAACCATTTATGCATCTGTCCCTCACAATGGAGAATATATTTATATCTTTCCATGATTGTGGTTCTCTCTCTCTCTCTCTCTGCACAGCTGTAGAAGGTAGTATGTCTAGGCTACAATATGCTTCCCTGGAAAGAGCAGCTGAGGTTTTGTGGGTCAAATAGAGGATAATAAAGGTGTCTTGAAAGGAGACAGGTGAGTTTTTCTTAGTGCTCCAAGATATTCAGAGGAAAAGGCAACCATAAGCCTGTATCAGGCTAAATGAAGCAATGATCAGTGATCAATATTTTCATATTCTGGAAAGGTTTGTGTCACAACTGGTACATCAACAAATGACAAGTGAAGCAATAATAAAATTAAGGTAACTGTAATGTAAATATCAATAAAATATCATGTTCTGAGTACCGGAATTTTAATTATTTTTATGAACAATGCAAGAAAATTAAACATTGACTTATTTACATTGCAACCCTAACCAGAGCTACAATCTAATAAGTCCACCAAAACCAATTTATTGGTTTATTCGCTTAATTTATAAAGCTTCTATCTTGCCAAGGCTCAAGATGGATGACAAAATATGAATGCAATGTGATCAGGGACCTCATTTAAGCCTCCTTGACTATTTGCTTTTTCCCTTCCCTGGCAGTCCTCATAGTCTCTCCCCATTTCTTGCTTTATTCTCTCCTTCCATGCACTAGCTAACCAACCTATTCCCCTTGCAGCCTCCACCTAGGAAAACTGTTGTCAGTTGCCCAGAAGGGAATAAAAAAAGACTTGTGGGAGACTTCTGGCTTTTGTCTTTATCTCCATCCACAAACTATTTCTTGTTTCCCTTCTGTTAGGAATCAGTTCTAAAATGGCTGAACTGCCTCCATCTTGAGTACTAGTGATGTAGTTTCTGCAAGTGCATTGCTGAGTCATGCACCAGGTGCTTCTTGTTACTGTTGTAAGGTGGAATGACCTCACCTGTGATTAAGCTTTGTGCTGACTCACAAACTGATGCAATCTCTGGTTAGACTGCATGATTGGTATGAGTATAAAGGAAGGTCAGAAAGATTGATCTGCCTGCCTGGTAAGGATCGTGAGTGCTGCATTGCTTACTTTCCATTTGGCAGCGAATACTGTGTGATTAACCTAGGCTACTGTGCTTGGATCATTCTCTGTGTACTGTTATTTACTGTTAACTGCTGTGTTTGTGGACTGATTACTGTGAACGATCCTGGCTTGGCAACGACTTTGAATATTGGATACTATACTGGTAAATATATTCACTGTACCTACAGTTTTTGTCTTTTGTCTACTCACTGTGTAGTGCTTGTGTCTCCATACCTTTTCAGCAGCAGCTTCTGAGAACTGCACTCTGCCAAGTTCTCTAACACCTTCTCCTGGCAACGCTCATATTTTCACCTATCCCTGCTTCTTTCTCTCCTCACCCATCAATGAACCTACCTTTTATCTGCCACTCTATATTTGGCAATATTTGCTATATGGACTATATTGATATATTGTGAGGAAGTTCTTCCTAACACAAAATAACAAGAAGTTAGAAAACTAGAACTGGTTGACTTATTTTTCCTTTTTTCATGTTTTTCAATAACATTGGAATTTATAGTGGGAAATAAAATTATTCTTTACAAAATTTCCTCCGTGGATGCTTATAACAGAGATTATCCAAATGTTCTCTGGATGTGACCTTTTAATATTGTTTCAAAATGGCCTGCAAACTCTGTTCCACCTTGTCCTCCAATGTATTCTCAACACCTGAAGAGGCTTTTCTTTCTTGGATAACCGCTGTCACAACCTGACTTTTGTAAGGAATTACCTGCTGAGAGGGTCAGGACTCCCAGCTTCCCTTCCAGGTCCTGTGGCCTTGCCTCTGTATCTCTTACTGCCCAGCACCTAGTCACCATGGGAACCATTTACTGCCTTGTGTGCCCTTGGAGGAATATCCACTTAACAAATGCCTGTCTTCCCCTGGAACTCCTTTTAAATTAGTGCGTCTAAGACAGTGGAGGTCTATGTGGTACAGAGAAACACTACCAGCTTCAAAAGTTATAAAGTAGATATTAAAGAGAAAATATTCACAATCATACTTTTAGCATAGCATCAGACTAAGCAATGGATTCAATAGAAATTGGTAAATCATCATTCTTCTTTCCTTCTCTCTATATATGCTCTATCAGATGTTAAAATATAGAACAGGCTCCTGGGCTTAGGACGTTACAGATCTCTATAACATTATTCTTACCTTGCAGCTTCCTCCAGCTTTTCAGGCTACTTCCCCAGCCTCCACGAAGCTTGAAGAAAGTTTCTCAGTATCCTGTGGATAAGAAGCCCAGAGCTTCTGCTCCCCAATATAGGAAGAGGAAGGTGGTGGTGATTGGAGACTCCTTGCTCAGAGGGGTGAAACCCAAAGTGTGTTTACTGGACTTGTCATCCCGAGAGGTCTGCTGTCTGCCAGGTGCATGCATCCAACATGTGACAGAAAGGATTGGAAGATTTATCAAGCCCACGGATTACTATCCTTTCTTGTTGATCCACATGGGAATGAACGATACTGCCCTGAACATATTAGAAAAGACTATGTGGCTCTGGGTCAGAAGGTGAAGGAGCTGAGTGCACTGGTTGTGTTCTCATCAGTGCTTCCTGTTGAAGGCCGTGGCTTAAGACGAGAAAGAAGAATACTTTGAATAAATGACTGGCTATGTCGATGGTGTCATCAGGAAAGATTCGGATTTCTGGACCATGGCTTACACTTTTGAGATAGTGGTCTTCTATCGGGAGATGGTTTGTACCTTACAGCAGTAGGAAAAGGGGTGTTTGGTAACAGCCTTGCTAACCTAATAAGGAGGGCTTTAAACTAAATTGTATGGGGGAGCAAGACAATAATTCAAAGCCTCGTATGATGCCAGAAACTGGGGATAAGAACATCAAAGATTTGCAAAGAGTGGTGCATACGCTAGGTAATGTTAACTTGCAGGCTTGTATGGAAACTAAACCCTCGGGATGTATAAAACGTGGATTCCGATGTCTCTACACTAATGCACAGTGTATGAGAAACAAACAGGAGGAACTGGAAGTCCTAATAAAGGAAGGAGACTATGATATAATAGGCCTTACTGAAACTTGATGGGATGACACTCACAACTGGAATATTAGGATTCAGGGGTACAACTTATTTAAAAGGAACAGGCAAATGAGAAAGGGTGGAGGCATAGCAGTATATGTGAAGGAGGTATATACTTGTGAGGAAATATGTGAATCTGAGCATGGCAGCTCAGTTGAGAGCCTCTGGGTAAAAATAAAAGGAGTAAGAAATAACAGTGATGTTATTGTGGGGGTCTGCTATAGACCACCAAGTCAGGCAGAGGACTTGGATGAGATACTTCTACAGCAGATTGCAAAGTTCTCCAAGAGAAGGGATACAGTGATCATGGGAGATTTCAATTACCCAGACATCTGTTGGAAGTCCAACTCTGCTAAAAATAAAAAGTCATATAGATTCCTGATTTGTCTTGCTGACAACTTCCTTTTTCAGAAAGTGAAGAAGGAAACAAGAGGATCTGCTATCTTGGATTTGATTCTCACCAACAAGGAAGAATTGATTGAAGAATTGGAAATCTGTGGGCACCCTGGGCAGTAGTGACCATGTGATTTTGGAATTTACAGTATTAGGAAGGGAAAAGCTATACGTAGTCATACTTATAGGTTGGACTTCAGAAAGGCAAACTTCGATAAACCTAGAACTATGGTGGGTAAAATCCCATGGTCAGAAATATTTAGAAGGAAGGGGGTTCAGGAGGGGTGGGAGTTTCTTAAAAGCAAAATACTGAAAGCGCAATCACAGATGATTCCTATGAGAAGAAAAAATGGAAAAAGCCTAAAGAAACCGAAGTGGCTCCATAAACAGCTCTCTAAAGACTCCTTTAGGAATTGGAAGGAGGGTCTTATAACCAAGAATGAATATAAACAAATCACCAGTGCTTGTAGAGAAAAAGTTAGGAAAGCCAAAGCTCAATATGAGCTTAGGCTGGCCAAAGATGCTAAAAAGAACAAAAAAGGGCACTTTTCTTATGTTCAGAGTAAGAAAAAGAGCAAGAACATGGTAGGCCCATTGCAAGGGCAAGAAAATGAAATTGTAGCAGGTAATGAAGAGAGGGCAGACTGCTCAATTCCTACTTTTCCTCAGTCCTTCTGAGGGAAACGGTGCTCAACATGGCAAAAACAGAACATATAAGGAGGGTATGAAGTTCCAACCTAGGATCAGCATAGAGGTAGTACATAAACACCTCATTTTCTTTAAATAAAACTAAGTCCTCAGGGCCAGATGAATTGCATCCAAGAGTTCTAAAAGAGCTTGTGGATGTAATTTCTAAGCCTCTGGCTATTATTTTTGAGAATTCTTGGAGAACAGGAGAGGTGACGGAAGATTGAAGGCAGGCGAATGTTGTCCCCATCTTCAAGAAGGAGAAAGAAGACGACTTCTGGTTTTGAGTCATGGAGGATTGAGGTGCTTCTCACTAGAGGAGCAGACCAGAGCCTCTGTTCTGGGCAGAGAAGGCGATCCTAATGCCTGCTGCCTTCTTCTCCCAGGCAGGGAGAAGCCCAAGACATGCTTGTTAAATTCTGAGGAGATTTACTTTGGCTGACAAGGAATTCCAGTGGGGTTCCCTTTTGGCTTTGAAGGGTCCCCGGAGAAGGATTGCATTCCAACGTCTACAGAGGATCCCTGAGGTCATTAAATTGACTTAAATTCACCAAGATTCAAAGTTTCTTTGGAACTAAATAACGTCTACTTTTGAAGGAGAATGGTGTTTAAAAGGATCACAATTTCAAAGATAAAAGATCTTTATCACTCTGGGACTAAAATAAGACTTATTTGAAATAAAGATAAAGGTTTGGATCCAACTATGTTATGTTAAAGTAAGAAAGATAAAGGAGGGGATAAATTTGGGACTAAAGAAGTTGGAGAAATAAGGTTAAAAGAAGGAAAACAACTGTTGTTTTGCATACCTGTAGTCGGGCTCAACAACCCCCTCCGAAAACAGATCTGCTGACTTGTGGGATATCACAGGAAATGATGTTACAGAACTAACACGAGACTTCTTAACCATTGAGAACAAGACTTCATGGCAAGAAAGGAAGCAAGTGGCCATTAAGAGATGGGAAAATTGCAAGCCTCCTAGCCCTCTCTGGAACTATAAATCATAGAGAAGTACTGGCGGCCATTAAAAAAAGGTCAAAAGTTTAAAAAAAAATTAAAAAGTAAACGGGACTTTAAAAAATAGTGGAGCCGGCAGATATCATCATTAAAAGGTGAGATTTATCGGACTATATGTTTTGATTCAATTTTGGAGCATTTAAGGAGAAAAAGGAAAAACATTTTTTTAAAAGGAACAGAAAAGCTGTGGACGCCATTTTGAAGAAAATAAAACTTTAAAAAATTAATATCTTGACTTAGGAGACTCTGAGAACGGCAATTTTATGCTCATCTAAAAGGGCCTGCCTTAATCTATAAGACTATGATAATAAAAATTAATTTGATGAGGTCAACTTTTGAGCCTATTTCAGCAATGGGCAGACAGTGATGTCTGTGAATAAAGTAGGAGCAAAGCAGTTTCGTACAAGGGCTAGGACACTTGAAGAAGCAAAAATGTCTAAATGGCAGGAGGTAACGGAGGCCATGGAGGCAAGACTGGTAAAAGTTATAAAGGATTCAATATAAGAGAGTAAGAAAGAATGAAAAAAAAAAAGACATTGAAGATCTCAAAAAAGACTCCCAAGCAGCGTTAAAGAAAGTGCAGGAGGTTGAAGAGAAGGTGAAAGACCAAAACTTAAGAATTGACACAGTGGATTCCACTATAAAAAAAATGCAGGAGAAAGCAGTGCTACAAGACTGTAAATTAATGGATAATCAGATTGTCTGAGAGGGGTGCCTGATTTAAGGACATATATACGTAATAAAAATCATTGCTGAGTTTTTGGGGGATGACCCTGGTGAAACTAGTTATTTTTATTATATTTACAGGGTTAATTCAGAGTATGCCAGAGAAAAAAAAAACTACCAAGAGATGTGGTTGTAAGATTTGTGACAAGAGACATGGTGGGAAAAATTCTAAGCAAACAATTTGAAAATGCATTGGAGGTGGATGGTAGTAGTGTAAGAATCATGAAAGAATTGCCAAGAAAAGTTATAAATGACAGGAGATTATACAAAAAAATGACTGAAAAGCTGAGAGAAAATGAAATGAGATACAGATGGATACTTCCAGAGGGATTAAACTTTGAACATTAAGGGAAGAGATTTACAATTACAAGCACCCAGGAAATGATGAAGTTCTTGGATGAACATAAGGAGTTTGGGGGTACAGACTAAAAATAGAAAATCATGATGGATTACAAATTAATATCTTGGAATGTAAATGGATTTAATTCACCACAAAAAAGAAAGGCAACGTTTCATTGGAGGAAACAAAAATGTAATATAATTTGCCTACAAGAAGTACACGTCAAAAAAAATGGATTATAAATTTTTATGGAATAAACAATTGGGTGTGGAATTCTGTTCATTGGCTAAGGAGAAAAAAAGGGAAGTTGTTTTCTATATTAAACAAGAATTGGACCCAGAATTGATTTTCAGGGATGATGATGGCAGATATATTGTGATGGAAGTGACGTTGAACTACAAAAGAACTTTGTTATTGGGATTGTATGCCCCAAATGGAGCAAAAGACTCCTTCTTTAAGGATATTATGCAACAATTAGACCAAGTGACGTATGAGCAAATTATGCTAATGGGGGATTATGACAGCACCCGCCTCACGGTCCCACTGGATCGCTTCTATGTGCTGTTTATGGCTACCCCAGCCCCTCTTTCTCCTCAGTTCTTCCCTTTAAAACTTTCACCTCAGGACTATATAACTCAAGGGGTGGGTATGATGGATTTCTCTGTACAAGTCTCTTCGGGGTTTTTGCTTTCAGATGGATGTATAGTTCAATTTGTAGGGGACCACAGTAGCTTTGACAGTTTTCCCAAATTATAGGCACCAGAGAACTTTAACATAAACCACAGATATTTATTTTAAACACAAAGTCTTAAACTGGGGATATGGGTGATATATACACGGGCTATAAAGTATCTCACTCAGTTAACAAGTTGCTCAGTTGTTTCAGGCTTTAAAATATCTTTTTCTTCCTCTTAGGTCTCTCAGGTTCACAGTTCCTCTATCATACACTCTCCAACACTAGCAAAGGCTGGCCTCTTGGGTATAATGTGCCAAGTCTCTCAAGTCGACTGGAGCCTCCACTCCCAGCCCTTCAGACTTCTAGACCCACATATATTCCCTCAACCACCTCTCTAGCTCTTAAGAGATGTAAATATGTGTCTGTGACCACTCAGGTCTTCACGTGACTCTCCTTAGTCCCACACACAGCCCCTTGGCTGTTTTATAGAGCTGTTTTATTGGCTGAAGAATTACAATATAAATATAACTGGTTTTAATTGCAATAGAGTAAAAGTTTGCTTGAACAGGACATGATGGAATAAGACAAGAACAAACAGAACTGGAGAGAATGCTGTTTGGTGGTAACGAAAAATTGATTTCAAGAATTTATAAACTATTGTTGAAATGGTCTATAGAAGATGAAGTAGTCAAATCTCAAATGATAAAATATAAATAAGGAAATACAGATGGAGTCTTGGGAGTACTTATGGAAAAACTCTATGAAGATATCGACATGTTATAACATTAAAGAAAACTGTTTTAAAATGTTATATAGGTGGTATATGACACCTAAGAAACTGGCAAAAATGAACAATCAGGTGTCGGACAGATGTTGGAAATGTAAAAAAACATGAAGGATCTTTCTACCATATGTGGTGGACTTGTGAAAAGGCAAAACAATTTTGGCAAATGATTCAGCAAGAGATCTCAAAAATTTTGGGTTATAATATTAAGAAGCCACCAGATATCTTTTTGTTGGGATTACAAATGGAAAAATTTCCGAAACAAGACAGAATGATAATTTGGTACATGCTTTCAGCTGCAAGGACATTATATGTGCAGATGTGGAAGCAGGATAAAATACCAGAAAAGTGGGATTGGACTTTGAAAGTTATGCATTGGAGTGAAATGGACAAGCTTACAAGAATCTTAAAAGAAAATGATCTAGAGAAGTTTAAAAATGAATGGGGAAAATTTCAAAAATATGTTGAAAAATAATGGAAAGTTAAAGGATACTTGGCGATTTTTGACAATAGTTGAACTTTGGAAGAAGTATATATGGACTATAGTCAAAAGTGGGAATATACTTTTTTAATTTTCTTTTGATAAGGACTAAAGGATTATAATGAAGATTAATTATGATTATTATATATGGTTTTTTCCTTCCTTTTTATCTTCTTGTTGTAAGTTTTTTTAATGAAGATTCTTTATTTGAAAAAATTACCTTTTAGTTTTAGCAATTTACTTAAAATACACCATTGGAGGTCACGAAAAGGGCGGGGGGAGGAGAAAATTGTAATGTTTTTGTATTAATTTTTAATAATTGATTATGAGTATTATTGCAAAATATTACAGGATAATAAAATTGTTATAAATGAAGGAGAAAGAAGACGATCCGGGTAACTACCGACCCGTCAGCTTGACTTCTATGCCTGGAAAAATTTTAGAACAAATCATCAAACAGTCGGTCCTGGAACATTTAGAAAAAATGAATGTGATTACTAATTGTTGGAAGCTGCCCTGAGCCACTTGTGGGAAGGGCGGGATATAAATCCTAAATAAATAAATAAATAAATAAGAGCCAGCATAGTTTTCTCAATAACAAGTCATGTCAGACTAACCTGATCTCTTTTTTTGAGAAAGTGACTACCTTGCTGGGTCAGGGGAATGCTGTAGACATCGTTTATCTTGATTTCAGTAAGGCTTTTAATAAGGTTCCATATACTATCCTTGTTGACATTTTATCCTTGGAAAAATGTGGTTTGGATCCTGATACCGTTAGGTGGATCTGTAACTGGTTGACAGATCGCACCCAAAGAATGCTTGTGAATGGTTCCTCATCCTCTTGGAGAGCAGTGACAAGTGGAATGCCTCAAGGATCTGTCCTGGGACCTATTTTGTTCAACATCTTTATCAATGATTTGGATGAAGGAATAGAGGGAATACTTATTAAATTTGCAGATGATACTAAATTGGGAGGGGTTGCAAACACAGAAGAAGACAGAAACAGGATACAGGATGACCTTGACAGGCTGGAAAACTGGGCTAAAATCAATAAAATTAATTTTAGCAGGGATAAATATAAAGTTCTGCATTTAGGTAGGAAAAATCCAAAGCATGGTTAAAGAATGGGGACTTGTCTTAGCAGTAGAATGTGCGAAAAGAATCTAGGGGTCCTAGTGGATTATACGCTGAACATGAGTCAACAGTGTGATGCGGTGGCTAAAAAGGCAAATGCAATTTTGGGCTGTATCAACAGAAGTATAGTGTCCAGATCACGCAAAGTGATGGTATTGCTTAACTCTGCTCTGGTAAGACCTCACCTGGAGTATTGTGTTCAGTTTTGGGCACCACATTTTAAGAAGGATATAGACAGGCTGGAACAGGTCCAGAGGAGGGCGATAAAGATGGTGAAGGGTCTGGAGACCAAGTCCTATGAGGAAAGGTTGAAGGAGCTGGGGATGTTTAGCCTGGAGAGGAGGCAGCCAAGAGGTGATATGATCACCATCTTCAAGTACTTGAAGGGCTGTCATATAGAGGATGGTGTGGAATTGTTTTCTGTGGCCCCAGAAGGTAGAACCAAAACTAATGGATTGAAATTAAATCAAAAGAGTTTCCGGTTCAATATTAGGAAGAACTTCCTGACTGTTAGAGCGATTTCTCAGTGGAACAGGCTTTCTCGGAAGGTGGTGGGCTCTCCTTCCTTGGAGGTTTTTAAACAGAGGCTAGATGGCCATCTGACAGCAATGAAGATCCTGTGAATTTAGGGAGAGGTGTTTGTGAGTTTCTTATATTGTGCAGGGTTTGGACTAGATGACCCTAGGGGTCCCTTCCAACTCTATGATTCTATGACTGCCTCCTCCAGACCTCAGTTAAGAGTTCTGTCTGCTCTGATGGACTCAGCCCAAAAGAGAACTTCTTCCTTGCTCCCCTGAGTTTTATCATTTCTCTTTTCCCCACCCACTGGGTCAGGCCAGGTCAGAGAAGCTTTTCCTGAGGTCTGCAGAAGTTCCTTCCTGAAGTCGCTCTAGTATTTAACACTTCCAGATCTCTGTTTCCTGCTTGAAGGGTAGAGGGGGAGCTTGACCATGCCATTGTTCAGGCATTTGCATTTGTATGAAGGCAGGCTGAGGTAAGTCTGGAAAGCAATTGAATTGACTTCCCCCCTTCCTGCTTGTTCTCTGCCTAGTGGGTGGGGGGTGCTCAGAGTGAAGGTTTTGCTAATTTCTTTGCAAATATCCATTGGTTTTTGAAGTTACTACTCAATATTTTACAGTATCTGACATTCAGTAGTTAAATATATGATGGTATCTGACAGTTAAAGATCAGGAAGAGTCAGGATTAGACTTATGACAAAGTATCAGCATTTGACAGTGACAGCTGACTTGCAAAAAACATTTCTGTAAATTTCTTTCAAATGTAGTTGATTCATTTAATCAATCAGGAAATAGAATAAAAGAATCATAGAGTCGGAAGGTACCTCCAGTGTCATCTAGTCCAACCCCTTCACAATGCAGGCAATTCAGAAATACCTTCCACCCACACCCATACCCAGTGACTTCCATACTCAGAGGATGGCAAAAAAACCCCAACCACCCTGGCCTGGAGAAAAATTGCTGACTGACCCCAAAGTGGCATTCAGCATTTCTTTGGACATGTAAGAAAGAGCCATCAGAACTAAGCACTGATGCAACGCTTCCTGCCCTCCCTCTCATCATCTGCCTAAATTCACAGAATCAGCATTGTTGTCAGATAGCCATCTAGCCTCTGTTTGAAAACTCCAAAAAAGGAGAAGCCACTGTTCTACTGAGGAACTGCTCTGTCAGAACACTCTTCCAAATGTTTAGCCAAAAACTCTTTTGATTTAATTTCAACCTGTTGGTTCTGGTCCGACCATCCAAGACAACAGAAAACAACTCTGCACTATCCTCTACATGACAGTCCTTTAAGTACTTGAAGATGGTGATCTGAGTCAAATTCTTATGCTTGCAGACTGCAGCGTAGCTGCTAGGCTGCATGAGAAGAGTTTGCTTCCCTTGATGGGAAGAGTCAGGGGGTGCCCGTTTCGGCAGGCGGAGAAAAAGGCTCCTCGTCGGCTCCTTCGTCTTGGCAGACGATCGGCCCTCCCACCCACCCTGCATGTTATGTGGGCAATTTGCTGGTTGCCTTCTTGGAGGAGCAGGGTAGGAATTTTTTACACCTTGGCTGATTGGCAGTGGCTGGGGTGCGTTTTTTGCCTACCCTACATAGCAATGCAGTGGATTGAGGATTTGGCTATCAGGAGGTGCTGTTAAATAGGCGGTCACTTTAGTGGCAGGTTTTTCGGGTTTAGGGCACTATGCGGCTGGGGCGGACTGTGAAGCACCCCCCTTTTGGGGAATTTGGGGTCTGGCATGATCAGCCTTTGGGTTTGAAGACCCGGATTTGGAGAATGCAGACTGTCCAGGAGGCTCGGCTAGAGGGTGCCTTTCTGGCGAGACATGCATCTGGGTTTGGGCCCTCTGGTGCGTGCCTCCCTGCTGGGCCTGCCTGGAGGGAGCTGACTAACACTCAGCTCCGGCTGGGGGGCTGGGTCTCTCGCCCGTTAATGGCAGGGGAGCGGACGCGGTGACCCCTAGCCCTGGCCAGGCTGCTGGTGGGGTACCCTTGCTGTTTATTAGATGTTGCTTGGAGAAGGTCATAGGGACCATATCACTCTAGTCTTGGCCCATCTACACTGGCTCCTAATCTGTTTCCAGACACAATTCAAATGTTGACTTTAAAAGTTCTATATGGTTTAAGACCAATTTATCTGAAGGAGTATCTATTCCATTATGAATCTTCTCAGTCACAGTACCAAAAGTATGGAACTCTCTTGCTGGGCCTTTTGTAGGGATGGGCACAAACTGGCTTACAAGCTAAAGTTAATCACAAATTTTGGCCGGTTCACGATTAGTGAAGTGATGTTCACAAACTGAAGGATGCCACAAACTTAAAAAAAAATGTATTAATTTTTTTTCAACAGATAAAAGGATGCCCAAACTTCCATGAATTTTGATGCAGTTCATGGCTCTTCATGAAAAACAGCTGAGCAGAGCCATTTAAACCACTGCTTTCTGCTCCCTGCAAAAAGCCACTGGGAGCAGAAAGCCATGGACCATCCCTACACATTTGTCCTCTTGTGATGCTGTGTTCCAGCAATGGCTGAGAACTTCTTTGTTTCATATGACATTCTGTCAGAGATGCCTTCTTCTTGCCCTATGTTTTAATATGGTGCTTTTATGTGTTTATTAGCTCTGGTTTTAATTGATTTAATGATGTGTCTTTGGATTTAATGGTTTTTACGACTTGTATTTATTATAGATGTTTATAATCCATTATACACCTTGGTGGCCTTGATGAGGGTAGAAAGGCAAGGTATGAATTTTGCAAATAAATAAATGTTGGAATCCAAAAGTTCTGAAAATTTTTTGTCATTTGTTGTTTCTGTGACAAAGAAGAGCACAGCTGAGTATTTTTGAAACACAGAAGCAATTTTTTTTTAAAAAAAACCTTTAGAATAAATTCTTTGTGTGACAAAGCTGAAATTTATGTATGTATGCATTATTGATATGTATGCATGTATGACTCATTTTGAAGGGGTTTCTAGTAATAGCTATGGATCTATGCTCTAGAAATAGCTTTGCTTTGCAGGGTTGCAGTTTTCTGTACTATAGAAACATTGTCCCTCATTTCTTGCATGTTAAGTTTTGTTCCAGCCTAGAAACAAACCATGAATGAAGCTATGCAGAGGAAAATTTTATGAAACAAGAGCTTTAACAAAAAGCCTACAGCAGTTTTTTCCCCTCTTTTCCTGGATCTTCTAAGGGAACATGTGAAATACTCTATGTTGTGGACCAGAGTATGGACTGTTTCTCATCAGGCGAAGAGTCCAAAGACTCAGAGGAGGAGACAACTGGCAGCTAACGCCACTGCAGAAGCAGGCAGTTGAGCTCCTCTGGGAACTTCCTTTGATGTTTTAGAGAAGCACTGACTTTGAATCAGCCTGCTCACCTTGCAATACAGCTTTTCTTCTGATTCAGACCCTGAACCCTCCACCTAGGGTTTCCAGGTCCACCACAGGAAATATCTAGGGACTTTGGGGGTGGAGCCAGGATCAAAGTTGTAAGAAGAATGACCAAACTCTGAAGAAAGTTCTGGCCATCACATTTAAAGGGACAGTGCTCCTTTTAAATGTTTTCCCTTCATTGGAAATAGTGAAGGATGGGGCCTCCGGGTCGTGACACCACCTTCTGTTGGTGCTCATAGAATTGGACCCCTTGGTCCAATCTTTTTTTGAAACTCTGAGGGTTTTTTTGAGGAGAGGCACCAGATGCTATGCTGACAATTTTGTTTCTCTACCTCAAAAACAGTCCTCCTCCCCCAAGTCCCAGATACCTACGGATCAATTCTCCATTATTTCATAAGGGGATCAGTCTCCATAGGGCATAATGGAGTGCCTAGTAGACATTCAACCCCCCACCTGCTTTCTGATAACCCTGAGGTGGGGGGAGGGCCTCTCAACCAGGGGATCCCCTGCACCCAACTGGGGATTGGCAGCCCTACATCCACACCAGAGCTTGCTGCTGAACCAGAGGTCTCTCAAGCACCAACACCTCAAGCCTCTCAAAGCCCTGAACCACATCAGCCCTGTCGTAGTATTCAACACTATAACAAGGCATGGCACCTTCAACTTCTGGTGGCCTGCTCCTAGAAGAGAGGGGTCTGTATCTCCACCTCCTTGAAAAAGCATTTGTCTCAATTGACCTTCAGCCTTTGCTGAAAGAACAGCTATGCTACACTAACTTGGTTCCAGCCTTGTTGGACCTCAGCCTTGAGCAGGACACTCTGCAGCACTTGGTGAGCTACTGGCAGCTCATGAGCTATCTGCTGGATACCCTTGCCTTGTGGGTTTCTCATTCAAAGTGGTCCAACTTCCATGAAACATACAAAGTCAAAGCATACATAGTGTTCCTTGTTCTCTCATTTATCACTGGATGGCAAATGCATTGAGCTCTGGAAAACACTCCAGTTTGGTGTCTTTTTGGTGGCAAAAATGAGACAAGAAAGTAGCTCTCCTCCAAACTTGTTATTAGCTTGTGTTTTGGTGAGAACCACAGACAGAAATGCTCTGCTGGAAGCTAATGAAACAAAGCAGTGATATTATTTAAAAACTAGCCCTCCAGCTTAGGTTTTTATTTTTCACTCAAAGAATCATAAGCATTCCCCTCTGCCCTGAACAACTTTCCGTAAATGTGTAAATGATACCATTCCTTTCATGTAGCACAAGCCTATGTCTCATACTGAGATGCGGACAGTTGATATATGTGACTTTGTTAAAGAGATGTTCTTCAGAGTTTTTCCAGACTAGTCCAAAAAGGCGGGAAACAACAACAAAACAAGCTAGCTATTGTGCCTGGAGTGAAGATCAGCCTATGAACATATGCACATATGAAGCTGCCTTATACTGAATCAGACCTTTGGTCCATCAAAGTCAGTATTGTCTTCTCAGACTGGCAGCGGCTCTCCAGGGTCTCAAGCTGAGGTTTTTCACACCTATTTGCCTGGACCCTTTTTTGGAGATGCCAGGGATTGAACCTGGGACCTTCTGCTTCCCAAGCAGATGCTCTACCACTGAGCCACCGTCCCTCCCCTATGGGGGGACATGACACTGTCTCATGGGCTGGGGAGAATCAGCCACAACTGTATTGATTAGAGGTTCCTCAGGCCTTGGTGCAGCATAGGCTGGGGATAGTGGGTATAGTGGCCCTGCCTGTTAGAGTATTACACCAGGATTGGCTGGTCTCTCAAATAGTCAGAAGTTACCCTGCAGGTGGTCACTATGCAGAGACCAAGCTTCAGTAGCAGAGAAGGCTGTAGCAGACAGATTCTGGAGTCACATCTGATAGGCCTTGCAAACTGGTTGATCCAGTAAGGCTGTCTTTTCAGATCCTAGCTTAAGTAGGCTGTGATGTAATTGAGTCTAGCTATACTTCCTACAGGTGCTGGAGTTCCTGAGGCAGTTTTGCATGCTGGGCAGGATCCTGCAAAGACTTACTTTTAGTGTATGGCTCTACCCTGATGCTGTGTACAGCCAGTCTTCTCCTTTCTGCCATTTTGGCCTGGGCCCTGTAGACTGGAAGAGGGTCCTGGATGATAGGCTTCCCAATCCTCAGGTCCCAGTGGGGGATCCCCTGGTTTTACAGGTTTCCCCCCTCCCCCAGCCAGCTGGCCGGCGGGGGAAGCTCCACCCCCACAGCCATTATGCACCTCCAGGAACGATTCCCATAGGGAATGATGGGGAATTGATACGCGGGTGTCAGGGGCTCTAGGAAGGCTGTTTTTTGAGGTAGAGGTGCCAAATTTTCCATATAGCATCTAGTGCCTCTCCCCAAAATACCTCCCAAAGTTTCAAAAGGATTGGACCAGGGGGTCCAATTCTATGAGCCCCAAAAGAAGGTGCCCCTATCCTTCATTATTTTCTATGGAAGGAAGGCATTCTAAAAGGTGTGCTGTCCCTTTAAACGTGATGGCCAGAACTCCCTTGGAGTTCAATTATGCTTGTCACACCCTTGCTCCTGGCTCCGCCCCCAATGTCTCCTGGCTCCACCCCCAAAGTCTCCTGGCTCCACCCCCAAAGTCCCCAGATATTTCTTGAATTGGACTTGGCAACCCTACTGGATGACAATAGGGCTGGGCTAGAGTCCTGCATGCCAGACTATCTCCAGGACTGGTGGGGAGGCTTTCCTTACAGGTTCGGGCAAGGCAGCCTCTGCAGGTGGTTCTGCAGTGCCCAGCCCTTCCTCGTTCCTCTGGTCCTCCTCAGACACTGCCCTTGGCACTTCATCTAGGGATTCTGAGTCAGAATGGAAGGGATCATGACACTGACCGCAGAGGGCTGGTATTGGGGCTGGGCTGAAACCACTATTCCTAGTCATCACCATCCTCCTGGGGATGTGGCCAATATGTAAGCCCTGAGGTTGGCTGTCCTGCATCCCACCCCACCAAACCCCTTGAGAGGATGCCAATTTTGTTTGTGCAGGGAGCACACCCTGTGCTATGTACACTTATGTTCCTAGCCAATATCTAAATTCCATGGAAAGCAAGAAGTTTAGTTTGCTTGGCTCTAGCGCCAAACCAAAGGAACCCATGGTACATGCTCAGAGAATCCCAAGAATTATTTTTGTTTTGCTCTTTGTAGAACAGTGTACTCTAATCTGAAAAGACCATCTCACTTGTGAGAAATTCCTTGGTATTAGACTGCCCCAATCTATGGACATGTGGAAGGATGAGGAATCAAACCCAGTTCTCCAGATTACAGTCCACCACTCTTAACCACTACACAAACTGGTTCTCTAATGATTTCAGCTTCAGGACCACATAGGTCTGTTTGTCTCGGGGCTGTGCCATCATATACATGCAATGTCATACCTAAGCTGAATTATTATCTGATTTTTATCTGAATTATATTATCTGATGAAGTTATTTCCTGAGCATACCCCAAAGTCCTTTGCTGGTTACTTCAGTGGTCCACTTTTGCCTGTGAGTTTCTGTAACCCCCCCAAATGCAAATATCTATCATCTGGAAAGTGCTGATTTCTAGTGGACATGGCAGTGTGGCCTCCTGCTTTTCAAAGGGTGTAGGCTTTAGGACCACACAGGTCCACATCATGTTTAAATTATCTCATTCCTAACCTGAACCACACAAAAACTATGAAATTGGTAATTACTATTTAACAAAATATGATGAAAGCACTCTCCAAGGCACTCCAGGCCTTTGTTTCAGCCTATGGAGCACTGATGATTGAGCATGCAGAATTTCTCCCTAAGAGAGGGAACTTTAAAGCTGGAACTAGTGCACCTTTCTCAGGCACTCACAGCTCTCTCAGGGTGTCTGTTGTTGGGCAAGGAAGGGGAGGAGATTGTATGGCATTCTGAAACTCCAAGTGAATGATGGAGCATAAATCCAAACCTCCTCCTCCTCCTCCTCCTCCTCCTCCTCCTCCTCTTCTTCTTCTTCTTCTTCTTCTTCTTCTTCTTCTTCTTCTTCTTCTTCTTCTTCTTCTTCTTCTTCTTCTTCTTCCTCTTCTTCCTTCTCCTCCTCCTGTGCCCACAACAAGACCTATGTGGTCTGGAAGCCTAAGCCATCTGCAGAGCTGGAAGCCACACTGCTGTGCCTGTGCCTAGCATAGCCCCTGTCCTGAATCCTCTCTCGGCTTGACTTCACGAATGAAGATTTAAGAAGGTTGCAGTAGTCCACGTCTGCTGCAGGCTCGCTGGTGGCTGACAAGACCAATGCGGGACAGGCAGATCCGGCCACAGTGGCTGCAGGGAAAAGTCTGATTTGGGGTTGGTGCTGTAGCAGTGCGATTCTTCCTCAATCTCCTTTTGTCCTCAAGACCAGCTATGCGTGCGTTCTCAAAGGAAGAGACAGCCTGGTGGATGGTGTGCCTCCATGCTTTGCGATCTGAGGCTAGGTCAGACCACTGGTGATGGTTGATGCGACAGGTGCCAAGGGATTTCTTCAAGGAGTCCTTGTACCTCTTCTTTGGTGCCCCTCTATTTCGATGGCCGGTGGAAAGTTCGCCATACAGAGCAATCTTGGGAAGGTGGTGGTTTTCCATACTAGAAATATGCCCTGCCCAGCGCAGCTGCGTCTTCAACAGCAGTGCCTCGATGCTTGTAACCTCCGCCCTCTTGAGGACTTCAGTGTTGGTCACAAAGTCACTCCAGTGGATGTTGAGGATGGTGCGAAGGCAGCGCTGATGAAAGCGCTCAAGGAGTCGCTATAAAACCCACGATTCGGACCATAGATGAGGGTTGTCATCACAACCACTTTGTAAACATTGATCTTTGTGCCTTTTTTCAGATGCTTGTTGCTCCACACTCTTTTGTGCAGTCGGCCAAATGCACGATTTGCCTTTGCCAGCCTGTTGTCAATCTCCTTGTCGATCTTGGCATCTGAGGAGATGATGCACCCCAGGTAGCTGAACTGCTGGACTGTCTTCAGAACTGATTCACCCACAGTGATGCAGGGAGGGTGATAATCATCCTGGGGTGCAGGCTGGTGGAGAACTTCTGTCTTCTTCAGACTAACTTCTAGGCCGAATAGCTTGGCAGCCTCTGCAAAGTAGGACATCATATGCTGCAGAGCTGATGCTGAGTGGGAGACGAGTGCAGCATCATCAGCAAACAGTAGCTCTCGGATAAGTTTTTCCATTGTCTTGGAGTGAGCCTTTAGTCGCCTCAGGTTGAACAGGCTGCCATTGGTGCGATAGCGGATTTAGATACCATCGTCATCATCTAGATCTACTGCGGCTCTTTGAAGCATCATGCTAAAGAAGACGGTAAAGAGAGTTGGTAAAGAAAGTCAAAGATACCTGTCCTGAATCCTAACCTATGTGTAAAGCTCAGTGCCCAGAGGAAATCAGTTCCTTCAAAGGATAGATCCTTATGCTTTTGTGGCTCCCTGAAGACCAAAGGCAAAAGTGAACACAGACCAAAGACAATAGTGGACCTTTGAATAAATTAACTTCCTTCCTTCCTTCCTTCCTTCCTTCCTTCCTTCCTTCCTTCCTTCCTTCCTTCCTTCCTTCCTTCCTTCCTTCCTTCCTTCCTTCCTTCCTTCCTTCCTTCCTTCCTTCCTTCCTTCCTTCCTTCCTTCCTTCCTTCCTCTCACCTGCTCTAGTTACTGGATTTGAAGATGTACATACATATTAGAACTCTCATCCTCCCTCCCCCCTCCCCTTTTCTTATTTTTAGCTTGACTCAAAAGCATACTGTAAGAGAATGAATGACAAAGGTCATTTTTTCAGATTGGCAAGAATGAACTGAAATGTGTTTATTATATCAGGTGTCTTCTCCCACACGTATATGCTTTCCCCTTCTTTTCAGGAGATTATCTACAAATCAGTTGCCAGGCCAACAAACTGATCTGCATTGTGAACATTCTTTTTTACATATATGTACCATCTGTTTGGATGAAAGTACAGTCCTAAACAATGGATTAGAAGGGTATAATTCTTTTTAGGATTGCATTCTAAATTATACGATGTTTTATTCCACTTGGACCTTTCTGGGAATGGATGTAGAGATGTTTTGAACTAGGGCTGTGCAATATTTTAATAATAATAATAATAATAATAATAATAATAATAATAATAATAATAATAATAATAATAATAATAATAATAATGTAAATATCTGGAAATATTCTGTGATTTTTTTAAAAAAATTCTGGATATTTCCAAATAGTGGTATCTGGAATAGCCAAGTATCTCCTGTATATTTGGTTATTCTAGATACTATTATTTCTGGATATTCTGTCCCATTATACCCTATAGCACTGGCCACTGAAGTCGTTATACCCTATAGGGCTGGCCTGGAGGGGAGGGGGTTTGGGGGAGAGCCCCCAAAACTGCAGATCAGCTTCAAGGAACTCTCCTCCAAAGAACCGCCAAGGCCCAAAAAGATTTGACCAGGGGGTCCCATTCCAGCGGCACCCAAAGAGGTTGCCCTCATCTCATCATTATACCCTATGGGCCATTGGAGTCAATGGCAACATAGGGTATAATCAAAGGCATCTGGAGGACAGTGGGGTTGAGGGAGAGCCCCCAAAACTGCAGAACAACTTCAGGGGACTCTCCCACACACAATCTCCAAGGCCCAAAAAGATTGTACCAGGGGTCCCTATCTGTGGGCTCTCCCACAGGCCCATTGCTTCCATTGCTTAAAAAAAAATAAATTAGCTACTTCCCCCACTGTAATTATTGTGGGGAAAGTGGCTCTGGGGAGCAGGGGGGTTGGGAAAGAGCCCCCAAAACTACAGGGCATCTACAGGGGACTCTCCCACACACAACCACCGAGGCCCAAAAGGACTGGACCAGGGCGTCTTTTGCTGTCACTGTCACACAAAGCCAAACTGATGAATCTCTATAGCACCAAAAGCGCTACATCTGTATACTCAATTGGCCCTGCTGGCATGGTACCAATAAACCCTGATGCCAACTTCTCTGCCACATGAAATACAATCTGATCAAGCTCTGAAGACCTACCTGCAGCAAACCCAGATGCCAACTCTCCAGCCCTGCCACAAGCAAGTTCCAAACAACACAAGGAAAGTTGGCCAACCATCTCAACCACATCAATCCAGGATTTCTTACCCAGATGCCAACTTCTCTGCCACAGGATACAAAATCTGATGATGCCAACTCTCCAGCCCTGCCACAAACAAGTCTTAAATAACACAAGGAGAATTGGCCAACCACCTCAACCACGTCAATACAGGATTTCTTACCCAGATGCCTATGGACAGAGGTAGCCCCCAGCCAGGCAAAGGCCAAACCAGAGAAACAAACCAGGAAAGGAACCAGAAGCAGCCCAATCCCCAGCCAGAATCAGTCCAGGTCACTCACAACAATGACCTGTGGTCAGAGGCAGACCCCAGCCAGATAAAGGCCAAAACCAGAGAGACCAGGAACCAGAGGCCAACCCCCAACAGAATCAGATTCAGGAAAAACAACAAAATGCCAGTCCACCAGCAGTCACACAGCCTAACCTAGGGAAAACAGGAAGAAATCAGACCCACACAAACAGATCAATCAAAGCCTGTCAGAAATGTAAAAGGCAATTCAAAAAATTAAATACCTAGAAAATATTATAAAATTATAAAAAAAAGATTAAATTAAACAATCTAAGACAGGCCAGGCCAGAGCTGCCACCGCCCCCCCAGCAACCCAGCCCCCCAACAGAAAACCAATCAGACAGATACCTACCCACCCAAAGCAGGAGGAAAATTCAAAGTTATCTGAAGGTTTAAAAGCAAAACCTGCTTCTGAAAATTCCACACAATAAACACAGAAAAGGAGTGATCTCACTAGTCAGATGCAAGTCCAGTCCAGTAGTCTAGGAACACCATCAGCCAGGCCACAGAGAGCAGAGCAGAGCACAGCCAAAGGGCATACACTCACTCACAATCTCTCTATGACACAGCAGCAGCAGCAATGGTCAGTCAGGGGAAAGAGATAGCTAAATACCCTCTCTATGCCCATGGACAGGACAGAACAGAACAGTTTGAAAATAAACTGTTATTTTCTCTGATTGGATAGAGGAGGAAAACATGAAATTCCAGTTTCTCCCTTCCCCATCTCTTGCTGGAGCAGACACAACATTGTGACAACAATGATAGTCCTGCAAAGTATTGCAAAGCCATGTATTTTGAAGGTTGTGATTGGTCAGCCCCTCCCCTTTTCCCCCTCAACCTCACCCCAGCCAGAGGCAGGAAAAGCCAGGGGAAAGGAGGGAAAAGCAATTACAGACTGCCTTTGCCTTTGCCTTTCCCCCATAGAAAATAACAGAGAAGCTAGGTTTACTAAATATTTCCAAATACTATCTGTAAATATCCAGAATGAAAGTATTTGGAATTCCATACAGACTGTAAACGCCTATCTGGAATTCTCTATTTCAGAACCCTTTACCGAATGCACAGCTTTATTTGGAACACCTTTGATCCATGCAGTCCATACAGTACCTTTCATGAAGCAGATGGTAGGGTAATGTACATATCCCCATAAAATATCTTATCTTTATTGTTTATAATTCATATAAGCTGTGCATAGTAGTACAGAATTGTCAGCTTCCCAATGCAGTTGAAAAAGGCAAGTGAAGACAAACAGATAGGAAGATCAAGGTATCTTATCATTCATTGCAGTGGGCAAGTCCAACACAAATACTTCGGCAGGGTTTGTCTATCACCTGTCCTTCTTGGGTCTATTGATATAAGATGGTTTTCTTGGCAAATAGAAGGGGAAGACATGGAAGCAGTGACAGAATTCACATTTCTGGGATCCAAGATCACTGCAGATGGTGACTGTAGCCATGAAATTAAAAGACGTTTGCTCCTTGGAAGGACAGCTATGGTGAACCTGGGCAGTATAATAAAAAGTAGAGACATCACCCTGCCAACAAAAGTCCATATAGTTAAAGTGATGGTATTCCCAGTAGTAATGTATAGCTGTGAGAGCTGGACCATAAGGAAGGCCGAGTGCAGAAGAATAGATGCTTTTGAGATATGGTGCTGGAGAAGAATCTTGAGAGACCCTTGGACTGCAAGAAGATCAAATCAGTCAGTCCTAAGAGAAAACAACCCAGACTGTTCCCTGGAAGGTCAGATGCTGAAGCTGAAGCTCAAATGAGAAGGGAGCACTACTCAAACCCCGCCATCTCCATGCTCCACCCCTGAAATCTCCAGGAATTTCCCAACCTAGAGTTGGCACCCCATCTCCTTCCCAGCAGCAGTAACAATGATCTGCATAGCAGTTGTAATTTTGAGTGATTCTCCACCTCTCACTTGAACAGAGGCAATAATGATTGCCCAAGAGGAAGTGGCTGGTCTGGAGGGTGCAGTCTATGGCATGTATCTGTCTGTGGTCCCTCCTCAAACCCCACTTTCTCCATGCTCCACCCCTCAAATGTCCAGGAATTTTCCAATGTGGACAACCCTGTGTTCTTCCCAGCAGCAGTAGTAGCAGTGTTATTACACAGGTCCAGGGGTTTGGCCTGGGTGTTGATGAGTTAGTCAGGACACCATTTCAATGGTCTGCAATTTCTGTTAACTGATTGCCACCTCAGAACATAGAGCTCCTCACCTGACCAATCGGGGATGTGTGTGTGGAAGCAGGCTGCAGGGCACACTGCAAAGCTTTACCCCCATTGGGAAAACACATTTTTCCCCTTTTCACTCACTTAGGGGTTGAATTTCTAAAAAAAAAAAAATCCCTTCTTAATGGGCATTGATGTCATGAAATTCAGTCCCTGAATTTTGAGTTTCTAGGTCCAGGGGTTTGGGCTGGGCATTGATGATCTGTCATGACATTTGTTTTTATGCATATAGATGATGATATGATAAACTCACAAGGTATGATCAAGCTGTGGAAAAAGATCAAAAATGAAAGGAAATTAAATAGTGGACAAACTTTCACATTTCTTCTTAACTTAAAAATGATATCTGAACCAAGAGAATGTTACTAAAGAACTGATTGACTTTTGTTTCACAATCTAAAGGTCATTTATTAGGAAAAAATTACAAGTTATTGTTTCAATAAGGCTCTGAAGAAAAGGTGAAACTCTGCATGATCAAATGGATGCAAAATTTTGGTAATTTCAGTGCTGGGAAAACCTATGGAGCAAAGACATTAAATTTAATGCTAGTCAAGCATGAAGAAAAAACTAGTACAAGATGTTCTATAGATGGCATGTTACCCCAAAAGATGCTGAAAAGATGTACAAGAATTATAAAGGGTTTTTCTGGAAATTCAAAGAAGCAGAAGGCACCTTCTAGCATATGTGGTAGACCTGCACCAAGACCAAAAGATACATATGCACACATGAAAAGAGCCAAAATATTTTTTTTAAAAGCAAAACAAATTCCTGATGAAACAAGAGCCTATGCTATGGCAATCTTGCCAGACAACATATATAAAACTTCACAAGACCTACTTAGATATATGTTAACAGCTGACAGAGTAATATTTGCAATGAAATGGAAGATAGAAGACTGTGTCACAATAGAGATCTGAAAAGGAAAACTGGCTGAATATGCAGCAATGGCAAAATTAATTGTATAAACAGAAGACCCCTGAAAACAGGGCGGGGTTTTGAGCAGGAACGAACAGGAACACAGTTCTGGCAGACTTGGTGTCAGGGGTGTGGCCTAATATGCAAATGAGTTCATGCAGGGCTTTTTCTACAGAAAAGCTCTGTGTGAAACAATGGTGATGTTAGGGGTGTGGCCTAATTTGCAAATGAGTTCCTGCTAGGCTTTTTCTACCAAAAAAAACCTGCCTGAAAGAATTTCAGCAGAAATGGCAAGCCTATTACTCATATTATGGGAATAGTTAAATATCTTGATTCCTGAAACTATTTGTAAATTCAGAGATAATGAAGATACTGATTACAGTTATAACACTCTATTATCCAGTATTCCACTATCATTTAAATATTCTGTAAGAATATGATTTAGGAATTGCCAAATAATTAAGACATACCTAGGCTTTTAGAATGGTTTAAAATTTAGCATTAAAATTGTCTAATTGTAATAGATGTAATCTCTTTTTTATTGCTAACAGGATATTTCAGCTAAGAAAATTCTTGTTTATTCTTTTAAAGAGAAAGTTCACCTCAAAATACCATAATAATGATGTTTTACAATCTGCTCTTACATTTGGAATTATTAAATGATTTAAGACAATATCTAGGTTTTTGAGATGGTTTAAATTTAGTACAAGAATTTCTTTATCTATAAAAGATGTAACATTTTTATTGTTAATAAAATATCACAACTAATACAATTTTTGTCTATTTAAAAAAAAAAGAGAATTCACCTCAAAATACTGTAATAATGATGTTTAACTATCTGCTGTCACATGTGACATGCATTTTTATCAGAACAGTTGATTTTACTTGATATTACTTGTTGTATGCAACTATTAATACTAATTATTGATGAATTTATACTTCTCCCTTTTTTTGAAAAAAATCTCATAAGATAATTGTTAGGTAAAATCAGTACATGCACATACTTCATCACATATGTTTCAGGCTAATGAGAGTTTCTTAAGCTTTTCACAGAGATGTACATTTTTATGTTGAGAGGTGTTTTTCCCCAAACACTCCGGTGCATTTTCTCTGATTATTCTCTAATGCTTTTGGTTTCCAGAAGGCTGGTACTCTCTTTTCAGCATCCAAACGCCGTCTCTTGAAACACCAGTACTTTCTTGAGTTTTTAACTGACCATCAAAGACTTTAAGGGCAGTTTTTTACCACATTGGACCAGGGACCTCTGCATTCTTCAGAGGTAACTCCCAGTTTGACTGGGTAGGGAATTTTCTTCTCTCTCTAGAAGACCTATCCCTTTTCCTTGGCCAAAATAGGAGTCTCTATCTAACTACCCACTTATCCTTGCCAACTTTCCCCAGTTCTCCTGTGTTAAACTGCTCTCAGTCAGGGCTGAATTCTGAATGAATTCACCTCCTCAGCATCCAGCTCTTAAGTCTCTCTCTGCTCAGCTGATTGCTTGGAGCAGCCTGTCACTCAAAGTTCTCTGTTTTTGTGAAGAATTAACCCTCCACAGACCTTTAGTTGTTTGTACAGCACTTCTAAGCTCTTAAAAAGTGCAGTCCATCAGAAACCTCTATAAATGTTGAGGGATCTACAAGCATGTCGAGAAAACTTAAAGCCCTTTTGGGAAAAAAAATTGCTAGGGATTTGTCTGCATTACAAGACAAGACAATTGACTGTCAAAGCCAAAATATGTAACAAACATCATTCAAAAAAAGAAGAGGCATGCAGTGAAAGCTAAATACGCCATGGTTAAATGGGCAAAGAATGCCCATAGAGCACCCATGCCCAAATTTTACACACAAAGAGCAAAACTGAGGAACACCAATGCCTTAAAGCAATGTTTGCTGCTGCCCCTCTCCTTTTGGAGCAGATTTTGCCAAGCTTAACTTCTGCTGCAGTGTTGTGTTTATTTGGGTAGGGTTAATACATAACAAACATTAGTAATATTCCTTACTGTTCTAGTTTACAGCTTTGTCAACTTGGTGATAATTCTCCATGATATACTGTTGTAAATGCAGAGGCATTCACAGTAACAACAAAGCATCCATAAGGGGTTATTGCTCAGAATCCCAGTGCCCACCATTTCCTCCCTTGAGGATTGAAAATTTGAACATAGACACCAACATGGTAGGAAACCCCTCTTTGACTGCATCTGGAACAATTGTACCAAAGCAGATTTGAGTAAAATCATAGCACATATACAATTTCATAATTATGTCATATGGATTCTCCAAGCAAAAAAGGCTTAAGTTTTGACTATTGCAAAAGTATGCAGTTACTCTTACCTTTTAAAAAATGTGTACCTGTTTTCAGTTGATTTGGAAAAGGCCTTCATGAAAGTGCATAATGCTACAAATGAGAGGGAGAATACAGTCACTTTATAATCCATAGTGTTATGCCTACATTTAAGCAAACTATATTTGATGTCATTTGCTTGCAAGAACACTTCCATTTTGCTCTCTCTCATGGCACCACTCTGTCTTTTCCAAAATGCTTTGTTTTGTGGCAAAAGAGAAGGAATTCTTATTCCCACATGGGGGCATTTTCTTTTCAGACAAAAATAATGAAGGTAAGAGCTTTCTAGTAATACTGGGGGAAATGAAGCTTTGGAGGAAATTCACATCTGATTTCTCAGCAATTGTGGAGTGAAAATCTTCATACCAATCAAACAGATAACAATTCCCTCTCAAACATCAGTTTCTCAGGAACATTGCTTTGTACATTTGCAATACTTTTATTGAATGGAACTATGTATGCTTCAAAAATGCCCCATGATTCTGGATTTACTTTATAATCAAAGGAGGATCCAGGATCTGCCTCCAGGGTTTGTAGTATAAATTAAGCCCAATGGACATTTCCCCTAGTAAATAAATAAATAGATAAATAGTTCATCAGCTCCCATTGGTTGCTTTTAGGGAGAGGCAGAACCTACCCTGTCCATCATAGTCTCCTACATGAACTCCAATTTTAACTTTCAGCATGATGCAAGCAGGCACCCCCCCCCCCCCATTTACTGGGTAATGAAAGGGATTGCCAGGAGACCTACAACTATAGCAGGAGGCTTGAGATCCCTAGGTTGGATCCAGAGATTATATTCTGGGCAAAATTTGCAATTTCCACTGATTTTATCTTCTCACTGCATACTCCTTATGCAGCATTTTACAGAGATCAATGGGCTAAAGTGGGAAGGGGAAGCAGGAAAGCTCCATTCTGCTACTGGAAAATTTAATCTGGATCCCACCACAGTAGTCAATCCAGAGCTATTTCAGATGATGCCTCTGCAAGTTGTTTGAATACTCTCTAATGTGTCATGATTCCTTAGTCTCGGAACTAAGGAAGAGGTGGAATCAAAATTACACAAGCCAGTTCATTGGTTTCAATATCTTCAAATTCGTAATATCATGCTAGAAATTAACCCCAGGAAATTCACCCTTAAACCTTTGTCTGCTTTCGAGACCATTATAAATAATTATGGTTCAAAAACAAGAGGTCTCCTCTCTTGCATCTGTAAAACTATTTTGGACACTTATCTTTCATTTCCTCCATCATATGTAAGTAAATGGGCAAAAATCCTCCCAACAGAATTGTCTTTAGATGACTGGGGTGAGATATGGCAGTCTCCATCTAATTTATCTTCAATCTTTAGTATCAAAACACAATTTTTTAAACTTGTAGCAAATTAGTATATGACACCCAGCTGATTTCATTGGAGTGATACAAACCATTCCCCTTATTGTTGGAAAAAAATGTGGTCAGTTGGAAACATACTTTCATCTGTGGTGGGAGTGTAAGGAGGTGGCGTCTTTTTGGTCAAAAGTCAGGATTCGAATTGTAGAGTGGACAGGGTGAATGTCAGATATCTCAGATATCTCAATGCTAAAATCCAAGAGAGATTTTATTTCCCAGCTACTAGCAGCTGCCAGACATACCATTGCCTCCTGCTGGAAAGACTCAGCTAAACTTACACTCAAAACATGGTACAATAGAATTTGGGAAACTTTCATCATGTCTCAAATTACTCAAAATGTATTCTTTTAGGAGACTATTATTGACAATTAACTATTGGGATCCAGTTATTGGTTATCTTAAATCTAACAATGTTCTACCAAATCAATCAGATTATAATATATGGTTGTTTACATAAATGTGTTTATTCTAGTCCTTATCAGTATTACATAAATGTGTTTATTCTATCGCTTATCAGTATTTTAAACACTGATATTAGACTAAGGATCACTAACTTTTCATTAACTATTCAAGAAACCTAAAATGTAAATTTGATAAAGATGGAGTCATCAATATATTAATATGTAACTTCCTTTGTAACGTTGTTTGAATGTTGGTTTATGGATACATATATTGATCTCACACACTGTTTGTAATGTTTGGAATGAAACCCCTCATGTTTGTTATGTTTGTTATGCCAGTTAAGTTTTTTAAAAATTCAATAACATTTAGATTGGGGGAAAATGAGTCATGATTGTATTATGAGGATTTCACTAAGACTATCCTCAAAAAGCTGTATTAGCCTTATGCTGGCTGGATGTTATATAAGAGGCTCTTCTTGAATAAAGTGGGTAGAATTCTCCAGCTCTGCCTACTTACTTAATGCTCTGGCCAGGGTTTAAACATTACTGGCAGATGATATAGCAAGAAGATCTTCCAGTGCCATCAATCTGAAGGGGAAGCCATCCTAATGGCAATTTGGCATCTCTATAAGCCTAACTCCAACAACCGGACAATGATCTTTCTGTGACAAATGAGCTCTATAAAGCTTCCCATTGCAGATTATTATTCCAGCAGGCTTGCCAGTACACTGGATCAGAAGTGTAGGGCCATACATTATTAAAGACAGGCTCATAGCTGTAATGGGGGCCATGAAGTCCTGAACCATGTCTGACAAGGAGTGTTAGTTTGCATGTTGAAGTGCCCAGGACACTGATGTATATGTGCACACTCAACACTAACATTGAAAGCAACTGCCACTAGGCAGTAGAGAAAGTCATTATCACTTGTGTATAGAACAAGTACTAAATGATCAGAAGGTTTGTTTAGTAGATTTTTATCCTACCATTCCTCCCAGGAACTCAGATGGTATATATGGTCACATATTTTATTGTCACAATACTATTAAATAGTTAGGCTGAAAGGCAGTGACTGACGCATGGTAATCCATCAGTATCATGACTAAGTGAGGATTTGGTTTCATAGTTTCAAACTTCTAAACTGCACTGGCGGCTTGAACTGAGATTCATGATTTCAGAAAATTTATTTTTATTATATTTACATTGTACCTTTCCTCTAAGGGTACACATTAGGGTATTCTGGTAGCCTTCCATCCATGCACTAATTAGATTAAATATTGCCTAGCTTCAGCAAATCTGCTTTATCTTATTCCTTCAGACCATACCCAGATAACAAACCAGAACTTGAAAACAGAGTTTGCTAACTGATCTGTTCTTTATTTTTAACCCCCATTTATTTTACAAAGAAAAGCAAAACAAAAACAAAAGTATGCCTATACTTCACAGTGCCTGACAGACTCTCAGCCAAAACCCATGGGAAACCTGCCTCTCTAGGTTGGCAAAAAGAATAGTGTGGTTTTTCGAACCCTTTGATAGTGAAGTTAAATAAACTCACTTTGTAAGTTATTCTGAGTAGAAAAATTGCAATACAGTTATTTATAGGAAAGATGTGGCCACTCTATATAGAATGCATATGTAGTCCTTGTAAGACAACAAACATTTCTAAACATTCAAAACAACATGGAGGGGTGTGCAGTCACAAGCAGCCATGCTAATATTATCAAAATGTTTTATCTTCCTTTGAAATGTCAGCAAATGGATGGTGTCAATATATCTGAACATTTGAAGCTGCCTTCTGAATTCTGCTGTGGGTCCATCTTGTGCAGTTCTCTAGCTTAAGCTGTCAAGCAATGTTTTCCCAATGTGTCACTTGAAACCTTTGACTGGAGATGTCAGGAAGGCAACCAATGTGATAATGGTCAAGACTGAAATTATAATAAATATAAAATGGCATAGTAATAAATTTAACCATGTGTGAATATGGCCTGATGTTTTTTTAAAAAAACATTTTTTACACATGGAGTAGTAAAATCTCAAACAGAAAGGGAGTCACTGGAGGGAAGTGTGTTCAGGATTCAGGAAATGTATATATTTGTGGACAAGTGTCCCTTGCTCCAGATCATGTTATAGGTGAAAGAATACAGAGCTGATTTATAGGGCTGAATTAAAATCTCTGATCCCTGCTGTGTAAATCCTCAGATACCCGTTTTGATTTCATTTCTCCCTTGTGTCAATAGAATCTGTGATTCTTTATTTTTGTGCTATTTTCTGTATCATTTCCCCCATGAAATGTAAACATCTCACACAAGTAACACTGTGTGTCAATACACACATAATACACATACACACAATACACACCCCTCATATATGTGCACCATGCGAACCAACATGCTACAGTAGTTATGAGTACTGAATTAGGTGATCCAAGTTCAAACCCCCATTCTGCAATGAAGCTCACTGCATGACTTTAGGTGAGTCATTTTCTTCCAGTATAACTTACCTCACAGAGTTATCATGAGAGTAAAATGGAAGTAAGGAAACCAGCATGCAACACCTGAGCTCCTTGGGGGAAAGTGTGAATTTGAAAATGTGGCGAACAAATCAAACAACAAACATAGATATCTACATGAAAACTGAACAAGGTACTTATGCAAGCCAAATTTACAGAATCAATAGCAAACAGCAGGCAATGAAACCCATTGCAAAAAAAAAAAACAAGAAGGAAAGAACTTGGGAATACTCATCTCACCTGAAAAGGAACAAAGACAGGTAATCTTGCAGCCTTCGAAAATACATGGTTGTAGAGTGACAAGGGTAAATAGTGCAGAGAGGGGGAAGTATCTGGTCATTGTGGATAACAAGATAATAATACGTGAAGATGCTAGAAACACATATATGGGAAAGTGTAAGGAAAAGAGTATCAAATAGGTGAGGGAAAGAAAGACTGGGCATGTATAAGCTTAGATAAACTCTGGTCCTTAATTATGCATCCTTTGCTAATAAAAATCTCAACAGGAGAAGTCACACAGAGAAAAGGAGAATCTGGGCCTTGGGAACTGTAATCATCTCTGTTAAGATAGAGCACATGTAAATAGAGAAGTCTTTTACTTTAAAAAAGGCTGAAGAGTAGGATAAGATGATAGCAATTCATTGCTAAAATATTAACTGATATTTTGGAAAGCTATAATTTCCTTGCTAAAGCGCTTTTTTTGTCAGCTGCTAATTAAATACTTACGCATCCCTTGCAAATTTAATTTATTTAAGTTAAGACCATTTATTGCTTTCTGCAGTTGAAAATTAATTAGAAAGTGACAGAATTGTTCCCTGGTGTACTAAGTCATCCTAAGCACATACAATGCATGCATCCTGAGCACATACTCCAATCAGTATGTTATATAGTGCATACAATAGGATTTAAATTGGGATGTACTTTATCAGCAGACATGCAAACTCCATTTAAAAGCATGGATTGGATCCTACAAGTCTATTGCACCCCTAGTGCAAGCAGTATTCTGCTTATACAAAAGCCGCCTCCACTAGTGGAAGAGCCTCTTGCATCAGCAGAAATCTCTTTGCATAGGAAGAGTTCTCCTCCTTTCCCTGCAATATAGGAGGACACGTGGTGATAACTGGGGACTCCCTACTGAGAAGGAGTAGTGTGCCAACCATCCTGAGAGATATGTTCTTCTTTAGAGGTATATTGTGCATGCCTCCAGTGTGGAACAGAAAGGCTAGAAAGACTAATCAAGCCCACAGATTATTTCCCCTTCTTTATCATCTATGTAGGCAGGCCTCATTTTGGGCAGAAGCTCACAGGAGCGGAGCTCTGGAACCTCTCAGTTTTATTGTGCTCTTTCTTTCTTAACCCCCTCCCCCCCCAAAAAAAAAGCCTTGCGACTTGCTTCTGGGCTTCATTGTTCAAACCCCTTGTGAGAATTTTGCTGAACTCCAAAATTTGACAAACTTTCTAATATTTTTCCCCACAAAAATGAGAAAATAACCAAAACATATAAAGATGGAAATCATCATCATGCCACGATGGCCACATAGGAGATAGGAATTTAAAAAGTATGGCGGGAGTAAGGTTTATTATGACAATTCTAATGAAAGAAGTATTTAAAGGTAGATGCTGAGCTGATATAATTTAGTACACCTTCCGGTGGTGTCAGAGGTGTGTGGCATATGCAAATGAGTTGGGCTAATGAGCTCCGGCACCTTTTTTTCTATCAAATGACCCCTGAATAAATGATATTGCCTGGCACAGCCCAGAATGTATTAAAAGAGACTATTAGGCTCTGGGTAAAAAAAAAGGTCACAGACCTAGGAGGACAGGTTGTGATTTCATCAGTACTTCCTTTTGAAGCCTGCGACTTAAGAAAAGAGAAAAATACTGGAAATATACAACTGACAATGCAGATGGAGACATCAGGAGAAAGGTTTGGTTTCTGGGACTATGTCTTATACTTTAGAGAAGAAGCTCTTCTTTTGGGAGATGATGTATGTACCTCACAAGGGTAGTAAAAATGTGTTTGCCAACTTGATAAGGAGGACTTAGATCCCATCAGGAAGGGAGAGAAAAATCCAAAGCCTAGTAACTTGAGAGAAGAACACTAAAGATGTTCAAGGAGGGAGACATATGCAGGGATCCATTAATTTGCAGGTCTGCAGCAGTGAAATACTCAGGGCACATAAACTAGGTATTCCAATATCTCTACACTAATGCACAGAGTATGGGAAATAAGCAGAAAGAATTTGAAGTTTTAATACATGAAGGGGACTATGACCTAAGAGGCATTACTGAAACTTGGTGGGATGAGACTCGCAACTGGAATATTATGATTAAGGGATACAACTTATTTAAAAGGAAGAGACAAATAGGGAAGTGGGAAGGGTAGCATTATATGTCAGGGGTGTACATAATTGTGAGGAAACACATGAATCTGAATGTGGGAAGTCAGTTGAGAGCCTTCAGGTAAAAATAAATAAAAGAGTAAGGAATAACGGTGATATTATGGTGGGGGTCTGCTGTAGACCAGCAAGCCAGGCCCCTTGGATAGGCACTCCTAGACCAGACTACAAAATTTTCAAGAATATAGCACATAGTGGTCCTGGGAGATCTCAGTTATATGGATATCTGTTGGAAGTCAAAATCCACTAAAAATGAAAAGTCTAATAAATTCATGATTTGTCTTTCTAACAACTTCATTTTCCAAAAGATAAAGAAGATAACAAGGGGGTTTACTATCTTGGATTTGTTTCTCAACAACAGGAAAGAACTGGGTGATAAGGTGAAAGTGGTGGGCACCATTGCTAGTAGTGACCATGTAATTTTGAAATTTGGGGAAAGCTGTATGTAGTCAGACATATAAACTGGAGTTTAGAAAAGCTAATTTTAACGAACTTCAGATTATGCTGAGTAGAATCCCATGGTCTGAGTTACCTAAGGAGAAGAGAGTTGAAGAGGGGTGGGAGTTTTTTTTTAAAAAAAATGAGATACTGAAGGCTCAATTACAAATAGCTCCAATGAGAAGGTGAAAAGGGAGGAACCTAAAGAAGCCAGAGTGGCTCCTTGAAATTTTCTAATGTTCTGGGGATTTAAAAAACTCATTTGGGAAATGGACGGATAACCATATAACCAAGGGTGAATATAAACAAATAGTCAATGCCTGTAGAGAGAGTGTTAGAAAAGCTAAAGCTCAGTATTTTAGGCTAGTGACAGATGTAAATATAACAGCAAAAAAAGAGGGTTCTTTGGTTATATTCAGAGTGAGAAACAGAAGGCCCACTGAGAGGACAGGAAAGTGAAATGTTGACAGTTTATGAAGAGACAGCAGAACTATCCAATTCCTATTTGCCTCAGTCTTCTTTTGTCAAGGAAATAGTGCTCAACCTGGCAAAAAGAGAACACATGAGGCGGGAAGGGAGTTGCAGCCTAGGATAGGCATAGGAGTGGTACATAAATGACTAATTGCTTTAAATGAAATTAAACCCTCAGGCCAGATTGATTGCATCCAAAGGTACTGAAGGAATTTGCTGGTACAATTTTGGAGCCTCTGTCCATTATTTTTGAAAATTCTTGGAGAACAGGTAGGGTGCCAGAAGACTGAATGTGTGCAAATGTTGTCCTCCTCTTCAAGAAGGGGGGAAAGGATGGTGACTATCAATCCATCAGCTGACTATCAATCCATCAGCTTGACATCTGTACCTGGAAAAGTTTTAGAACAAATAATCCAACTGTCAGCCCTTGAGCATTTAGAAAGGATGGCTGTGATTACCAAGGCTGCCAGTAGAAGCTCAAGTTTCAATCCAACCCAATAAGATTGGTATGTTGATTTTGTTGGTTTGATTAAAAAGCACTGAAATTGACTCTGTTTATCTCTTACTAATAGGGATGTTATAGCCCAATTAGAAGTGTTTCCATAGTCAATAAATTCGGTTTTGATTTTCCAAAAGATTTGTTAGCACATGTATACACAATTAACAACCCATGAAACTAAGCAATCCAGTAGTGGGACTGCAATGTACCCTCTGAGGGCAAGAGCTTTCCCACACCCAGTGGGCATTACTTGCCAAAACTATAGCAGCTAGTAAGGGGAGGGGGAGAGTAAAACCTGCCATCAGTGACAGTGTGACATAATTTCCAGGAAATTCCAGAACTGACATCACAACTCTCTACAGACAGTCAGAACTCTGTGGTTTTATCCTGGAGTTTTTAATAATTTCTAAAGCGGAGTTTTGGGTTTCCCCCAGAAATATTAGTCTTCTCTAGAAATCAATGAACATTCTATAGATTACCATAGAATTTCTGGCTATTTCTAGAGAGTTATGATGTCACTTCGGGGGTTTCCTAGAAGTGACACCATGCCATCACTGATAATAATAATAATAATAATAATAATAATAATAATAATAATAATAATAATAATAATAATAATAATAATAATAATAATAACTTTTATTTCTATCCCGCCCTCCCCGCCCAGGCGGCTCAGGGCGGCTAACAACAACTTACACATTAACATAATTAATAAAACTTTAAATTTAACAGTTAAAATTAAACATAAAAACCAGTCAGTTAAGTTAAAATACATGATTTTCGTTAGACTAAATATATATGAGTATATCTGGCAGCGATAGAGCTGTTATGGCGCTGGTTCTGATGGCTACCCTCATGTTCCTGTTCCCTCGCCCTCGCTCTCATGCTGGATGCCAATTGGGGGCTGTGATCACGCACACTAAATAATGCGCTTTCAATCCACTTCCAATGCACTTTCTAACTGGATTTTACTGTGCAAACTGGCAAAATCCAGTTAGAAAGTACATTGAAACTGGATTGAAAGTGCATTATATATTGTGTGTGATTGTAGTCAGGGATGGGCAACCCTATCCACTGACCATGTATGGCAACATCTACCCAGTTCTTAATAAACATCCAAGGCTTGCCTCCTTAAGACAGCATAAACAAGTGGTATCAAACCATAATAAATGGCTGATAGAGTTATAGGATACATAAAACCAGTTTATGTTTGCTAAGGTATCAGATCAAATTTCACTACCTATAAAAATGCTTAGCTGTGTACCTTAGCTATGCAGTGTTCAAGGAATTAAAGCAATCATTTTTAAAATTATATTTAAAAAAAAGATTACATTTCTAAATGCACTTTCTGTGCAGCTGCAATTTTGTTATGGCTCAACTAGTTATGTTTCCAACCAGGATAAATACAGAGCACCACATCCTACTCTTTCTGATTAAACAGTAACTGGCCTTATGAAATTTAATTTCTTCAAGATTACTTGATTGCCTCATCCTCACAAATTATAATTTGCTTTTGGGAAAGTTCAAACCAAAATAGTTTGCCACTGAGGAACTACATTTTGTTTTTAACTTCACTCTTTGATCTCCAGTTAAATGTTTTAATGACTGTTGTTTTTTTAACATCCCTCTTTGATCTCCAGTTAAATGTTTTAATGACAGTTGTTGTTGTTGTTGTATGTGCTGACTAATACCAATGATGACAAACTGAAGTGTTCTAAGGACATTTTAGTTAGTTTGGGAGTTTGATTGGATAATCTATATATTTATCCTCCCCTCTGGCAATTGTGAGCAAATCAGCTGGAGAAAATGTCCTTTATATCTGAGGTAGCACAATTACTTCATTTACTTAAATATTTGTTTACTGAACTATTTATTGAAGTATTTCTACCCTGCCTTTCCTACTATATTTGGCAGCTCAAGGCTGCTTACAAAAGCAGGACAGCCAGCACTGAGCAAACACATTATAAAATAAACAAGGTCATAAAATGACATTGCAGTCTCAGCCACAAAGAATATCACTGCAGTTCACTTGCCCTCTGTGGTGGAACAGGCCTGCCATGGCTTGCAAACCCTGTTCCACCTTACCCTCCAAGGTTTTTCCAACACCCGGAGAGGCCTTTCTTTCTCTCATGGATAATCACTGCCACCACCTGACCTTTGTAAGGTATTACCCACTGGAAGGTCAGGACTCCCAGCTTATTCCTTAAAAAGAAAATGTTTACAAGCATACCTTAAACTCATAACCAGATTGACCAAAGGATTAAAAAGAAATAGGTAAAACATGATTCCTCTGTCTGTCCTTCTAAACATGCTCTAGCACAGGGGTGGCAAAACTGTGGCTTGGGAGCCACATGTGGTTTTTTCAACTTATTGTTTGGGTCTTGAAGCCCTAACCACCCCATCAGCCAGCTTGGTGAAGGCATTTGTCTCTTCAAATCTCTTCTCCAAGTCAAGCCAGTCAAAGGCTTGGAGAATGCATTTAAAGTTAATGTTGCTTTCTTTCCCTCCCTCTCCCATCTCTCTGCCACCACCAAGTGTCTTGGCTACTCCACCACTACCGAGAAAGAGTGTGGCCATGTCTAATGCGGCTCTCGCATCACCTCCCCAGTGATCACAAAGGGAACGGTGCCGACCAAAATACCTTGAAGACTATGTCTGTTAGATCTTTGGAACATGGAGGGGAGGGGTGTTGTGTACTGAATTTAGTGTTTTGCAATGGCTTTGCACATTTCTGAGCTATCACGGGAAACCACAAGATACCTTGACAGACTTGTACTGCTTGAAGGAACAATGAACAGTTGTGGAGGGAAACTCGACCACAGTGATTTGGTATGGACCTGGGGGGGGGGGGCATTTCTTTGCATGTTTTATAAGTGGGGTCTTAGCCTCGCCATGTTGTCTGTGTTAGTATGTAGTTAATAAAGCATGTTCTGAGTTAAACTCCGCTGCATCAAAATCACTATTTAACACTTAGAGTGAAGGTTTTGCTCAATTCAAACCTCCAAAGAAAAATGCATTTTTGCACACTCAGAAGCCTCTTTAAAAAAAGGCATTGTAGTGTACTGAGTCAGAGTGGGTATACTCTGAATTTCCCATGGGAGACAGTTCCATAGAACATGTACTATAGCTGAGGCAGACCATGCATGATCTGTGGCAGATGTAATAAAATTCAGGAATGGGACATTCAGGAAAATGCTCTGGGAAGAGCTAACTTAGTACACAGAATCCTAATGGGACAAGTAGACAGTAACCTATTTGAATGTTATGAGATGTATTGCCCCAGGGCCACCTGCATTCCTGTGCATATGAAATTTCTCTTAGATCCTACTTCACACTATCCAGGTTAAACATGAAATGAATAAAATATAAGCATATTTGTCCCCACTGCAACTTATACAATGAGAATCCATATAAAACTAATTCTATGTGTAGCTAGGAACATGAACGCATTCTTACAATAAGCCAAATAATTACTTAGGGTGCAATCACACAAGAGATTTAGCATGGCAGTATCGCAGCTCTGAAAAACTGATTATCTTTTACCCACGCCCCGGCATTTACACAGCCCTTACCCTGCTGCCAGGAGAGGCATGGGCCACATACGTGAAAGAAAAGTTCGTACACATGCCAGGCGGGTGCAGGGTATGTCCAACCATTCAGACAGCCAGGAAATGCGCTTTACATATGGTTTAGAGGTTTTCTACTTGGAAGTTCCTGGTAGCGATTTAAACTGGTCCCAGCCCATCCTCAGATAAGGTAGGTATGGGCGGGACTGAGGAAGCAAATGTGTCCATGTGATAAAGCACATTAAATCTGGATGGGAGGCATGGCTAGGCTGGGCCAAATCTCTCATGTGATTGCACCCTTAGTGGCAGCCTCTCAGTGAACTTAAAGATTAATTGAGACATTGTGGTGTAGCACAATGTCTGGTGTCAGTCTGAGATTTGGGTAATCCAGGTTTAATGCCACACTCAGCCATGGAAGCTTTGACCCAGTCATTCTCTCTCAGTCTAACCTTCATCACAGGGTTGTTATAAGGATAAAATGGAGAAAGGGATAATCTTGCTAAAGAAAACACAGTACCTGCCAGTGAAATATTATGGACCAAAGTAGACAAGATAACCATGTAGGGCCCTGCTTTAGATCAGAGTTATGGTGTTTGCATGGGGTGGGGGTAGTTTGAAGGTATTAAACTTCTGGTTTGTGTGGTTGAAACTGTTTTAAGTGAAACTGCTGAAACTGGAGATGTATACCTAAAAAAATAGTATTTTTAATTGAAATTTCAAAACAGCATAAATACTTTTATTTGATGGCATTTGGGTCACTTTGTACTATTTCAGGACTTAGGTTTTGGGTGGTTTCACCCTCCTCCCATTTCTGGAATTACTCAGGCAGCTGGCAAAGAAGTAATAATTTATATCCACTCACAAACATGTGTGTGTGTGGGGGGGGGGAAGGTTAAATGACATCTACTCTGAAAAGAGGAATTAAGAATCAGTAGCATATGATCTCTTTAAAGAAAGGACAAGACAGATTTGGATTAAGTGCTGAGCATATCAGAAAATAATGTAGGATATTTTTAGAAATTAGATGAAAACTGTTGTCATTTGGCCTGTCATTTAGACAGGACAAATTGTTGGTTGACTGGCAGTCGGTCCAAAACTGGACATCAGGTAGTGAATTTAATAATGCTGGAACAGTTCTACAGGGTCATATGTAGAGAGCATAAATAGATTGTATGTGATAAAAATAAGAATAAAGCAAAAGCTGCTGAATTGATGGATTCCCTGAAGGAGAATTTGAAGGGAACATACCTCAAGGTTTAAAAAAAGAAACAAACTTGGCTCCCTCATGAAAAAAAAATTACCTTAGAAAACTAGTCATGCAATGGGAACACCCCAGACTAGGAGAGAACCTGGAGAATGGAGATGCTTTAATTGTAGAGAAATAGGGCATAGGCATAAAGTATGTGGGGGCTGGGGGGCTCCAGCCCCCCCAGGATTTTCCCACCTGGGACTAAGCCCCACTGGGCAATCAACACAGGACCTGGGGTTTCAAAGGCGTGATTGAATTTTTTCCTCTGAGCTTCAAGTCAGTGAATGACTTTATGAATTACTTATGACTTTACAACCCAAGCTCAGCTCCTTAGAAATGCTAATTGAGCTTCTGCTTCTCATGCCTTGAAAGTCTCATAAGGTGGAAAAGTCAATGAACCAATCCGACTTGGATAGGGCAGCAATTGTCAAGATAATTGTCAAGATAATAGTAACACTCTTTCCCCCTCCACTTTTAATGCACCAACAGTCAGACTGCAGACTCTCTTTTGTGGACAATGTTCCCTCTAAGCTGAGTTAGCATGAGATAGCTCACAGATTTTTAGCCTCCAGCTCACACATTTTTGTCTTAGCTCAGTAAAAATGGCCCTAGAGCACAATAATTTATACAGTAGCTCACAACTTTAATGCCAGTAGTTCACAAATTTAATGCCAGTAGCTCACAAAGTAGAGTTTTTGCTCAGAAGACTCTACAGTTGGTGGATTCAAAATACTTGCTTGGTTCCAATTTACATTTGGGGGGAAAGAGAGATTGAGTGTGGCCATGCAGGCCTTTAAGAACAAAATTTGAGGCCAGTAGCACCTTTAAGAACCAACCAAGTTTTATTCTGGGCATCAGCTTTTGTGTGCATGTACACTGTTTCATTTAGATTGCACACACACTTATTTTATCTGACATGAGCCTTTTTTTTGCTATTAATCATTGATCCTATTTATTGTTTTGCTGCTTTTGGTTTTTATGATGTAAGCCATGCTGAGCCCATTTTGTGGATAGGGCAGGATATGTTGAATACATGAAAAGAAATGAAAGTTTGATTTCTGAGTATAAGAGAAACTGAATGATTTAGGTGTCAAGCTGTAAATTGTAGCATATACTGAACCCAACATATAGTCGGTGACAGCCAGTTTGGTGCAGTAGTTAAGTGCATGGACTCTTATCTGGGAGAACCGGGTTTGATTCCCCACTCCTCCACTTGCAGCTGCTGGAATGGCCTTGGGTCAATCATCACTTTTGTAGGAGTTGTCCTTGAAAGGGCAGCTGCTGTAAGAGCTCTCTTAGCCCAACCTACTTCACAAGGTGTCTTTTTTGGGGGGGGGGGAGGAAAAGGAGATTGTGCTTCAGGGTCATAAGAAAACAGCGAGGGGAAGGGAAATGTTCCCCTAAAGCTTTTCTGTATTGCCTTTTACTGTCAAATTTGTGACCATTAATTTGTCCTGTGCACATGATATGTATATTTGCAGATCTTAAAGTGACTACTCTAAAAGTGAATTTCAAAAACAGGACACAGCAAGAGAATCTCTGAGATACCACCATAACCACTGGCCAACTCCCACCTTTTTCTGGGTTTGGCCCAGTCCATGGGCATTGTTGAGGGGGGTGCTCTCTAATTTATGGGAAGGGAGCTGCTCCATAAATTCATAGGTAGTGATAATGGAGGCCCCTCCCTGTGATGTTACTGGCTCCTCTCTATGATTACACTGAATCAGATGTCCCTGGCTGGGCCCGGAAATTGAAAAGTCTATGCCCCTGAAATAGGTCATGTAAAATAAAAGATGAAGAGTTGGTTTTTATACCTCGCTTTTCTTTACCTGAAAGAGCCCTGTGACACAGAGTGGTAAAGCTGAAGAACTGTAGTCCTAAACTCTGCTCACAATCTGAGTTCGATCCTGGCAGAAGCTGGGTTCAGATAGCTGGCAAGGGACATTGGGGAGAGGTTGGCGATATGACTGGTGTATCGTCCACCTAACGCACCAGTCAGTGCCTTACCATCCCTGGTGGAGGCCGTAGCAGGCTGGGCATTGGAGTACCCAAGGCTTGTAATTCTGTGTGACTTCAATGTCCATGCTGACAACGTGGCCTCCAGTCAGGCGATGGACCTAGTGTCATCCATGGTGACACTGTGGCTCTCCCAATTTGTTGCATCGCCCACTTACTAGGTAGAGCACATGTTAGATTTGATCTTTGTGGCCGGGGTTTTGGTGGACGATATTACTGCTGAGGCAGTGCCATGGTCGGATCACTTTGCCCTTAAGGCTCGTGTGGATGTCCCACCCCAAGCCCATTTGGATGGCGAGCTTATTTTGGCTTGCCTGTGGAGTCTGATGGATGCTGAGCAGTTCCTAATGGCTCTATGGGATCCCTGGCCCCCTGATGATTCTCTTGATGACCTGGTTGAGTCTTGGCAGAGCTGACTTTCCAGAGCCATTGGTGAGATCACACCTCGGCACACTCTGCGCCCTCGTGTTAAGCTGGCTCCATGGTATACCCCAAGGTTGTGGCAGCTGAAACGAGGTCTCAGACAGTTAGAGAGGCAATGGTGGCATACTCAAGACGAAGCGACAAGAACATCTTATAGAGAGTTTATGAGATCCTACGAGATAGCAGTCAAAGCCACAAAGAAGACTTACTTTGCGGCCCAGATTGTGTCTGCAAATTCGTACCCAGCACAATTGTTTAGGACAATTTGGAATTTTACAACACTGCCGCAAGGTAGGCCAAATGCTAGGGAATTGGAGATAGGCTGTCAGGCTTTTGCAAATTCTTTTGCAGATAAGACCTCATCGCTCCACCATGACCTTCCTGCCACATTGAATACAGCATGTGAACTCGAGGCCCCATGCCTGTCTTCTGGATTAGTTCTGGATTGCTTCGATATGCTCAGCCTGGAGGAAGTTGACAGAATCCTCTCCACTGTATGCCAACAACTTGTGATCTGGACCCGTGCCCCTCCTAGCTAATTAAAGCTTGCCAAAGGGAGCTTAGATGTCCTATACGGGACATCATAAATAGATCCCTCTTGGAAGGGCTTTTTCCAACGCCTCTTAAAGAGGTCGTGGTCTGCCCTCTCCTGAAAAAGACTACATCAGATCCAATTGAATTGGCACATTACTGGCCGGTCTCAAATTTACCCTTTTCGGGCAAAATTATTGAGAGGGCTGTAGCGTTACAGTTACAGAGTTTTCTGAATGATGCTTCCGTCTTAGATCCCCACCAGTCCGGCTTTCGCCCAGGTCATGGGATGGAGACAGTGCTGGTCGCCTTGGTGGATGACCTCCAGTGGCATCTGGATCGAGGCGGCTTGGCGGTACTGATGTTGTTAGACCTATCGGCTGTGTTCGATACAGTTGGCCATCAGTTGCTGACCCACCGCCTTGCCACCTCACCGACACGGGGATTCAGGGGTTGGCCTTGCAATGGCTTTCCTCTTTCCTTGATGGTCAGGGACAAAGGATGGTGATTGGGGTGAACTGTCCCAGAGGCATCCACTTAATTGTGGAGTGCCACAGGGGGTGGTGCTCTCCCTGATGTTATTTAACATCTGCATGCGTTCCCTTGCCCAGACTGCCCGGAAGTATGGGTTGGGTTGTCACCAGTATGTTGATGACACCCAGCTTTATCTACTGATGGATGGCCAGCCTGACTGCATCCCAGATAATTTGGACCTGGTGTTGCAAGTTGTGCCTGGATGGCTCAGGCTGAGTAGACTGAAGTTGAATCCAGTGAAGACAGAGGTCCTTTGCCTGAGCCGTGGCAGTCTGAGAGGGGAAATCCCCCTACCAGCCTTTGACAGTGCGCCATTGAAAATGGCGTGCAAGGTTAAGAGCTTGGGGGTGCTGCTGGAACCTGCCTTGTCAATGGAGGCCAAAATAGCAGCCACTGCTAAATCCGCCTTTTTTCATCTCAGGCGGGTGAGGCAGTTGGCTCCCTTCCTGGAGTGCAACGATCTGGCAACAGTGATCCATGCAACAGTCACCTCGAGGTTGGACTACTGTAATGCTGTAATATGTTTTATATACACCTTGTTTTAACTGTTGAAATGTAGCATACTATGTTATGCCATGTGAGCTGCCCTGAGCCTGCTCCGGCAGGGAGGGCGGGATACAAATTAAAGATTATTATTATTATTAAAATGAGTTCCCAGCTTGCCGGGGGGAAAGTGTAGATGACTGGGGAAGGCAATGGCAAGCCACCCTGTAAAAAGTCTGCCGTGAAAACGTTGTGACAGTAACATCATCCCAGAGTCGGAAACGACTGGTGCTTGCACAGGGGACTAGCGTCACCTTTTTATCCTCTACCCTCAAGAGTTTCAGAACAGCTTAAAATTTCCTTCCCTTCCTCTCTCCGTAATAGTCACCTTATGATGTAGATAGGGCCAAGCAGGGCTTTTTTTGTAGAAAAAAGCCCAGCAGGAGCTCATTTGCATATTAGGCCACACCCCTGTCACCAAGACAGCTGGAACTGCATTCCTGCTCAAAAAAAGCCCTGGGGCTGAGAGAGTTCTAAGAGAATGGTGTCTGGCCCAAGGTCACCCAAAAGTAGGCTTGCTGGCTCCCAGGACCAGGTGGGGGATCTCCCAATTTTGAAGGCTCCTCCCTGTCATCATCCAGCTGGCCAGTGGAAGAAGCCCCACCCCAACATCCATGATATGCTTTTAAATCTTGGCAGGGCATTTTAGAAGCTTGCACACTGTTTGTGTTTTGGTATGTATGTGTGCCCTTAAATCTCTGTAGGATGAAAGCTGCGGGGGGTGGGGGGGGCGGGAATCAGCAGGCACAAGCCATGTGGCTCTTCCCAGTGAGTGTGTGACAAAGGAAGAAAGCAAGTTCCTCTGTTGTTGTTGTGTTTTGCATTTGTTTCAGAAGTTGTATGGATAGTAAAGAATTACTATCAGAAGTAATATGGATAGTAAAGAATTAACTAAATCCTGATTATGGGATCGAGGAAAACTCCACCCCCTAGACTGCTCTCTTACTTTCATTTTTCTGTGTTTGTTTGAAGAAGTTGATTGAAATAAAGCAGGCTGCTACATTCAGCCACTCCAGTAAGTAAAGTGATGTATACCATTGCCTCAGTGAGATCACAGAAGTGTGACCTTGCAAACTGTGTTTGGGAAAGGATTCACAGTTTATTTTGACTACTTTGTGTGTGTATCACTTAATAAAGCCATGACAAAGGACTTGTGGGGGGTATGACAAATTAAATTTTCATTTACTAGAAGGGCAGCTGCTTGGGAACTCTTTGAAGGCAAAAAAGAGCATGAGGAAATGAAGTCTGTATTCAGGGGAACTGCACTGCTGTATGTTTATTTTTGAAACGGAAAGTATCCAGGCTCCACCCCCAAAGTCCCCAAGTATTTCCTAAATTTGACTTGGCAACTCTATCCATCAGGCTTCATATGGAGGAGTAGGGAATCAAATCTAGTTCTCCAGATTACAGTCTGCTGCTCTCAACCATTATACCACTCTGGATCTCAAGATACAATTGTCCCACATTAGTTAAACAAACAAACCGAAACCTCAGGACTCATGAGGCAACTCAATCAAGTTACAAAAGCAGAAGCAGTTCAAAACACCCAGAGACAGATACAGCAATGCCCCTGAATTAGAAACCTTTCATATATATCTAGTATGTGGAAGGTGCCTGAAGAGATTACAAATGAATACATGGAATCAGTTGAAGTGAACTATACCAAATCCTTTGGCTGGAGATATTTGGGAGCTCAAGTGACTGCAATAAAGCCAGAGCTAGTAAAGACTGAGCAGTACTTACCTGGAAAGGAAATGGCTATAAAAGGATAGGGAAGGCCTCATTTTAATGTCCTCTTGGCTAACATACAGCTAACATAAAAAGGCTGATCTGGAGACTGGGAGCTGGGCACATGGGGGGAAATTCCTGTCCCATTTTCATTGCTGATGATCAGACAAAACATGTCACACAGATCAATGTGGTGACCAGAAGCTAAAATAAAATACTGAATAAAAAGTTAGAAACTTGGTCTGCAACCAGAGAAAACTCCTCAGAGGAGGATGGAAATCGTAACACTGAAGCCCAAGAGCAAGAATTGCCTAGAGAATTAGACTGGTGGAGGAGAATACATTGCTTAGTGTGCTGATTGCAGAACAGCAAGCTGATGAGATTTTAAAAGGCTTTATACAGCCACCTAGAGAAGGCCCACCTGAAATGTCCTTTAAGATTCATGTTCAAGGAGGGCAAACTGTACAGAGTCTCTGCAAAAAAGTTTGCAGTTGTTTGGGAGCAGCAAGTCCAACTGATAGTCCTACAAAAGTACAGATTGCAGTTACTGTCAATGGCACATGAGAACCCATTTTCAGGACACCTGGGATTGGCTAAGCACAGATTGACCCAACACTTTTATTGGGGTGAGACAGGAAGAAATGTGGCAATCCTCTGCAAAATGGACATGTTTGCTAAACCAAGGAACAGAGCCAGAGCAAAACTGCAGCCTCTGCCCATAATAGAAGCACCTTTTACGAGAATGGGAATTGACATCATCAGTCCACTCAATAAACCACAAGAAGAGGACACAGATACATGTTTATGCTAGTTTGCTTTGCTATAAGATTTCCAGAAGCAGTGCCTTTGAGCAATATTGAGGCATACAACAGTAGTAGATGCCCTGCTGTTTCTTTTCTGCAAATTTGGTTTTCCTCAAGAGATTGTGAGTGACTTAGTGTGTGCTGAGTACCATCAAGTTGCTTCCAACTTATGACAACCCTATGAATTAATGTCCTTCTTGCTCAGATCTTGCAAACTGAGGGTCATGGCTTCTTTGATTGACTAAATCCATCTCATTTTGGGTGTTCCTATGAACATTGTCTTTTCCAGTGACTCCTGTCTTCTCATGAAATCACCCAAGTTTGATAGCCTCACTTTAGTCATTTGAACTACTATGGAGAGTTCAAGCTTGATTTGATCTAGAACCCACAGATTTGTTGTTTTGGTAGCCCATGGTATCCGTAAAACTCTCCCTAACATCACATTTCAAAGGATTCTATTTTCTTGTCAGCTTTCTTCATTGTCCAACTTTTATACCGATACATGGTAATGGGGACTGCTATGACATGAATTAACTTGATCTTGGACACCATGAATTAACTTGATCTTGGACACCATGAATCAACTTGATCTTGGTGGGTGTGAGGATCTCTTGACATCATTAGAGAAGCATGGGAAGGAGAAGACATTCCTGAACTGAAGACCATTATGCAATATATTGAGGACACACAGAAGATCTTATGTTTGATGCTTGCAGCTTCAGGGAGGAATCTTCCTCATGCCCAGCAAAAGCAAAATAACTGGTATGATGCAAGAGATCTTTTGAACCCAGGGATGTAAGGTATTGGTTGCAACAACAAAAATAGAAAACAAATTGCAAATCACCTGGGAAGGGTCTTTTGCAATTGCGGCTAAAGGTATCAGATGTAAACTACCTGATGAATGTGTTTTCCAAGGGTGATAAAAACAAGTTGTACTATGTTAATATGTTAAAATCCTACTTGGTACGAAGTCAAATGATACTCCTGGCTTGTAAAGAGGATGCAGCAGGACAAGCTCTGGAGGGGTGAGAGGAAACCTCCTCTAGGGATACAGTTGAGGGTGTAAACACTTCCTCTGCTCTCATTGATGAACAGCTGGCATAAGTAAAGGCAGTCTTGGCTGAATATGCTAACAAGTTTTCTTCCAAACCTGGGAGGACATAGCAGCAAGCCAACAGCCATGACCCCATATAGGGTGACAAGGAGTACTGCTACCTGTATTGAAAAAAGAAACCAAAGAAATGATGGACCTAGAAGTGATAGTGCCATCAGAATGTCCATGTTCTGTGCAGGAAGTCCTAATGCAGTTTTTGTACTGACTACAAGAAGTTAAACAAAGTCACAAGGGCAGACATATGCCTCCATGCTCTAGGTTGATGAACTGGTGGAAAACCTGAGGGCAGCACATTACATAACCACCCTGGGTCTTACCAAAGGTTACTGGCAGGTGGAAATGGTGCCACAGGACCAAACTAAAACTGCCTTTGCTACCAAGACCAGTTTGCTTTAATTTACAGTCCTCCCGCTGGAGACTAGAAATGCCCCTGCCGCCTTCCAGGTGTTAATGAACAAGTTGTTGGAGGGTATGGATGAGTTTGCTCTAGCTTACATTGATAATTTGGCTATCTTTAGCCAGAGCTGGGTGGATCTAGAATACCTAGATGAATCTAGAATACCTGGTCACTAGAATACCTGGCCACTGTCCTACATTGGGTGAGGGAGGCTGGTCTGACTGAAGTCAAGAAAACGCAAGGTTTGCCTACAACAGGTATAGTATCTTGGACACATTGTGGTAGAAGGAATAAACAGGTAAAGTACCTTGGACACTGTGGGAGGAAGGGTCATCAAGCCAGAAGTGTACAATTTAGACACCATCAGAGAATGGTTCATGCCCCTGACCAAACTCCAGGTAATATCCTTTTTGGGGTTGATAGGCTATTATAGGTGGTTCATCCCCAATTTTAGTAGTGTCACAGCTGCATTATCTGGCCTGACTAAAAAGGCTCTACGTGGCACTTTGAATTGGACAATGGAAAGCCAAATGGAATTCCAAAGGTCGAAAGAGTTGATAACATCTGAAATTGTAGTACTGGCCCCTGACTTCAAAACAGTTTATTTAACCACAGATGCTTTTAACATGGACCTGGGAAGACCATTGAGTCAGTGTGATCTTGATGGATGGACACACCCAGTGTTATTTCTGATCAGGAAGCTCCTGGCCAGGGAGTAACACCTATCAGCCATGGAGAAGGAGTGTTTGTGTGAGCTCTAGAGAAATTAAGGGCTTATGTATGGCAGCAAAAATTTACCTTACACAGAGATTACTCTCCACTGTGGTGTCTGCACAATACCAAGGGCAATAATGACAAATTGTTCTAGAATCATTAGCTTTTACAAGACTTTGGTTTGTACATTGTTCATGTCCACGGGCAGGAAAATACGGTACTTGATGCTTTCTTCTGAACAATGTAAACCCAATGGTGTTGTTTGTACTTAAAAACTAGTTTGCAAATATATGTAAATATAAGAAGTGTCATGGTGCCACTAAGTATTTTCTTATTCAGTTTCTGTAAACCAACGCTAATATTGATTGTTAATATTACTGTGATGTAATAGAGAGAAAATCTGCCTCATTGACTAGGCACCTGAGTCAATGAGTTTCAGAATGGGAGTTGTGTGATATTTTACCAGAAATGCTGTGGGGTTCCTCTTTTTATGGGGAGAATTAGCAGAGGCAGACCCAGGTAGAGCTCTTTAGGAGTGGGATTCCCACAAAGTGCATACCAGTACTAGTTCAGAGAGATATATTTTGAAATAACCAACCCGATTGAATGAAGAAAGGAATTTTAATAAAATAAAAATGTTTTAAAACCACACAGACAGAATTTAAACTAACACACATACAAGTACATCAGAAAAAAAATTTCTGAGATGGAGCAAGACAGTCAAGAGTTGGAGACAGGGTGTCACCAGGAAATATAGATATAGATACACCCAAAGGTGTTATTGATGGTAGACAAAGGCTAGAGGGCAGGAAAAGAATTCATAAGAGAAGGAACTTTTTCCAATTCAGTGCATTCCATGGAAGTTGGAGGAATGATGGGATTAGCCATATGTCTGCTCCAGGCTACATTAGCAAGAGACAAAGACATTTATGCATACATCTTCACTTACTAAATGCTTGTGCCGAGCATGGCCTTTTTTTAGCAGGAACGCACAGGAACACAGTTCCGGCTGACTTGGTGTCAGGAGGTGTGGTCTAATATGCAAATGAGGCCCTGGTTGGGTTTTCCTACAAAAAGCCCTATGTGAAACAATGGTGATATCAGGGGGTGTTGCCTAATATGCAAATGAGTTCCTGCTGGGCTTTTTCTACAAAAAGAGCTCTGGTGCTGAGCCTAGGAGTCACAGCATGTTTGGAGCTGCGGCAGCATGACCAAAGCACTGTCAGCCTCCATTTTGTGTGCCAAGCCTGGCTTAGAATGTATGGAGTATCACAGTGTTCCATGTGCCAAGTGTTGAGGGTTGCCTGTGCTGTGGTGCAGCCTGGCTATGCTTTCCATAAAGCATGTGGGTGACCAGAGCCTATAGATGGGGTTACAGATAGACAAGAGGCTATCCTGCCTGTGAAAGAAAAAAAACAGTCACAAAATATTGCTGCTGCAGCAGCAGCATCCAATAAGTTTTCAGAGAAGGAATGGCATATTGGAAGCAAGCACAATAAGGGAGGGATGCTGAAAATACAGGCTTCAGATGTCTATTTTAATGTCAATGTGTTTTAATATCTGCTAAGATCTGTGCCGGTATCTCTAACATTTTTTCTCACTTAACTGTGTTGTTTTAACACACAGTAATTTTTTCAAACTTTTTTCTTCATCTCTCAGGTAACATCAATGTGGACTCCAAAGTGACCTGAAAGCAAACATCACATTCACATTCAGCAAGGAGATAATTTATTTAAGGCTCTGAAATAGTAGAAGTGTCAATAGAGAGATAATTCTGTATTTCTCTGGAAATACAGAGGGGAAAGAATTAGCAAACACTTGACAAAGAGAAAAGTTCAGGAGGGAAATTTAGGTTCAATACATGCAAAATATTATCCAATCTCATTTTACTGTCCTGCTCTGGTTCAGGAAAATTCCATACTATACTCTGTGTCTATCTTATATCTGTGGCTGTTTGGACTCCTGTATTCTCAAGGGCTCAGGGCTGAGTGAAAAACATTACTGAGAAACAAAGAGACTTTACTTTTATTTATTTATTTCTGCTTAAATATTTATTTATCTCAGGATATTTATTTATCTCAGGATCCAAAGAGGCTTATCATATAGTTCTCCTATTACTTTATCTTCACACCAATAACTCTGTGAGTTAGATTAGGTTGAGTGAATTTGATAGGGCATTTGAAGTTTCTTTCACAGAGTGAGGTGTTGAACTTTGGATGTCCCAGACTTACACTCTAACTACTAGGGATAGGCACAACCCAAATTACAAACTAAAATTTGCCATGAACCAAACCCAGTGCATGGTTTGCAAACCTCAGTTCATATCACCCCATCCTCACAAACCTCTCATGAAACTCCCAGGTGACTTTAGGAGTTTCGTGTGATTTGTGTCAGCAGACACGCTGGGGCTTAGAGAAAGCATTTAAAGAACTGCAGACTCTTTAAATGCCTTCTCCAATCTGCAGTAGTGGCTTGACTTGATGAGTAAACTCAGGAGGCATTTAATATTAAAATTAAAAAGAAAGATCCCTTTAAATGGCTTTTGCAAGTTGTGCTGCATCACAAACTACAAACCTCTAACTAGTTGGTTAAATGGAAAGGTTTTCAGAGATTCATGAGACCTTATGAATCTACACAAACCTCCATTTTCCTGGCTTCTTCCCATCCCTACTAATTACTATACTACCCAGGGTCCTGCTTTAAACAAATCCAAGGCACTAAAAAATCTCCAGCTGATTTTGATTTAAAATGGGATTGTTAGTAGATTAATAATATGCCTTTTAACCTGATGAATTAATGGAATTAAAATTTAATTTTAAAATAGTACAAAACTTTGGTATATAGGCTTTTTTTGATTGATAAGGCTGAAAAGGTGAAATCATTTAGGCTAATGCGGCCCCTTCCCGCCCGCGCCGCTGTACCGCGGTTTAGGGAGGGGGCCGGGTTTGCCTCCCTGAATGGAGTAGAGGCAAACGGCTCCTCGCCCATCCAGGGACATAGGGGGTGGGGCGTGGTTCAGATCTTAAAAACCTTGGACATGCCCCCCCATGGTGCAGTATGTTTCGGGCATTTTTGTGGAGCAGGAGCGTGTTCGGCGCTCCCGGTTGATGAGGCATGCAGCCCGCAGCGTATGGGTCTGGATTGCTGGGCAGTCGGCTGGCACGGCGTGACTTTTGTCTTCTCTTCCTCTTCTCCCCGCTGGTCCCTGCTTTGACGGGTTGGGTTTGCAGAGCCGCGGTTCCGCAGCTTTCACGCCTCTTGGTGGCTGATGTGGGTGGGGGCTGGGGAGTGAGGAGTGGCCTTTTTGCAGGCCTGGTTTTTGCGGTCAGTTCTTCTTGCATGGGGGCCTTCGTGGGGTTGTGTTTGGAGCCTGGGGGAGTGTGGTGTGGTGTCGTTCTTGCCCCGTCTCTCCCACGGTAGGGTCAGATGGCCCCCCACCCCCTCTCCTTTCCTTCCCCCCCCATTCACCTCCACCCCCTTTAATCACTGGATTTTGTTATGGCTCCTAAGGAGGGTCAGGGGGTTTCAAAGGGCAAGCAGCTCCTTAACGGGGGGGCTAAGAGGTGCACTCCGATTCCACCCCCTGGGGAGGAGGAAGAAGCACGCACTAGGCGTGCTATAATTGAGCACTTGGGGGCTTTGGAGAGGCAGCAGGGTTTGGACCCTGTTTCCACGGGGTTAGCCAAGGGCCGCAAGGCAGCAAGGACTTCCACCAGGGCCTTCGAGCTGGAAGTTCTGGCTCGTCTTTCTTCTTTAAAGGACATGGCCGCTTGGAATAATGCTGCTGGGCAGAGTCAGGAGCCGGTGAACAACAGTTCTGATTCAGAGAAAGAGGGAATTCTCCTGATGGGGCAGGTCCCTCTGGGCCAGTCAGGGCTCCAGCGCCGGTGGTGTTGGAGGTTAATGTTGAGGATCCAGATGGTAGGTGTGGCAGAGAAAGGATTAGTAGTGGATGGCCCTGGGGGGGTTGGGGCTCTCCCTGTATGCCAGGTGCGGCTGGCTCCACGGCTTTCTTTAGTCCTGGCAGTGTTGGGGGATCTTCTAGCATCCTCTTTGGTACGGGGGCTTGGGTCTCTGGGGTCAGGTGCAGGTTTTCCCTGGGAGCCCTACTCAGGCCCCTTCAACTGCTGCTATGCCATCTACTTCACAGGGGGCTCCTACTCAGCAGTTGACGGTGGGGACTTTGCCATGGGGTCAGCAGCCTTACGGTCATTGGCCAGCTGGATGGCCTGCAGCCCAATGGGGTGGTTGGGGCTTGGCCCCGATGCCTTACGGGTCATTGCCCTTTCAGTGCTGCCTGATTGGGGACACCACCATGCCTCTGGGTGACCATTTGACAGTCGCTACCAGGGAAAAGATTTTGCGGGGGGAGTACGTTGATGCTTTAGCCTTCTTTACAGGGAGCTTGAGAAGAAGGATAAAGACGAGCTAGAGGAGAAGGAGAAGGAGAAGCTCAAATGGCAGAAGGTTGGGAGGAATTGGGCCAACTGGTTGCCCGGGTTTTTGATCTACGCAGGGGTAATAGTGCGGGCGCAGCCTGTACAGGCTGCTCCACTGTTTCAGTACTGCAATTTCATATATGAGGCCTATACGGACTTCTCGGGCGCTGCATGGCTGCAGTATGACAAGGAGTTCCATATGAGGGTGGCGTTGAACCCTGCAATTCCTTAGGACCAGATTAACCAACAGCTGTGGCTCCAACTAACGTCCCCGGCAAAGCCCAACAGTGGCGATAGGTCGGATAGCGGTCATCTTGTGAGCAAGCAGGCATGCGTAGTGGGTCCCCACTCAGCAGCGGGGCAGCCAGTTCAACCCCGTCTGCTGTGTCGGGAGTACACGTCACAGGGTGTATGTAATAGGAAAACGTGCAAGTATAAGCACGAGTGCCCGCTGTGTGGGGGCTCGCATGCATTGTCGGCATGCGAGCCCAGGCCTGGGGGGAAGCGGCCAGTCGGTGGTAGCAGCTCCCTATCGGCTAAGAAGGGGACCCTGCCCCATCAGGCTGAGGGTACTTAATGAGCTTTTGGCCGATTATCCCAAGGCTTTTGACAGGAAGTACCTGTCCGATGGGTTTTGTTTTGGATTCCATTTTCCATTTCAGGGCCCTAGGGACCCCTTTATGGCTAGGAATTTGCATTCCATTCAAGGGAAGAAGCAAGTAGTTAGGGATAAGATAGGTAAGGAGTGTGCAGAGGGATGCGTGTTGGGTCCTTTTGACAGTCTGCCTGTCCTTAATTTATGGGTTTCCCCTTTGGGTATTGTGCTGAAAAAGGCGCCCGGGGAGTTCCGGCTCATTCATCATTTGTCTTACCCAAAAGGGGGGTCGGTGAACAATGCTATTCCCGACTACCTGTGTTTTGTGCGGTATACCTCCTTTGACCAGGCAGTCAAAGTGGTGCGGAGTTGCAGAGTTGGGGCCGAGATGGCGAAGTGCGACATTAAGTCAGCTTTTCACCTTCTTTCAGTTCACCCCGATGACTTTGAGCTCCTGGGTTTTATGTTCGAGGGCAAGTATTACATTGATAGGGCCTTACCCATAGGTTGCTCTATATCATGTTAGGCCCTCCATAAGCGGTCGGGCTCTGCCAATTCAGTGCACTATCTGGACGATTTTTTGTTTGTGGGCCCTGGTGGGTCGGGCCAGTGTGCCCAGATGCTCCATTCTTTTTTGCAGCTGGCTGATGACCTTGGGGTCCCGCTGGCTCATGAGAAGACTGAAAGCCCTTCGTGGGTTTTGACCTTCTTGGGTATTGAGTTGGACACTGTAAGGCAAGCTTCACAGCTTCCTGCAGAGAAGGTCCAAGGCCTGCAGTCAAAGCTTGCAGCCTTGAGAGGTAAATGTAAGATTTCTTTGCTGGAGCTTCAGCAGATTGTGGGCCATCTCAATTTTGCCTGCAAAGTGGTGGCTCCTGGCAGGCCATTTCTATGGTGACTCTTTGACGCAATGGGGGGGGGGTTACATTTGCCCCATCATCGGATCAGGATTAACAGAGGCATGCGTCAAGATTTCGAAGTTTGGGAGCAGTTTTTGTCTTCATTTAATGGTGTATCTTTTTGGCGTGAGGATATGCGAATTGAGGCTGATCTTCAGATTACTTCTGATGCGGCTGGTTCTATCGGGTTTGGGGTTTACTTTTGCGGACACTGGTGCACTGAAGTTTGGCCTAGTGAGTGGTTGAGCAGTGAACTTTGTGGCAACCTTACATTTTTGGAGTTCTTCCCAATAGTGGTGGTGGTTCAGTTATGGGGGGCCGAGTTGGCCAATCATGTTGTGCACTTCTGGTGTGACAACATGGCAGTGGTTCACGTTATCAACACTCTGACTTCTAATCTGTTCCGGTGATGGGCCTAGTTAGGGCTTTTACTTTATGTTCTTTATGCTAAGCATGTGCCAGGTGTTTGCAACGGTGTGGCAGACGCTCTGTCTCACCAGCAGATGGAGCGGTTTCAACAGCTCGCACCAGAGGCCAACCTTCTGCCCACAAGGATGCCCCCAGAAATGTGGCAGCTTGGAAAGCTGAGGCCGACCGGGCAATGCAGTTAGCTCTGGTGCCCAGTACCAGGAAGGCCTATAATCTCTCTGTTAAGCAGTTCCAAGCATTTAGGGAACAGGTAGGGTTGGGTTCACAATGGCCCATTCTGGCTGTGCATCTCATGCAGTTCTGCGTCCATTTGAAAGGTAAGGGGCTGGTGGTCAAGTCCATAAGGGCAAAGTTGGCAGCACTGTCTTTTGACAGCAAGATTAAGGGTTTGGCAGACACCTCAAGGGAATTTTGTCTGTGTAAGATGCTGGAGTGTTGGACCCAGGAACAGGGTCCCCGGTGGGACACCAGGCAACCCATTTCTCCTTCATTGTTGAGGGGTTTACATACGGTATGGAAGGTAGTTTGTACTTCCATGTTTGAGGCTTTATTGCTCCATGCTGCATCACTGACGGCCTTCTTTGGGGACGCTCAGGGTCAATGAGCTAGTGGTTAGCTCACATCGTGATTGCTCTGGTCGGGCCCTTCATTCGGGCGACATTAAATTTGAGGGTAGCCAGGTGTCCATTATGGTACGGAGTTCTAAGACCGATCAGAAACAAAAGGGTTTTGTGATCACCTTGGGTCAGTGCCGGGAGCAGGAGATTTGTCCTGTGTTCGCACTTAAGCAGTACGTGGCAGTGCGAGGTGAGAAGGCTGGTCCCCTGTTTTGCCATAAAGACTTGTCACCGTTGACTAAGTTTTAGTTTTGGGCAATCACCTCTAGGGCATTGGAGAAGCTGGGAATGGTCAGATTTGGTACCCACTCTTTTCGCATTGGTGCGGCTTCTACTGCTGCTGCTATGGGATATCCCGGACCGGCTATTTAGCGGGTGGGCCATTGGAGGTCCGCGGCTTATAAAAATTATGTTTGCCCTTTGGACGCATGATAGGCCGTGATTAGGACAATGTCGTTACCATTGTTGTGTTTTTTCACTTGGTTATTTTCTATTTCCTAGGTGCTGTGGTGCGGCGTGAGAGGCAGAGGATTTTGATTGCTGGCCACAGCATGGTGTTTTGAGCAGCCCACCAGGCGCAGCGGTCCCCAATTGGATCTCAGTTGGGGTTCAGTGAGTGGGCTGTGGTCGAGTGGCAGGGTTGGCGGGGCCTGCGGTGGGCTGGGCTCCTGCCACTCCTATTCCAGGGGAGGATGGGTCCTCCGCTGCACATTCTGTTGATCCACCTCAGTGGCAACGACCATGGTTTACTGAAGGGGAGGGCCCTTTCACTGCAGGCCATTGAGGACCTGCGGGTCATACAGAGCAGGTGGCCCGGGGTGCTGATTTTGGTGTCTGCCATCCTCCCCCGCAGGGTGTGCAGGACTGCTTGGGATCCTGCGGGGATAGAAAGGGCTCAGCACAAGGTGAACAGGGCGATCAAGAAGGCACTTTGTGGAGGCCTTGGCGTTTTTTTCCCGCACCCTGCTATAAGGTTGGATATGGCAGACCTGTATCGGCAGGACAGGATTCCCTTGTCCGTGAAGGGTAACAGGGCATTTCTGCATGAACTACGGCTGGGACTTCGGTTGGCGTTAGGCCAACCGGTGGGCGCAAGTGCCTAAGCAGAGGCTTGGCATTGTGGTGGCAGAAGTTTTATTGGCTATGTAGGTAACCGGTGAGCACCCTTGGTTTATTCCCGGTTTCAGGGAATGTGGTGGGACGGAACGGCAACTGGGCTGTACGGCTCTCTGCTGGGATGCCCGCTATAGGGTTCCCTCCTCTGGCAGGCTGCTCTGGAACAGGGGGCCTGGCTGGTTGAGGGTATACTTGGCCTTTGCCGGCCTGGCATTAGACGGTACTTACAGGCTACTGCTGGGGGCTGGGTGGCTCACCCTATCCGGACAGGGAAGGGTCAGGGGGTTCCCTTGGCCTGTCCGGTAGCTTAGGTTGCCCCATCCCATGTTTTGTTCAATAAAGTTGCCCTATTTACCCAATTCAGTGTTTGTATCATTCTTCCAACTGGGGGGGGGCAATGTGGCCCCTTCCCGCCCGCACTGCTGTACGGTGGCCTAGGGTGGGGGCTGGGTTTGCCTCCCCGGATGAAGTAGAGGCAAACGGCTCCTTGCCCATCCGAGGACGTTGGGGGTGGGGCATGGTTCGGAGCTTAAAAGCCCTGGACACGCCTCCCATGGTGCAGTTTGTTTCAGGCGTTTTCGCCCACCCAGCAATAGTGCAGGCTTCTCCGGTCGCCGTGTTGTTAGGGGCCAGGTAGGAATTTTTTCATCTCAACTGATTGGCACAGGTTGGGATGTGTTTCGCCTACCTTGTACTGTTTGTGGTGTGGTTGGGAATGTTAGTTGGTAACTTTGAGTTGGCAGGAGTTTTATTGGCTATGTAGGTAACCGGTGAGCACCCTCAGTTTATTCCCGGTTTCAGGGAATGTGGCGAGACGGAACGGCAGCTGAGCTGTAAGGCTCTTTGCTAGGATGCTCACTATAGGGTTCCCTCCTCTGGCAGGCTGCTCTGGAATGGGGAGCCTGGCTGGTTGAGGGTATACCTGGCCTTTGCTGGCCTGGCATTAGCCGGTACTTACGGGCTACTGCCGGGGGCTGGGTGGCTCACCCTATCTGGACAGGGAAGGGTCAGGACCTTGGCCTGTCCGGTAGCTTAGGTTTCCCCATGCTGTGTTTTGTTCAATAAAGTTGCCCTGTTTATTTATCCAATGCAGTGTTTGTCTCGTTCTTCTGACTGGGGGGGCAATCTCATAGCTTGGAATTGGAGTAGGTTCCACATCCACCATTTAGCCACTCTATTTGTGTATATTTTACTCTGCTGGTTTGTGACTGCAATAAATGATTGACTCTATGACACATTCCCCATTTTAGAATGAAAGTGCTTGTGGGTTTCTTTCTGTGATAAGGAGTCTATCTGGGAATGAAAAAGCTCACACACAGTTTTTGAGTAACCTTGCCTATTTAGAAAGCCTAGGTTTGAAAAACAGCTTTGAAGTATATGCATCTGTCCACATGCATGCTTGCTGTGGTGAAGTGGTGTGTTTGAAGACCTAGGTTCAAATCCCCTCAAATTTCAAGGTAACTTTGGGTGACCTAATCCTTTTCAGCATTACCTATTTCATAAGGATGCTGTGAGGATAGACCAGAGGAAGAGTGAAATACAAATGTGATAGACACAAATCTACCAATGCATTTGGCTAGGTATGCATACAGATCTGTATACATATTATTGCCTCAAAAGGATAAGGACCTTTTGCAGACCCATGAGACAGTTGCATTAGCGGAAGAGCAGAGACTGTGAGTGTTTAGATGACTGAAGCAAAGACCAAGAGGATATTGTCTGAAGGACAGTGTGTTCCTGGGACCGGAGGCAAAGCCTGGATAAAATTCTATCTTAAGCGGAAAAGGTTCATATGTTCATAAAACTGTGTAGGTGGCTGGAACTGATGCAAGAGATCTGGCAAATGCTCAGTAAATAGAAAAAAATCCATTCCCCCCAGGAGTGTTGTAAGGAGCTTTAGAAATCTTGATTAAAGAGGACATGCTTTAATTACAGCAGGAAACTAGAATCCAATCCTCTAATTTGGTGTGTTTCTTTTTCTTTTTAAACACCTTGGAATGTAATTGTACTGGGAGCTTTACAAAGCTGGATTGACTTATTTTGCAGGAGTTGCTGAGCATCACATGTGATATAAATGTCTCCTTCATTTGGATTCTCATGGATTGTGTTTGTTAGCAGTGTTCTTGATGGCTGGGTTACCCACTCTGGATTGGGATATTCCTGGAGATTTAGGAGGGGAGCCTGGAGAGGGCAGGGTTTGGGAAAGGGAGGGATCTCAATAGGATACATTGCCATGCAGTCTACCCTCTAAAGCAGCCATTTGCTCCAAAGGAATGGAGCTCTGTAATCTGGAAATCAGTTGTAGTTCAGGGGGCTCCCCCGCCCTCACCTGGAAGCTGGCGACCCCAAGTGATGACAGAATGCTTCGTGCTTCCAGCAGTGATTTGGGGCAACTGTACAGCAGCTAGGGCACAGTGATTAAGCAACATATGAAACTTCTGGGAGGCAAGACTGGTTGTATTTTCATTTTGAAAACTTGGGTATGAGATTAGCCCCAATACAAACTGGAGTAATGATTTTGTAGTTTGATTGGACTGGTTAGAATTGTCCTGGATTTTACAGATAATTTTGGTAAATACATGATTATTTGATCACAGAGGTGGTCAGATTGTGTCCACTGTTCCTACAACCCAGTAAAATGCACCTAAAGAGAGCCAGTTTGGCGTATTGGCTAAGTGCACGGACTCTTATCTGGGAGAACCGGGTTTGATACCCCACTCCTCCAATTGCAGCTGCTGGAATGGTCTTGGGTCAGCCATAGCTCTCATAGGAGTTGTCTTTGAAAGGGCAGCTGCTGTAAGAGCTCTCTCAGCCTCACCCACCTCACAGGGTGTCTGTTGTTGGGGGGGGGGAGGTAAAGGAGATTGTGACAGGTCTGAAACTCTGAGATTCAGAGTATAGTGGAATGTAAATCCAATGTCATCATCTTTTTCTTCTCCCCCCCCCCCCCCACTTCCAGATAGTTCAAGAGATTTTGTGTTTCTGTTCCAGGTGTTGATCTTCATCCTATTCCATATTGGTAAAAACTAGATTCAAATTAAAATTGCATGTTTATTTTTAAAGTAAGGTTTAGGGCCTGTTGGAGGAGGTTTACACATTTATTCACTCTGATGGAGTCAAAATGTAGTCTAGTCTTCAAAGATTATCTGCCTTAGCTATTTATTTAGATACTTACTCCTTGCTTTCCTCCCCAATGGGGACCTACAGCTGCTTACATTATTCTCTCAGCCTCCATTTTATCCTCACCGTAATCCTGTGAGGTTGATTAGGCTGAGAGACAGCAACTGAACCAAGGTCACCAGGTGAACTTCCTGGCAGAGGGGAGATTTCAACTTGGGTCTCCCAAATCCTAGTGTGATACTCTAACCACTACACTATATAAGTTCCCACGCAGTTGAGTTTTTGGCCCAGTACATGTAGGCTAGGCTTACAATTGCTACCAAGTTTTGTGACATATTGGTAAGCTTAATAAAACACTAAAGGGGAAAAAGAATTCAACTTTGAAAACATGCTCAAGCAACCCTCATATTTCCCTTTTCTCCTCTGTCCACAGATGTCCAAGATCTACCAAACTTCATCTCTGTGATTTTCATCTACCTCTAGGCAGAACGAAAATGCTGAACAAAATACAAAAGCAAATCAGAATTCAGGCAAGGCTCCATCACAGACACATTTGATTGTTTGCTGTGCTGTCTGTATCACACAGCTTGGAAAGATTCAGTACCAAGGCTTAAGAGGCAAGGAACGGGTAGAAATTTGCATTCCCAAACCCAGAATGTTAGATGCTGTGCAGGTATTTGCATCATATTCTTTTAGCAGTATTTTTTGCTCTACAATTGTCTTTATTTTTTAAAGGAAAACAGGAGAAATCAAGAGAAATGCCGGTAGCAGAGAAAACATCTAAGTTAAAATAGATTTCCAGGATTCTTCCTGATATGCTTTCTCAGTATATACCCCTATAGCTCCTACAGAGGCATTATAAAACATACTGTGAAAGTTTTTTACCAGTATGACAGATGATTTTAGAAAGCCTGGTCAAAACAGATTCACTAAATAAATTCAAATCTTTTTTTTTTTTTTTAATTGGGGGAGGTACTTTAGAGCATTTTGATGGTTTTTTTTTTTAATTGTCAGTATTCCATATAGTCCACACATACAAATGCACAAGACATTGCACTGTGATTTCATTTGCTGTAACTCTTGGAAACAGCATTAGCAACCTACTTAATATGCTTGCAGGACTTCCACATTTTACAGTATGTGGAATGAAAGCAAAGTTATAATGGCCCGATGGCACAGAGTGGTAAAGCAGCAGGACTGCAGTATTGTGGTCTGAACTCTCTGCTCATGACCTGAGTTCGATTCCGGTGGAAGCTGGATTCAGGTAGCTGGCCCAAGGTTGACTCAGCCTTCCATCTTTCCAAGGTCAGTAAATGAGTACCCAGATTGCTGGGGGGAAAGTGTAAAAGACTGGGGAAGGCAATGGCAAACCACCCTGTAAAAAGTCTGCCGTGAAAACGTTGTGAAACAACATCACCCCAGAGTTGGAAATGACTGGTGCTTGCACAGGGGACCTTTCCTTTCCTAATATGCTTGCAGGACTTCCACACTTTACAGTATGTAGAATGAAAGCAAAGTTATAATATTCCGCAGCTGGATCAGCCAAGGGAGGTGGACACTGTCAAATAATGCAGATATCCCTATGCTTGCTTATCTAAAGGGTTGAGATAAGATCCAAATGTGCAGAAGGACCAGTATGTTTAGAGAGATCTGCATGTTGAGCCAAATAGGTTCACTGGATGAAAGTGCATGTCCTTCAGCAAGATGTCAAATATAATTCCTGTATGATGTGGAAGGTCATTTGCATTCACAACCATTACATTTTGCCACAGATATTTTGAACATGACCACTTCTGGGTTTGAATGCCTAAAGAATGCCCTCTGATATTCTTCTGTGCTTGGTGCTAGATTAGATGGATGTCAGAATTCACCTGGCAGTGGGTAACAAACATTTGTCAGCTAGTTTTGAAATGTTCAGTCTAGTGACTAAATGTTTAGTAGCTGTGTAGATAGGGCAAACATGGTTGTTGTGTAGTTATGGGTTATTGTGTCTTCTGCATAACTATTACTTTAAAGGTATAGAAGGCCTGTCCTCTTGCATAGTAGGAGCAGGAGGGTGACCATAGCCAAATTATCAGGTTACATGAAAGCACTTAGAGTGGTTTTTATGAGGAAAAGTGGTGTTAATACTGGAGAGGTGGCAAGTAAAGGAAATAGGCTTCAGGTGTAAATCACAACTGATTGATGAAAGACATGCTGACAAGAAACAGAATGTCATTTTCAGAAAAATTGGAAACCTTTGAAGAGCATCTCAAAACTGCCAGGGCCAAATGGCCTGTCAAAGACAGCAAGGCTTGCATTAGCATCAGACAGATAAGTGAACAAGAGGAGAGGTGACTCAAGGAAAGCTGCCCAGAGCTAATATGGCAGGCTAAAGGTTTGAACAAGCAACCCACAGGCTGTCTTGTAATATTTCTGCACTAAGCTGGGGGGGCTCATTCACAAGAAGAGAGCAAGCAGTTTAAAGCAGTTATTAACTAATTCTGGAGTTCACAAACTCACTATAGAATTTTGAGAATATGTATTTGGCACAATCCAAAACTCCACAGAGGATGTGGAACTCAAATGGAGTTTCTGATGATTCATGTTGAAAAGTGAGTTTTGTGCACATGCCAACCTTCATTATATGCACAAAACATCTGTTTACTCTTAATGAAAAGCAGGGTGACAATTGAGCCTGCAGATCTCCTCCAAACTTCACAATACATGTTCCCCATGAGGTAGCAGCAATATATATATATATTGTACTTGTAATCTCAAATTAAGTCACAATATATAAACTGTTCTACACCAGAGGTCCCTAACTTTTCTGAGACTTGTGGGCACCTTCAGAATTTTGACAATAGGGTGTTGGGCACAAGTACAAATTGGCTGTTGCAGGAGGTGGAGCCAATCACAAAATGTCTGCCACAGGAGGTGGCGCAGAACACAAAATGTCAGAGAATGAGATTGTTCATAACTCTAATAACAACTCTTCAACATTTCATGAAGAAGCTCTGATTAACAGGGTGCCTTTTAACATGAACACACATAGTAACATAGCAAAAATCCTTGTGCTGTGGTGGCAGGCTGTTGTTGAAGCAACTTTGAAAATATTTTCACAGCCAATCAGATTTCCAGTAGGCAATCAGAAGCACTGCTGGGCAAAAGCTCCACTTGGTCCCATCCACTTTCTAAAAAGAGTGCCAGGAAAGGTATCAGCAGATGCCATGGTGCCCATGGGCACCACATTGGGGTCCTCTGTTCAATGCTGTTAAAATACATCCCTGAACATCAAAATCCAGATTATATGATATCATCTGACACTGCAAAGCTGGAGTTTTGGTGAGTTTCTTTAAAAAGAGATCATTCCAAAATTGAGGAGCACATCTCTGCAAATCCTTTCTGTCTTGATTCCTGCTTAGTATCCTGGGATATTGATTAGAAGTGACTTTTTTTAAAAAAAGAGTGCTGGATTCAGACCATTGATGACTATGTGTGGGTCATGAACAACAACCTAAATGAAACCTGAAAAGAACCAGTGCAGATTTTGGATTAGAAATGCAATTTGCTAATGATAATTCAACTCCATCAGAATACAGATCTCAGTCTGGCTGAGAGAAATTTCCAGACAAGTGGACCTGATTCACTTAATTGTGTCTTAAATAATTTATTCTAGTTGGAGCCATGTGGGTCACAAAAGAACTCTGGCACCAAAGACAGCACATTCTTCAATCCTAGAATGAGCCACAAAGTGTTAGGATGTTGGACTGGATGGGCCTGATCCAACATGACTTCTCTTATGTTCTTATGGGTGACAGCATCCAACTCTGAAGAACGGTCAAGTGTCTCAAAGCTATGTATGGATTATGTCTCTTTTGAGATGATGACCCTTCTTGGCAAGGGCTAGAACTTCTGCCTTGGAAGGAATATTTAGGGTGAGGTGGCCTCTTTGCGACAGCTGTGGGAGGTGTACATGAAGCAAAGAACAAATTCCTGAAAATTCTCTTCTGGAATTAATGGATAGGTGAGAACAAGATTAGACCCTTTTAAGCATGGTGCAGAGTGCTACTGATATTTTATTAGTCAAGAGGAGTATGAATGATGAAAGCAGGGGTCCACTGTATTTCACTGTCTTGCACCCTGTATATTTGTTGAATCTTTTCTCCACCCTGTATATCTGTTGAAACCTTAGATACTATTGGGAGTAAATTTTCTTTTGGAATCCCAAAATCTTAGGCTGCATTCACACTACACTGAACAATGTGTTTTGCAACTGGATTTTTACTTTGTAAGAATAGCAAAAATCCAGTTGCAAAACACATTGTTTAATGTAGTGTGAACACACCCATAGTGAGAAGAAAAGAGAAGAAAGTTATTTGTGAATATGTATTATTTGTATGTACTCAGATGCATGGTTCATGGGGGCAACAGGGAGAGGTTAAAATTGGTGGAGCTTGGGAAAGGGACAATTTCATTAAGAGCCTCAATCATAACCAAATTTAAATGTGACTTTGGTCTGATCTAGCAGCTTCTTATGGTCTCAACACACTGATGTTGCTAATATGTTGCTAATAAAGTTTAAACATAAATCTGTATACATGGCTGCAATTAACTGGATTTGGCCCTGATTTTTTTTTAACATGGTAATCTAACAGCTTCTGTGAGCAGTAGACGAGTGAAAAACAATCTGCTCCCTTTGCTGTCCAAAAGATGCTATTCAGAAATTGCTATTTTGGTTTTTTTAAGACATTAAAAAGAGAAGAGAATGCACAATGAATAATGTGTAGCAGTGAGATAACACATGCCCGAGGGGCCTGGTGAAGGCATACAACTATTAAAACCCATATTTGATCCATTAAAAAAAAAAACCAAAATAAGGAAAAGCAACATGAATTAACATTGATTGACACAATAAGAAAACCAAATAAAACTCATTTAGCTGGTCCTTCAGTCTCCAGTTCCCATTCTGTTTTCTGAATTAGATGCCTGCAGCCAAAGATCTGTCTAGCTAGGTCTATTCTACATTTGAAATTCAGCTTCCTTCCCCATCTCACAGTCTCTGTGTCCCTTTGTCGCCTGGTTCAGCAACCTCCAAATATCATTTTTAGGCCATCTCTTATACAACTTATTCTACAGATATTGTGTGATGTTTTCACCTCTCTTTGAGGCCCTCCTCTCAGTTCCCAGACTCCACTAGTTCAGACCCTTTCTCCATCCATTCTCCCTTTATGCCCTGCTTCTCACATGATTGTCTATTTTGTTCCTTTTCCATCAACTCCTTGCCTTGGGCCTCACTTGGGGGTCTTAATATTCTTACCCTTTGGGATGGAAGCCTTCATGCCAGCCCTGCAATCTTGCCTTTGCCTGCCTCCTGCCAACAGCATGGAGCCCCTCCTATCCCTAGAGGCATTCCACCAACCGCTTCCCTGACAAAGATTACAGTATGTGTTATTTGCCAGAACAGCCAGTAGAATATTTGTTTTGGGAATTTATACACCACCTCTTCAGAGACCTGCTTGAGGCCTTTTTCATATAAAACATTGCCATGAAAGCAAAAAGCAAGATAAATTATTAATATTAAAAAGAAGCTATTAAAAAGTCATGAGCATAAAAACAGCATCAAACAACCACTGAACAGCCTTAAAACTCATTAAAGGGACAATATGCTAGAAGCAGACCATACATGGCTAAAAAGACAAAAAGCCTGGATAAAAGGAAATGTTTTGGCTTGGAATGGTAGATGTCTCGAGGGGAGGGGGTGTTACGGTGGCATAGGGTTGCCAGATCCCTGGTCTCATCAGGGGATCCTCTGGTTTCAGGGCTCTAATCCACCATGCCCAGCTGGCTGGTGGGGGAAACCCCACCCCCAAACAGGAGCATCATCACACAATGTCTCTATGTGATGATGTCACTCAGATGAGATGTTATTGTGTCACCATCATCACATGATGATTCTCTGGGTTTTGGGCAAACTCTATGGTTTTGTGACAAAAAAAAACCCATAGAGTTTTTGCCCCAAACCCAGAGCATCATGCATGAGGTCAGTGATGCAATGATGTCACCTCATCACACCATGCACACTTTGTGCATGTGGCAGAAGACTTCCAGACCAGGATCTTCTACCAGCAGTGTGGTAGGACTTGGCAACCCTACAGTGGTGGGTTTCAGAAGTGTTACCTCTAAAAATGCCTTATCTCTAGTTGCCATCTCCCTTTTCTCTCCAGGCAAAGAGAGCAGGGCTTGGGAGGCATGTCTTAACTGGTGGGCTGGACAACATGGCAGGAGACTGAAAAAGCCAAAAAGCAGTAGACAGCAGCTTCAGGATACTTTTTTCTATTTCTCATTTCCCTCCTATTGAAGCAACTATATTAGTTCATCTGTCTCTCTTCCTAGACTGCCATTTTTATCACGAACATTGATTCGTTCATCCTTCTCCTTGGAACTGTTTGTTTTTATTTATTTATTTTTTAAAAGGAACTGTTTGTTTTAATCAAAATCATGAACTAGCTCAAGCCGTCCATTCTGGCTGCAACCCATTTCCATATATCTAGAGATATTTATCAAGAAAGAAAGAAAGAAAGAAAGAAAGAAAGAAAGAAAGAAAGAAAGAAAGAAAGAAAGAAAGAAAGAAAGAAAGAAAGAAAGAAAGCTCTCCTTCCCTTATCAAACCTAATGCTATTTGTTTTCCTGAACCAGTGAACCTTATACAAAGTCAGATTGTTGGTTCATTAAGCTTAGTATTCTGACCACCAGCAGCTCAGCAAGAACCTCAGGCAAGGGAAGTCTTTTCCAGCACCTGCTTCTTGAAATACTTTGTTTGTTTGTTTGTTATTGGATTTTTAATTGCCACTCACCCAAATAGTCTCATGGTGACTTATAACATTAAAGCCATATAAAAGAGGTAACAATAGCACAAAAACAGATAACAAATATAAAATAGTCACATTAAAATGTGACTATTTTACATTTGTGGTGTGAGTCCTGACAAGAACACCATAGATGGCATATATTCAATCTGTGCAGTGCTAGCTGCACTGGCTTCCAGTTGAGTGCCAAGTCAGATTCAAGGTTTTGGTTATGACCTTTAAGGCCTTGAGTGGTTGGGGACTGATGTTTCTACAGGACTGCCTCCTCTACTATGTCCCTGGAAGAGTGTTACACTCTGCTGGTCAGAACTTACTGGTGATTCCAGGCCCTAAAGATTTCCAACTGTCCTTAATGAAGTGGAATGCTCTGCCAGAACACACCAGGGCCCTGTGAGACCTTTTACAGTTTTACAGGGTCTGTGAGGCAAAGATGTTCTGTCAAGCCTTTGTATAAGGACAGCGATGGTTGTTGTGCTGGTACCTCTCTTCTTCACCCTAATGGGGAGTCCCCCCACCCCCAATGCAATGCTTGTAGTCTGAACACATAGCACTTTAATGAGACCCCATTGCGGGTTGTAATTTGTTTTAATTTAACTGGTTTTATTGACTTAAATATATGCATTATTATCCCTCTGTTTTACATTGCCCAGAACCCGACACCAGCTGGGATGGGGCAATTCATTAAGTGGAATAAATAAATGAATGAATAAAAATAAAATAGAGGAGGAGAGAACAATGTTGTAAGCTGCTTTGGATCTCCAATTGGGAGAAAAAGTGGGATATAAATATCTAAATAAATAATAACTAGAGGTATCATTGGCCAATTCCACATTTCCAGATTCCTGTGGACATTTCCTGCAGTAATCCATATGCAGCTACAGCCCATAACCTATGACCTTGTCTGAACAAGAATTTTGGGCAGCTTGGAAATAGGGCACATAGAGCAGGAATCACTGCAATGAGATAATAACTATAAAAAGCTTTCACAATACCCCACAGATATCCACTGTAGTGCAAATTCCCTTCTGATTGTTCAGGTAGTCTTTTGCTTCACTGCTCTTCTCTGTTGATGGAACTGCAAAAATAATATATCCATGAACTAAAATGTAAGAAGTTCACATTTCAGATATTTTCCAGGGTGAGGAAATTGCACAGAAGACACCATAAGTTTTGAAGCAGTCACATATATTTTGGTTGTATGCAGGGGTCATTTTGTAGAAAAATAGGTGGTGGAGCTCGTCCAGGGATTATTATGCAGCTGCACATACTATTCAAAGGACAAAGAGGTGGAACTCTCAGAAGGAGGAGGAGGAACTCTCAGAAAGGTTCAGGAGCTGAGCTCCTGTGAGCTCCCACTGAATCTGAGGCCTGATTGTATGAAATAATGGTTATTTTGTTCACATAGAACCTATCTGGCAGAAGCCACTGAGGAAGTTCCACTAAAATGTAAATGTTTTGAATACTCAAAGCACTTTAAATAAGAGGAACAGTAGAAATGCATAGTTAAATACCTTTTTGAGATAGAAGCTAGATTTTGTCCAATGTCGAATTCTTATTTTCTGATACCACTCTAACTAGACCTGGCTAGGTTGCTTCTGCTTATGTTAACTGTATTTATGGATCAAAAGAATATGGTTTCTATGGCAACTTCTACAGGTTTTGAGCAAATATCAGCTTTGAAGGTGCTCTTTCTTTTCACTTCTTTTGTTCTCTTCTTCCTCTCTCTCTCTTTTTCTTTTTCATTTGGGTTTGTATCTTGTGGTTACTCAATTAACCCCATGAGGGCTTTAGATTTTATTTATAAATAGTAGGATTAAAAGCAAAGTTTAGAGGTCTAGTGGGCATTTTTGCTGTCCTACATGAGAAATTAAGCTTAAAAATTCTCCAGCAGCTGCTGCACATCCATACTGCTATGACTTTCTGCTATAAAGACTTGCAGATGTAACCATATTAGCCTTTGTTACTATGCAGTCATATTCATCCACATGTGTTTCAGTTACATTATTGTGTGGAACTGAATAACAACTTCTTCTTGTTTTCTGTGTTCTGGAATGAGAGGTTCTTAGGGTTAAGTTAAGACTAAACTACACTTAACATTGGGATCCATGTAATTCTCTACCCATGACCCCTCTCTGCATTCAGTAAAAGTATGGAGATGGTGAGTGAGCATGAATATGATGGCCCTGCCCCCCTCCCAACAATCACCAGTTCCTGGTAATGGTGCCTAAACATGGAAGAAATATACACACATAGATCTCATTCTCATGAGCAGGCATGCTGATGTCCAAATGTTCCTGATCACAGGGATGGTGCCAAAGTGTGTACACTTCTTCTATGTGTAGGTGCCATGCTTATGAGCTGGGAATCACATGGAGGTAGGGAGTGGGACCAGCACACTTGTACAAGCCCTCCATCTCTGAGTGTTGATTGCATGCAGGGATAAGTTGTGAGTAGAAGGCTAATTTGTAATATCTGTTCCTAAAAGTGGTATGAATTTTTACTATGGTGTTGGGGAAGGTGAGTTGACTACCCCCTTATGCCAGTGGTCTTGAAATATAATTAAGACTTTAGTTGGACTGGCATTCTGTCTGTCCATCCATCCATGCATCCATCCCTCTATCTATGCACTTTCCTTACAAAAAAAAATCTCTTGCAAGCCATAGTAATGAACTGGGATGAGGGAGATCTAAGTTCAAATCCCTGCTCAGCTATAAATTTCACTGGGTTACAGTCTCCCTCTCTCAACCTAACCTTTCCACAAGGTATTTGAGAGTATAAAATACAGGAGGTGAGAAGAAGCCTGTATGCCACTCGGAGCTTCATAGAGGAAAAGAAAGATAAAAATATGAGCTGAGCAAAGCTCAGGCTCTAGGGAGTCTTGCTCAGTAGTCTACAGTAAAACTGGCAAAGTGCTTGTTTTTGATTTGCAGAAGCACATCATGCAACTCAAACATCCCTCATGAACATTCTGGAATCTGGTTTTCAAATGACTGAATTTAGAACAATTCAAATTTGATTCTAGATGGCTTGCACTTCTGAGGAGTTTACATCTACATATGAATCATTACACTGCATCATTTTTTTGCTCCTTGGAGATGTTTGTATCTTTCCTAACTCATTTGTATTTGCAGGATATTCTCTAAGATGTTTTTTTCCTAGCCTTACTGAAACTCATTTTGATTCCCTTTGGATGTTTTGCAGGAACAGGAATCTCCAAATTTACTGTGAAATTCACTTTAGGTGAAATTCACATATATCTTGACTTAATATCATCTGATCCTTTGAATGTGACCCCTATTGGCACTCATCTTTTAAAGAATATATCATATATGCAGATGATACCACTCTAATGGCAGAAAGTGAGGAGGACCTAAAGAACCTCTTGTTGAAGGTGAAAGAGGAGAGCACAAAAGTAGGCTTGAAACTCAACATAAAAAAAAAACTAAGATCATGGCATCCGGCCCCATCACACCTTGGCAAATAGAAGGGAAAGACATGGAAGTAGTGACAGACTTCACATTTCTGGGATCCAAGATCACTACAGATGGTGACTGTAGCCATGAAATTAAAAGACGTTTGCTCCTTGGGAGGACAGCTATGGTGAACCTGGGCAGTATAATAAAACGTAGAGACATCACCCTGCCAACAAAAGTCCGCATAGTCAAATCAATGGTATTCCCATTAGTAATGTATGGCTGTGAGAGCTGGACCATAAGGAAGGCTGAGTGCAGAAGAATAGATGCTTTTGAGATGTGGTGCTGGAAAAGAATCTTGAGAATCCCTTGGACTGCAAGAAGATCAAATCAGTCAGTCCTAAAGGAAATCAATCCAGACTGTTCCCTGGAAGGTCAGATGCTGAAGCTGAAGCTCAAATACTTTGGCCACCAAATGAGCATTCACTGGAGAAGATCCTGATGCTAGGAAAGACAGAAGGCAAAAGAAGAAGGGGACAGCAAAAGATGAGATGGCTGGACAGCATTATTGATGTAACAAACACAAATTTGAGAAGATTTCGGAGGATGGTAGAAGACAGGAGGGCCTGGCATGACTTTGTCCATGGGGTCACAAAGAGTTAGACTCGACTGTGCAATTGAACAATAACAACAACAAAATGAACTAGTCCCCCCCCCCCCCCAAGACGAACTGCATCAGCTAAGGCAGTCTAATTTGTTCTCTGACAAACATTGTGTTGTAGTATGAATTGGGGGGTTTTGGGGGGGGGCATTGGCATTGGGTATGTTAACTGTCAGGTATATATGTTTGTTTGCTTTTTTTAAAAAAATCTAGTTATTCCAGGTGATGAGGGGGAAAAAAGATTTTGAATACCGCTTGAACATATCATTGCATATAAGCCTTTGTATATGTGCACAAACATATCCATGAAGATTTTAAATTACTCAAATGAGTGGTGTCAACTAAACTCTTGAACTAAATGCAGCCACCCTTCTTGGTACTTTGGATATCATTAATTAATTGAAGGATCTGGAAGGGACTTGCTGAAAGAGGATACTGGGCTCTGTTCTGTTGAAATCTTGCCTATAGTATGGCTCCCTTTCCCTATTGTATTATATACGCCATTCTTCAGTTTGGTGTAGTGTTAAGTGCATGGACTCTTATCCGGGAGAGCCGTGTTTGATTCCCCACTCCTCCACATGCAGCTGCTGAAATGGCCTTGGGTCAGCCATAGCTATTGTAGAGTTATTCTTGAAAGGGCAGCTTCTGGGAGAGCTCTTTCAGCCCCACCTACCTCACAGGGTGTCTGTTGTTTGTGTGGGGGAGATAAAGGAGATTGTAAGCCACTCTGAGATTCAGAGTGTAGCGCAGAGTATAAATCCAATATCTTCTCCTAATGAATGGTGGATTAACTACAATGCAATTATGCGATTATACAATACAATTATACACAACTTTTCTTCTATCATAAAACTCAAAAAAGCATACAGACATTCTCAGTTAGGCACAAACCACTCCCTGCCTTCCAACAATGTAGATGAAAGAGTATAAATTAATAGTCAAATATTCTAAACTAATATTAAAATAGGTGCAAGAATTTATATGTTGGTAGATTTAGAATAAAGGGACTGGAGAGATACTGAACAATCCCTACCAAGTTCCCATCAGCTCCACTATAGAGTATTCCATAATATTCTGCCCTTCACCTATTCTACAGATTGGAATTAGTATTTTGACTTCTTTCTTTTGGGTTCTTGGTGAGCCATCAGAACACTTTTTACCAGAATGAATGTTACGTATCAGTTCTCATGATTTGAGCCCTAGGTATAAACCAAACAATGAAAATGGCACTTTACTCTAAATATCTGTCACTGATGTATTTGGAAGCACTATTAAAGAAGGAAGAGCAACTCTAATTCACCAGAGTAATTTTTATTAATTGCAGTGGAGAAATCAAAGGTTATTTAAAATGCAATGCTAGCAACAATGGTAACAACAATGCTAGCAACAATGTAAGCAGCAAAATACTGCCTTTAGGACCTAGCCATGATTGTTATAGTGGCCACCAAGATAATATCTAAAATAAAATTCAAAGCAAGCATGAAGATTTCTCCTCAGGCACAACTGAAAAATTTCTAGGAAAGCCAAAAGAATTTTAAACATGTTATTGTAATTTTTATGGGGATTTTACATAGCCTTAAATTGTCTGAAGAGATTGCCTGTAGGGAATTGAAAGAGAACTTGCAGGTTCCTTCTCAGGCAAAATATCCAAGTAATTCTGAGGGACTCCAAAATAGTTTCAGTGGGCTCAATGACGTTTGGGTGTAGAGTTGGGGAAAATTGATTAAAACATAAAAACCTTATTTAGTCCAATGCATAGTTAAACTTGGCTGAGCATTAGCTGCAGTAATAATCTTTCTAGCAATATTGGTACTCCTATTTGCCTACGTTGGAAATGTTTCTGGTTGGCATGTGAAAGATACAGGAATTAGACTCAGCTTGACAGAATTAATTAGGTTCAGGTTCCTTTCCCCCATGCCATCTTCCTCATTTTGAAGCAGTGTTTTTACACTTGTATTAGAGTTGCAGTGGGAAATGTCACACCACTTTGATGCAATTGCCAACATTTTGAAAGAAATGTAGACAGCAGTGTGCCTCACACCAGTATTGAGAGGAAGATAAACAAGGCATTTACTCTCCTCTTCATCATATGTCTTGGTTACATAACATTTTCATAATACATGGACTGAAAAGGTAGTTGGCAGCCAAAGAGCAAGAGAAGGCCAGCTCAGAGAGGAACTAAAACCACATGCTCCTCAGATTGGGGAAGGAAGGAAAATGTTTCTTCTTTCCTGGGTGCCATATGCTATATGTTACTCTCAAACAATCTCTGGTCAAGAATAGGCTAACATATCACATTTATTTTATTTTTAAAGTTTGCTTGTGTCATAGTACAGCACTATATACATGCCAATACTTTATTTTTCCCTCTATGTAAAGAACAATTTGCAAACATTCCTGTTTGTGTTTCATATACGTAACTGGACCATAGGGTCTGCAATTGATCCCCAATTCACACAGGAGCAAATTTGTGGGAAGTATTTTTTCTACTTGCCACTTGCCATAGCAGCCTTCCTCCTGCAGTTTCTGGCAGGGGGGGGGGACTCCTGTTGAAGGCTGAGGGGCTTTCAAGAACAACAGGTCATCCAGTATGGGGAGCTGCAGCAAAATGAGGGAATCAGCCAAAAGTACATACATGCCTTGCACACTCCCTTCATTGATATTCTGCATTAATGGAGTTTGCTGTACTCATGCAAAAATGAGAGGATGTTTTGGGCTTATGGAATATTGTTCTGGAGAGGCTGCTGCCCCTTCCACAATACCTTTTCAGGAACTTGTGTAAATACTAAGACTTGCTACCATGGACTTGTTGCATTCTAAGAAATTTGGATTCAATCTCTTGTTTTTTAAAGGTAGATTCCCAACCTCTGTAGGGATGGTGATTGTTCTTTCCTTTTCCATATGTATATACTTATTATTTCAGGAATTTTCCTGCCACATAAAAGACTGGGGTAAAATAGCAAAACTCTAGCTATAGCTGCTTCAACATGAGGGTGGTTTTCTGTTATCCTCCTGTTGCAATTGTGAATGCAGAGGCATTCACTGCAGAAACAGTCAGAGTAGCAGTGGAACATCCACATGGCGATTCTTCCCATACTTTTCCTTTCATTAGTCTCCCATAGTAAACACCCCCCCCCCAGCCTTTAAAAAAAACCCAAACATTCTAACTGATATACTGCTATAACTTAAAGCTATATTGCTCTTGGTTTTATTGTTGATGGTTTTATCCGTAAAGTTGGGGACCACTTTGAGTAATTGTCAGGGGGAAAAAACAGTGTATAAGTATTGAAAATAAATAAATTAAGTCAATTACATTTTTTAAAAGAAAAAAAATCTAAAAAGCCCTCTGATGGTGAAAAGGCTTGCGGCCACCAGCGAATGAGGCAAGGGAAATGGTGCTGACATGAGTAGGACCTACAAAAATGTGCACCTTCTTGTCTGCACTGCCCCAAAGGTGCTTTGAGTGTAGTGTCTCCCATAAGATCACACCAAACCAGGTTTTTGGGAGGATCACAGTAAACCTGAAGCAGGATTTATAGAAGACAACATCATGTAGATATTGGTTTTGCTCAAGTTCAAATCATTTCAGACTAGATCAGAAGACAGTGGCTCTGACTAGTCACAGAGGAATATATGGATGACCTTCATGCTCTTGCAAGTCTTCAGATTTCTAGACTTTCACTTCTAAATAGGGTTGCTAATCCTCAGGGGATCCTCCCATTTCAGTGTTATCAGAAAATGGGGGAGGGAGAGGGAAATGTCTTCTGGGCACTTCATTATACTCTATGGAGACCGATTCCCATAAGGTATAATAGAAAAATGATCTGTGGGTATCTGGGGCTCTAAGGCGACTGTTTTTTGAGGTAGATGCACCAAATTTTCAGCATAGCATTTAGCATCTCTCCTCAAAACACCCTCAAGTTTCAAAAAGATTAGACCAGGGGGTCCAATTCTATGAGCCCCAAATGAAGGTGCTCCTATCCTTCATTACTTCCAAATGGAGGGAAGGCAATTAAAAGGTGTGCGGTCCCTTTAAATGTGACTGCCAGAACTCCCTTCAGAGTTCAATCATGATTGTCACACCCTTTCTCCCAAAATCTCCTGGCTCCACCCCCAGAGTCCCCAGATATTTCCTGAGTGGGACCTGGCAATCCAACTCCTAAAGCAATTTGCTGTTTTCTCTAGTCCTCTACACAAATTCCTCTGTGCACTGAATAGATGCATGGGAAGGGAAAAGAGGCATGCAGGGCTACAACAAAAGCCATCTACATATGACATCTCCATGCATTATCTGAACAGGAGGGAGAGCATGTGCCCTGACTTCCACAATGTTGTGATTGCCAGCTTGAGAGCAGCTACACACAGAGGCAGTGTTTACATATATAGTTCCTCCTCATTAAAAGCAACATTCAGAAAGCAGTTTCCCTGGTCACAGGAAGGGTGTATATGTGCAAACACTGTCTCTGAAAGTGCCATGCTCACAAGTTGGTGATCACACAGAGGCAGTTACAGTGCATTCCTGCCCATTCAGGCAATGCATGGAGGAGTTGTTTGTAGAAGGTTTCTGTCACTGCTATGCATGCCTATTTTCCCTCCCCACACATCCAATCAATGCACAAAGGGATTTGTGCGTTGTTGTGGTTCCTCTATCTGGTATCATTTCTAAGAATTACTGACTGGGTTGCTAATCCCTAGTTGGGGGCAGGGGACCTCCTGGTTTGGAGGCCCTCCCCCACTTCAGGGTTATCAGAAAGTGGTGTGTGTGAGTATGAATGTCGAGTGGACACTCTGTTATAACCATGGGTGTTGGGCTTGGTGGGGGCTATTTTTGAGGCAGAAGCACCAAATTTTCAGCATGGAATCTAGTGCTTCTCCTAAAGGAAGCCCCCAAGTTTCAAAATGATTGGATGAGGGGGTCCAATTCTATGAACCCTAAAAGAAGGTGCCCCCATCCTTCACTTATTCCAGTGGGCATTTAAAAGGAGTTTAATCCTTTAAATTGTAATAGCCAGAACTCCCTTTGGAGTTCAGTTGTGCTTGTCACAACCTTGCTTCTGGCTCCCTCTCCTCCCCCTCCCCAAAAAAGGTGTTCTGACTCCATCCCCAAAGTCTCCAGATATTTCCGGATTTGGACCTGGCAACCCTAATTACTGATAGTCTGTTCAGTTTTGAACACTTAACACATACTATATAAATGTTCTAATTTCATGAATTTAGAATATGAACTGTGTAGCGGCTTGCATTTTTAAAAGGCAGACCACTGGCACAGCATGCCTGTAGAAGAGCACACAGAGAGAAAAGTTAAGCACGACACAATCATTGTTGTTATTTGCAATTCAATCTCTCTCTTTTTTAACCTGAGAAAGAGCTTTGTGCTGGGAGAAATCATACCTGTGCATCCCAGCAGTGCAGTGACCTTAAAGGTCACAGGGCAAGTTTCGCCTGCTGGGCCTTCACAGCTACTAGTTGAAGCAATATTCTCAGGCCTTGAATGAATGCACAGCCCCTTGCTGTGTCTCCATGGTACTTGAAAGGAAGAGTAATCTTGTATTGCTTGTCTTTGAGAGTTGCACACTTGATGAATCTGGGCTTTTCAATATGAAAAAAGTCTCAAGGGGGTCTAGGCAAATATCTCCTGCATATAGGTTTCATTGACCTCATTGACTAAGGAAGCAATGCTACTATAGCCTTCAACTTACACCATTTTTACTCTAAACAGTGTAGGATGGACCAAATATATATCCACAAGCATTGATATGCTTGCAAAAGTTGGATTGATATTTATATACTACTATCATAGATTGGCATAGGTTTGCCAATCCCCAGGTCTGGGTGGGAGATCCTCTGGTTTTTCAGGCTCCTCCCCACTGCTAGTCAGCTGGCGAGTGGGGGGAAGACCCACTCCAACAGCCATCATTTGCCTTTAGATCTCAGGCAGGTCTAGAAGATTGCAAACTACTTGTTTTGGGAGGGGTGTGTGTGTGCCTTAGCAAGACTGAAGCTGCATGGGGGTTGGGCGGGCAGGCAGAGAGGAAAAGAGAGAACAAAGTCCCTCTGTTCATTTTGCATTCCCTTCAGAAGCTGTTTGTATAGTAAAAAGGATAGTAAAGGGTTAACTAGAACTTGATTATGTGATAAAGGAAAACTCCACCCCCTAAATCTATCTCTCCTTAAATTGTTGGAAATACAGCAGATTGTTACATTCAGCAACTCTGGTGAGTAAAGCTATCTATACCATTGCCCCAGGGAAATCACAAAAGTGTGGCCATGCAAACTGTGTTTATTTTGGCTGCTTTGTGTGTGTGAGTGTGTTCACTTTCATTTAGTTGAAGTGCAGTTTCTGAGGAACAAAAAATGCAAAAAAGAGGACGAGGAAATAAAGATGATTCAAGGGAACTGCACTGCTGTATTTTGTTTGTTTCTTTTGTTCCACCTCCAAAGTCTCCCAGCTCAACCCCCAAACTCCCCAGGTATATCCTGAGTTGGACCTGGCAACCCTAGTTTTGCAGTGAATAAATTTAGGGTAAATTTTCCCATCTGTATTTGAAGGAAAATATCAAGATTAGAATCGTTCTCAACATTATCCTTCACACAGAAAAGGCAAAATTTATTCCAAATTTATTATTCAATTTTTTGAAATATACTAAATCATTATACAACAAGTGTATCTTGCTACAGACCTACTTAAGGCAGCCTATAACATTAATGTCTAATCACAATAGCCATTCAGTCAGTTCAAATTTATGCAATATAATCCATAGTAAATCACTGGAGCAGCAATAATTTTAACACATGCAAATTTCAGTACAGGGTCATAATATCTTGCATATACAATGAGGCCCTAAGTGAAGCATTTTATCTAGCTAATGTATAGATGTGTTATTAGTAAGAAAAGGGGAAGCAATACACTGCTAAAAGTTTACTCATATCTTTAACTTTACAGTGAAAATATACAGATCTGTAAATTTTCAGTTACATTAGGATTCAAGAATTTTAAAAAAATAATAAAAAAAAGTTTGGCTGTTTAACTGATTTTTAATAATTAAATTAAACTTTTATAACTCATGTTAAGTATTTAGTGCTAACAAAGTTCTTGTCATTAGCATTTAGAATCAACATAGTTTGCAGATGATAACAAGAGGATACCAGATCTCAAGCTGACTGTAATGTATTTTCTTTTAAACCAAACACTTCTAAACCATTGAATCCATGTAAACAGCAGCTCTGCTCTCCTTCATTTAAAACAATTCAGAAGAAAGCAGCAAATCATTAACATAGCAAATGATCTTCTAGCACATGTCAATTTAGGACCAACAAAGTCTATGAAATATTTGTTCAAAGAGTTCTGAAAAGACAGGGAAACCAAAATGCCCCTTATCAAAGACAGCTAAGAAAACTTGTCAAACATGGGATAACAAGGTAGCAAACTTTGCAGGTGGTAACAAATTGTTCACTGGACAGAAAATTCCAAGCTGACTACAAAGTGCCTTTCTTTATAAAAACAAGAGCTTTATAAAATTATGTATGGGGTGGAGAGAGTTGTGATGACAAAGAGAATTTTTTTTCTCTCTTGCAAAATATTAGAACTCAAAGGTACCCAATGAAACTGATGGGCAGTAGGTTCAGAACAGACTAAAGGAAATACTACTTCACACAGAAAGTGATTAAAATGTGGAATTCACTGCTAGAAGATGTAGTGATGGCCACAGGAATAAACAGCTTTAAAGGGGTGTAACGTACTCAATCAGGAGACGCGAGTCGGGCAACATTCTTTATTAGGAGCACGTTGCAAGAGAGCGAACACGCGGGCCGGGTCCCGCTTATGTACAACCCCCGGTACAGCCTACTGGGCTGGTCAGGCCAATCCTGACCTGTTAAACTTCCCGCCACAGCTGGTGATTGGCGGGGGACTACGCGCTCCACACTGGAGGCGCCTGGGACAGCCCAGTCGCCTCTGCGCATGGCACGTGTTGCTGGCGATACACTACAAGGGGGATTAAATTGATTCATGGAGGATAAGCCTATCAATGGCTACTAACTACACTGGGAGAGGAACTTCCACATTCAGAAATACTAATCGTCCAAATCCCAGAGCCAGAAGGCAACCTCCGGGGAAGTCCTCAGCCTCTCTGCCCTGTTGATGGTCATACAGAGTAACTGGTTGGCCACCATATGAGAGAGGATGCTGGACTAGATGGGCCATTGGCCTGATCCAGTAGGGCTCTTATTTTCTTATTTCTGTATAAAGGAGACAATAGCATACAAAAGAGAAGAAGCTCCTGAGACCTTCACTTCCTTCTGGATTTTTTTTTAAAAAAAACCTCTTTGAGCAGTGATGCCTCACCATTTCTTGCCTAGCAGGATCCATACTAGTTCCTCTCACCTTCCCTGCCCCCATTCTCATCCCCCTTTTAAAAGCTATATTCTTTGCTGGCTGTGTTTCTGCAGCTCTTACTTTCTTCTCTTGTTGATGGGTTATGTTGGGAAAGAGTATGGATGGTGGATGAAAGTAAAAGAACCTACAAAGAATCAGTGTTTTACAGAATCAAAGAAATCTGCTAATTGCCCCCCTAGTCGGAATAAAGAGGCTGACACAGAATATTGGGAAACGGGCCACTTTATTTAATTAACACAACTAACACGACAAGGGCAACCTGCGGTGGGACAAGCCCTGGGGTCTTCCTCAGACCCCGCCAAGTCCCACAAAGGGCAAGTCACCCTGCCCCCAGCATCAGCCATAAGATTCTGGCTAATGCCAGGCCGGCCAGGCCAAACCCTCCCCTAAACTTCTGCCCCGATACCCAGAAGGAGGCGAATTTAGGAGGAGGCAGGAATACGATCCGCATTATACAGCATTGAGCCGTAAAGCCCATCTGCCGCTCCTGCATATCGACTGCACGAACAGGTGCAGCTGCCTGGGTGCTCACCTGCAAGGTATAACCCCCTTGCACCTTCTGCCAAGTGACCAAAATTAAACCCCCACCCTTTACCTAATATCCACACCACTGTCGGTAGTACAAGGTAGGCGAAAAAACACCCCACCACAGGCCAATCAGGTGAGATGAAAAATTCCTACCTGGCCCCTAATAAGACGACCGGTTAAACCTGTACTACACAGGGTGGGTGGGTGGGCCGAGAGCGGCAACGAGCCTGAGCTGGGAGGGCGGGGTCGAGGCAACAAATAGCCCCGACGCTCCGCCCGCCTGCAACTCTCGGATGGACGGGAAGCTCATAGGCAGCCTCCCCTCCTTCCAGGGAGGCAAAAAGCGGCCCCGTGGCGCGCAGCCACTTTGCGGCGCGGCCTGGGCGGGGCCGAATTCTCTTACCCTATACTGTGACGTACTTTTACTAGAAGGGTGAGCAGAGTTTTTAAAATTGTAGTTTATTATTTATTGCAGCCAGTTTGGTGTAATGGTTAAAACTGGCAGACTCTTATCTGGGAGAACCAGGTCTGATTCCTCACTCTTCTACATGTAGCTGCTGGGTGACTTTGGGTCAGCCACAGTTCTCTCAGAGCTGTTCTCTCAAGGCCAGTTCTTGAAGAGCTCTCTCAGCCCCACTTACCTCACAGGTTGTCTGTTGTGGGGAGAGGAAGGGAAGGGGATTGTAAGCCACTCTGAGATTCCAAGTGGAGTCTCTTCTCTTCTTCTTCTTGCATTGACTTTTAGGAAAGTTTGTATCAGTGACTGAATAAAATTCCACTGCCCATTTTTAAAAAAATATTTAATATGTAATAACGATCCCAGTGAATGCAATCCTTTTCTGCTGGGAAATTTTTTTCTAGGAAAGTATTCATCATAGGAGAGGAAATCTGACAAAGAAAATCTATGAATACCAATGGAATATTTTCAGGATTTTGGTGACTCAGATGTTTTTGGATAGCAAAAAAAAATATTCAGATATATATTCTATTTAAAGAATAGTGGCTATTTTTTCCGCTTGGATATTGCAGATTGCCATTTGGAGATATGGTGACCATATCTAACATATCATTGAAATAATAATAATAATAATAATAATAATAATAATAATAATAATAATAATAATAATAATAATAATAATTTATTTATATCCCGCCCTCCCCGCTGAGGCAGGCTCAGGGCGGCTCACAAGACATGGTACATACCATGATTACAATAAAATACAGTTAATACAATAAAATACAGTTAAAATACAATTAAATTACAAATTCATAAATTGTTAAGTAAATACATTAAAACCAGTATAAATTGAAGGTGCTAAAGTTCAATACATATAATTCACAGAGAAAGGAATACAATTGTTTGTGACTCAACTTAATTTTGATTGGCACGGCTTTTTAAAAATCACAGACACATGCTCAAACCTCCTCACTTTTTCAGCTCCTGATACTTAACAAACCAGTCAGAAGGTCTATCTTGGGGGGGGGGGGGATGCTCATTGTGCTCAGCTCTTCTGAGTCATTAACCCAACAACGGAGTAGTCAGTCAACATTACAGAAATTCTATTATAAATGAGAAAGGGGTGTTTAGCATGAGCTCCTGGTGGAATAGACCCAGCTGGGAACCATAGTAATATTCCAAAGGAAAGAGACAAACAATGCAATCTTAAACAATGTTGAATGTTCCTATTGAAGGAGTGTAATTTTGTTTAGGACCACACTGTGGAATGTGATGTGTGGTTTCAATTTCCACCTCTAGAAGCCTCTGCCAAGCTCTTACAAAAGGTGGATTGGCATGCTGAAAGAGGGGAGAGTTGGTAGTTTAACTGATGACCAGTTGAACTCTTTTAAAATCATTTGATAAAACTTATCAAACTTATAATAAAGAAAACATTATTGGTTACAGCTGTAAGAAGCATTACCACAGCATGGATTCCCTGGATCTGCAGCATCAGTTGGCCAAGCACTACATAAGAACATAAGAGAAGCCATGTTGGATCAGGCCAATGGCCCATCTAGTCCAACACTCTGTCACACAGTGGACAAAAATCTAGGTGTCATCAGGAGGTCCATCAGTGGGCCCAGGACACTAGAAGCCCTCCCACTGTGCCTCCTCCCCCACCCCCCATTAGCATTAGTTAATGTACCCATCTGATGAAGAGACACAAGAAAAAAAAACATGAAAGAAGAAAACATAGTTTGCAAATCTGGGATAGATGAACTATAAATAACATAAATAAGTAAAACTTCTGACTCTCTTTTAGACAGCATGTGGGACTTGAACTGGAGATGCTTGATGTCAAACCCCTGGTCTGTGTGAATTACACAGGCCTACCTTGGCTCCATGCCTTCCAGAATTGTTGTGAGAATAACCTGATACAAGCCTTATGAAGGACATAGACTGTAGTATATAATATAAATATGCTAAACAATATTTAGCAGCTCTCAACAATGCCCAAGAAGTACTGTGTTTAATTCTAAAGGAAACAAGGGATTATACTGGGATTCTCACCAAGCTAGAACCTCCTTCATAAAGCCATTCATCAGCTGGAACAGTTTTATTTGGAAATGGGATGGAAATAGAAGCAGCTGCAATTTTGGCCTGGATAACTAGAACTTCTTTCTGATTTCTCCTCCTCTTTACATTCACTGAAATCTTTTTTTAAAATAGTTGTTCATATTGCCAGTGTATCGGTGCTGCTAGGAGATTCATATTGAGATTATAGGCAGTGATACTCTTGAGTAGTGAACAGTTGCTATTTATGATGGGAATGGAGAAAAGACCGGTAGTTTCATTTTTGTGCTCTGATTTTTGACCACTAATGATCATCTGCTACATTAATACCGCAGTGATCATCATGAGTCATTGAAGGCATCTGGCATTTTATTGCTGTTTTTGTTAGGTTACAGCTAGAACCAATAAAAACCCCAAAGCTTTTCTTTATAAATGCCTAATGTATTTTCGATGCATCATAAACTATCTGAATGAACAGGGGTTATTGTCAAGTTTTTATTGCTAAACGTGTAATGATCACCTTTCATCTTGTGGTTTACAGATCCTAGAGAAAATAATTTATTAATTAACTTTCTAGGGTTCAAATAATGCGAGGAAATTGTAATCAGATAACAACACTAGCTTTCTTGACTTCATTTTGCACATACTAAAATCCAGTTGCATCATTTGAAACAGTTTTTTCTATAATCACTATTTGTCTCCTCACTACCAAATCCAAAAATCTATTATCTGTCCTCCTTGATCTTCATCTTTTTCTGAAGTTGGCCACTCTCTCTTTTTTCACTCTGTTCACATTTTATTTCTTAATTAAGTTGGAGTTTCCATGGGACAAAGTTTTTCCTCTGCTTTTTTCCTCTCTGTCCCCCATGATTCTTTCTGTACACATTGTCTTTCAGAAACCTTATCAGTTCCCATGGTTTTCACTTCCACTTTATGCTGATGATGGCCAGCTTGATCTTTTTTATCCCAGGCATTTTTCATTATCTAGTCTCTGACTTCCTGTATAAAATTTGCATTTGAATGTTCCTCTACCAATACACACACAAAGTTCTAATATGCTGTGAGGGATTGAGTTTCATTTGACAGGTGACAGCAACTGAAAAGATTCTGTTATGTTTCTGACAGAGCTTTTTTTGGTAGAAAAAGCCCAGCATGAATTTATTTGCATATTAGGTCACACACCCTGACACCACCATTGTTTCACACAGGGCTTTCCTGTAGAATAAGCCCAGCAGGAACTTATTTACATATTAGACCACACCCCCAACACCAAGTGAGCCGGAACTGCTTTTCTGTGCGTTCCTGCACAAAAAAAAGCTCTGGTTTCTGATAATTATCTAATAATATGGGTTCCCATCGATTGCAGAGCACCACTAGCCAAAATCTTATCATGGTCAGGTTCATGTAGATGCAGGTGGTTTTTCATCTACTTTCTGTCCACATTTTTTAGGAGTTTAAAGATTAAAAGCTGGATTTAGAACTAGTTTCAGAAATCCATTGACAGCCAACACAGCTGATAAAAAAACCTTAGGTATTATATGGACTTACGGCAGAAAACAAACATTGTTGGCAGGCCTGCATAAAGACAGAAAAATTTTGGAAGGACATAGTAGATCATATTAAACAAAAGACAGGAGTATCAATCCTCCTCCACCACTGGCCAGATGCATCCTATAATTGACAAATGAGGAAATTATTAACCACATCTCTAACAGTTGCTAAACATTTAATTGCTTCTAAATGGAAATGCAAAGAGCCCCCTACAGTTAAGATGTGGTTTAATAGCTTATGGGACTACTTTATATCAGGTAAGATGATAAATCAATATTTCTCAACTGACCGTGGGAAATATTGTGATACATTTGTGCAGATGTGGCTTCCAGTACCTACTTACCTTATTGAACATGATAAACCTCCAATCAATCCATATTACTCCAAACTGATTTATTTTTAAATTATCTGAAAGTATAGTTGAAAGTATAATTGCAGTCATGAACCTTTTAAAATATTATACAGTTTTATATGAAATATTATGTTAGTGGTAATTACCTGCAATAAGATTGTTGCTTGGTTATTTTATATTTGAATGTAGAATGCAGAATTCTGTTTATTAATAAACTACTAGTTAAAAAAACCCCTAGGTATTCATGGTAGTACCTGTTAACATTCACACAATCTTCATGAGCTGATGGTATGTAAAGCATGATTATATAGTAGTTTAATCTAGATGTTACCAGATCATGTGTGACAATAGCCATGTCTGCAGTTAGTGAACCATACTAAACTAGGAAAAGTACTCCTAATCCCCTATGTAACTGGATTAGCTGGGCGCAATGATGGATCCAAGAGTACTCCTAAACTCCCAGTATGCTGTTCCAGCTGTTCCATCTAAAACTATTGTAAGATTATTGCTCAGTCAGCATTATTTCCCAAACTTTAGTTTGTTCGAATTAAATTTCCGCTCGCTCACAGATTTGATGTTCAGATTTCTCCCTGCCTCCTGGGGGTTGGATTATCTGTCCTCCTTTATGACAGTGTATTGATGACATTTCATTCAGAATGAGCACTCTCAGTGGCTTTATTTTAAACCTCAAGAGACAATTTAGAGTGCTACAATATCGTGGAGATCAATGATCATGGGACAAAGCAGCCATGTCTCAGCACCATTTTCTGGCACCTCTCCCCCAGAGACTATTCAAACTACCATGGCAGACCTATCCTGTCCAAAACTGAAAAGGGAACCATGAGTTGGTTAATCATCCAGCTGGTTAATCAGTCTTGAATATTGAAGAGGATTTTGTTTCATACACAGCCTGGGAATGGTTTCTAACAGGGCTTTTTTTCTGCTGGAGCCCACAGGAGCAGAGCTCTGCCTGGGCTAGCCAGGGCTCCAGCTGGCCTGACCACCATGTGGCAGCCACGTGCTCCCAGGCCAGGCAATGTGGCCTAATATGCAAATGAGCTCCTGGTGGGGTTTTTCTGGGTTTCCATAGCATGTAGTTCCAATGGTGTAGTGAAGTGGCTTACAGATGTGAAGCAGGAAGTATCTGGTTTAAATTTCAGGGTCATATTCTATGTTGTGTGGGAGATCTAGAGATTAATCTTCTGACATCTCATTTTGATGCAGCTGTTTGGAAGCAGGTGAACTTGGAATCTGATTGACCAATAGCTTTGGAAGAAAAGGGGTTCAACATTGTCCTGTGCTGTTTTGCAGTTTTAATTGCCTGCCCACCTGAAGCTGATTTTAGTCCCAGCTAACTAACAGTAGTTTTAGGAGAGCAATTTAGATTGGGAAGATGACACATGGCAAGGGGTTAAACATCCTCTTGAACTATGCTACTGATCTGATCAAATCTGAAATCCTCCTTTCCCCTGTGGCTACATGAAAGTAACAAAGAAAGTCAGAAAATCCAATCATGAATCTCCTGCATAATATGCAGTTTGGTTCCCACAGATGCCCGAAAAAGTCATGAGTGCCACAAAAGTCACTTGGCAGCCCACCATCTCACAGCATTAGTTTTTTAGTAGAGATATCCAAATGTGCTTTAGACTTTCTCCTTCCATCAGAAAATCAGTTGCAATCATTAATCTGTAGTCACATTAAGGTTGTTTTAATTCCTTTTCTCCCTTCAGACTTACTTTCCTCCTCTATTCTTGAAATAGTGGCTATCCTCAAACGGTCAAAGCTGAGAAACCTGCTGCTCATCATTTCTTAGAAATTACCTTGATTGATAGATATTGGAATCAAAGAGTAGTCTCTGTAGTGTAGCTGTAACTTGGTAGGATTCCTCCTTGTCTAATGAAACTCAGCAGTAGGGGATCTTACTAGAAAAAAATATATATATAATTTCAGTTCTACATTGTAATTTAAGAAAGAGTAGGTATATCTGTTTTAAGAATTCTTAGAAATGCTGTATTGTGAAATATCATTGGGTTCCATTTCTGTTTTCATTAACTGTGAATTGGAAATCAGCCCATTGTTTTCTATGAGTGGAAAATGGCAGATTTTCCTGAGCAGATTTTTCTTTCACCAAATGGCATCAAAACACCAAGTAATATTTCCCACCGTGTGTTCAAAGAATCTCCAAGCTCAAATTTAATAGAGACCAATTTTGCACTCACCTTACTCTGCCGTCTTGTCCATCTTCTCCGTGTGGTGTCCTCCCAATTTCCCACTATTTGTGCCAGGGCTGCAGCCAACATCACGGTTTTTGCGCAGCAAATGGAAATTGCTAAAAACCAGTTTCCGTTTGCTGCGAAAAAATTGCAATGTTTGCTGCAGCCCTGATGCAAATAGTGGGAAATCGGGAGGACCCCGCACGGAGAAGAGGGACATGAGAGCAGAGTAAGGCGAGTGTGAAATCAGCCACTGTCTAATTTTATACCCCCTTGAATAAGATGACCCCAACCATCCTCTCTGCATAGTGGAAAATAGTGTGAAAATGGTTGCTGGGTCTGTAGAGCAGCTTTTTTTTTTTAAACAAACTTAGTAATTGTGAGTAAAAGTAGTCCTTCCACAGTGTCTGTCTAGTGAGGGGCTCACCTGCCTCATAAATCGTGTTTGTGCAGAAATAGCAGTGTGTGGCAATGAGAGTGGCCCTGCAAGTTTCAAGCAGAAGAAAAAGGGGCTGCTAGAGACCCAGCTGGGAGACCAAACTGCTGGCCCGCTGCTGGCATACCCATACCGTTGGATGGGTGGGGCCCATATCCAAAGCAGAGGACATTAAAAGGAAACAATTTACTGCTGGAAGGAAAGACAGATGGCAAGGAAAGAGCAAGCAGCAAAGAAGCAGGAGCGGGACTGTAAACTGGAAGAAGAGGCCAGACTGAAAGAGACAGCCAAAGAAGCCTGGGAGAGGCTGTTTGTTTGCAAATGTTGTATACCACTATCATAAATCTGTAGCATAATGGGTCACCACCATACCACTACTGTATGGATAAATATATTTCTGCTGGCCTATACAAAGCAGCTGGTGTAACAAATAATGGATTGGATTCAACTATTCCATTGTGGGGGAGAGAGACTACCTTTTACAACCTATAAAGCCTATGCTGGAGAACCAGTTTGGTGTAGTGGTTAAGTGTGCGGACTCTTATATAGGAGAACCCCACTCCTCCACTTGCACCTTGCTGAAATGGCCTTGGGTCAGCCATAGCTATCACAGGAGTTGTCTTTGAAAGGGCAGCTGCTGTGAGAGCCCTCTCAGCCCCACCCACCTCACAGGGTGTCTATTGTGGGGGGAGAAGACATAGGAAATTGTAAGTCACTCTGAGTCTCTGATTCAGGGAGAAGGGTGGGGTATAAATCTACAATTCTTCTTCTTCTTCATGTAACTTGCATGAACAAAAGCCAAGAGGGGTGACTGTTTATGTGAAGAATTGGGAAAGACTGAATGAAAAAAGCTGCTGGATCCACCCCAAGGACTTTAAAATTCTCCTTGTACACTGGGTTTTGAAATTAATCCTATTTTCTTATAAACAAACTTATTGAACTATACCCAATATGCAAAAAATGCAATGGCACTCATAGAACCAAAATTTCCCACACTAATCTGCTCCTGGCTGTTGTGTTTGCCAAAACTGGGACCTTGGGAACATGGTACATGTCAAAGAAGGTCTGCAGTGATGGGGAAAATCAGTGAAAGTTTCATGCAATCTGAAGTGCTACTTGTAAGTGTGGAATGCAGGATAATATCCAAACCATGTGTTTCACTCACTCAGCATTGACTTAAGCAAAATTAGGTAGTATCCACTTCATTTTATAAAGAAACTGGCTTCCATACAAATCAATTTCAATATATTTCTATAGGATGATTTAGTTATACATAATACAGTCTTAAACATAGTTACATGCCTGTAAGACCACTGACTTCTGTGGACTTGAGAGGATGTAATTGTGCGTAGGACTGGACTGCAAAGAAAGACATTGGACTTGTGTATGTTATAAATAGGCAAATTTTTGTAAAGAAGTGCTGACAACAAAATAGAGCTCAGTTTACCAAATGGCATCAAACTGCCATGCTCATATATCTTGTATTCCAACCCTGCCCCCCACCCTCCCCCAGGTGAATGCCGCCCTGAGCCCGCCTTGGTGGGGTAGGGCGGGATATAAATCAAATAAAATGAAAATGAAATGAAATGAAATGCTGCCATTGTTCTTTTATTGTATATGGGGTTTTGCTGACCTTGCAGTTCTTCAGTGTTGCTCCGGATCCACAGTATCACAATTAAAAAGAATGCTTCAGTGTTCACCACTTGTAGATCTATATTTAAAGGAAGAGGCTGACCAAACTTTTGCTATCACCACAAGCAGAGTGTTGACCTGTCTGTCTGTCTGTCTGTCTGTCTGTCCATCCGTCCATCCGTCCGTCAGGCGGGAGGGCACCAAATTGCTCCCCCCTCCTGGTGCCCAAGACAACCGCCCAGTTTGCCTCTCTGCCCCCGCTGCTGCCACTACTACTGCTGCCACTGCCACCACCAGCCCCCTCCCTTCGGCTGCATCCCCTCCCACCCAAGCTTGCCATGATGAGGCTGGGCCCTACCGTCTTTGAGGCAGCTGCACGTTTTTTGAAGCCAGTGCTGGAGGAGGCCCCCTCTCAATTCTGGTTTTGGAAAGGAGGGGGAGTGAAGCCTCCTCCCACATTGGCTTCAAAAAACGTGCGGCTGCCTCGAAGTCCGTAGGGCCAGGCCTCATCGTGATGAGCTTCGGAGGTGGGGTTGCGCATGATGGAGCATGGTGCAGCAGAGGGCAGAAGGCAGCAGCAGCAGGAGGGTGAGTGCTGGGCAGGAAGCCTGCCTGGGGGAGGGGGGCGCCAGGCAGGGAGTCTGCCTGGGGAGCCATGCACCCTAGGGTCAGCACTGCCTACAAATCAAGCCCCAGCCAAAACCCCTGGACCTAGAAAGTTGAAATTTGGGGAGAACATTCCTTTCATGATGTAGACAGTCACTAAGAAAGAATTTTGCCCCCTAAGGGGGGTAAAAATGAGTAAAATGTGTTTCCCCATAAGGATACAGTGTGGCTTGGAGGCTGCTGCCTCTTCCCCCACTTACAGAGACAGAGCAAAAGGTCATTTGCATAACCCATCTGATTGGACACCACTCCCAACATTCTAAAGCTCACAAGGCTTGCCAGTCTTCCTGTGGAGCCTGGCTTGTCTGAGTTACAGTTGCGGGAAACTGCTGACAAAATGCCATACCTCATCTCCCCGACCCCCAAAACAGTTGGAACACAGAGGACATTTGCATATGCAGCCTGATGGGTTCTCATTCACAACATTCTAAACAATATGCATTTCCTATTGGGCATTATTGAATGTGCAGTGAAGTAAAATGCACCTCCCAGTCTTCCTCTAAAAATTCACTAGGTGTTTTATATAAAAGCCAATATGGAAACTGAGTTTCCAAAAGATCAAGGAGAAATGGTGCATGAATTTTTGAGGGCCCGTTTGGAAATGAACCTCTCACATGAACATGTCAAAATGTTCACCACACCACCAGTCTCTCAGGCCAACTTCCCCCCACCCCCACAGCCACCACTTCTTACTGCCCTCAAGAAAATTCCTGGCAGATGTTGTATAAGGTACACAAATGCTACAAGGAGGAAGCAACTTAGAGACACAGCAAAGAAATATGCAAATAGTACTTCCCATAGTGAAGCATGAGTATCAAGCAAGTCATTTATATGCAGGTAAACAAAGGTCCTTGAGGAGAATCCTCAGTCAGAACTGGAGCTGACATAAAGCTGCATGCAGCTTTCATGCTAAATTCAGATGTGAGTTTACAAATTACATCTCACCTCATCTCTGGATTAAATCAAGTAACTTCACTGCATGTAGCTAGCAGCTTCTGTGTGATAGGTCAAGGAACTGCATGCACACTGGGCAAAATAACAAAACACAGATTCAAGCATAAAGACAGTAGAAAGTAATGTTCTATTTAGTGCACTATCTTGAATTGCACTATTAAGTTATAGGCTAGTGCAAAAATCACTGAACATTCATTGATATTTATCTAGTGATTTATATCTTCCTTTTGTGCACGGGCAGAGGCATGGGCACTCGTGCAGGTTGTCTGTATGAAAATGGTGATTCAACGAATCATGAACCATAGCCTAACTTTTCTGTGATGCCCCCTTTCTGTTAAGCATGGTGATTTGAGGAAATCATATTTAAATTATTCTTCTTCTATTTATTAGACCCTAAATTCGTGGCATATTTGACAGTGTTCATGAGACATGTGGCCTTTTTTTTTTTGCTATCTTAACAAAATAAAACTTTTTTTAGACCTGTTTTTCTTATTGATTTTAGTAATGACTGCTCAATCAGATCCAATTTCCTGTTCAAATTCCTTCAAGCACTCAGAAATCAAAATGATCAGAAAACAGCAAAGGTTTTCCTACTGTTTGCAGAACAAATGTGAATATAAACAGCAGGAGGCTGGGAAATTGTTACATGCAAATAGCTCCTGCTTTTGCAAAGAGCTGCTTTGAAACTAAATCACTATCTGATGAGAACATCCCAGTAACCAGATCTGCTAACATCAAATAGCAGAGTGCCAGACTGCCTAGGGGAAACCACCTCCACCCCCATTAACATCATGCCAAAGGGGGGGGGATTAAGAATTAATCACATATTTTGTTATTTTCACACTTGGTGACTTTGTGCAATCCAGGTTTCTTTGAACACTAAAGAAGAAAAAGAAAATGATCTAGTTGTGTCTACCAGAGAACCAAAAGAGAATGTGGGACTACTTAATGGGTCAAATAAAAAGCTATCTTGGGACCATTATGCCATGTTCCCATCTGATAGAACTGTTTACTCACCAATCCTTTCCTAAAAGACTTCCAGAAAGTGAGCTTGGTACAGCCAGCCTTTTTGTTCAATTTTACCTGTTTTACATCCATAATACAGTCTTTGTCCCACATGGCTTTTTCATGCAAATCCAAAGATTTCCAACAGAGACATTTTTGGTGGTCTAAAAGGCCCATTCCCCTTCCTTTTTCATTAGCAGAAAAGCTGGTTGGATCTAACCCAGCATCTTTAAGATATTGTCCTGGAATACTCAATAGGCAAATTAAACTGTGCTTAATAAATCAGTTGTTTAGTCGTTATAATAGAAGTGATTAGATCACTCAATCACTTTCAAATGCAGAGATAGGTAGAATCACCTGCATTCCAAAATTCTTCTCATCTTCTCGGGTTTGCCCCCCGAGTCAGAAAAAGAGACAGACACAAATCATTGGAATAAATATGGGACACTTTATTTAGATTTTAATAATAAACGGCAAGGGCTAACATAAACTGCAGTCAGGTCAGGGCCAGGGGTCTCAACAGACACCACCCCTGCCATTCAACGGGTGAGCAACCCAGCCCCTGGCCACAGCTGAACACTGCAGCTCCCATCAGGTTGGCACAGCAAGCAAACAGGCAAACCCAGAAGGTAGGACCATCCACTAGACACACGTCTCGATGGAAGGATCCCTTCAGGTAAGCCCCAAAGGATGGCCTGCACTCTCCCACCTTGGGTCATCCCATCCCAAGGCTGATTCTGCCAGACCCCTAACCCACAAGAGGGGATGCTTTTTGGTTCTCCCCTAGCCGCATATGAACATCAAAACCCAGGAAAACCTGCCACGACTGAGGTCAAGCCTCTGTTTTGGCCTCAGCACTCACTGGGATGCCCAAGGCCGCCCACAGCTCTTGCCATAGATCTCTCAAGAAGAGAATGTTACCCTTCTCTGAGAGATGCACCCCGTCACCTTTGTAAAGATAGTGACACTTAAGAGAAATATCAGGGTGGGGCAGATAGTGGCCAAAATCCCCTTCCAAGGTCTTCAGAATTTCTTATTGGCCTTGTAACAAGCCCTATCAATTCCTGCGGGGTCCCAAACTCCCTGCCAAACAAGGTGAGGAATCATGGTTGACCAAAGTATCATGTTCTCGGACCATCTCTCTTTAATTGCCATAAAATCATCCCTAGCCTGCCAAACCAAAGCTTTCCCTTTAACCATCCCGAGATCATTACCCCTCAGGTGAATAACTAAAGCCTGGGGAGGATGGCCCACATTCCCGTGAAACAACAATGGCATCAGGCCAGGCCAATGAAGACCTCGGCACCCATGCCATTCAATAGTAACATATTGGCTGAGTCCCAGCTGAGAGCCGACTGAAGTTCTCCGAGCTTGATGAGCAGCCCAAAACACATAACTGTGCCCACAGATGAGAACTTGACTCCTCTGGCCAGAAACAACAGCACCTAAAAAGAAAAAGAAAAACAGTTAAATGAGCAACAACAACCAGAAACTTAAAGGTACAGACTGCAAGCTATAAACCCAGCAGCAGGCAAATGTAGGATGTATAAGCTGCTGAATGCCATCTGCCTAGCTGCTGAATAGAGGCTGAAGGATAACCCAAAGCTGCAGCTGTAGAGGTAGCTCCAATTCTAAATGAATGGGTACCAAACTGCACCCCAGACAACCTAAGCTTTGCTAGGGCCCAAGAAGTCACTGCCCAAAATTGATGCTTTGTCAACAGACTACCATCAATGTGACAAAATAAAAAAACCCTCCCTAGGGCCATGTACTGCCAAGTAGGCAACTAAAGCAGAAACAGGACACAACTTAGTCTCAGACCATGTTCCCTAGCTCCAATATGGTCCCTTTCTGCCATTGGTCTGTCTTCGAGCATCGCACAGCCTTGCCTTCCACTAGCCTCAGGTCCCGGAGCAACAAAGCTTTTCCAGAAACATCATTTCTGGAGCGTGCTACTAGCTCACTAATTCTAAGGGCCCCAAAGAAGGCAACCAGTGAAGCAGCATGAAAAAGAACAGATTCAAAATAAGATGCACACACTGTGCTCCAAACACCGTTTAAGTCCCTAAGGACCGAAGGGGAAATAGGCCTCCTAACATCAGGGGCAGACCCAGCCTCTCTCGCCCAACCCTCAAGCATTTTACACAGATGAAAGTCTGCAGTGTTCTCTTTATACCCCAAAGCCTTACTGGCAAAGGCCAGAGCAGACAGGTGTCTTCTAATGGATCACACGGCCAGTCCCTTACCTTTTAAAATTACACAGTAATGGAGCAACTGCTCCACCAGGAGGGGCCAAACAATGCGATACCCTACCTCTGACCTAAAGTCCTCAAACTGCCACATGGCATGTTTATAAGACTTCCTGGTGCTGGGCACAATGGCTAGGCCTATCGCTCTGCAGGCCTTGGCTCTTCAATCAGCCATAACTCCTGAGGCATTTGCACCAACTCTTGATCAGCTTCTGAGAGCAGCTGATGAAACCTCGCCATCTGTTGACAAGAGAGAGCATCAGCCATCCCATTACTCACCCCAGGAACATGTTTGGCTAACAACAGAATGTTAAGTCACAGACAACGCAGAGTGAAGGCCCTCACCAATCTAATAACCCATTGTGATCTGGATGAAAGGGAACTAATGACGTGCACCCACCCATATTATCATACCAAAAATGAACAGTGCGATTGGCCATATAATTCCCTCACAGCCAAACCGCAACAAGGCTGGGAAAAAAACTCGAGAAAAGTGAGATCCCTGTTCAATCCCGACTGACACCACGAGGCAAGCCATTCATCCGCGCACCAATGTCCGTGGAAATAGATCCCAAAATCTAAAGACCTGGCAGCATTGGACATGACCTGAACTCAGCCTCCAGCTTAAGGTCATCCCTCCAAAAGAAGATTCCATTAAAGGACTCCAAAAACTCCTGGCATACCACCAGGTCAGCATGCATGCTGCCAGTGACTCAAGTTCTATGTTGTGGGAGATGCAGGCCAGCCCTGGCACCACAAAGCCTATGTAAAAAGGCACATCCAGGAGCCTCAACTTTGCAAGCAGTGCTGTTCACCACTTTGGGGTTAGGCAGCAATTTTTCTCCAAGCCATGGGGTTTTTTTTCTTGGGGGGGGGGCTATCTTCTAGACTTGTTGCAGGGGGTCAGTGGGTATGTGTGAGAAGGAGGTACTTGTGAACTGCATTGTTCAAGGAGTTGGACTAGATGACTTCCAACTCTGTACTTCTATGATGCACATGTCTATGTCTAAACCCCCCTCCCCACAAGAAGTCTTAATGTAATTGTATGTAATTGCAGTTTTCAAAATCCCCCCCCCCTTTTTGGTAATGTTTTACCGATAGACAGCAACACATATGTACATCAGTAAAGTACTGCACAAAAGAATCATGATGCAATCAGACATTCAAGGTCATCAAGATGGTTTTTGTAATGGTTTATGAGTCTACATGTCTGCACTGGTAAAGAAGAGGCGGAAGAAAATGGAAATGAGCTGAAGAAACTGAAAGCTGTGGCCAGGTATAAATACACCAGTTCCGGAATTCATGTTAGCAATTCTCGTAGTGATACTGGAACTCATCAAGAGGGCCAATGTAGTATAGTGGTTAGTAGGCCTTGAATTCAGCAGGAGCTCACAGGAGCAGAGCTCCTGAACCTTTCTGACAGTTCCTCCTCCTCCTTCTCACCTTGTCCATTGAATAGTAGGTGCAGCTGCATAACAATCTCTGGATGAGCTCCACCACCTATTTTTCTACAAAATGATCCCTGGGGGTTAGAGTCTCAGTCCCTGAACAATGAAATGTGGGTGCGAATCTATATTCTGCCACAAAGCTCACTGTGGCAGGATTCATACGTACAGTGCTATTGTAACACTACAATCCTGATATTCAGGAAGTTAATTATTACAATAGTTGTATCTAACAAAGTGTGGATTCGTACCAGGTAACCATTGATCAGACACTCCCTTAGCCTAGTGTACTTAACTGGGTTGTTATGAGGATAAAATGGGAAAAGAGATGTCTGTCACCCTGAGGACCTTGGAGAAAGGCTAGGAAAAATGTCCTAGATAGATTGATATAACAAATTTAAACAATAAAAGATGGAAGATTCTACTCCTTACTGGGGACTGTATGGACATTTCCACATTTCTGTGTATTATTATTCTGCTCATTCTCCAAGGAGCTTCATGAATCATCTCCACTCCGGGCTTGTATTGTTCCTATCATAAAGCACACATAAAACAGTCATTAAATAGAAAAACAAGGAAGGTGAGCTTCTTTGAATGAAGGGTGTAACCAATTTCAACTCAGAAAAAATGAGTTTTTCATCTGTCAAAATCTGGGGAAATGCTGCCTGAAAAGCTCATGGACTTAAGATCAGAAAAGTCTATAGGATTTCCACAGAGTTCTTACTGGATATTACCCCCCTCTTGTGGCACCAAGAGGATGTTTGGAACTACATGTAGGCAACATTCAAATCAGGATTCAATCTCATGTTACAGTTTAATGAGACATAATTTATGTATGGGTCTCCCTTTCCCTCTGATGACTTTTTAAAAGAAACATTTTCATTAAATGCAAATGAATCATTGTAGTTGTCATCATCAGTGCCTGTGTAAGTCTTGGGAGGCCTTCTGTTGCTTATTCTACTTCGGTTCCTTTCAAATCAAGTATAATAATCTTACTAAATATGCCCTTAAAACATATTAGTTAAATATGCATATGATCAGTTTCACATTCAATTAAACATTTTAGTATTCCCAGGGTTTCAAAATAACTCAGCAGTACCTTACAAAACACTGTTTAAAAACATGCTAGAAATACTTGTCATCCATTCGCCTGTTTGCCATAATATTACAATATGTGATGAAGCTGTCTCATGAGGCAAATTCCCATGAGGTGGTAAAAGGTCTGTCATTTAATTTTATTTGTCCAGTGGCTCAAGGAGGCATTTACATCATTCAGTTGCTGGCCTTAATATAAATTTGGATGGTTCTATGTAGAGCAATACTTATTTTGAAAATTGATTTGTTAGGTACATCCACGGCTACTAGCCATAGCAACTGAAGTGAGTGTTCATCTGTAGAGGCAGCAAACCTCTGAACAGAAATGCTGGGAGGCAGCAGCAGGGGAGGGAGGGCCGTGGCCTCTATGCCCAGTTTCTGGCTCTTCTGAGTAACTGTTTGATTGCTGTATAAAACAATATGCTGGACTAAATTAGGAGGGGCTGTGGCTCCAGAGGTATATTGTTGCTGTGGGAAGAGCTGCCATCAGGACTGAGCTTTGACTCTGAGGCACAATAAGCCCAACCAGATGTAAAAGTGGTCAGGCTGGAAGTGATGACAAACTATTGCCAGAGGAGTAGCTTCCTCTCACCCGCACCCTGGATACAGAAAGAGAATTAAGTGGACAGAGAAGGGAGGGCATTAGATGAAGCAATGTGGCTGAAACTGCAGATCTCAGTGGACTCTCCAAACAGGAAGCCATAAAGATCAGCCACTGACCAGATTGGGAACAGTTAGGTTAATGGCAGCTGGCCGCACACTAGAAAATCTGTCACCAATGGGAGGGGACTACATTGTTTTTCTGTAATTTTGTAATGGAATTTTTCTGTTTTCCTGGAAGGTTCCCTCCTCTCCACTTTGTAGAAACATCTCATCTCTGTGTGGCCCCAGTCTGTGTATATAATAATCTACATCTGGAAACATATTGAGAATTTATTATAAGGATCATACTAAAGATACCATATAAATGGAATATAATGCCTATACAACATGTGTATATAACAAATTGGAGTCATCCAACCCAATTTTCCACTGGTGAAAAAGGTTATGATGGTCATATAAAGGTCATGACACTCACATTGACAATGAAGGTCATCATATTTGCATAGATAAAAGCCATGTAGGTGGGTAAAAAGTAAAGGTAGTTCACTGTGCAAGCAACAGCCATTTCTGACTCTGGGTGATGTTGCTTTCACAACGTTTTCATGGCAGACTTTTTACAGGGTGGTTTGCCATTGCCTTCCCCAGTAGGTGGTTGAGGTTGACCAAACAAGTTGGATGGACCCAACCTACTGTATACAAACAAATCTACAAAATCAACAACAAAAAGACGAGGACTTAAATAATTGAGAAAATATAAACAAAAAGAAATGAAAAACAGTACATTCATTTAGACTTGCTTAGTAACTCTAAAAATAAAATTTTCATTAATAAACCTCTCTGAAGACATAAAAACAGTGAAGCACTTGCATCTTGATTATAATCAAGAGGCACCTGTATAGAAGTATATAATTTCCTTCTCTCTTCCCAACTTATATAACTGTAGGAGCACTAGGGAAAGTTTGTCTTCGTTAAGATTGTTTCTTCTAATAGCCTATTTATATATAGTTTAACAGTTCTTCTACCAGCTTCTCCAACACCGTATGCATTAGCAAATGTGTCAGCTGAAAATTTAATTTCCTTTCTTGCTAATAGAAAAAGGAGAATCAAAAAAGCAATGACCTTTACTCCTGAAGCTGCCTATTGTACTCCATCTGGTAAACTTCCTTTTCATTACTTTTGTCCCTCAAAAGTTATGTAGTGAATTTCATCAGATGGTAAATAATTAAGAAGCCACCTTTCTATGATTCAGTCTTAATCTATGGCGAGACCCCATTACATAAGAAGGAAAATGACTTGATGACTTGAATGTTATCTGACACCAAAAATATATTGTAGTAAAAATTATTACTTACAAATTCCTACATTCCGCTTGTGACTAGAGTTACCTTTCATGTGGCATAGGTGATGTTTATTGTATTCTTATGAAATATTTCTCATTTTGCTTCTAAAAAAAGGTGACTTTTCTCTCAGCTAAGAGTCTTGTCAACCTCCTTGTAGCAGTGTTCAAATAACCCATCATCAAATGACTTAGCAGACATTTCAAGGCTGTCATTTTGTGTTATGACCCCAGGTTTACTAGAACTCAGAAAAGAAATATATTTTATCTTTAAAGATTGATGAGGGTCATGCAGTGATGCTATCACAGTGCACTATACTTGTGGAGGATATTTTTTTAAAAGCTAAACAGTAGGTGTCTGGTATTTTCAATTAGGAATGTTAAAAATGCTTGTGTAATTTTTGACAGGAGAAAAGTGTTCTCTGCTGTACAGAACACAACACCACACACCAGCTAGGTTATTTACCTTGAAGCATGCCATTTACTTCAGAGAAATGTCCTGATGTAGTGATTTGTTAATAGAACTCATTAATCCTGATGGCTAGTAGGCAGGACTCCTGTTCCCTTAGCAACTGCAGGATACATGGAAATGTATTACATTCATATCTTGCCTTTCTTCTACCTTGGAACATGAAGGGGGCACACATAACTTTCCCTGGAGGTCTCCTATCCATGCACTGAACAGATTTATACATACATAGCATTGGTGAGGCTGTCAAAGTATGTGATTTCACATAAACCAAGATGGTGAAGTGATTTGGGAGACCCATATTTAAATCCTCCCTCTGCCATGGAAGCTCACTTGGTGATCTTGTACCAGACCCTCTCTCAGCCTGTTGGGTCCTCAATGGGAGGAAAAACAGCGCTCAAGTATCTAAACTAAATAAATGCCAATTTGAACAAATGAGTAACAAAAAAGTCAAATATTCACAACATGCATTTTTTTAGTACTTATAAAAGGTTCTAGTGCTCTTGAAATAGTGATTATACTTACACTTTTAGGGTGTGGGAGAGAAAGGAGCATTCAATGTGGTAAAAGAACCCAGTGCCAGCAATTGCATGTTCAGATGGGCTGAAAGAGAATAAAGTCAGCTTCTTTGGACATTAGTACTCCATCCCTTCTTGTACAAAGGACGTCGCTTGGCCCTGATTCTTTTTTTTACGGCCCCAATTGTTCCAATGGAAATCTGTGAAATTCTCAAGCCAAGTGAGAAAAAGAATGAAGAAACCATAATAGTCTAATGAGTGATGGAGTCTTAGCAGAAACAAAACTTTGGTTTGGGTTGGAAGCCCCCCCCTCCCCACCCAAGAATATTTTGTTCCAAGAAAACATAACATGCCAGTTAAGAACGTAAGAGAAGCCATGTTAGATCAGGCCAATGGCCCTTCCAGTCCAACACTCTGTGTCACACAGTGGCCAAAAAAAAATTATATATACACACACACTGTAGCTAATAGCCACTGATGGACCTCTGCTCCATATTTTTATCTAACCCCTCTTGAAGGTGGCTATGCTTGTGGCCGCCACCACCTCCTGTGGCAGTGAATTCCACATGTTAATCACTCTTTGGGTGAAGAAGTACTTCCTTTTATCCGTTTTAACCTGTCTGCTCAGCAATTTCATCGAATGCCCACGAGTCCTTGTATTGTGAGAAAGGGAGAAAAGTACTTCTTTCTCTACTTTCTCCATCCCATGCATTATCTTGTAAACCTCTATCATGTCACCCTGCAGTCGATGTTTCTCCAAGCTAAAGAGTCCCAAGCCTTTCAACCTTTCTTCATAGGGAAAGTTTTCCAGCCCCTTAATCACTCTAGTTGCCCTTTTCTGGACTTTCTCCAATGCTATAATATCCTTTTTGAGGTGCGGCGACCAGAACTGCACACAGTACTCCAAATGAGACTGCACCATTGATTTACACAGGGGAATTATGATACTGGCTGATTTGTTTTCAATTCCCTTCCTAATAATTCCCAGCATGGCGTTGGCCTTTTTTATTGCAAACACACACTGTCTTGACATTTTCAGTGAGTTATCTACTACGACCCCAAGATCTCTCTCTTGGTCAGTCTCTGCCAGTTAAAAGAGCCTTCCAAGGTCTGTCAAAATTGCTGCCATGGCAATCAGAAATGGACCTGATGGCAACAGAAATGATGACAGAGAGTGATGAGCTAAGTGCAGGGCCAGATGCCAACATAAAGTCACAACAGGGAGAGCAGGGGACAGTTGGGCTTTGTAGAAGGGCTGTAAAGAGCCCCTGACTGTGTGGCCTGAGAACAGAGCCAATTGGCCTTTCATTTGCTGCAGAGAGCTGGCAAAGGAGAACTCTGGGAAATGGCGGGAGGCTCTGGTCTCAAGAGGAAAGTGGTCATCTTTAGGGGGAGAGGTATGAAAGAACATCCTCTCCTACAAGGATCTCAGGGCCAGTGCTAGTGTTTTTGGTGCCCTAGGAGAGCTGCCCACTAGTGCCTCCCCATCTCCCCGAAATCTAAAAAACAGAGAATTGTAGGAGAAATGAAGAAACTTGAAAATATTTACATTTTTAATTTACAGGTTTTTTTATTTCAAATTTTATTTTTATTTTTTTTTTAAAAAAATGTGAGATTAAGCAATAAAAATTGTGAGAATACTACTTGATCCTTTGAGCCAGGGACAAGACCTTCATATGGCCATTTCTGCTTGATCCTTTTGGTTGGGGGTGACAGTTACAAGACCTTGTGCATGCGAGAGAGATGCTCTATCACTGAGCTATGGCTCTGTTAAAGTAGAGTAGGTAGGAAGGATGAGTGGCAGCATACAGCTTCAACAGAAGCCAATTTTTAGAAACTGTAATTGGGTCTTCTTTGGCTTTTAGAATTGGTTAATTTATCCGTGCTGGGCTCCAAGGAGCGCACTGTGTGGGTGCTGTCTGCTTTTGAGTTTCCCAGATCTGTAACAGACCCAGGGAACATGAAACCGACTGGGCAATGTCTGCACTCCATGGAGACTGCTTTCCATTGGGGAAGGCAGGCTCCAAGGAGCACACACACTGCGTGTGGGGAGAGGGGGCACCTGGCAATGCCCCCTAGGTCAGGTGGTGCCCTAGGTGCCCGCCTACTTGGCCTACTCCCATGAACTGGCCACGAGGACCTTAATGCTTATTTCTAACCACTGATATTTATAACCATGCCCCCAGGGGAGAAATGGGATTTGGTTGCCTCATAGGCTATTGGCTGAGGGCTAGAGCTATGGCATCTGAGGTCCTGAGGGCACAAGCTATCAGAACAGAAAGCTACCTTATTGGTTCTCCTTGACTTGATCAAAGTCAAATAGGTAAACAGTAAAGCTATTTCAGACTGACCATGCAACAGTCAAGCAAAAAAGAATCATGCTGCACATCCCAACTGACCACCATTTATGTATCTATGGTTGCAATGGAAAGGAGTCAGAAGAATTAAGTGAGCAGGAGCAAAAGACTCATACTCAAAACACCAAGGTATCATAGGCTATATAGGTTTTTCCAGAAAGATTTGGTTTTAAAGATGAGATGGACTAGTAGTTTTTGGTGGTACATGGGCTGGCACAATTCTTTTCAGCCACCATGGGACCAGACTGTGAACATGAGTGATGTCTCTTAGCATCCTCCCCCCCCCCCCCCCCGTTGATCATCTTTTCAGCATTCTGGCTTCGTCCAAAGGCTGAGGAATGCCAAACGATGCCTATTACTTGTCAGTGAGTAATTTATTTGCATATAGTGTCCCTCTGAATGTTGCTTCCTGTTGTTCTTTTCAACTCAGGTAACTCATATTTCACAGACATTGGCACAGAAAAGGAGAAAAAAGTGGGGTGGGGATAATGTTTTTGCACTGTAGTTGTCTCTTAATGAGTGCTTTAATTAAAAGACTGGCCTTGATAAGTAGATACTTGAAAAGTGAGTCAAGTGAGGTAATTATTATTAGCATGAAAAGCATCTCCTTCTTAAAATCACCAGCAGCATATTTGTGATAAGGTTTTTGAGTCTCTTAAAATATTATAGAAGAATTACAAAATTTAGATATGTGTTTGTGTGAGAGAAAGACAGAATATTAGGGTGTGGGGGAAGGGAAGCTCATCTATCAGTGTCATATTTTCTGGACTGTAAAGGGAAATGATTTTAAAATATGACAGCTTTTAATAGAACAAATTATACTTTAAACCAAATTCTGAGCAAATTGAGCATTAAAAAATATGTAATGACATTTCACACTGGGTATGTGTTTCAATCATTATAGAGTATCTTTCTGGAATATCAAGTGGTAGTCAGGGTTTCTGTGAGGCTTATAACACACCCAAACACAGAAGTAATATTATTATAGGTCATAATGCATTGATATTAATGGATTGACAAAAATGTGATTTTAATGTTACCCCTTTTCTCCCTGTCCTCAGCTACAGGTTAAAAGCATTTTCCCTCCAAGATGGTAACATTAAGCTAAAGATCAAGAATAAAACATAAAAGACACTATTGTTTACAATGTTCTGAGAATGGCATTTGGTTTAACCTTAGCAATGTCAAATAAGTTGATAGCTCATTTAGCCATTGCCATTTAGAGTTTGTAACACAATCTGTAAACAGCACTTTTCTGTCTATCTAGGTTGTCTGTATTGTAAAATCCCACATCACAGGAACCTCTGTGGAATAGGAGATTAACTCTTTTATTTCTCTTTGCCCTTGGCTTTATGTTTTGCCTAATGAATATACGGGGGGAGGGGGGAAGTTGCAATGCAACCAAAATGCAAGGAAATGTGAGAAGTCCTATTTGCTATTTCAATGCAAATGTACAGAGTATAAGAATTGCAGTAATTTACAAGAATAATGACCCTTTAAAATAATAGCAATTGCCGACAACAGAGTATTAATAGTTTTGCTAAATTCACACTTGTAGTGGTCAGAACACACAAGCCTGATTAAGAATAAAACAAATACAATAATGTTTGCTGATAAATTTTAAGTTATCTGATTCAATTAGTTAGCCATGTTAGTCTGTTACAATTTAAAAATGAATGGCTTTATATAAGGGCTACAGTCCCTTAGGGTAGCTATGTCTGACTCAGGAAATATTTGGAGACTTTGGGATGGAGCCAGGAGCAAGTCTGTGACAAGCACAATTGAAATCTGGAGGGAGCTCTAGCCATCACATTTAAAGGGACCACATTCCTTTTGAATGCCTTACCTTCATTGGAAGTAATGGAGGATGGGGGAACCTTCTTTTGGGACTCATAGAATTGGACCCCCTGCTCCAATATTTTTGAAACTTGGAGAGGGGGGTTTAGGAGAGGAACCGAATGCTATGCTAAAAATGTGGTGCACCTACTTAAAAAAACAGCTCCTCTAGATACCCACATATTGATGCAATGGATGGCCTCTTTTCTCCAAGGTCGGGGACAAAGGATGGTCATAGGGGAAGAATCATTCCGAAGGCACCCACTTATATGTGGTATGCCACAGGGTGTGGCTCTATCCCCAGTGTTATTTAACATCTATATGTACCTCCTTGCCCAGATTGTCAGGAGGTATGAGCTGGGATGTCACCAATATGCAGATGACACCCAGCTCTATCTAATGATGGGTAGTCAGTCCAACTGTACCCTGGATAATCTAGACCTGGCTCTCCAGGCTGAGTTGGTTGAAGCTGAATCTGATGAAGAGGAGGTTCTCTATCTGGGTCAGGGTGGCCCAGGAAGGGAGATCCCTTTACCAGCTCTTGATGGGGTGCCACTGATACTGGCCCCTATGTGAGGAAAAGCCCCCTTTCCGAACATCGTAGTTACCAGCCCAGTTGCCAGGGCACCTGGAGAAGTAACTCACACACGTCTGGACAGAGAGTGTGGGTAAACCTATCCAGGGGCAAAAGGAACTTATGATGTACAAACAGCCATAATGCCACAAAGGCACTCTAGACCGGTACAAGAGTGCCTACCAGCAGCACGAACGTCTTCCCATCGTTTCATGTATCAGCCATGGAGCGGAAGAGACTGCGCCACCAGGAGCTATTCAGGCGAACAGTTATGAAGCGCTGACCATGGAATCCACTGTGGAGGGCTAACACCACACATAGCCATCTTCCCGCCAGGCTTGACTCCAGTTCATCCCAGCAGAAGGCTCATGTACACACCAGATGTCACCTTTGGCCTACAAGCAACCTACCCACCCCAGGAGTGGTTGATAGTCCAACTGCCACTTTCTTTGTTTAACGGAACTCTAGACAAAGACTGGTGCCAAGAAAAAGACTAAAGAAGAGGAAGATCATCTTCAGCAGGAGCCAAGTTCCTTTGTATATGCTGGGTGTTACCTAGGCCACAATTAGACTCTCTATTGTCACCCTTTCAGATAAGTTCCCTAATCTTAAAGTGTTCCCCACCCAGTAGTCACTTCTATTCTTCTTTCTAACTGTCACTTTGGAGCCGCCCCCTGGTCCATTTCAACCTGAAAGTTCTCTCAGGTATACAGGATCCAGGCAAGTCTATTGGCCAAGAGCAAGCACCCAATTAGGTGCCACCAATGAACTTTCTATTGGCTACTGCAGTAGTCAAGCCCTTATGGTCACTGCAGAGCCTCCCCTTTCTCCTTCCTCGTACCTCCCATCCCCTAAGGGCTCAAGAGAGTCCTTATAATCTGTGGACTAGCTACCCACAGGTGTGCTTCTAGCAGTATCCCAACCTCCACTGCATAGATCCATCCCCAATTCCTGATCAGTTTCGGGTCCCTTCTCCCACTTCCTTGCTTGTCGCCATTGGAGCCTTCCTTGAAGACTATGATAGGTAAATATCACCCTGTTTGTTTACCCATGTGTTCCCCTATCTCTCTATCTATGTTTCCTAGGACTGGATGTGTGTTTTGATGAGTATTTTATCTTGTATGGAAGCCTATATTTTCCTAATAAATTATAATTGATTTCACTAAATTAGAGTCCCCATTATTTACGCATTACTTCTCTGGACGTGTATCTTGTATACATAGGTAAAAAGATCCTGAGTGAGCCAGGTGCCCACCTGACTAATTCCCCAACCTCGTTTTGAGGGCATTTCGGCTTACACCTACGGTCATTGTCTTCTTTTACAATGGAGGCTCAAGTTACAGCCACTGCCAAATCTGCCTTTTTCCACCTCCAGCAGGCTTGGCAATTGGCCCCTTTCCTGGAACACAGTGACCTAGTAATGGTGATCCATGCCGCAGTCACTTCCAGAATAGATAGGCTACCCTTGACCCTGACTCGGAAACTGCAGCTAGTGCAGAACACAGCAGTGCGGCTGTTAATGGGGCTCCCTTGATGGGAGCACATTCAGCCAGTGCCGAAAGAACTGCACTGGTTGCCTATTATGTTCCAAATCCATGTCAAGGTGTTGGTATTGACCTTTAAAGCCCTATATGATTGGGGGCCTGTCTATCTACGCCTTTCTCCACGTGTTCCCCAGAGAGCACTGTGTTCATGGATGCAACATCTATTGTCCATCCCTGGACCAAGGGAGGCCAGGCTGTGCTCTATATGGTCCAGGGTCTTCTCAGTGGCAGGACCTGAAATATGGAATGCACTCCCAGAGGCCATAAGGGCCCTGTGGGACCTCTCTCAATTCTGCAGGGTCTGCAAAACTGAGTTATTTTGACAGGCCTTTGACACCTAAACCAGGAGAGGACAACCACCCTACACTTCAAAGAAACTGGAATTACTACAGGCTCACTGTTAGTAAGAGGTAAGAGTTAAGTAACAGCCCCGTGGCACAGAGTGGTAAGGCTGCACTACTGCAGTCCTAAGCTCTGCTCACGACCTGAGTTCAACCCGGTGGAAGCTGGGTTCAGGGAGCCGGCTTGAGGTTGACTCAACCTTCCATCCTTCCAAGGTTGGTAAAATGAGTACCCAGCTTGCTGGGGGGGGGGAAGTGCAGATGACTGGGGAAGGCAATGGCAAACCACCCTGTAAAAAGTCTGCCGTGAAAACGTTGTGAAAGTAACCTCACCCCAGAGTTGGAGATGACTGGTGCTCGCACAGGGGACTACCTTTACCTTTTTACCACTGTTAGTAAAGGACAATCCCACCTAGGTTTTTGCTTAACAGCACCATAAAATGTTTTAAAATGTTTTAACTGTATTTACTGTTGAAGTTTTGAATGTTTTGAACTGTTTAATTGTATTTATTGTTTGAAATTTTGAACTGAATGTTAGCCACCCTGAGTCCACTTGCGGAGAGGGCAGCATATAAATTAAAGGTAATTAATAATAATAATTCTCCATTATACCCTATGGCAGGGGTGGCCAAACTTGCTTAACATAGCAGCCACATAGAATAAACATCAGATGTTTAATTTCAATGTAAATATACATCTTGACAGACCCTCAGATTGGTATAAATAAGGAAAGATTATAGATAAAAGACTAGAAGAGGAGAAGTTAGGCAAATCTTTCAAATAAGAAATCTAATTCAAACCGTAATTAAATCTGGGATATTTGAAAGACTATTAATAAAATTTGAAGAGAACCAGATAAACATAGGAAGCATATTGTATCAAAAGTTATAAAATAATAATAGAAAGTTTGTATCTTGGACCTCTAACATATATAAAGAATTGGAAAAAACAGTTTATATTGGAAACAATTGAGATATATTGTACTAAAATTTGGATGTTGCATTCAAATGCATCCAAAATTGCCACAATAAGATTTCAATATTATAAAACAACATCTAAATTGTGTCTAAGTCTGAACAGATTATATAAAATTACTGAGATGCCCAGCCCAAATTGCTGGAAGAAATGAGACTCATTAGGAACAGCATTCCATATGTGGTAGTTGTGTCTACATATTCAAAGGTTTTAGGGGGGAAATACATGAAATAGCGAAGGAAATTGTTAAGATACCATTAAATTTCACATTTGAGCTGTTAGTATTAGAGATTTGGCCTAAAATGTCTGTGTTTAGGCTTTGGAGCTAGTATCATGGATGCAGAAAATATCAACTATCCTTTCTGGGACAGTGCATTGAGAAATCTGCTCTTGCTTGGAAAAATACAGCCCTTAGCCAGACTCTAAGCCTTACAAGAGGAAGAACCAAACAGAGATGCCTAAGCAATTTCAAGCTACTGTACAGAACTGTCCTGTTTTACCTATAATTCTCCCACACACTGATAGTTTATATGTTTAACATGTGTAATTTGTATTTTTATTCATGTAAAAGTCTGGGATTATCTTGCATCTGGGTTTGAACTGGTTTAAATGGGCTGTCTATCCTCATGCAACCTAGCTATGTGAAATCAGTCATGCTTGTGAAAACTGACAGACATGTTCTGTCACAGAATGCACACAATTGGTAAATTTTGCATAATTTTCAGAAGGTTAAAAGGAAGGCATACAGTTGAATCTCTCACAGCAGTCCCAAACTGCAGCATTGGAAGAACAATGTGGAAAGGTCTGTTCCTTTCCATCACTGATCTTCAACTTCAATTGCACAAATTTCCCCCCAGTAATTGCCACCATTCCTTTACAAGTGTTTTCTAGCATCAGATAGGATCAGTAAGTTTCAAGGCCAATCTGCACTTCATAATTCCTACATGCTTGATAGTTCATCCACTTTTAAAGAAGTCATCTTTGGATCTGATGGTCCTAGCCAATTACTTCCCAGTTTCGAATCTACTATTTCTGGGTAAGGTAATTGAGAAAGCAGTGCCCGAGCAGTTCCAAGCTTTCTTGGAGGATACTTCTACCCTTGATACCCTCCAGTCCGGCTTCTGCCTTGGTCATGGGATGGGGACTATTCTGGTTGCCCTCACAGAACATAAGAGAAGCAATGTTGGATCAGGCCAATGGCCCATCCAGTCCAACACTCTGTGTCACACAGTGGCCAATATATGTGTATATACACACACACAAACACATATACATACATACAAACACACACATATTCTGTGGCTAATAGCCACTGATGGACCTCTGCTCCATATTTTTATCCAATTCCCTCTTAAAGCTGGCTATTGAAGACCTCAGAAGGCATCTGGATCAAGGCGGGTCAGTGCTGCTGTTGCTTTTAGGTCTCTCGGCAGCATTTGACACAATCAGTTATGATCTAATGATCGCCTTGCCGACATTGGAGTTCAGGGGGTTGCCTTACAATGGTTTTCCTCCTTTCTCCGTGGTCGGGAACAAAGGGTGGTGCTTGGCGAGCAGACCTCCCTGTGACATCCACTTGAACGTGGTGTGCTGCAGTCAGCTATTCTCTCACCAATGATGTTTAACATCTACATGCACCCCCTTGCCTGGCTTATTTGAGGTTTGGGGCTGGGTTGCCACCAGTATGCAGATGACACCCAGCTCTATCTGTTGATGAATGGCCATTCAGACTCTGCCCCAGACCACCTGACCAGAGCTTTAAAATCATGGCTAGATGGTTACAACTAAGCCGACTGAAGCTTAATCCAATTGTATCTGAACTGAGGGGGACTAAAATCAGCATCCAACTCCCTACCCTGCATGGTGTACCTCTTGTGCCAGCTCAAGAGGTAAAAAGTCTGGGAGTGATACTGAGTGCCTCCCTTTAGATGGAGGCCCAGATCACAGCAGTTGTGCGATCTGTCTCCTACTATCTTCAGCAGGTCAGATAGCTAGCGCCCTATCTGACCCCCCAGGATTTAGCTACAGTGATCCATGCAACAGTCACTTCCAAATTGGATTACTATAACTCACTCTATGCAGGCTTGCCCTTGGGGTTGATCTGGAAATTCCAGCTGGTGCAAAATGCAGCAGCATGGCTGTTCACTGGCAAGCATTTGGCCAATGCTGTGCAAATTGCTCTGGCTACCAGTCAAGTACCAGATCCGCTTCAAAGCTCTGGTATTGACATTCAAAGCCTTACATAGCCTGGGACCGACATACCTATGGGATCACCTCTCCCCATATGATCCCCAGAGGTCACTGCAATCAGCCACACAACATCTTCTGACCATCCCTGGTCCGAAAGATGTCCAGCTTGCCTCGATCAGGGCCAGGGCTTTTTTGGCCCTGGCCCCGACCTGGTGGAATCAGCTTCCCACTGAGATCCAGGCCCTACCTGATTTATTACCATTCTCTAGGGCCTGTAAGATGGAGCTATTCTGCCGGGCCTTTGGTTGAGGCAAACAGGTGTCCTTACCCTATAGCTTATTCCATCTGTTTGCCTCCCCCCCCCTCCACGCAGTGACTTATTGTCTTATTATCTGACTATTACATCTTGGGCCAATATATGTGTTTTAATCTGTAAAATGTGCCTGTGCCACCTATGCTTTATTTTATCATATTGCCTGTCTTTTGCTATTGTTTCATTATTGTTTTGTTATTTATCTATGTTGTAACCCCCGTTGGGGTTCCTCCCCTGTGACCTGTGTAACAGCCAAGTATGAATTGAGGTTTCGCCTCAATTTCTACAATTTCTAATTTCTACACTGTGCTTGATTCAGATCATACCTGTAGCACACTATTTCTTGAAAAGATCTGGGGGGGGGGGGGGGTGGGCTTGTGCTTTTGGACAACCCAGGAAATTAACATGGGTTTCTCCAGCAGACCAAATAGTGTTCTTGGAGACTATTTGAGACTGGGAAAACAGCCTGGAAGGCCTTTTTATGTCATGGTCCAAATTGGGTACTGTGTTTGTAGGAATTAAGAAGAACCTTCAACTCACATTTGATATTACACAGGAGACAAGGTGAGTCTTCCAGACTCAACCTGTGTACTTCATACTGTGTAGATCAACCCCTAAGCTACCTAAAGCACCCTACAGTGTGACAGCTGTCTCTCATATCGTCTTTAATGTACAGAGTAGTTCAATGTATCAGTTGTGCCTGCTTCATTGGAGGTGCCTTCTGGTTGCCAACATCTAGGGGAAGTCTGGAGATAACCCAGAGTAACAACTGATCTCCAGTCTACAGAGATTGGTCCTCCTGGCTGCTTTAGAGGATGTTCCCTCTAAGCTGAAGAGTCTTGTGAGCAAAATTTCTACTTTGTGAGCTACTGGCATTAAAGTTGTGAGCTACTGGCATGAAAGCTGTGAGCTACTGCATAAATTAGTGTGAAGCCATTTTTTTCGTGAGCTAAGACAAAAATGTGTGAGCTTGAAGCTAAAAATCTGTTAGCTCATGCTAACTCAACTTAGAGGGAACACTGGCTAAGACCCCTCCCCTCTTCAACCCCACACCTTCCTACATTCTTCCTCCAAGTCTCTAGGAATTTCCTACTCTGGTGTTGGCAGCCTTAAGTGCCTTTTTCTCTCTGTAGGATCCTGGTATTGGCTGATAGTGATGTGAAAACTCTCTCTGTGACAGGGGTCATCTAATAATAATAATAATAATAATAATAATAATAATAATAATAATAATAATAAAATTTTATTTGTATCCCACCCTCCCCGCCTAGGCAGGCTCAGGGCAGCTAACAGCATTTCATAAAACATACAATGATAAATATAAACTTTAAATTTAACAAATATAAAACTTTAAGTTTAACATCATTTAAAAACCAGTCAATATAATTAATTTTTTTTAATCTGCATGGTCAGCTGCTTAACATATTGTAGCCTCTGCCTTGATCATGCATTGGCTACTTGAAATAGGCTGCATTGTAAAGTAAGGATTATCTCTCAGTAGAGCTGGTATAAGAAGTTTCATAAGAATAAACCACAAAGCCGCATAAAACAGAAGTTTGTTTCCAGTGATGTTCCAATCATGGACATGTTTATTTCTTCAAATTGTTTTCCCCTGCCATAGCTATCTTCAAAGGAGATTGCAAATCAATAAAGCACAACTACAAAAATAAAAAGAAAACTATAATTAATCAGCCTTTAAACCCAAAAGAGGGCTCATTTTGCAGCAGGAGCTTCTTTGCATATTAGGCCACTCATCCCTAATATAGCCAATCTTCCAAGAGCTTACAGGACTCTTAGTACAGGGCCTACTGTAAACTCCAGGAGGATTGCCTACATCGGGGGTGTGTGGCCTAATATGCAAAGGAGCTCCTGCTACAGAATCAGCCCTGAATACAAGAAACTTGTAATCCCATGAACAGGTTTTATGAAGGTTAAGCAGAAAGTCCTCTGCAGTTCCATGTGGCAGAAGTCCTGCTCTTTCCACAACTGACTGAAACTTTCAAGCACTTGGCACTTTCTCAGTAGACCTTTCCTCCTATCTTAACAAACAGTAGGGGTTCATACAGGAAAAGACAATCCATGAGACACCTTGTGGCTCAGGCCAAGAAGGACTTTAAAGGACACAGCCAATACCTTGCAGCTAATATATGATCTGCTCATGAACTTCCTGGTAAACAGCAAGATGGGACTAGGTGGTCAGGTTCAATGGTGTAGGATTTAATTTACAGGGATTATAGATGGACGAGTGGAGACCCACAATAAAATGTTGCATAATATGTTGTGGTTTACATTAAATTGTAATTATTTTTGAAACTGCAGTGTAGGATTTGAAGTTACTAAATGTATATACTCATTGTGAAGATGATGCTGCCCAATTAAAGAGTGTTTTAAGTAATGTTGGTAGGATTGCCAGGTCTGTGTTGGAAAATACCTGGAGACTTTAGAGGTGGATCTGAGAGTGGCTGAGATTAGAGGAGGGGAAGGGCCTCAGCATGATACAGTGCGATCGAGTCCACCCTTCAAAGCAGTCATTTTCTCCAGGGGAGTTGATCTCTGCCAGCTGGAGATCAGTTGTAAAAGCAGAAGATCTCCAGGCCCCACCTGGAGGCTGGCAACCCTAAACACTGGACACTGTACTAGTGTAATGGTTACTCTTCTGTTGTGGCAGCAACTTTGAGAATGATCTCTTGATTTTTCAGTTATGAAATGCTTTGCAGTGTGGTGGTGACAGATACGCATCTTGTCTCCTATATCACAAGTAATGATGTGTTATGCATGTTGAGATGCTTTTGGTTTTTCATATATAAAGGTATGCACTGTTGACATGATGCGTCGAAATGTTAATATCCATTTTCCTTGTTTCTGTCGGTTGTGTATTAACACATTTTTTCTGCATGTTTGTATTGTCTTTTTGAAGTATAGGTGGTTACTGTTTAAATGGCTTTTTTGCAGTAATCAATTTGTAAACTTTTTGGATTTTTCCATTTTGGCATGGCATCCTCTTTTGTGTGGTACTTTTGGCATTGTATTGTTCTGTATGGTACTGATTAGGGATTGTTTCTGACAAAAAAAAGAAAAATTATTTCAGTTGTTCTGAGGAGTGTCCTCATAAGGGAGGGGGTAGCTCTATGGCAGCCTTCTGTAAAGGGAAGGGAGTGGCAGCTGGAGCCCACTTTTTCATTTTTCTCTTTCCTCCCCCCCCCCTTTTTTTTTCTTTATTGAACACTGGAAATAGAGCCACCTAGCTTTGTTCAATTCCCTTGAAGCTGACTGAAGTTAGCTTCAAAGAGAAGTTTGCCTGGGAATTACAATCACTTTGTTTATGTGAGGTGAGATTTCAAAGATTGTTGTACTGGGTACTTCAGACCTTGAGGTGCTACAGGTGTCCTGTACCACTCTTCTTCTAAATGCCCTTGCCAAAAGCAGCTGTTTAAACGGCCATTGGTTTATCAATGGATCAGCCTCAGGCACCATCATGTGTTCAGTCTCTCACTTTGCCATGGAGAACTGTGTGGCTGCAGAGCTCCAGTCTTCCTCAGCCTGCAAGGAGTCCGCATTCACCCACAGCACCACAGCTGTCTTTGGCAGTTTGTCTGTCAGGGTTGCTAAGGCATGTTTAAAAAGGTGGTGTGTACAAACTGACACTGGTTGGAGGAAATCCAGCCTCCTCTTCACCTGCTCCCTACTTTTTGGTTGCTATGCCCACCCATGTGTTAATGACACGGCAGCTGTCCTTTTCTAACTTCTTTTATAACTTACAACTTCTTATAACTTTTATAAAGAGAGAAGCAGTGAGAAGAAGCAGTTGCCAAGCTAGTGGAGGATGGGGAGAAGCAAATAGAAACTAGAGAGAATGTTTTTTAAAGGACAGTGAACCCCACAGCTACAGAGATTGGGGTGAGAATGAACCTTCTCTCCTACTTGCAAGGCTTTGCAGTTGCAGGCTTTTAAATATCTTTTTAAAACTTCCCCCTGCTATTTAGCTATTCATACTGCAGGAAAAACAGCATTGGAGATGGGTGAGTGGTAGCAAGGAATCTTCACCAATCCCACCTCCAGTTCTGCTTTTGTTTCCTCCCTTCTTCTCTCACCTGTTCTCCCTCTCTCCCTCTGTCTCTCTGTGTGTGTTCCTCTCTCACTCTCAGCCAACCAGTCATTACTGAGCTGGTGAAGGGAGAGAAGCAAAACTCTCCCCTCCCCTGAGAAAGCTTTACGAACATAAGAACATAAGAGAAGCCATGTTAGATCAGGCCAATGGCCCATCCAGTCCAACATTCTGTGTCACACAGTGGCCAAAATATACACACACACACACACACACACACACACACACTGTGGCTAATAGCCACTGATGGACCTCTGCTCCATATTTTTATCTAACCCCCTCTTGAAGGTGGCCATGCTTGTGGCCGCCACCACCTCCTGTGGCAGTGAATTCCACATGTTAATCACCCTTTGGGTGAAGAAGTACTTCCTTTTATCCGTTTTAACCTGTCTGCTCAGCAATTTCATCGAATGCCCATGAGTTCTTGTATTGTGAGAAAGGGAGAAAAGTACTTCTTTCTCTGCTTTCTCCATCCCATGCATTATCTTGTAAACCTCTATCATGTCACCCCTCAGTCGACGTGTCTCCAAGCTAAAGAGCCCTAAGCATTTCAACCTTTCTTCATAGGGAAGGTGTTCCAGCCCTTTAATCATTCTAGTTGCCCTTTTCTGAACTTTCTCCAATGCTATAATATCCTTTTTGAGGTGCGGCGACCAGAACTGCACACAGTACTCCAAATGAGACCGCACCATCGATTTATACAAGGGCATTATGATACTGGCTGATTTGTTTTCAATTCCCTTCCTAATAATTCCCAGCATGGCATTGGCCTTTTTTATTGCAAACACACACTGTCTTGACATTTTCAGTGAATTATCTACCACGACCCCAAGATCTCTCTCATGGTCAGTCTCTGCCAGTTCACACCCCATCAACTTGTATTTGTAGCTGGGATTCTTGGCCCCAATGTGCATTACTTTGCACTTGGCCACATTGAACCGCATCTGCCACGTTGACGCCCACTCACCCAGCCTCAACAGATCCCTTTGGAGTTCCTCACAATCCTCTCTGGTTCTCACCACCCTGAACAATTTAGTGTCATCCGCAAACTTGGCCACTTCACTGCTCACTCCCAACTCTAAATCATTTATGAACAAGTTAAAGAGCATGGGAACCAGTACCGAGACCTGCGGCACCCCACTGCTTACCGTCCTCCACTGCGAAGACTGCCCATTTATACTCACTCTCTGCTTCCTATTACTCAGCCAGTTTTTGATCCACAAGAGGACCTGTCCTTTTACTCCATGACTCTCAAGCTTTCTAAGGACCCTTTGATGAGGAACTTTATCAAAAGCTTTCTGGAAGTCAAGGTAAACAACATCTATCGGGTCTCCTTTGTCCACATGTTTGTTCACCCCCTCAAAGAAATATAACAGGTTAGTGAGGCAAGATCTTCCCCTACAGAACCCATGCTGAGTCTTCCTCAATAACCCGTGTTCATCAATGTGCCTACTCATTCTGTCCTTGATAATGGTTTCTATCAACTTTCCCGGTATTGAAGTCAGACTGACTGGCCTGTAATTTCCCGGATCTCCTCTGGAACCCTTTTTAAAGATGGGGGTGACATTTGCTACCTTCCAGTCCTCAGGAATGGAGGCAGATTTCAATGAAAGATTACAGATTTTTGTTAGAAGATCCACAAGTTCAACTTTGAGTTCTTTCAGAACTCTCGGATGTATGCCATCCGGACCCGGTGACTTATTAGTTTTTAATTTGTCTATTAGTTGTAGGACCTCCTCTTTTGTCACCTCAATCTGACTCAGGTCTTTCAGCACCCCTTCCAATATTAGTGGTTCTGGGGCGGGCAAACATATCTCATCTTCCACGGTGAAAAGACAGAGGCAAAAAATGCATTCAGCTTCTCAGCCATTTCCCCATCCTCCTTCAGTAATCCTTTTACCCCATGGTCATCTAAGGGCCCCACTGCTTCCCTGGCTGGTTTCCTACTTCTAATATATTCGAAGAAATTTTTATTGTTTAAGAGGATGGTGGAGTTCACAGCAAAAGAGGTAGGGGTGAGAAACTCAGATGCCCTTTTAAAACATCCCCCTGCTATTTAGCCAATCATAGTGGAGGAGGAATCCTTGCCAATCCCAGCTCCAGTGCTGCTTTTGCTTTCTTCCCTATTCCCCCACTTGTTATCTTTCTCTGTGTCTCTCACTGGCTATCAGCCAGTCTCTCTCTCACTGTCAATGTGGAGTAGATTCCTGCAGCAGCCATTTCAAAAGGTATTGGGGGCAAATTCAAGCCTCCTTGATTCCCCCCCCCTGTTGGATTTTTCTGCAGACCCACAGAGTCCTCTGTGTCTGTAGAAAAATCTGTGGAGGGAATAAGTATCCACAGGCAGAGGGGACTGTTGAGAATAAGTTATATAGATAGGAGTCTCCATACATGCCCCCAATTAAAGTTCTTCAGCCTTTTGCTCATTTAAAAATACTGGCTTTCATTTTTATGCAGCAAACTCATTTCATACTGCTACCATGACTCCTGATTTCTGATTATTTCAGAAGTCATGAAGCCTCCTGCAACGTCCATATCATCAGTGCTTAATTGGCATTTTATTCTTATTTATTTCTGTTGCAAGTCTAGAGTACTGCTTAAACAACCACTCTTTCGCCTACAACACCACTTGCATCAAGATGTATCTATTTGTTAGCAGGCAGCAATCACAGATGCAATAATTCTTAGATCCCCCCCCCAAACAACATTGACCTATGAAATGAACTGTGTTACCACTGAACAGTGTTTTGAGGAACTCTAGATTGTATATTTTGCAGGCCAGCTAGCTTTATTGAAGAAACTATCACTTAGGGCAGGGGCGGCCAATGGTAGTGCTCAAGATGTTTTTTGCCTACAACTCCCACAGAAATATTTGGGTCAGTAACAGAATTTGTTTTTTTTTTACTACCTGAAATGATTCTCCAGAAAGCCTTATTATCATTAGATTTTATCGTGGTAAAGTTGGTCCCATTTATTCTGAAAGAAAATGTTCTTTTTGGATGTAATAGGCTCCAAGTAGGCTGTTTTACAGGCAATATAGGCCTGAATTTTTGTTGGGTCTTTGGAGTGACAGGCCTCTTTAAATTGTGCTCTCAGTTCTTGTTTCCAAGCTAAACAACCCGTATCGAACCAGCTAGAGAAACTAGACAGGATCACAGGTTTAGCTTTAGCACTAAAGTAATCAATTAATAATGAGAATCCTGAAAGGATTGTATCATCTGAATTGGAATTTATGATTGAATCCCTTAATCTGCACAGTGCTTTAGAGCCAAAGAGGGAAGAAAACTCCCTTTCTAGGGTCAGGGACTACTTGATTTTTTTTTTTTTAGAACATTCTCAGAGGCCTTCACAGATTGGGAAGATGATACCATATTAACCTCCAGATCCAATCTTAAAGATAGAATTAGGGGCAAGTGGTCACTTTTCGTGCACAAATCAATGTAAAAGTTATTGATAGATGACAGAAAGTTGGGTGAACCCAAACAAAAATCTATCACACTGCAACCCGGTGTGGAAAAAAAAGTAAAATCAGTTGCGGCCAGAAATTTGGATAGACCATTAAATATTATAGCATTGTGTGCTATGAAGAATTTAATTAATCTAATCTAATCTAGCCTTATTGGTTAAAGTATCTATAGAACAATAAGGCAAACATAATTGTAGTGGAAGGGATTCAGCTGCTTCAAAGCCAAAATGAGAGATCCAATTCTGATTATTACTGCCTATCCGAGCATTAAAATCACCAAAAATCATGAGCTGAGTAGTATGGAATTTCCTAGACAAAGACATCACATAATCAGAAAATTTCTCCAGACAGCATCAAACTCCAACTCTCCATTAGAAGGGGCTAAATAAACATTAATCATGATTAGAGTCAGTGCTGGAGAGGACAGCAATAAAGCCTGGGCAAATGGCGGGCAAGGATCCAAGAGGACCACCTTAAACGGTAAGTTGGATTTCACCAAAGCAGCCAGGCCTGCTTTACTGTGACCTTTAGAATGAGTTCTATAAGCAAGGAGATTAAAAATTTTAAAATCCGTCAGTCTAAAACTGTCTTCCGCCCATGTTTCCTGAAGGAAGACACAATAAAAGGATTTCAAAAAGTCCAAAAAATCTGAGTCATTCACTTTACTCTTCCACCCAGCTATGTTCCAGGAGACAATGTGGATATTCCTTGTGGCTTCCCTAGCTGGTAGTCAATCGATAATGGATATCCTTCCTAGCACCCTGGCGTCATCAGTGAAAATACAGTCATTATGTTGGGGTGCCCTTGAGCCATTTAGAGAGGGTTCCATAGTCAGATCAATTAAGTCAGCCGATGGGGGACAAGGGGACAGGGGGTTGCCTGCAGGATCCAGGTTGATTGAAGGAACTGATTTCCCCGACTCTAAAGACCTTTGTAGCTGCCGCTTAGTACATTCAAGTCTTACGAGGATTGCCTGTTGTTCTTTTGCTGGAAGGCTCCCAAATGACTGCTCAACTTGGCTAAATGTTCAGCTGCTCAAATTAAACAGTTTTTCTTTGCAAGGGGCAACCAATTAGTTCCAGCAGCAATTAAGGTGTTCAAAGCTAAAACGTTAGCCCAAATTCTCTATGGTATCCCTATATGGATCTCAGCATTTACCAGGAAAGTGGAGGGCATTCAAGCCTCATTCTTTAGACAAATTCTTGGTATGCCAAAATGTGTGTCTTGCTTTGCTATCTGCTCTGAAGTGGGTCAGTCTTTGCTGGAGACAAAAGCCTGGATTGCAGTGTTTAAATTTTGGCTCAAAATTCACTTTAGAACAGATTCTAACAGCCTTCTTGATTGTATGAAAAGAGACCTATATATTTCATCCTGGACAGCAGTGCTTATGTCTAAACTTAATCAGTTGGGGATAGAGGTTGATGATTTTTTTACTTCTGATGAGTCATATATCTTCAGATGTATTAAATTGAGACTGTGGGAGTTGGAGGAAATGAAGCTACGGCCAACAGACCCTTATATTTGCTCCCCAGTTTCCTTAGGTCTTTATGCTTTCTGTGGCAAAATGCCCCATTATCTATCAGACTTAACCATTCCAAGTCATCACAGAGCATTTATGTTGGCTAGACTAAATGCGTTTCCGTCCAAAGTTTTACAAGGGAGATATAATTGAGTCCTTTTAGGCGACAGACTCTGTTCCTGTGGAGCGAATATTCCCGACTCATTTCAGCATATATTGCTTGATTGTTCCTTTTATCATAATCTCCGTAAGGATTTATTTTGCAAGCTTTCCTTCTCCCCAGATTTGTCAATTCTGCCACCCTGTTATTATTTATTGAACGATACTGAGGGGGAGGTTAGTGAGGCTGTGGCAAAAATTTTGGCTGACATCCTTAAATTTAAATCTGACCATGTATGAATGCATCTGTAAGCCCGGTTTTATTTTGATTTTATCTCCAATGTTTAAATTTTTATATTCTGTGTATTTTTATTTGCAACTGTTATGCCATTAAAGGTTTGGTATGGTATGGCCTACAACTCCCATCAGCCCCACCCAGCATGGCCAATGGCTGGGGCTGATGGGAGTTGTAGCAAAAAAAACATCTGGAGAGCTACCCCTGACTTAGGGTTTTTCTTGCACAATAAAGATATCCATAATAGTCTGTTGTCTTGGACCTATTTATTTACTGGAGTTTCTGTTCTTATTTAAATGTCCTGTGGTGAAGTGGACTAGTCTAGGGATGCCAGTGTAATATCCCATTGAGAGGTTAACCTTTTGACTCAGCATTCTCTGCTGTGAATTTCTTTCTTCCTTGCATGAAAAAAAACCCCATGCATTTAAAATTTTGGTACCATTTTCTGTTTCCTCACATCGATTCTTCCTGTTAAAATGAACACTTCTTCAAGATTATTTTCCCCTCATTTGGAATAAAAGTTACACATATAAATGAATATAGGAAGATGTCCAAAAGGGCATGTTTGTACAAGGGCAGACTCAGAAATCAAAACGGCTAAAGCATAAACTAAACTATGTTGTCACTATGGTGCTGTAAACCAGCACTGCAGGGGTTACACAGCTCAGACCAGGTGAATGGTTCAAGATCCATACATGTAGACTCACCAAATGCCTCCCTCTGGGAGTTAAAGATGGCAACTGGCAAGTTGCCACTGATCACTGTTGCCACTGAAGGATCTGAGTCAAGTGGCCCTGTGGTACTGAGAGTTGAAGTGGGTGGGTGGGATTGCTCCCTTTCTACCAACTGAACTTGACATTTGATTCAATCTATTTAACCTGACAAGCCCAAGGTTGGTATACTGCTGAGAATGAGCAATTCATGGCATTAATACCAGGCATTCAGCCCCACCTAGGAGACAAAGAAGGCATGAGGCTTAAATTAGCCACACTTGAAGCAGCCAATAAAGAGCTGTGATTTTGCCACTTATATTGTGACCACTTCTGTGCAGGTTTTCCTGTCAGCTGCTGAGAAGAAATTTGCTGCCTTTATGCCGCCAAGCAGTTGGAGCTGACTTGGTGAAACTGAAGGCAGAGGTTTTTTTGAGCAGAAATGCACAGGAATGCAGTTCCGGCTGCCTTGGTGTCAGGGAGTGTGGCCTAATATGCATATGAATTCCTGCTGGAATTCATATGAAACAATGGTGATGTCAGGGGGTGTGTCCTACCAAAAAAGCCCTGATTGGTATGTTTTAAATATAATTTGTGGAGTTGAGTTTGGGGTTTTTATGAGGGGTTGCCAGGTCTCACCTGGCTGCTGGTGGGAGGGGGGGCTCTTGTCCTCTCTTCCTGGTTCTTCAGCACACATGCAAAGCACATGTGCTGTGATGACATCACCCAGAAGTGATGGTTTTTATTTTACTGTTTGCCTTTGGATTAGCCAAGGGCTCAATGCACATAATGCAGCAGAGTCTATCTGGTTTGTATGTGCTGTCAAGAAGAAAAGTTACACAGAGAGCTTCTTTATCTTTGCAAAACTAATACAGGGTCCTTTATTGTAAGGAGCTCCATTCTAGACAGGATAGAAATAGGTTTCTGATCTAGTCTAACTAGGATGGATAGAGATGTAGAAAGCATGTCCTGCTCTCATGGTGCCAAGAGAAGGAAGGAGAAAGCTAGCATAGTGTGGAGAGAAGTTGTCAAGTCCAGAAGGAAGAAGGTTTTTCTAATAGTAGCAATCTACATATCAGCAGGTTACCATCAGAGCAGTAGAAAAGGCAGGATGATCAGTGTCCTGCCTATCTATCTCTCTGAGTCTCATAATTTACAATTTAAAATTGTAAAATTGTAAAATTTTCAGTGCTACATCTCAGATGTTTTCCTCAGTGAGTTTGGTGGCTGGATATATCTACAGCAGGTCTATCTTAGGTCTATATTTAAGCAAAGGCCATTTTAAAAAGAGTGGTCTTGCAGGCCCCACGGAATTGATCAAGACTCCACAGGGCCTGCACTTCATCAGGAAGTTGATTCCACCAGTGTGGAGCTACGATCGAAAAGGCCCGTTCTCGTGTGCTCTTCAATTTGGCCTGCTTCGACCCAGGGATTGTCAACCAGTTCTTTCCCCCTGACCTCAGTACTCTCTGGGGCTTATATGGGGAGAGATGGTCCCTAAGGTAGGCAGACCCTTGACCATATAGGGCTTTAAAGGTAATAACCAGCACTTTGTAATGAACCCGGTATACAACTGGCAGCCAGTGCAGCTCGCGCAGCCCCGGCTGTATGTGCTCCCACTTCGGGAGCCCTAATAGCAGTCTAGCCACCGCATTCTGCACCAGCTGCAGCTTCCGGGTTCGGCACAAAGGCAACCCTATGTAGAGGGCATTACAGTAATCCAGTCTCGAGGTGACCGTTGCATGGATCACTGTTGCTAAGTCATGATGCCCCAGGAAGGGGGCCAACTGCCTCGCCCATCTGAGATGGAAAACACGGATTTGGCAGTGGCCGCTATCTGGGCCTCCATTGGCAATGAAGGCTCCAGTAGAACCCCCAAGCTTTTGACCCTGTGCGCCACTTTCAGTGACACACCGTCAAAAACTGGGAGGGGAATTTCTCTTCCTAGAGTGCCACGACCCAAGCAAAGGACCTCCATCTTCATTGGATTCAGCTTCAACCTACTCAGTCTGAGCCAACCTGCCACGGCTTGCAATGCTAGGCCCAGATTTTTTGGGACGCAGTCAGGCCGACCATCCATTAGTAGATAGAGCTGGGTGTTATCTGCATATTGGTGACACCCGAGCCCATACCTCCAGGCAATCTGGGCAAGGGGGCGCATGTAGATGTTAAATAACATCGGAGAGAGGACTGCCCCTTGCGGCACCCCACAGTCTAGTGAGTGCCTCTGGGACAGCTCTCCCCCAATTGCCACCCTTTGTCCCTGTCCAACAAGGAAGGAGGAAAGCCACTGTAAGGTCGACCCCTTAATCCCTGCGTTGGCCTTCATCTTCTATCTCAGAGCTCCAAAGCAAATTCTAGGAAGTGGCTTAGTGAGAACATCTGCAATCATTTCTTCTGTTGGACAGTAGGTCAGCTTGATAATTCCTTCATTTTGCAATTTTCTCATTAGGTGATACCTTTTGTCAATATGCTTGGTACGCATGTTCACAACTTCTTGTTAGGCAGTTGAATGCAGCTTTTGTTGCCTTTGTGCATTTGTATGGGCTGTAGCACATCTATAGTGAGTGTATTTCTTGACAGCTTTGAGCAGCAAATAAATATTCAGCTTCAGTGATAGATACTGTTAACTATATCTTGCTTCTTACTTTAACAGTTTAGAGCTCCCTCTCCATAGAAAAATATGTGGCCACTGGTGGATTTTCTTTCTTCTGTGTTTCCTCCCCAGTTAGCATCTGCATATGCTACTAGCTTAGGGCAGTCATTGACTGGTATTTTAAGCTTAAGGTGTGCAGTATGCTTCAGGTATTTTACTCTTAATTGCATTCCAGTCCTTGTTTGTTAGTGTTGCAGTCTTTCTACACAATAATTCTAAAGTAGAACCATGGGCAGTGTTCCTTCTAAGCTGAGTTAGCATGAGCTACACACAGATTTTTGGCCTCCAGCTCACATATTTTTGTCTTAGCTCAGGAAAAATGGCCTCAGAGCACAATATTTTATGCAGTAGCTCACAACTTTAATACCAGTAGCTCATAAAGTAGAATTTTTGCTCACAAGTCTCTGCAGCTTAGAGGGAACACTGACCTTGGGACAAACTAATCAAATTCGATCACTTCAGGACTTCTTACTTAGCTAACATTTCTAATAATAATCTCAGAAACATTTTTACTTCACTGCATTTTCAAACTATGCCAATGGCACTATTGACTGGTTGTTATTCCCAAATACCAATTGATCAGCATGTCTGTATCTGTGGATCCCTTACACTAGATGACTTACCCCACTGTCCATTATATACTGATTCCAGGGATACACTTTTGGCAGGAATTTAATTTATATTCAGATGCTAACAAGGATGTACTCCTGTTATTGGATACTGATGCATACATTTCTTATAGAGTTTCCTTGTTTGCTTTTGCATCAAAGAAAATAAGGTCTAAGGTGGTACTGAAAGAGTCAGCTTTTTAAATACTGTCACTTGATATGTTTTAACCTGTTTTATCCACTACGTTTTTATCTGTTTATATTTCTTGTGGTTTTACCAAATTTGTGATGGCCAGTGGCTATATACAATAAACTACTCATGACTCAATCATCCTAATGCAGTGCTAATGTCTGGTCTAGTCAGTGTGCTAATAAAGAAAAGCTTTACCTAGTGCTTCATGATATCTGTGGTTAGCAGGTAGCTCCTTGGTGTCATCATATTGCTTTCTGTAGCTTACTTCCATGAGAGTTGGTTCAGCATAGGCATCTTCCATACTCTGGTACTTTATCAGTTTTTTAATCTTTGTTCTTGGTTGATAAAAAAAAACCCTTCAATTTTCTTCTCTCCGTCTTTGAATGCCTAGGCAGTGCATGACGTCAAATGGATAGCATCAGAGCGCAAAATATCGGTAGTGGATCATTTCATCATCTTCTGGACAAGCAAGACAGCAGCCACCTGTGAGATGGGATCACAGCTGGGCCTCTGTCTCATAACCAGTGTCCAGTGGCAGGGCCTTCAGGATATGTTATGAAACCAGCTTCTGCCCTTCCTCCACCAAGTCTTGGGGGTGGGGTCAAGCATTCCAATATTCTCTTTCTGCATTGAGTATAAAACAGCCTTGTACAAATTAAAGGTATGGGGCTAATGTGGAAATTACTAAGACAGGTAAAAACTTTGTTAGCCAGGGCATTGTCATTTTGTCAGATTTTCTAAAGAGGAGAATTTGGGTCAAGCATACAAAGACCAAGATTGATTGTTTGGTGCATAGGATAACAGCAGAGATGTGAGCTTATCATACACTCCATTAGATATGACATGCCACACCTGTATAGGGAGTATGACTTGCATCTCTCTCAAGGTGCAACAACTATTATCACTTTAACACCTATGTCAGGAGCTGCAGGGTTTTATAGTCAGCAAGTGATACAAAGGGTGTTAAACTAGGCTAATCCCCTTGTGTGCTGGGGCTGGGCACTTCTCAGCACATTGTGTGCAGATGATGATAAATGCAGTCAGAGGAAGATGTAGGCTGAGTGCGCAGTCTGCCTAGCACAGCCCTTCTATTTAAATATGTTATCATATTTAATTATATGATTTAGATCTGCATAATCAGTTACTTAGATAAATGAGTTAAACTCAATGCTGTTGTCTTGTGTCTTCACTGGAAGTGTCTGGGGCTGTAGATTCCCAAGGATGCATTGTGATGTGACATATTACAAATTGTGTCTGAGGTGCTGTTGTCATAGAGACATTCTTCCTCCATCTTCCAGCTGCTTGACATGCCTGGCCTGAGTCACCTCTACAGCAAGCCTAACCAACAGCTGCAGCAGCTACCTCAACAGTATCAGTACCTTCCTGAGTAAGTCTACCCAGAATCCTACTCAGGTCTTCTCAGTGAGGCTTATTCCCTTGGATCCGTAGAATTGTACTGTATGCATAACTGGAAGAAGTCATTCACACAAGGGAGTGAAAATATAAAAAATGAATACAAATCACTAAAATGGGAAGAAATTAAATTTTTGAAATGATGAAAATGAAATGAAAAATTGCACATATCTGCTTTGTAATATGGTTTTCTAGGCAGGGAATCCTGTCAAAGAGTTAATAGAAACCTTGGATATCCTATAGAAGAACTCTAGCCTTTAAAATATTTGCAGCCTATTTAGAGGTTACTTCCCCCAGAATATTATAAAAGAGCCAGGAGAGACAAAATCTCAAATGGCTGCTTTATGGCCCTTCAGAGTTTGCTTCATTGTTAATGATTTCTGTGGGCTAGAGGCAGTGAAGATTCATAGCACTTATTATATTTTATCAGCAAGATGAAAGATGCTTCCATAATGCTCTAGAGAGATCAGGCCTGTAAAATAAAATTAAAAAGAAATCTGCAAATTTGAGTACAACAGAAATAATCACAGTTTCAAATGAGAGAAAACAACAGCAATAAAACACCTAAGTATTTTCAACACATATATGCCCTGAAGATCTTATAAAAAGAACAAAGGACCACATGATCCAGTTATAGGGAAGGGGGAAATATGCCATAGGAGTATGGAGACAGTTTTAGCTAAGTGGCTTTCTTGCATTTAATATGCTTTCTGGAAAACTGTTTTTCATTTATGCTACTTCTAAATGTATAACTTAATAATAAAAAAAAGAATTTGTTTTCAGTGCAATAATTTAACACACCAAGATGGCTCATAAGTCTATAAAATGCTCAAGATTTTAAAGAGGACAGTGGGTGAATACCCTCCACTGTTATTGAATAAGCTAAGTTGGGGAGTAGGTGGAGCAGGGGAGGCCAGAATAATGAATTATCTGTCACCTCAACCAAAGGCCCAGTGGAATATCTCCATTTTGCAGGCCCTGAGGAACTGAAGCAGGTCTCGCTTGGCCCTGATTTCACTCAGGAGAGTGTTTCACCAGGAGCCTGAGCTCTGGTTGAGGCTAAACAGATGTTCTTAGGGCTGAGGGACCACCAGCAGCTGTTGTTCAGATGAGCATAATGCTCCTCAAGGGACATAGCTGGAGATAGTAGTTCCAAAGACTTTGAAAGTTAATACCAAAACTTTGAACTGGATTTAGTATTCCACTGGAAGCCAATACAGCTGGCAGAGCACTGGTTGGATATGTGCTCCAAGAGGTTACCCTGTAAAGACATGCTGCATTTTGAACCAATTGGAGTTTCTGAGTCAACCCCAAGGGCAGCCCATCATACAGCTAGTTACAGTAATCCAGCCTGAAGGTGACCATTGTGTGGATCACTGTGGTTAGATTGCAAGAAGTAAGATAAGGAACCAGTTGCCTGATCAGCCAAAGATGGTAGAAAGCTGTTCTGGCAACAGCTGTGACCTGGGCCTCCATAGACAGTGAGGCATCCAGGATCACACCAAGACTCATTACCATGGGCAATGGCATCAGCAATGCCTCACTGTCCACCCCTCCACAACCCAGGCACAGGATCACTGTCTTTGATGGATTTAATTTCAACCAGCCAGGCACACCTTCTTGTGCCCTGGCCAGAACCTCTGGGATGGAATCAAGTTAGCTGTCCATCAGCAGATTTGTCATTATCATACGGTGATAACCCAACCCAAATCTCTGCACCAACTGAGCGAGGGGACACATGTAGCTGTTAAATAACATAGGTGAGAGGCTTGCCCCCATGGGATGCCACACACCAAGGGGTAGCATGGTTAAACCCTCTCCCCAATTGCCTCCTCCATGCAGAGCAGCCCCCAATAACCTTACCTTGGCAAGATGGTGGGCCATAATACTGCTGTTAAATCTAGAAAAAAACAGCAACACTAACCTGCCTCGATCAAGGTGTATCCAGAGTCATCTGGGAGGGCAACCAGAGCTGTTTTCACCCCATAGCCAGGGCAGAAACTAGACTGGAATGGGTCCCAAATAGAGGAGTCATCCAGGAAAGTTTGGAGCTGTTCCACTACCACCCTATCAGCTACCTTACCCAGAAATGGGAGGTTCAACACTGGGCAGTAGTTGGCTGGTTCCTGAGGATCTGAAAATGGCTTTTTCAAAAGTGGTCTCACCACTGCCTCCTTCATTTAGAACTCCGATTAACTGACTGGATGCGCCTAGGCAACATCATAGGTCCTGAACAGATTGGCTTCTCCAAAGGCAAATCTGCTATGGATCACTGCTGCACTCTGGCCTTCCTTGCTGAAAAATATATGCATACCGGGTCAAAAAAATTATATGCTGCCTTCATCGATTTGAAGGGTGCTTTTGATTCAATAGATAGAGCCCAACTATGGATCAAGCTAGGTTACCTGGGAATGGACCCTCGTTTGCTGTTTCTCTTGAGGAAACTTCATTCTAATACCTTTTGCCAAGTGAAATTTTCTTCTAGCGGTGACTTGACTAGTAAAATCCCAGTGTTAAAGGGGGTAAAACAAGGTTGTGTGCTGGCCCCACATCTTTTTAATTTATTTTTAACTGACCTGGCACAATTTTTGACCCCTATCAATGGTCATCCGCCTAAACTTGCAGGCCGAGCGGTCCCCTTATTACTTTATGCCGATGACACTACCATCCTCTCTTGTACAAGAGTGGGCCTGCAAAGGTATTTGAACGCCTTTTATGACTACTGTAATTGTAATTCACTCTCTATCAATTATGCCAAATCTAAAGTAGTTGTCTTTTCAAATTGCTGGGGCCCACAGAGATGGTTTATTGGCAATTCAACAATCGAGCAAACAAAAAATTTTAAATACTTGGGGATCACTTTTAACCACAAGTTAAGCTGGGTTTCACATCGTAACAACACCATCAACCTGGCTAAGTGTTCAGCTGCTCAAATTAAACAGTTTTTCTTTGCAAGGGGCAACCAATTAGTTCCAGCAGCTATTAAAGTATTCAAAGCCAAAACGCTTGCCCAAATCCTCTATGGTATCCCTATATGGATCTCAGCTTTTACCAGGAAAGTGGAGGGCATTCAAGCCTCATTCTTTAGACAAATTCTTGGTTTGCCAAAATGTGTGTCCTACTTTGCTCTCTGCTCTGAAGTGGGTCAGTCTTTGGTGGAGACAAAAGCCTGGATTGCAGTGTTTAAATTCTGGCTCAAAATTCATTTTAGAACAGATCCCAACAGCCTTCTTGATTGTATGAAAAGAGACCCATATATTTCGTCCTGGACAGCACTGCTTCTGTCTAAACTCAATCAATTGGGGTTAGAGGTAGATGATTTTTCTACCTCTGAAGAGTCATATATCTTCAGATGTATTAAACTGAGACTGTGGGAATTGGAGGAAACGAAATTACGGCCAACTCTCCCTTATACTTGCTCTCCAGCTTCCTTAGGTCTTTATGCTTTTTGTGGCAAAATGCCCAATTATCTATCAGACCTAACCACTCCAAGTCATCGCAGGGCATTTATGTTGGCCAGACTAAACGCGTTTCCCTCCAAAGTTTTACAAGGGAGATATCAGCGAGTCCCTTTAGCCGACAGACTTTGCTCCTGTGGAGCGAATACCCCTGACTCAATCCAGCATATATTGCTTGATTGTTCTTTTTACCATAACCTCCGTAAAGATTTATTTGGCAAGCTTTCTTTTTCTCCAGATTTGTCTATTCTGCCACCCTGTTATTATTTATTGAGTGATACTGAGGGGGTGGTTAGTGAGGCTGTGGCAAAATTTCTGGCTGACATCCTTAAATTTAATTCTGACCATGTTTGAATGTATCTGTAAGCTCGGTTTTATTTTGATTTTATCTCCAATGTTTAAATTTTTATATTCTGTGTATTTTTATCTGAATCTATTATGCCATTAAAGGTTTGGTATGGTATGGTAACATCCAGAATCCTGTCCACCTCATCCCAAGAGAGCTGTCTGAAATGGTTCAAAATAGGACCTGAAGACAGCCAAGGGGGGCCCAAGTTCCCTTATTGTATAGTGGCCAGTAACTCCTGGCAGAGCGACAAGATTTTATCTGCAAAATAGCTTGCAAATGTCTCACAGCTAATAGTCAATTTACTATCTTTTTGGTTCCCCTGTGAAAAGGGAGTCAGCAACATAATTATTTTAAACAATATGCATCTTCTATTGCACATGCTGGGCATGCACTTGCAGGTGCAATAGAAGATGCATAGAATTATCTCTTAGTTAGTGGCTTTCATTGCCATCTCATAGGCTTTCATAAACAACCTAAAAGATGCTCTTGCAGGTTAACAGTTAGAGGACTGCAGGCTAAATCTAGATTTCCAGTTACCAAACTACAGGTAATTACATAGAGAATCTGTGGCAATAGAAATTTCTGGTAGGGTACTTTACTGGTAGAAATGCTGGTTCTTTACTTGTTTCTTAAAGTAGTAGAACAGGGAGAATGAAGTTACAATTTAAGGGGTGACAGCAAGGACTTCTCTCTAGCAGTAGAAATTTATTACAAATGGTCAAAGGCTACTACAATCTTAAGTAAACATGAGCATTCATTAAATTCAAAGGTTGATAGGAAATAAAATAATAACAATGCAAACAAGTTAGCTAAAACTGACTAAGAAAATAGATATAAAATTCCCTTGTTGAAACAGAAACAACTACTTCAAAAACACAATCAGCCCTACAGCATATTGGACCTTGAGCACAGCTCTAGCTTGAATTTTTGTACCACCCAAAGCATACAATGAGACCACCAAATATGCTACAAAATTGACTACTCTCCCAGTCATGTCAATTTCCTCAAGGTAGGATAGCTGTTAACTGGAGAAAATGATCTGTCCCTTTAATACAGGGTTAATTTGTGGAAATGGGCAGGTGAAGCTTTCATGGCATAGAGGTAAATAGCATCCCATTAAGTCCATATCAATGGGACAGAACATTTTTGTCTCCAGATTATTTGAAACACTACCTCGATGGCTAACATTTAGCATAGTCTATAACAGGGGTGGCCAAACTGTGGCTCAGGAGCCACATGTGGCTCTTCCACACATATGGTGTGACTCTTGAAGCTCCCACTGCCCCACTGGCTGACTTGGAGAAGGCGTTTCTCTCTTTAAATCACTTCTCCAAGCCAAGCCAATCGGAAGTGTGGAGAATGCATTTAAAGTTAAAGCTGCTTTCTTTCTATCTCTCCCTCCATCTATTTTCCTTCCTTCCTTCCCACCCCTTCCTCCCTTCCTGTTTTGCAGCTCTCAAACATCTGACATTCATTTCTTACGGCTCTCAAATATCTGATGTTTATTCTATGTGGCTAAGTTTGGATGCCCCTGGTCTATAGGAATCTGAGTAGGAAGGGGTTTGGGATTGAATTAGGATCTTCTGGCCCTAAGATTAGATCAGTCTTGATGTGAACTAACAGTGTACAACCAAATGTCATAACTTTTTTCAGGCATGGAAAGGAGAATGAGAATGCAGCATCATGCCATACCATTGGTATAGGGTTGTTGCCAGGTCCCTTCATTGCTCCAGTGGGGGGATTTGGAAAGCATTCTGGGATGTGCCTGATGCAATGGCATCACCCAAAAGTGACATCATGTTGGGGACATCACAGGTGCTGCTCTCATTTTTGGGCAAAACTCTATGGTAAAACTGGCTTCAAACCAAGAGTTTTGCCCTCAGACCAGAGCATCACCATGTGACATCCCTGACATGATGTCATCACCTTTGGATGATGTCATCATGTCAGGAATATCACACAGCAATGTTGTTGCTTGCGGATGGGGCTTCCCCCACTGGCCAGCAGCTGGGAAAAGCCCTAAAAATTAGGGGAACCCCACTGGGACCTGGGAACTGGCAGCCCTAAATTGGCAGGTAGCATAAAGTATCTGGATTGGACAAGCCTACTTTAATATTAGAAGCCTGGCTTTCTGTTCTTGTCAGCTCAATGAAGCTATATTTTAGTGTCCAGTCTTCTCAAGCCCCAGCTTCAACATCTCAAGGCACTGAACAGGAGATCACTACTTTCAGATTTTGATTTGTAGACATTCACAGGCAGCCTAGCTGTCATTCTGATAATGGGAGGAGAAATTGGGGTCCTTAGAAACAGGCAATCATCCCTTTAGGGAGACAGCAATACTCCTGGATCCTGATTCTTGATGGGGCAATGTTCTTTAAATTTTTCCTTTATATATCTTTAAGGAGATCAAACAGGCAAGCTCCAAAATCCCTTTGTGATAGAATGACTAGCCTACGGTTTTAGCTTCAAGATCTTTTTCACACTGAGGTTCAACTTCTCACTAAAAGCTGGTGGCTCGCCTGTCCTCCATCCCCACCTCCACCCCAGGCTTCATTCTTTTTGTCCACCATTGTCCAAATAATTGCCAACTGTGAAGTCTTAACTCAACTATATTGACAAAATGTTCACCTTTATTTTTCTTGGAACCAGAATGATAAATGTCATCTTTGTCATGTAGTTTCCATATATTTCTCAGCTCCTTAGCAACATTTCAAGGGAAAGCAAAATATTATGAGCTTTGGTTCAGCTGCTGCTTTTAATAATCAGATTGCTTCTGGAGAAAGAGCAGGATGATATATATTATCCCTATTTCAAATTTAGTTACACAGGAAGCAAAAGATTATTTCTTTCCCGGAAATATAATATCATTTCTATTTCAAAATGAGGACATTAAAGGATTTGGGAAGCATTTTTCGGTCATCTTTTAATTTATAATTTCTTTTTTACATTTTAAACATTTTTAGTTATTTTTAACTATTATCTGAACTCCAAATGTGTATATTCAGTTGTGTGTATTGTTGCATATATTGAATAACTGGACTTTCTCCAGTGGTCCCAGTAGTGGGTCAGTCCTGACCTATGGGAATATAGCTCCTCCTCTCTGTAGGAAGGGTCAGCAAAACAAGTTCCTTCCAGAAGGGGGTGCTATTCCCCTTAACTTTCAGTTTGCTTGGCTCTGCCTCCAGAGCAGGACATGCCAGCTGAGCTTTGGCTCAACTTTGCAAATAATAAAATAAATAAATAATAATAATAAGACCGCAGAAGCTACGGGGAAAGGGATGGGGCAGCTTACTCTTCCCCCTTCCCTCGGCACCTGAAGCTTTCTGGAGTCCGGCAGAAGCTGGGAGACCCAGGAACATGGCTGCAGTTTTCCCCACGCCTCCCTGAACATGGCGGCAAGCAGCGGAGACTGCAGACGACCGGGGTGGAGACAGCAGCACGCATCTGTCAATGGCTCCATGGACATTCCAAGCCTTTGTTTGGACCCAGCAAAGCGCACAGGGTGGACAGGACGGCGACGAACTCCTCCTCCCTCCTGAGGAACAGGTAGGGTCCCAGAGACCCATGGAATGGGGGTTTTGTTGGAGGAGGAAGTTCAGGAATGGGGAAAGTAGGGCAGCCTGTGCAAGGCTGCCTAGTGGAGGACTTAATGAATAGTCTGCCCCCCCCCCAAAAAAAACCCTTCCTCTCGCTGGCTTAACTGAGCCTCAAGCGCCCCTAGTGCCAGGGTTTTTCACAGAGAAAGAAGAGACGCATATATTTGGAAAGTTTTCAAGCATCTGAGCTAGGGGAAGACTCTGAGAACTCAGAACTATCTTCCTCAAAGGAAGAAGGGGAGCTTTCTGAGGAAGAGGTGGAGATAATTCAACCATCTCAGAATAGGTTGTTTTCCCCTGACTGTCACGGGCTGGGGCCAGGCCAGATGAAGTCCAGGGGCAGTCCAAGGTCTGTAGCTGGGTAGCAAGGAGGGTCCAAAGCGCCAAAACCGAATCACAGTCCAGGTATCATAAATCAGAGGTTCAGAAGCCGAAGTCAGGGGGTCCAGAAGTAAATGCCAGAGTCAGGGGGTCCAGAAGCCGAAGTGGCTGCTAGAACGTCAGGTAAGTGACTAGTTGCTTCCACAAAGCCTTCTCTCAAAGCCCACAGCTATATAGCCCTCTGCTGTCTGTTGCCCATTTGGGCTAATTGCTGACTCAGAGGGCAGCCAGGATCCTGCTGAGACTCAAGCACCCTCACTCCTGGAAGGGCCAGAATCCTTTCAAAACTCAGGGCTCAGGGAGCGTCTTGCTCGTGAGCGTGCCGCCCTCCTCCGATCCCTGAGGTCCTGACGAAGGCGGTCATGCACACGAGCCACCCGAGAGGGCGAGGCAGGGGGGGCTTGGATCTTCTCCAGCAGAAGGCAGGGGCACTGGTGCAGGTGGCAGGGGCACAGTTTCTTCTGCAGGCTCGGCTTCTTCTGCAGGGCCCCCAGCACCCATGACACTGACATTTATTCACGGCTGTTCCCTAAAATTGTCAGAGCCTTGGAACTGAATTATGATCCTAAACTTAAAGAGGAAGAGGAAACAGATTTCCCAATGGGGTCAGAGAAAACTATTCCTAAGGCCAGATCTAAGCCACAGCTGGTACCACTTCCAGCAGGGTTTTTCTCCATTATGAAGGCAGAATGGGAACACCCAGCCAAACCAAAGGCGACCCATTCAGTTTTTTCCAAGTTTTACACTCTTATTCCAGAGGCCATGAAATGGCTCAAGCTGCCCAGAGTGGATGACCCAGTTAGCAGCCTTGCCTCCTTTTCCATCCTACCATTGGATGCCGATGGCACACCAAAGGACCCCACGGATAAAAGGATTGAACAAGCCCTACAAAGGGATTTTGAAGCTTCAGCCACCTCATTGCAGGCATCAGTGTCGGCTTCTTTGGCTGTCAGAGCCATTTATTCATGGGCTTCAGAATTGGCCAAGGTGGAACAAGACTTGCCCAAGGAAGTTAAAGATGAGCTAAAGATTGCCTTGTCTGCAGCCTTTGCAGCGGATGCCACTCTGGACACTATGCAACAATCTGCAAGAGCCATAACCTCGAGCGTGGTGGCCCAATGGAACACTTGGCTGTGAAACTGGGACGCAGATCCGTCTGCAAGCACCAAAGTAGCAGCAGTCCCTTTTAAAGGCGATTTACTGTTCAGCCAAGGCCTAGAGCGCTACCTGGAGGAGGACAAAGATAAGAAGAAGGTTCTTCCATCCAAAAAGCAGGACAGAGATAAGAGACGCTTCCAGCTCTTTCGGGATCAAAGGAGGGACTCCAAGTCAAATTACTCCAAATCCTATAGGGGACGATGGCAACAGAAGCCCCGCGGTTCCAGATCTTCATCTTTCAATACCAAAGGGCAGTCCTCCAAAGGCCCGAGGAAAGGCAATACCACCTGATTATGCCCAGAACAGTCCCCCAGGGGCTATAGGGGGCAGTCTCCAGTGCTTTGCGGAAGTGTGGAGACAGATAGTAACAGACAGATGGGTGGTGGAGAGGGTGTCCAAGGGCTACAGTATAGAATTCAAGACAGTTCCACGAGACAGATTCCTGGAAGTTCTCAGGAACAAGTCTCCTCAAAAACATCAGCTTTTGTTATCAGTCATCCTCCATCTCCTTGAGATAGGGGCTATACAACCAGTGCCAGAGGAGGAGAGAACCCAGGATGTCTACTCGATCTTCTTCATTGTCCCAAAAAAGAATGGGGATGTGAGAGCAATCTTAGACCTGAAATGACTCAACAGAAAGGTGGAGATGAAGAAGTTTTGGATGGAAACCTTGAGGTCGATCCTCCTAGCTCTACAAAAAGGGGACTTTCTGGCATCAATAGATCTGTCCGAGGCCTATTTACACATACCAATTCAGCAGGGGCACCGCCGTTTTCTGAGGTTCTCGTGTGACATCAGCCACTACCAATATAAGGTGTTGCCATTCGGCTTAAAGTCCTCACCCAGAGTCTTCACAAAGATACTGGTGACTCTAGTGGCAGCCCTGCGTCTCAGGGGAGTGTCATTGTTTCCATACCTGGATGACAACCTAGTCAAGGCACCATCATTTACGCCGACGAAGGCGGCCCTGAAGGAGACAGTGGATGTTCTATCCTCCCAAGGGTTTGCCATAAATCAGGAGAAGAGTTCCCTCATACCGGCTCAATCCATCCTTCACCTGGGGGTGCAGATCAATACCAGGGAAGATGGAGTCTTCCTCTCCCAGGAAAGACAAGCGAAACTGACACAACTGATCCATTCAGTGTTGCAGGCCAAAACCATGCAAATGATGACTCTAGCAAAATTGGTGGGACTCTTAGTTTCGTGCCAGGACCTTGTGCAATGGGCACATTCCCATACACGACCCATCCAGTCCTTCCTACATCCCTTCCAGACAGCCATTGCTCAGAGGAAGCCACTTCAGGTAGGAGTGCCAAAACGGGTGAAAGTGGCCTTGCAATGGTGGTTGTTGCCACGCCGGTTCCAAGCCGGACAGGCTCTGCAAGAACCAATTTGAACAGACATGACGATGGATGCCAGCTTGTTTGGCTGGGGGGCACATGTGAAAGGACAGATGGTTCAAGGGCGCTGGTCCGGTCAGGAGACCTCCAACAGTATAAATGTCCTGGAACTGAGAGCAATCAGACTAGCTCTGCTCCATCTTTCGGACATAGTGAAAGGCCAACATGTTCTTATCCAAACGGACAATATGACAGCGAAAGCCTTTGTGAGCAAGCAAGGGGGGACGTGATCGAGACTCTTGCAGTGAGAAGCAACTCTGCTGATGGACTGGGCGGAGACCATTCTTCGGTCCCTGAAGGCAACACACGTTGCGGGAAAGGACAACGTGTTAGCAAACTGGCTCAGTTGTCAGACCCTGGATCCAGCGGAGTGGTCACTGAACAAGATGGTCTTCCATCAAGTTTGCCAGAGGTTCGGGTTTCCAAAGGTGGACTTGTTCACGTCGGAACTAAACCATCAAGTTCCAAACTTCCTTTCAAGAACAAAAACTCAAAAGGCCATGGGCACAGATGTGTTGCACACAGAGTGGCCCAAGACTCTTCTTTATGCCTTTCCCCCAGTCCAGGTGCTGCAGAGGTTCTTGCTCAGGGTACAGGAATTGGGGGCGGAGGTAATAGTAATAGCACCTTTTTGGCCGAGAAGGGTCTGGTTCCAGGAGTTGATGCGTCTCAGGGTAGCCGAATCCTGGATACTTCCACTAAGGAAGGATCTTCTACTACAGGGAGAGGCGCTGTGTCCACAACTGGAGATGCTAAGACTCACAGCGTGGAAGTTGAACGGAGGCAACTGACTAAGTTGGGGTACCAAATGCCACTTGGCAGACCTTTGTATCCTGGTGTCAGGAGAATAGTGCAGATTCAATGGCTGCTAAGATAGCAGATGTGCTAGCATTTCTTCAGGTGGGGTTGGAGAAGGGACTTAGTACCAACACCCTCTGAAGGCAGGTAGTGGCCATTTCAGCGGGGAGAGGTGATAGGAGGGGCAAGTTGCTGTCCAAACATTCACACATCAAATACTTTTTTAAGAGGGGTGTCTCTCCTTAATCCACTGCAGGTTCCCTTCTTGGAATTTGAATGTAGTGCTTGAGGCATTAAGTCACAAGCCTTTTGAGCCTATGACTTCATGCAGTTTAAAGATGCTTACTTTTAAAACGATTTTCCTGGTGGGGATTACTTTGGCACACAGGGTGTCTGAGAATAAGGCATTGTCTACACACAAAGATCTTTGTGTTTTCCACCAATATAAGATGGTTTTGAGACCTGACCCAGCCTTTGTCCCAAAAGTTAATTCACTGTTTCATAGATCGGAAGAGCTTATTCTTCCTTCCTTTTGTCCCAATCCGCAGCATGAAAAGGAGAGACTTGGGCACTGTTTAGATGTTCACAGAACCTTAAACTTTTACTTGGACAGAACTAAGCCTCTAAGGCAGGGGTCCTCAAACTTTTTAAATAGGGGGCCAGTTCACTGTCCCTCAGACTGTTGGAGGGCCGGGCTGCCGTTACTGTACAAGGCCGCGGGCCGTCAGTTCTCCATCTTCTGCATCTCTCTCCCTTCCCCACACCACACACCCCAGCCTGGGAACTCACCTCACCTCGGTATCACCTCACACTCTGTCTCCACCGCCTCAGCCCAGTGCCGGAAGTGTGCGTTGCTAACGCGAGTTTAAGTCGAACGTCACTTCCGGTCTGATTTTGCCATAACCCGGCGGGCCGCATAAACGTCCTTAGCGGGCCGCATCTGGCCCTCAGGCCGTAGGTTGAGGACCCCTGCTCTAAGGTCTTCTGATTCCTTATTTGTTTCTTTTAGTGCCAGAGCCCTGGGTAAAGCCATTTCTAAATCTACAATTAGTAGATGGTTGCGAGGCTGCATTATCGAGGCATATAAGATCAGGGGATTGGCACCTCCATTAGGCATCACAGCTCACTCCTTAAGGGGAGCTGCCACTTCGGCAGCTTACAGAGCTTTCCCTTCAATGGAGGTGGTGTGTAGAGTGGCCACTTGGCGCTCCGTTCATTCCTTTATGAAGCACTACCGTATTGATAAGCTCGCTTCAGCTGAGGCAGCATTCGTAGGAGGGTGTTGCAGGCTGCTATTTGATTCAAAGGACTGAGTGGGCCCACCCTCAGGAACTGCTGTTGTAAGTCCCATAGGTCAGGACTGACCCACTACTGGGACCACTGGAGAACGGAAGATTCTGTTCACTTACTGTGAAGTCTTCCTTCTCGGTGGTCCCAGAGTGGGTCAGTCCTCCCCGCCCGGTTTGGGATTGACTCAGTCTTTGCATCAATACACTGGGAGGCCCAAGAGTTTGGGCATTTGTCTTTCTGCTGAGTTTACTGTGGACCATGTAATTGCACATGGGGAGTTATTGGTTATGAGAGTTCTGGTTTGGTTGTACCAAACTGTCCAGTTCCACCGTTATGAATAAAGGAGGTTGGATGATTCTGTGTATGCTTCCTTGATTCCAGATCTGGGAGGGGACGACAGATATTACTGTGGTGTTTCTTCCCTTGGTTGCAGTTTGTTTTCTAGTTTCTAGTTAAGAGTCGACGGGCTTGAAGACAAACTGAAAGTTAAGGGGAATAGCACCCCCTCCTGGAAGAAACTTGTTTTGCTGGCCCGACCTACAGAGAGGAGGAGCTATATTCCCATAGGTCAGGACTGACCCACTCTGGGACCACCGAGAAGGAAGACTTCACGGTAAGTGAACAGAATCTTCCGATACTTGCTCCAAATATGTCTATGCTCCTTCAATGTGATACTAAAGTCTGGTTGTATCTAGGCTGTGGCTCTTCTTGGGATAAAGGGAAGAATAATAGAACACAAGAACAGATGAAGCTGCCTTATACTGAATCAGCTCCTTGGTTCATCAAGGTGAATATTGTTTACTCAGACTGGCAGTGGCCCCAGATGGAGGTCTTTCATATCACCTGTCATCATTTAAACTTGAAATACCAGGGACTGAAACTGGGACCTTCTGCATGCCAAGTAGTTACTCTACCACTAAACCAAAAACCATCCATGTAAAAATAGATCAGATAAAAAGGCAATCTCAATTGGTTCCTAAGTTGGTCTGCTATAGAACAGCTAGCTTCAAGTTCAATAGTATCTTAAAGACCAACCAAATTTTCAAGGTATACGTTTTGGAGAGTCAAAGTTCCCTTCCTCTAACAAAGGAAGCTTTGACTCTTGAAAGCTTATACTCTGAAAATCTGGTTGGTCTCTAAGGTGCTACTGGACTCAAATCTAGCTGTTTAACATAAGGTAAATATCTGAAAAATTCAGATAGTCAGAAGGTCATATGAACAAAGGCCAAATCCACACAATCTGTCCTGCATTTGGGGAAATGAACAGTCACTCAAATTCAGCCTTCATATATTTGGTTCTTCATGTGAAACCCTCATGTTAGACCAGGGATGGTCAAACTTGTTTAATGTAAAAGCCACATAGAATAAATGTCAGATGTCTGAGAGCCACAAGACATGAACAAATATTACACATATCTTTATTAAAATTCTTACTATTTTTGCATAGAAAAACAAAAGGTGTATATATGCACATACAATGCTAAGAAACTTTTTTTTAAAAAGCTGGGAATAACAGTCTTTGTAAGACCAGCATAGGGAAAGCATAGGGAATTTTTTCTTTGCACCAGAGGGAGAAGAAAACACACATGTACCATATAAAACACTGAACACCGTTTGCATCAGTATGCATATGTTGTTATCCGCCCTGAAACTGTTTGCAGGAAAGGGTGGAATACAAATTAACAAATAAATAAATACATAAATCTCTTTGCCTTGACACCAAAGTTAGTAAATACAGCTCCTACAAGAGCTATGAAACTAACGAGGGGGGGTTACTGCACAGCCCTCTTTAATTCTGTCCCTCCTTCCAGTAGTTACCTTGGCTTTTGCACTCTTTCCCTGCTCTAGGTCGCTGGGTGACCTCTGCGGTAGGGGAGAAGAGCTTGCAAGCCCGCCTATTTTCCCCTCCTTCCTTGCTTCACACATGGCAGAAATAGTAGTGTGCCTATGGGTCAGTGCTCAGGGACTGACTGAGGTCCCAACAGCATGCTAAGTATGTTTACTTGAGAATAAGCCTGCATTAAGTTCCTCCTTGACCTCTGGGAGCCACACAATATGTGTGAAAGAGCTGCATGTGGCTCCTGAGCCACAGTTTGGCCACACCTGTGTTAGACATTAGTTTGTGAGCTGTGAGTTATGAGATGTACATCACCCCCCCATACACAATCACACAAACTTGAGAAATATCCACAGCTTGAGTAAATTATGAATCAAAGAGAAATCCTAGGAGTTAACACTGGAGCTTTCTTTCGGTAGCAGGAACTTAACTGTTCTTTGAAACTTCCTTCATTAATCTATATTCACTGATTCACTCAGTCATGGTAGATGGTACTTTAACAAATACATTATGAAATGAAGATGCTGTTAATCCTTTTGTTCAGGGCATTGAGTTGGCATTCTGATTGCTTATGATACCCCAGCCTGGTATTTTAGGTAGCAGGCAAGCCCACGTACCAAGAAAAGAACTATTCACAAGTACCTGCCTGAGATTACCATATATTTCTCATGTTAATTTCCCACAAATTATTCTTGTATTATTCATTTTGTATGTTGCATAAAAATGCCATTTGCAGTAGCAAGACCATTTCCATCTGGAATGAGTAAATGGACTGCAAGAGTGCTAACAAATATATTTATTTATTTTATTTATTTATTGCACTTGTATCCCGCCCTCCCCAAACGGGCTCAGGGCAGCTAACAACAGTCACAATTTGATGACAGATTCACATCATAACAATAAAACATCATTAAAACATTAAAATATAGTAGCGGTTCAATTGCGAAATTATTGAGGAATAGTGTCAAAGGGTAACACCTTTTGTGTGCCTGTTTGGTGCTTACTAGGGCTTTTAGAAAACAGATTATGATAGTAAGTGCCAATTAAAATGTATATTATAGTTTTTTTAAAAGTCTATAGTATATAAAAGTTTTTAAATTTGTGTATTGTTTTGTTCTGAAATCCACATATGAGATATTTGTGCTATCAGAATTTTTCACAAATGGAATGTTCAAAATTTGAACTTACCCTGCTTCTTGAGACAAAGTATTCTATAATATAGTGGGTTCAACACATCGAAGAGACATAGCAACAGTGATAACAGCTTTTTATTAGAGGCAGCATGGTAACTGGCTACCACAAGGAGACTGCTGAAGGGCCTGCTGGCCCAACCTATATACAACTCTGGTTCCCATGCTAACATGCCATTGGGTCATTCAAACATGCAGGGGGCCCATGGTTGGTTTAGGGCAGTGGGTGTTTGGATTCTACTGCCCATTGTTCTCCCGTCCCCAAGCTCCGCTCTCCTGACTCCAATGAGCCAGGTAGGAACTACATACTCCTGTTCGATACATAACATATTCCATATTGACAAATTAGTGATTTCTTTCTTTCTTTCTTTCTTTCTTTCTTTCTTTCTTTCTTTCTTTCTTTCTTTCTTTCTTTCTTTCTTTCTTTCTTTCTTTCTTTCTTTCTTTCTTTCTTTCTTTCTTTCTTTCTTTCTTTCTTTCTTTCTTTCTCTCTCTCTCTCTTTCTCTCTTTCTCTCTTTCTCTCTCTCCCTCCCTCCCTCCCTTCCTTCCTTCCTTCCTTGCAGCTTAAGTTATTGTTTTAGTGTGTGTACATTTTCACAGTTGGTGACATTCAACCTCACAATGGCAGCTTCTTTGAGCTTTGTCTCTATCTTCAGTGAGTTATTTTGTCTTGCTATAGACTTTTCTAGACTTTTATATCCTTAGAACTATAATCAGCTGGGAGAAACAAGATAGTTCAGAGTGTCATAGGACAAATTCCTGTTTTTTAAAAAAAATATTGTATCTTATAATAGTCAGGTTTCATGCTTTATAGGATAAGGTGATTTTTCTTCACATATAGAAAAGTGCAGCAAGTACCAACTGTTCAGTCTAGTTTATGTAATGATGTTCTGTGTTGGGTCATTACCAGATAAATAGTATTAGGACCGATAAAAATCCTGTGTTCCAGAGAACAGGATAGAATTTTAGGCTCCATTGGCTAGACAGAAATAATGTTATCCTTTGTATTTTCTGTAAAGCTACAGGACCCCTTTATTCTCAACAAAATAAACATTCAAATGTAACACTATAGCATTTTCACTACACTGAGTTTTATCTGCTCCATTCTGCAATCCTTCAAGATTTTTATGTTTGGTATTTACATTGAAAATGTCATTATCATGCTTTCATTTCAAATGAAAGGTTAACAGTTTGTCCCACTTTCCCCTTCTGTCCCAGTATCTTACCTTATTTTTTTTTTTTTTACAAGATGACACATTATGATGGGGCAAAGATAGTTTTCATTTCATATTTTTCATTTTCTATGCATAGTCATTTTATTTACATAGGAGGGTTAAACAAACAATCCTGCAGTCTGAAGTGATACAGTCCATGCAAAAACACACCAAATGATTATACTAATCATGCAATTTGGTCTTTTTTGAGCTTGCAAAGGATTTTCAGTGGTCTATCTCCGTAAACATAGACAGAGATCCTGGCTCACCTCACCTCTCGTAGACTCACCATTTTGAGCTAAGAAATATCAATATTCCCCAATAAAAAGTTAGTTGAGGTGTAACACAGTAGCCTCTAATTATGCCCTATGTTGCCATTGATTTCAATGGCCCATAGGGTATAATGGTGGGATAGGGGCAACCTCTTTGGGTGCCCCTGGAATGGGACCCCCTTGCCCAATCTTTTTGGGACTTGGGGGGTTTGTAGGGGAGAGTCCCCTGCAGTTCCCCTGCAAATTTGGGGGCTCTCCCTTGAACCCCCTCTCTTCCAGGTGGCTTCCAATATACCCTATTTTGCCATTGATTTCAATGGCCATAGGGTATAATGGTGCCGTATATTCGGAAATAGCCGCGCATCTACTGTATATGCGGCTATTCCGAGTATGGTAATAGGAAATACACGGTATTCCGTATTTTTTTGGCCCCGTGTATTTCCAAATCTGTGTAATTCCATATTTATTTATTTTTTGCACACCCCTAGTCTGGATGTGCATTTTGTTTCACTGACAGCCAAGTGGGGTTGCCAGAACTAATTCTTTTTTATTGTTAAATTAGCTTAGATTTGTTTTAAATTCTGTTCATTAGATCTGTAACCACTAGGCTTGATAGCTATTTTTCTGCCATTTCTAACTTAATCCATTGCAGTAAACTTTTTTTCTGTTTTGAGAGAGTAGACTTCATTCTTCATGATTCAGACTTCCTGCATTGCCATAGATCACTCACTAATGCTCAGACATGCACACACATTTGTACACAGGATGGGCTGAAGGAATTGGAAAGCTCTGCCCTTTGTTCTTGCTCTACCGGTGTTCCTCAAGGCACTGGTATCATGGGAGGATGGATTTTTATGAGGTGGTGGCACAATGAATAGGAAACATGCTTTACATGCACACACACGTGCACACAACATGCAAGCAAGAACACATAGACCCAGGGCAGATTTATGACACTGCTTTCAGAAGTGCTACAGAAATTTCAGTCAGCAATCTGACACAATTCAGAAGCTCATCAGCCATAAAACTAGAAAGAATAAGGGATTTTAAAAACCTAGCTCAACTCTTTGTTAAAAATGGGATAACACTTGCTCTTTAAGGAGTCTGAAATGGGAAGTTAAAAAAAGGTTCAGCATCAGAAGCCAAAATGGTTTAAAGAAGCAGTCTGACAGTTGTCCAAGTCTTGAAATCATCAGTGCTGGACCCCCACTCTGGTCAGAGTGACTCAGACCCATGCTTTTCTGTTCATCATTCTCAGAAATCTCATTAATTGAACAGCATGAACCTAACTAAGGTCAGATTTTCTGTTCAGAGCCATGTCAAAAGCAAGTCTGTACTTCCATTCAGTTTCTTAACATCCTGTAATCCATAAAGTCTCAGAGTGAGTTGCTGGGCCTGTCTCAAGAATCAAATGACATTTTGCCTGGCTAGGAAATAATCCTACAAGTCAGTAGTGCAAGCTGTCAACAACCAGTATTGGACAAGATGCTATAATTTTAATGATCATCTTTAAGGCAAAGGGAAAGTGCTTGAACCCAGTTCCTACATTATGCTCTTGTATTGTACTAGTCCATATTGATTATCCAGGCAGATACTGCTAGACTTCCTAAAGGCCACACTCCCCCCCCCCCCAAAAAAACCCTACCTCAAATAAACAAAACCCTACTTGCAATCCGTTTTCATTGGGAAATGAACAAATGTAACTTCAATCTCAATGCATCTGAAGAATGTGTGCCTACAAAAGCTAAATTGATTACAATTTGGTATCCCATTATTAATTAACTTACTGAAAATGAGGTTATTCCAAATAACAATATCTATTAAAATGTTATATTTCTGATTGCTGCTATTTAAATTAATTTTGCTCTGTGTTTCAGATTATTTACTTTATGCAAGTAGCGAACTGTGCACTTTTATTGTGGTTTATGTTATATTTAAGGTTCTAATTTGTATCCTGTTTTATATTCAATAAAAAATTTGGTTTTTGAAAGAAAAAAAAGCTCATCCCTTGAATAAAACGTTGTTTGTCTTGTTTGCCACTGGACTCTAACTTTGTTCTACTGCTTCAGACCAACATGGCTGCCCACCTGAATCTATCTTCATTGAAAAATGAATCAGTTTTCTTAAAAATACTTTCCCACCTGGCACCATGGCATCTATTTAATGATGTCAGACAGGGAATGTTGTAGCATAGTTGTTATGGCAAACCTACTGTCACGCCCCTGCCGCCCCCCCTGAGGTCTCCTCGCAGCCAGCACTCTTGGTGAGGCTCCTGGTAGTCAGCTGCAGAGGTCTCAGAAATGGGAAGGGGCTGGGTTACCCCACCCAAAGCTTCCTATCCCTGGTGGTGCACTGGGCTCCTCATCCTCCCTCTGTGTGGGTAGGCAGCCCTTTACCTCGCAACCACTGCTTCCTCCCCAACCTTGCTGCTTGACTGCCTCTTATCCCCCCTCTGGCTCCACCCCCACTCACCCTTCCCTCCCTGGGCTGGCCCCACCCCTCCTTATAAGCCCGATGCCGAGCCGTAGCATTTTAGGGCATTTCCCTTTTCCTGGTTCTGGACTTGCTTCCCAGGGGGCTGCAACGTATGGTGCCACCACGGCTTGGGGGGGGGGGGACCTCCTTGGCTTGCTGCTGCCTAGGGCCTGACTCTCCATGGCATCGGGCAGGTTTATGCCATGTCAGGCGGCCACAAGACCTGGTGACCCCCCCCCCCCTTGGCCAAGTCCCGTGGCGGGACACCTACTGAGAATTATGTAATATAAAATTTGTGCTCCTTCCAGCCCTCATGTCCCAGTCTTCCTGGATGGCTCTCACAGTTTCCTATGCACCAAGGGAAAGAAAGACCCTGAGTAGACAGACCTGTAGTGCATTTAGAGTTGTCAAGTCCAATTTAAGAAATATCTGGGAACTCTTGTATGAATTTTGGAAGCCAGAAATTTGGCATAACTGCAAAAGTTGAAACTGTTGAAAATAACTGTGCATAACTGTTGAAAAAATATAGAAACTTTTCCTGTTGAATTATCAGAGCACCAGCACTTTAATTCAGCCCGTTGGAACGGGTGAATCATCGTAAGTTTTTACAAGTTGGAAACTGACACTATTAAAAGGACTGGAATAAATGAATTAATAGAATAATGAAATTTGTAGATGATTTAGGGTTGCTTGTGTATGTGATTAGGATGAATTTTTGATATTGTGAATTTTTGCATTGTATTTCTTTAAGTACTTGTTATTTAGTTATTAAGTTTTTGCCTTTAAATATTTGTTATATAAGTTTTGCGCTGAGTTTTTTTCGTTAATCTTGTCACAGTTTTTCCTTGGTTTCAGCCCACCTGGGGATTGGCAATCCTAAATGCATTGTTTAGAGGGTAAGGGTTTGTATCATGCCATAATACATACCCCAACATTCAATTCAAATTAACAGACTTTTGCTTTTTTCAAGGGCAAAAATTTACTCATCTCACTTGCCAATTTGGTATTCTCTAGCAGTGCTTAACATTGTGTTAACTGAACAGGAAAGATGACTTTATTCCCTAGACTATTAGCTTAAACAGAGGGAGACTACAGAGAGTCAAAGCAATAAATAGGTCAGGACCCTGAGCATTCTTTTTTCTACTGCTGGGATGCTATCCCTTTGATGTGTAGATTGCTACTCTCATCTTCCTTCTGTCCAGCTGACACCTTCTCTCCACACACTTCTCCATATTGGCACTATGACGGCAGGACATGCTTCCTGTATCTCCATCCATCCTAGTTAGTTAGACTAGATTAGAATCCTATCTTTATCCTGTCCAGAACAGAGTTCCTTACAATAAAGTACTTGTATTAGTTTTGCAGAGATTTCATTTCTAGCAGTCAGAAGCATGCTGCTAGGCTGCTGGAAAGTCTTTGCCTTCCTGGGAGGAAAGGGAGGACTTTTGCAGCCCATTTGGGTGAAGGAGCAGATGGAGCTCTGTGGGCTGCTCTGCTGCGTTTGTTAATTTCAGGCTGGGAGGCAGCGCGTTCGCTTGCTCCTCTGCCATCTGATTGGAGCGTAGATAAGGCGCACTCCTGAAGAGCAGCCTGGACTGAGGCTATAGGGGCTTGTATTAAGTTCAGCTGCTGCGATTGGGCCTCTGATAAGGCCCTGTGGCTGGCTGTTTTGCAATGTTGGACTGTTGGCATTTAGGAAGAGGAGCTTCATTTCACGGCCTGTTATTTCTTCCCCTTCCCCCCCCCTCCTGCCCAACTAAGGATTTGAGGGTACTCAGGGTAATGGTGGTTTTTTTAGCACGTTTCCCTTTTAGTTTTGCCAAGGGGAGGGGGAATTTGTACAGGGCCAAATTTTGTTTTCTGGGCTGCTTCAGGCTGGGTCGGCCATGTTTGCTTCTTCTTCATAAGGACAGCGACCATTTTGGAGGCAGTGGAGCACAGGCCATTTTGGGGGTCTGTTTCAGTATAAGGCAGCTTCATATAGGCATCCAGTATCAGCTTACGATGGTTGTTCTTTGGGAAGGTGTAGGCAGCCATTTTAAGTGGTGCCCGGTGGCAGCCATTTTAAGTCTGTTTCAGTGAATTCAAGTGCAACCATTTTTTAGGGGCATTTTGTTACTTTTTATTCTTATCTCGGTTTGCAAAATGCCTGGGAAGAAAGGGTCTGGGAAGCCTAAAGGCAGGCAGCCAGCACCCAAGGCCCCTAAGGCCCCGTCAAAAAGGCCTGCCCCCCTTTAATCTTCTTTCAATGAGGAGGGCAATGAGGGGGTTAATACAGCTATTCTGCAAAGGCTTTTGGCATTGGAAAAAGTGGTGGGCATTCCTTCCTCGCAGAGTTCAGGCTTAGGCTTGGGAAAAACCTCTAAGGTGGCATTGCAGGCTGATATATTAACTAGGTTGTCCATCCTTGAGGGCAGGTCTGCAGGACTCAACGCTGGAGGAGTCGAGGGCACCGGCGGTGCAGGTGGAGGTGCAGCTTTGTTTCCAGCAGATGCCGGAGTAGGGTCAATTGCCAATTGGATCCGGGGGTAAGGCTGGACATGGCTTGGCCATGGGGTCATTGAGCCCCCACTTCTCAGGCAGTGCCAAGTGCTGCTGCTGGGGCTTCAGGTACCTCTCCCTCTAGGGGAACGGGTCTGCAGCAAGCTTGGTCATGGCCAATGGGCCAGTTTGGCCCCTATGGACCCTGGACTGCAGCCGGTCAGCAAGGGATGCCATGCCCCTTTTCGGGGGGATGGGGCTGTTCCCCTCAGTTTGGTGCTATATATGGGTCGGTCCCATTTACTGCCATGCCTTTCGGGGACATAGCGTTACCTTTAGGTGCTCACTTGTTGCCTTCAACAAAGGATAAGATCCTAAAGGGTGAGTATGTTGACATTTTCTCCCTCTTTTTCCATGAGTTGGAGAAGATAAAGAGGAGTTGAATGACAAAGAAAAAGAGAAACCGAAGAAGCGCAAGGTGGACCGGACTTGGGCCAATTGGCTGCCTGGGTTTTTTATATATGCTGGCGTGGTTGCACGCGCACTGCCTTGGTGGGTGGCTGCAGTTATCCATATATGGATATCATTTATAAGGGGTACACGATGTTTAGTGGGCCTGCCTGGATTCAATATGATGGAAAATTCAAGATGAGGGCCGCTTTGTACCTTTCCCTTCAGTGGGATCACATCCACCAGTAGTTGTGGTTTCAGGTCATGTCCCCGGCACGACCAAATTTGGGTGACTGCTCTGACAACGGTCATTTGGTTGCTAGGACATCGGCTACTTCTTCTGCATCCTCTTCCCGTAGTTCTGCAGGGCAGGCGGTTCAACCCCGCTTGCTTTGCTGGGAGTTTGGCTCCCAAGGAGTGTGCAGCAGGAAAGCTTGTCAGTTCAAGCATGAATGCCCCATGTGTGGTGGCCCGCACCAAATTTGGGTGACCGCTCTGACAACGGTCATTTGGTTGCTAGGACATCAGCATACTTCTGTCATCTTCTTCCTGCGGTTCTGCGGGGCAGGTGGTTCAACCCCACTTGCTTTGCTGGGAGTTTGGCTCCCAAGGAGTGTGCAGCAGGAAAGCTTGTCAGTTCAAGCATGAATGCCCACACTCCTTTAGCAACTGCCCCAGAGCCTGGCCATGTAAGGGCCAAAAGTGACAAGGTGAGGGGAGGGAAGTACTTACCATGCTGGAAAAGGGGCCCAGTCCGATAAAGGTGGGACCTCTTGAGCAGTGCTGTATAGGTACCCGCGAAGGGTTGATAGGGTTTACTTGTTAAATGGTTTCACGTTTGGTTTTATAATTCATTTTCAGGGTCCTCAGGTTGCATTTCACTCTGGAAACCTTAGTTCTGTTCGAGGTTTAGAGCATGTAGTTGAGGATAAGATTGCCAAGGAGTTAGCAGAGGGCAGGATTTTTGGCCCATTTCTTAATCCTCCAGTGCCTAACCTTAGGGTTTCCCCCTTGGGAGTGGTGCCAAAGAAGGCGCCTGGTGAATTTCGTTTGATTCATCACCTTTCCTACCCCAGAAGGTCCGGCCCAAAAATTTATATTTTGGGGGATTAAGCTGGAAACCTGGGGCAATTGTCCAGAATTCCTATTCAAAAAGCAGACGATTTGAGAAGTAGGATTAATTCCTTCCTTCTTAAGAAAAAGGTCACATTGCTTGAGCTCCAGCAGCTGGTTGGCCATTTTAACTTTGCTTGCAAAGTGGTTGCTCTTAGACGAGCTTTTCTTCATAGGCTATGTGATGTTATGGCAGGCCTCCATCTGCCCCAACATAGAACACGGGTTACCAACAGCATGAGGGAGGATTTAAGGGTATGGTAAGAATTTGTGGAGTCCTTTAATGGGATTTCTTTTTGGAGAGATGACATGAGGCTTGAGGCGGAGCTTCAAGTCATGTCTGATGCTGCTGGATCTTTAGGTTTTGGGGTTTATTTCCATGGACATTGGTGCACGGACGCATGGCCAGAGTCATGGGCTCAGGCAGGTTTGAACTGAGAGCTAACATTTCTTGAGTTTTTTCCCATTCTTGTTGCAGTTTGGCTGTGGAGGAATTATATGGCCAATCGCACAATTCATTTTTGGTGCGATAACATGGCAGTGGTCCATGTCATTAATTTCCTTTAATCCAGATTTCAAAGGGTTATGAAATTGGTGAGGGCCTTCACTCTGCCTTATCTGCGGCTTAACGTACTGTTTTTAGCCAAGCATGTTCCTGGGGTAGATAACAGGGTGGCTGATGCTCTCTCTTGTAAACAGATGGAGAGGTTTCGTCAGCTGGCCCCAGATGCCGATCAAGAGCCAGCGCCAATGCCCCAGGAGCTATGGCTGATTGGAGAGCCGAGGCCTGTAGAGCAATAGGCCTATCCATTGCACGTAGTAGCGCCAGGAAGTCTTACGAACGTGATATGTGGCAGTTTGAGGACTTTAGGGCTGAGGTAAGGTATCGCATTGTTTGGCTCCTCTCGGTGGAGCAGTTGCTCCACTACTGTGTTTCTCTAAAAGGTAAGGGATTGGCCATGCGATCCATTAGGGGACGTCTGTCTGCTCTGAATTTTGCTAGCAAGGCATTGGGATAAAAGGAGGAAACAGCAGACTTTCGGCTTCGAAAGATGTTGGAGGAATGCGTCAGAGTGGCTGGGAATAATCTCGATACTAGGACACCTATTTCCCCTCTGATTCTTAAGGGTTTGAAGGGGGTTTGGGGCGCAGTGTGTGCATCTTATTTTGAGTCCTCACTGTTCCATGCTGCTTCCTTGGTTGCCTTTTTTGGGGCCCTTAGAGTTAGTGAATTAGTGGCGGGCTCCAGAAATGATGTTTCTGGTAATGCTTTGTTGCTACGGGACCTGAGGTTAGTTGAGGGTAAGGCGGTCATTACCGTTCGATGATCTAAGACTGACCAGCATCACAAAAGGACTGTGTTGGAGCTAGGCACATGCTCTGAGCTTGAGTTGTGCCCAGTTTCCACTTTGGCTGCTTATTTGGCAGTTTGGGGAACCAATGATGGGTTTTTGTTTTGTCACCTTAACAGCAGCCCACTGACAAAGCATCAGTTTTGGATCATGACTTCCCGGGCTTTAGCTAAGCTGGGGTTGTCCAGGGTGCAGTTTGGTACCCACTCTTTTAGAATTGGGGCAGCCTCTATGGCTGCTGCCCTGGGATAACCTTCTTCCTCCATTCAGCACCTGGCCCAATGGCAGCCATTGGCCTATAAATCTTATGTTCGCCGTCTGCTCAGTTCCTAGCTTCGTTGTTTGTAATTAAGATGTTATGGTTCTTGTTTCTAGTTTGACTGTTTTTTCTTTTTAGATGCTGTTGTTCCTGGCCAGAGGAGCCAAGTTCTCGTCTGTGGACACAGCTATGTGTTTTGGTCCACACATCAGGCTCGGAGAACTTTGGTCGGCTCTCAGCTGGGACTCAGCCAATATGTTATTGTCGAATGGTGTGGCTGCCGAGATCTTCAGTGGCCCGGCCTGCTACCATTGTTATTTCATGGGAATGCGGGCCCTCCTCCTGAGGTTTTAATCCTTCACCCGGGAGGGAATGGTCTTGCAGGCCCATGAGGATTTTGGTATTTTAGGGAGAGATGACCCATGACTACTATAATTTGGTCAGCCAGGATCCCCTGCCTTGTTTGGCATAGTGCTTGGGACCCTGCAGGTATAGAGAGGGCCTGTTATAAAGCTAACAAATAAATTGGGAAGGCATTGGAAGGGGGGGGGGGTTGGGCCACTTTCTGCTCCACTCGGATATTTCTATGAAATTTCCTGACCTCTACAGAGGGGATGGGGTGCATCTCTCTGAAAAAGGTAACATGCTTTTCTTGAGAGATCTTTGGCAAGGGCTGTGGGTGGCCTTGGGCCTCCCCGTGGGTACTAAGCCCTAAGTAGAGACTTGGCCTTAGTAGTGGCAGGTTGTTAATGGTTTATGGTTCTATGCGGCTAGGGAAGGACCAGAAAGCATCCCCCTTTTGGGGATTTAGAGGTCTGGCAGAATCAGCCCTTGGGTTTGATGCCCTTGGGTGGGAGGATGCAGATTGCTCTGGAAGCTCGGCTAGAGGGTGCCTTCCATTGAGATGTGTGTCTGGTGGTCGGGCCCTCTGAGGCTTGCCTCCTTGCTGGGCCAGCCTAGTGAGAGCTGTGCCACACAGCTCCGGCTGGGGAGTTGGGTCTCTTGCCCGTTAATGGCAGGGGAGCAGTCTGTTGAGACCCCTGGCCCTGACCAGGCCGCAGTTCTTCTTGCCCTTGCCGTTTATTATTACACTTAATAAAGTGGCCCTTAGTTATACCAATACCTTGTGTCTGACTCTTTATTCTTACTTGGGGGGGGGAGGGCAAAAAAAAGTTCCATGTGTAACTTTGTTTCTCAGCAGCATATATACCACATAAGTTCTGCTGTGTCATGTTCCTTGAGTACTCTGCTAATTCAGAACTTCCTTCAGCAAACAGGTCTTCTTAAAACTGCATACTATTCCTCTGTTTTAGGCAATCAATTTTATTCACTTAAAATAATTATATGCTACTTCTTGAAAGTTCAAGGCATTGTAACAACACAGTTAAAAGAATTTTTTAAAACTTTTAAGAGCAGATATATGTATCAGTAAAACAAGGCACAGCAAGAACATCAATCTGATTATGTACAATCACATCAAAACTGCTTTTTTGCATTACTTTTCCCCATATCTGTATTGGGAAATATCTGTGTACAGGAGACTGAAAATGAAATCTTCACAATAGGCATTAACTGAAGCATTGTCTTTGTTTTGCCCTTCAGAAGGAAAGGAACTATCTGTATACCACTGCATATTGTGCTATCATTGAGCTAATTATTCACAACTGGATTGTCTTGCCCACACAGGGAAATTCAGTTGTGAATGATTACTTTAACATACCTATATAGTGCAACATTCAACAATGTAGAGATGCAGCCACAGTAGAAACCACAGCAGGATAAGCAGATCAAACAGGCTGAACCAGTACCACATGTTTAAAATGTCCTCTCTCTCTTTCCAGAGATAACATCAGATCAAAGCATAGACAATCACAGAAATTTGCTCAGTCAAATATAGGCAATATACAATAAATAAATTTGTCAGAAATATTTGCAAGCCTGTATTTAAAAAAAAATGAAAAAGGAATGTACTAGGACACGGATTACTGAAATCTGAATCAGTTTAGCATATAAGGCATAATACAGAATGAGGGAAGAAAAATGATATCACACCAGTGGAAAACAGTGGGTGGAAAAAACAGTAATACATGCAACAAACTGATAATATTTCCTATATGTAGTGTTACTACTCACAATCTCTTTCCCTTTATAAAGAGCATTCTTGAACTATTATGTTATATTGTAGTCCTATTACCTTTAAAAAAACAGCTCTCCTGAAGTTTTACATGGTTTGTGGAATAATGGTAGCATGGGAGCCCTCCTGACCTTTTCAGACAGGCCGATGTATAAGGTGGGGGTGCAACAGACAAAGTATGGGCAGTTGTTAATTGTGCTTGTTTGCTGGGTGGCAACTGTAAAAGGTCCCCAAAATAGGGTTGCAGCCCCCAGCTGATCTTCCATCAGCTGCATCAACTGTAATTGTCTCCTTTCTTAGACTCAGACAATTTAACCATTCTGATCCATGCTTTTGTAAGCTCAAGGTTGGTATACTGTAACATATTCTACATTAGGCTGCCCTATAAGGGGTTCCCTGTGTATATCTGTCCTTCCATAATTGAAAGATACCTCTCTGAATATATCCAGAAAAACATGATGGAGAGGAGTATTCTGAGACCAGAAGGGTTCTTTATGCACAGATGGAGTCCTTGCACTGGCAGAAGCTTGCTCTACAAGTGAAAGGGCATCTTTGAGATCCTATTTAATATGATAGAGGTCACCACAGATAACAGTGAGTAGTGCAACCACCACTAAGATGGGGCTGCAGAGCATATAGATAGCACTGTGCACTACGAGCTCTCTACATGCTTACCTGACACAGTGATGGGTAACCTGCCTGTACTGCAATAATTCTTCCCATTTTATTACTTGCGGCATGCTCTTGTGTCCTGAAATGTGATGTAGGAAGTGACCATCTGATGGTTTCTTCTGCCATATACTGCCATATTTTTGACAACACACCATGCTGACCTTCCTTTTTAAAAAGAGCAATATACCACATTCAAGGAACAATGGCATTTCATTACTGAAGTATGATGAGAAGTGGTTTAATAAAATCTGGCCTTTTCTTAGAATATATAAGCTACTGGGTAAAATTTGATTACAGCTTCTCCCCATTGTGCACTTTCATAAGGTTCTATGGACTCTGTTTCCAAGAAACAAGCGAAGCCTGTATGCTGTTGATATTCCATATGCACATAATTTCATGCAGAGGATGGTGTGGTTGGAGGTATTTAAAGTATTCAGATCCTCGAAATACAATCTTACACAAATGCCACATTAATATACAGATCTGGTTGGTGCATTTGAATAATCTTATGAAGGTACAACAGCTTGTGAGAAATTCAAGCTGGTAAATATGTATTAAGCTGCAAATCATAATAGGATGGGAAATATGTTCATATTCTGCTTTTCTGCTAATTTTGGTTAACAGAAGTAAGATATATTATGCAGATGCAGGAAGCTGAAAATTCACCTTCACTCTAAATGGTGTAGTTACTGGCAATTTCCCATTAAAAAAGAAAACAGTTTGGGAGTTGAGGGCAGTTTTTGAGAATTGAAAGAAATGTATGTGTGCAACCTTGCCGCTCTGAAACCATTCTTTTGTCTTTTACTGTTGGTTTTATGCAAGCTTAATGTACACCTCATGTAGCACCCCTTGCCATCTTTAACTCTCTCCAGCTTTAGTTTTAACTAAGTTTGAGCCTGAAATTCCCTGGTGAACTTTTCTGAATAACAAAAGAAAGTCTTAAGGTATAGAAGAGGTGTGATAGAGGAGGTCTCATCAAAATGTGAGATGTCTAGTATCAAGTGATGTGATGGAAGGCCTCTTTAGCTGAAGATTCTGATATTTGCTGGGAGTTTCTTAATAGGGGGGATGTTCATGCAATAACACATTTTATGCCATTAATTAACTATTCAGTCATTCTAATGATTGTTCTAAAAATTCCTGTTGTAAAAAATAAAACAGAATAACAAGAGACGGAATAAAATTAATGATACCTCATCATGAAAAAAACCCCAATCTAATAAACTAATATTAACCAAATATAATAACTTCTCTCTCTTTGTATTTCCAAAATATTCAAAGTATTCAAAATATAAAACCAATATACACAATCTATACACCAAATGTGAGGCTCATCCATCATGTTAGGAAACTCATGTATAACATGCAAATATTACTACTCTTATGAAACATTCGCCATGTCTTCAATATGAATAAAAGCAGTTTGAACAATTGATACAGCACCACTATTTGGCCCAATGTCCAGCAAAAGAAACCTTGTTGGCCCAACTGACTGCCTGTTCTACTCCTTCAGTTTTTGACCATGTCTTACTGATGACAAGGAATCCCTTGAGAAGTATCTGTATCTGTAGACAGCAAGAGGAATGGAAAAATAAGAATGGCAAAGCTATACTATGGCTTGTGGCTTGGAAGAACATCTAGACCAGAGGCTGAGAGAATGAATGCTAACTGAGAATGACCAGTTAGCTCAGCTGGTTAGTGCATGGTGCTACTTATGCTAGGGTTGTAGGTTCAATTCCCATAAGGGTGAGGTTCAGTTTCCTTAAGAATCAGAAATTGAACAGCTTTAATTGGTCTTTTCACTTTCCCATTGACAATACTAATGAAAGTTCAGAGATTTTATGCTTACATGCAGAGACAGATTAACCATTAGGGAAACTAGCCACTTGCCTATGGGCCCCAGGTCTTTAGGGGCTCCGGGCCAGCTCCACTCTCCCACCAGTTTTCATAGCTGATGGGTTCCTCATGCCTCTTCCTCCAGCTGAGCAGAGCTCCTTGCTGCCCCTGCAACAGCGCCCACTGGCCTCCTTCCCTGTGTGTGAGCGTTCCTCTGTGTGTGTGAGAGAGAGGGAGGGGAGGTGGACTGGGCGCTTGTTTGGAAAGGCATGGAGAGACGGAAAGTGTCGGAGGAGCACTAGGACCCAGCGCCTGACATGGCATGGGTGGAGGGGGCGCATGAGCTCACCAGCAGCAGGTTCCTTTCATGTGCTGTGGGGAGGAAAAGCTAGCTGCTTTCTCCTGCTGGCTCCCTCACAGTGTGAAAGGGAAACTTAGGGGGGGGGGGGGTCTTGAAATGCACCCATCCCTTGGGCTTGGTGCTCTTTTTTGCCCTCCTTGGAGTGCGAGGATAGCCGAGTTGGACTTTTCTGTGCCTGTGGCTCATTGACCAAAACTATCATGAAAGAGGGCCAATCTAGCCTGCCTGGGAATATTTCATTAGTGATGGGGCAACAGGGGGGAAAAAGATGCCAAAATTAGGCATGAAAGGTTGACATTGTAAAATAAAAAGTGGGAGGCCCAGGACTTAAAATGCTCAGTCTGGAGTTCAGCAGGAAGCAATCTTATCCCCCACCCCAATTTATTTGGAAGTAAGCCCTAGTAGGTTTGCCAGTTCCAGTTTAGGAAATTTCTGGCGACTGGGGGCTGTGCCTTGGACATGGGGGAGCTGAATGGATCCCTTGATCCACCCTTGAAAGTAGTCATTTACTCTGGGTAAATTCTGGAGATTAGTTGTCTTTCCCAGAGAACTCCAGCTTCCTGACAGCGGCCCTAATTCAGCACTGTGACTTTCCCCCCAATCATTACTTGCAGTAATATATATACCCTGCCGCCTTTCTCCCCAGTGGGGATTCTAACTGGCTCACAATGTTGTTCTCCCCTCCTTCATTTTTATCTTCAGAACTTGTGAAGGTAGGTTAAGCTGACAATGACTCTGGGTCTTAAGCAGGTCTACTCAGAATCCTCCTCTGGTCTATTCAATGGGACTTACTCCCATGAAGTCTGGCACTATCAATGCATATATTCTCCATGGCAGCTGAAAGCACTGCCTTTGTGCATTCTTCCTTCCTTCCTTTATTTTTATTTACAGCAAGTGTGGAGTAGTGCTTAAGAGTGTCAGGTTAGGTTCTGGAAGGCCTGGGTTCAAATCTCCGCTCTGCCATGGAAGTTTGCTGGGTGACCTTGGCTTGGCCCAGTTACACACACATCCTCAGCCTAACCTAATTCACAGGATTGTTGTAAGGATAAAATGAAGAAGAGAAGAATGATGTAAGCTGCTTCGGGTCTTTACTGTGGAGAAAGATGGGATATAACTTCAGTAAATAGATGATAAAAAGTGTGAGCTTTTGAGGTTCACTGATGATGAATTCTGGTGAAAGCTTGAGCAATATTGGGAGTCATTTGGGTTGAACCTAATAAAAAGTATAATGTGGCTATTGTTTTTGCATCCTAGATGAGGACTGTCACCTAGTTCAAAGGTTCCTTCCTTCCTTCCTTCCTTCCTTCCTTCCTTCCTTCCTTCCTTCCTTCCTTCCTTCCTTCCTTCCTTCCTTCCTTCCTTCCTTCCTTCCTTCCTTTCTTCCTTTCTTCCTTCCTTCCTTGCAGCTCTCAAACATCTGACATTCATGTCTTGTGGCTCTCAAACATCTGACATTTATTCTATGTGGCTCTTATGTTAAGCAAGTTTGGCCACCCCTGCTTTATAGTCATTAGTAGACCATGTTAAAAGGCTTGGAGTCCTGGTTAGCAGTGCGATGCTGAATATCTGAAAGACATCAATCTCTGTGAATCCACATGCCATCAGTGTGCTTCTAAGATCAATACTGGTTAGTGTTGCCTTCCCTGAGAGTGACAGAGCTGGCAACCAGATGCTCATGAACTTTTTCTGTACTGGCTCCACTTCTGTGGAATAAGCTCTTTGTGGAGCTAATAAGGATCACATTGCTGTTGGTCTTCAGAAGGACAAAATTGTTTTGTTTCTGTGGACATTTTAAATGAAGGGTTTTTTTGTTTGTTTTGACAACTGACAGGTTTTATGTAAGATGTCTTTAGAAATATGTTACTGATTGCCTTAGGCAGAAAGGTAGGATATAAATGTTTTAAAATACAAATAGAAAGTACCCTGTAGTACATAGAATACTCTCACCTGAATATGAGGCACCTTTTATAAGAAATGGGGCACTTGTAACTCATACCAATATGAGAACCAATGATCAGTGCAGTTTTAGAGCACCTCCTTCCTATAGAATATGTATGCGTGCTTACCTTTAAACAGGATGCATATCTGTTGAAGGTTATTTCTACTTGCAGTTTAGAAGGTTATTTCTTCTTGCAGTCAGGGTAGTTAGAGTGTCACAAAATGGTTGATGCTCCCTCTTCCACACTTACTTTCCAGTGCATGCCAGATATTGTGAATTCTATTCTGTGTTAGTCACTATGTGCTAACTATTCATCTTCAACATGAAATGTAAGCATATTCTTATATATGTGGCATATGGTAAATTTTAAAATAACTTTCCCAGTCTTCACCAGTCATAGAGTCATAGAATTGGAAGGTACCTCCAAGGTCATCTAGTCCAACCCCCTGCACATTGCAGGAAATTCTCAAATACCTCCCCCTAAATTCACAGGATCCACATTGCTGTCAGATGGCCATCTAGCCTCTGCTTAAAAACCTCCAAGGAAGGACAGCCCACCACCTCCCGAGAAAGCCTGTTCTACTGAGGAACTGCTCTGTTAAGAAGTTCTTCCTAATGTTGAGCCAGAAACTCTTTTGATTTAATTTCAACCCACTGGTTCCGGTCCTTCCTTCTGGGACCACAGAAAACAATTCTGCACCATCCTGTTTATGACAGCCCTTCAAATCTTTGAAGATGTTGATCATATCACCTTTCAGCCGCCTCCTCTCCAGGCTAAACGTGCCCAGCTCCTTCAACCTTTCTTCATAGGATTTGGTCTCCAGACCCTTCACCATCTTTGTCGCCCTCCTCTGACCCATTCCAGCTTATTTATATCCTTCTTAAAATATGGTGCCCAAAACTGAACATAATACTCCAGGTGAGGTCTTACCAGAGCAGAGTAAAGCAATACCATCACTTCACGTGATCTAGACACCATACTTTTGTTGATACAGCCCAACATTTAATTTGCCCTTTTAGCCACCAGTGCCTGCAGGCTGCAGCGTGGGCCATGGGGCAGTGGGGCGGGTGCTCCAATTCTTGAGATAATTTGTAAGGGGGCCCCCCAAGATTTCAACTCCCTAGGGGCCCCCACAGGGTTTAATCTGGCACTGCATACATACATTTTGTATTAGAACCCAACTTGAATCCCAAGATCAGAGCCAGTTCTGAAACAAAATGTCCCCATATTTAATAAAGAGAAGCAATTTGGTATACTGAGATTTTGAAAAGGGGACCAGGACTTCTAAACAACAAGAATCAATTTCCAAACTCCCCATGTCACTAATGTAAAGGCAATTATATGTACAGGGGTAAAAAAGAGACTGCACTGAGGTCTTTAGAGGTAGGGCTTGATTTTAAAAAACCCTATAAAGATGGATTCTGTTCATGCTCAATATTTCCATTAAAAGGATTAGATAGAAGGTGATGTGAGACCATAGGAAACTGTTGCCAGACAGACTAGACAACATGGACCTTTAGTCAGTGGTCTAACTTGGTATATGACAGTTTCATGTATTCACACAGAAGTATCTTATGGAAACCTGCATTCTGCAGGGTTTGTTTTTTTAATGCAAACTTCTTTCAGCAAGATTCTTAAGGGGAGGCATTAACATCTCCTAATGTGTAATATTGTAATAACAAAAATGGCCAAATAAATCCTATGACTGGAGCTGTGAATGCACAAGTCAGATCTTTATACAAATCTAAAAAAACTACCTGGGTTTGCAGAAAAAAAATCTGAAATCTAAATAAAAATAAAAATACATTTGGGGTTTAAAAAAATCCTAGAATAATAAAAAGAGCCCTTGAGCTTTAAGCAGGGGTCATTTTGTAAAAAAGAAATGTGACGGAGTTCATTAGCATAACATTAATATATGCCGCCTCCCCCAGTCAAAAGCAACCTAATGAAGAAAGGCGAATCCTGGGCAAGTGTGGCCTGCTTGGGCTGGCTAGAGATCCAGCTTTCCTGGGCTACCCCCCACCCTAGTTAAAAGGCGAGCAAGCCACCCACCGCCCAAAATCACATAAGTGGAGAAAGGGTGGAACAGGCTTCTCCAGGGATTAATGAGGGCTGCTGGGGGCATAACAAAGTCCTGCAACAGCAGGAGGGAAGCATGAGAGGAGGTCACAGCTGTGGCTTGCACCTATCATCATTCCCAGCCATGCTATACCACTTTAACAGCCTGGCTGGCTGTTTGCTCTCCTAATCCAGGAATTGTTATGCAGCTGCACCTACTATTCAATGGACAAGGTAGGTGGGGAGGAAGAGAGGGAACCACCAGAAAGGTTCAGGAGCTGTGCACCTGTGAGCTCCTGCTGAATCTGAGGGCTGGCTTTAAGAAGCAGAAGTGCTCAGTAGTGTTGCTGGGCAACCACAGCATTCTAGTCTTGGTTTCTCTCAGTAAAAGGCAGGGGCCTTTTCCAGGGCTGTTTTGGCCTTTAATAGAGGACTCATCAGAGCCAAATCTGGCAGCAACAACTGGATAACTTGGTACCACCCAACTTGCATGACTCTGCTAAGCCTGGTTGCTATTCATCAGCAGCCACTGTATGAAAACCAGTGTAGTGTATCAATTAGAGCTTCAAAGTAGATTCTGGGAGATCCAGATTCAAATCACCAGTCTGCCATGGAAGCACACTGGGTGATGTTGGGCCAGTCGTATACTTTTAGCCTAACCTACCTTCAGGGTTATTGTGAGGATAAAATGGAGGAAAGGAGAATTATGTAAGTTGCTTTGGTCCCCACTGTGGAGAAAGATGGGGTATAAATGAAATCAACAAATGATAAATATAGGGAGGCAGATAGAAGGTAGGTTGGTGAATGGCTGAGAATAAGTAAGAAAAGGGAAAGGGACAGGATATAGGCGTTGCAAGGAGGAGGGAAAGAGGGAATAATGTGGGAAGGGGGATACAGAGGAAAGTGATGTGCACCACATATGCCCTTGAGTGTTCCCTACCAAGCAAGTGAGTTTGACCTAGTAGCCAGTAATGCAAATGTCATTGTTTTTGTAGGTAGAGGCTGCTGGAGGGTCGGGGCTGAGGACAGAGGGGCAGATACAGTTAGGCTGGCTGTTGGGTGGAAAGAAGAGAAGGAACAGGAAAAGAGGAGAGGCTATGGGGCTTTCAGGGAGCAGAAAGAGGAAATAGTGGGGGAGTGGGAAATGAAATTCTCCCTGCAAGTCTTTTCAGGTTCCCACTTGTAAATACTATTGTGTGTAATAAAACCATATAAAGATAATAAAACAGTAAAAACTTGAGTTCACTTAAAAAAAAAAAAAAAGCCCAGTAGTTTCCTGAATACTACCAAAAATTCTGTTAGAAATGTTCCCTGGTGAATCTTCTTCTCAGTGTTACAGACTTAAGTCCAGGAATTAAGTTGTTAGAGAGAAAGCCTAGAAGGCTATGGGACCTAAAACTCTTTGATGCCTTGTAAGCCAGATAGCCTCTTGGGCATATGAAGTTTCTTGATGAAGTAGCTGAAATTGTTATCATCCCGCCCGATGGGGAATTTTTCCATTTGGTCTAATTCTCTGTGGTTTTGTGCTTCACGTTGCATCAAATCAGAGGAAACTGATTGCCCTGTGAGTAGTTCCTTTGACGATGCAGGGGGAAGGGAGAAGTGTGGACAGTTAGGTCTATCAAAACCTTAAGCAAAACTGTAAAATATTAATCACAGCAAACCAGAACTGTTTGCATTTCTGTTTGTCAAAAATTGCCTTTGGGGGTTTTATGTGGCTGGCATGAACCATGCATTGGTCTAAAATGGGTTGCTACAATGTTAAGAAATTCACACCAGTAAGTCTGAAAGAAAAACAAATCCCAAAGGTCTCTTGCCCACCCACAACAATCTTATCATTTTTATGACAATCCTGTTTGATTTCTAGCTTTCAGACTTTCCATTCTAATTAGATGCTGGAAGGACATTGATAGGGGAGGTGCAAGGCGAGATGTATAGGATAAGGTTAGAGAGAAGGCTAAGAGATAAAAACAGGCAAAAGGCTATTTTAGGTATCGTTATATCTTTGCATAATGTAGTGCTACTTGATAAGATGACTTGTAGCCAAATGCATGCCCAGATTCCTCTAAAACACTTGGCCTAGTTCAGAAATTCTATGTGCTTCAGGCATAATCATTGACAGGAGTATATGGAGACAGTGGCAGGCTAACAACTCAACTGCATTGCAGGGTTACATGGAGACACTGATGGGATGAGCTGCTAACTCTGTATTTGGACTATATTCACAGTGATGGCCATAGTGATAGGAGAAAGCCAAGAGTCTAAACTTGGTTTTGTGTTTAATCCTGTTTCATTTTAATTTTTTATTCATACCCCAGTTTTCTTTCTGATCAAGGACCCAAAACAGCTTTTCATACTGTTGCTCTTTCTTTCACTGAATCCTCACAACAACTTTGCAAGGATAGGTTGGGCTGAGAGACTGTGATAGGCTCATGATCACCTGGCAGGTTTCCATGGTTGAGTGAGGGACTAGAACCTGGTTATCCTAGTTTGACATTCTAACCACTACATCACACTAGTTAAATATAAGGTGTAGGGACTCATGTTGCCAACGAAGTGGCCACAAACTTACTAGGGGCGTTTTCGCACTCACCTTCAGCCGGCGCGACCCCCCTCTTCACCGCGCAGGATCTCCGCGGATTTCGCACTAAATGCCGCGGAGCAGCCAGAAGAGCCAGAAACTCCCGTCGCAAAAGCCGCGCAAACGGAAACTGCTTTTTGGCGGTTTACGTTTGAGCGGCTTTTGCGCCGGGAGTTTCCGGCTCTTCCGGCTGCTCCGTGGCATTTAATGCGAAATCCGCGCAGATCCTGCGCGGTGAAGAGGGGGGTCGCGCCGGCTGAAGGTGAGTGCGAAAACGCCCTAGGTGTCTTTATTATTCTTACCTTCCCAATCTGCAGTGGAGATCAATGTGACTTGAGCTGCAAGCATTCTTGAGGTCATGACTCATGATTGAGATTTAGCATCATTAGCTTATTGTGAAAAATTGCATGGATTGCCATAGCCGAAGAATTAAAAGGTAGTATTAGTGAATTAGACTAGCACTAGATCTGGTTCAAGATATTTTGTTGGCTTAAACAGGTGTCCTCAGGGAGGACATGGCTGACCATTACTTTGTAGCTGGTGACTAGAACAAACATGAACCCACCAGAGTTTGTCTTACTCCCTGACACTGTAAGATAGAAACCCATTTCCTTTTTGAGCTACAATGAATGCTGTAATTTGGTAGGAGGGCAAGTTTTAGTGGTGCTGTCAAAAGCACTGGAGCACACCTTGGACTGTGGTAGTTCAGTGGTATAGCATGGCTGGAAATGATGATAGGTGCAAGCCACAGCTGTGACCTCCTCTCATGCTTCCCTCCTGCTATTGCAGCCCCCCCAGCAGCCATGTAAGTCACTTGTATGGTGAACTAGCCCTGTCAAGGACAATGAGGATAAAGAGAAAATCAGTGCTAGGAAGCAAGACATCAAAACAATCTGAATATGATCTCACACCAATAGCTGGAAACCTTCCTACCAAGGAGTTGTTTTTCAACCCAAAAATTAACATAAGCAAAATTACCAACCAACCCCCCCCCCCAAAAAAAAATAGATAAGGATTTATTTACTTTTTTCTCATTTCAGGACTGATTATATAATATGCAAGTTGATATTGAATTTCTGATAACTGGAAGATGGAATGCAAAACGAAAAGAAATGAAAAGAAAAATGGAAAACATAACAAGTGGATTCCAGTAGAAATGTGAATCCAACCAATAAGTACAAGCAAATTTACACCCAAGGCATTCCCAGACAGAGTACTTGTACAAACTGCAATTTGGGTAATGAGAATTAAGAATGCAATTCTTAAAAGAATAAAATGGCATGTAATTTGGAGTTTTGGTGGGAAAACTTGATGAATAATAAAAACCTTTTCTTTCACTTCAGGGGAATATAAATGCTGGCTTGTTATCTGTGGTCATATTCCATTTAAAATTTGCAACGTTTTGTTTAGAAAATCTATTTTGATTTCCTTTCTCCCTTATATAAATTACACCTGTGACTCTTCATTTTATTTTCTGTTTCCTTCTTTTTCAACACATCACATCATTTCCCAATGTTATCTTGGTGTATAATTAACATAAACTCATCTGTGATGGCCTAAAATGCTATAAAAATGGCATAACCTCACCCTAAATGAATCACAAACATCTGCAACAAAAATGGTGAAATGAAACAAAAAAACCCCAAAGGTGTCTTTCATAAATCTGTACCCTAGGAAGACACATGGAGCCAGAAAAAGGGGATATCCCCACTTTTCTTTTCACTGGCAAAAGCAGCCCTACTACCCTTTTCACTGGAAACTCCTCCCTCCCAGCAGAGCTGGGCAAATGAATGCTTTTTAAGGTAGGTTCTCCCAATGGGTTGGATCCAGTCATCTGACTGTGAGTTTGATTGCAAACCCATGAGTTAGCATATATTGGGCTGCAGGGGTGGAATTCTAGCAGGAGCTTCTTTGCTTATTAGGCCACACACCCCTGATGTAGCCAATCCTCCAACAGCTTACAAAAAGGAGCCTTGTAAGCTCTTGGAGGATTGGCTACATCAGGGGGTGTGGCCTAATATGCAAAGGAGCTCCTGCTAGAATTCCACCCCTGTTGGACTGTATCATAATTATGCCCTTACTGCTAGTGTTTCCATGGAATTGATCTGAAATGGAAGTACTGAAAAGACAGAGCAAACGCAAAAGTTTATTGTTGTAAATATCTCTAGAATATTGTAATAGAATGGTTGTTTATGGGACATTTCCCTCTGAATCAGGGGAAAAGCTGGTTTTAGTAATGGTTTGCTATGGGGAACTCATGCTTTTGTGACTACCACTTTCCAATGTCTACGGGCCAGACAGACAGACAAAGTGCCAGTACTCATATTTAAGGTTACATCAGTTTCCATTAATTCTCCTCTCCCACTGCAGATCCTTACTAGGCTACTTTTACTGGATTTTTTTTTTACTGGAGTTTAGACTATTTATGTAATTTAATTAATGTATGAACAGTTTTATATTGTTATTGTTTGATTTTATTGTTGTTGTATCATTGTATGTACCATGTCCTGTAAACCGCCCTGAGCCTGCCTCGGCGAGGAGAGCGGGGTATAAATAAAAATTTATTATTATTATTATTATTATTATTATTATTATTATTATTATTATTATTATTATTATTATTATTATTATTATTATTTCTGACAATCCATTCTCTCTTTCTCTGGCTGAACAGGACAGTTTGGAAGACATGGATAAGGACTTGGGAGAGCCTTGGGGGGGGGGAAAGCACTGGCACTCAGTGCTGATGAGTGCCATCAAAAAAGCCCTGACACTTTCTATTGTTTTAGAACTCCACCCACCCTAGTATGCAAACATACTATGGTTGGATCCAGCCATTTTTTTGTCTAATTTCCCTCCTTATTAAAAGCCCTGATCCACATGGCTTTTGTCCATGCAGGCCATATGTTGCCAAATAGCCATTTTTCTTTCCTTTTTGCCAGTGGAAAAACTGATTGGATCCAACCCAATACATACCATTATTTATTGATTTTTATTGCTGCTTTTTATTGCTGCCAATCAAAAGTGAGAAAGAAAATGATGACAACAACATATTTTTAAAGGTTGGAATGAGAGCCGATTGTATGTCTCAACCCACATGTCAAGAAGCAACAGGCTAAAAGATAATAAGAAGGAAAACTTGCTTTCATACAAAATTGAGGAGTCTCTGATTGGCATGCCTACACAGTGACATCTTCTTATGTTTAATGCCATCCTGAATGCATTCTTCTATTTTAAAACACCACATATCAGAAGCATATAGAATTAAACCTTAGAGTACAGTTAAACATATAATGTATAATTGCACATGCACTGAAATTTGCAACACAGGACTCACATTCTGTTCTTGATATTCTAAGATTAGTATTGGTCATAAGTATGAGAATCTTTATTTGTGTTTCACCCTAAATGTTATGCTTCAGCACTTTGACAAGAGCAGCAGTGGCTGTCAAGGAGGTGAGCAACCCACTGAATCATCAACATAACTCAGAGGCTCCTTGGGGAGCTTTACAACCACCATCTGACCTCATCCAGTCCTACTTAACATGAGAGATGTGATTGAATCAGCATTGTATGACTGCTGTTCCACACACTGGACCATCCTCCAGCAGCCTAAATTATGTATTATTTTTGTGCGACCTGAAAACCCAGAGGAGAGCCATTTTTTCCTAAAGTAATTGCCACAAGCTGCTTTATGTCCATGAATATTAATTTTTTTCACTCATTTTCCTCTTGATTTTCCTCAAAGCTTCAGCAGAGGATCCTCGTCCTGACCCAAAGAGTTCTCAAAATGCTTAAACACTTTCCATCAAATTTTTCAGAAGAATCATCATTCTCCCTGAAAAAGCAAAATTAATAGTCCTTTAGCATGTTAATGTGTGTGTTAGTTGCACTGCTAGTCTGGGATCATCTAATACAATAATTTATAAGTTTATAAAATTTCATGAAGCTGAAGAAGAGTTTAGGGAGTAGGTGATGCTGAAAATAGTAATTATGATAGAATCTCAAGCATCATAAGCTTTTTAAAAACCCTCAATCAAGAAATCCAAAGTGTTCGCACTCTCTACAGGCAGACAGAGAGACAGACATTTTTTTTTTCTTATAGACCACAATGGGGTCAACATTCTGTTAACAATGAGACCCTTCCTTATATGGTATGTATTCCTGAATTTTTGAAGAACAGACTGGGGGGGGGGGGCGGGGAGAAGTTATAGGAGATTGTAAGCCACTCTGAGTCTCTGATTCAGAGAGAAGGGCAGGGTATAAATCTGCAGTCTTGTTCCCTGAAGAGATTCCCCCCCCCCCAATTGGGGATCCTCAGGAGATACTGTAAGACCTTCCTGTTTGCAAAGGCTTTTTTGGCCATCATCTTTTAAAGGAGGGAGAGATTTGATGTTTATTATTTTTGTTTTAAACTGAATATATTTTGAACTATTATTCTCATTATTATTATTTATTATTATTAGCTATCTTGAATCCTGAAAAAATCAGGACAGAAAGGTTTTAATAAATACATTTAAAAGAAGAAAAGAAAAGTCTCTAGGAACAAAATGCAATGAGAGATAACTCCCTGGCATGTCTTGCAGGAAGCCAGTCTGAGGTAGGACTATTGCTTTAGCAATCAACAGGGATAAGAACATTACAGATTTAGGAGAGGAATTCCAAGCACATCTACACAGAATCCTGCTCTGGTCTATACAACTGGACTTCCTCTTAGGAAAGTGCTCTGAGGTTTGCACTGCAACTAATACAAATCTGGAATCTCCTGTATGCATTAATATAACCATTGCTTAAAAATACCGATAGTAGGTAATCTTCAAAAAACTTCAAAAGTGACCTGTTGTGATGGCCCACTATCTGTTTTCCCCATTGCATAAGGTGAGGGTCAGCAAGGAGAGTCTGCTGGAGGGTCAGCAAGGAGGATTCACTGATTGAAAGACACTTCTGTCCAACTGACAGAAGTGTCTTCCAACCAGCAGAATCAGTAGATGACCATGCCCCAAAGGATTGTCCCTTTAGGCACTGCTTTTCATATTGTTTCCATTTTCCACCAGTAATTCCACTGACAGCCTTCTTGATTCTAGAGTGTGAATGAACCCTATTTACATCCGGCTCTTTAATGAGAGAAATCCCCACAGGGAAAGGCGTAAAGCAGGGCTGTGTGCTAACTCCTACACTTTTTAATCTTTATATAAATGACATCATTTCTAAGCTAAACAGCCCTGATTTTGTATCTATGTTGGGTCAACAAAAAATAATCAGTACTGCTATATGCGGATGACATGGTTTTGTTTTCTCTAATGAGAATTGGTCTGAAGAGACTTCTAGTTAGCTTGGGAGACTACTGTAAGGAGGAGAGATTATCAACTATTCTAAAACCACGGTAGTGGTGTTTTGGAAAAGACTTAAAAGATATATCTGGAACATCCATGGCATTGCAATAGAACAGTGTAAGATATACAAATATTTGGGTCTAACATTTAGCGAAACATTGAACTGGAACGCCCATAAAGCCTCCATTAAATCAACTACAAATAAGCTATCGAGAGTAATCTTGAGATTTTACCAAACTAAAGGGAGTTTCCTAATAGATCCTGCTGTTAAACTCTTTGTTACCCAAGTAATTCCTCATGTACTGTATGGGATAGAACTCTGGGGGTGGAAGGAACAAATATTGACCAGCTTGGAGACTGTGCAAAACTATTTTTTGAGGCGGCTACTGCATTTGCCTAAAAAATTGCCTGCAGCCTTAATGAGCACTGAATTAGGTATACTATCACTTAGGGCTTGAGCTCAGATAGCAATCTTGAAATCAAAGCTGAATTCCAACAGCTTCCAAAAGAAACTCTTAGTAAAATAAGCTACTCTGTTTTATTAAGCAATGACAAAACTGGCGCTGAATTTTTTATTTACTTGTCATTTTGTTCTTTGTGCTTGTAATATGTCTGCCTTCTAGAAGCAACTTTTTTGTGAGAGCCAGTTTGGTGTACTGGTTAGGTGTGTGGACTCTTATCTGGGAGAACCAGGTATGATTCCCCACTCCTTCACCTGCACCTGCTGGAATTACCTTGGGTCAGTCATAACTCTCCCAGAGCTATTCTGCTCAAGAGCAGATCTGTCAGAGCTCTCTCAGCTCCACCTACCTCACAGGGTGTCTGTTGTGGGGAGGGAAAGGGAGAGGATATTGTAAGCCACTCTGAGACTCCTTCAGGTAGTAAAACGTGGGGTATGAATCCAATCTTTTCTTTCTGAAGGTAGGTGTTGTAGACTGAATTGCGGGGGGGGGGGGCAGATAAAGGCAAAAGCTGCAATATCCACCCAGTTTGATAAACAATATGCATGCCAGGGAGAGGGATGAACATATTACTTGCTCTTCTAGCAGGCCTTCCCCAAGTTACAGCCATAGCTCACTGGTAAAGCATCTCCTTCCTATGTACAAGGTCATGGGTTCAATTTCCAGCACCTATTGTTAATAGGAGTAATGAAAGGTCTGAGATCTGAAGACCCACTGCCAGTGAGAGTAGAAACAATATTGCCCTTGACAGAGAAATGGTTCCAATCAGCATAAGGAAGATTCCTGTTTTCAAGGCACTGAGGCAAACTGCTGCAGAACAGACTGGGATAAACAGAGGCAAATCCACCATCTCTGCTCTAAATTCTTCTCTGGTTAATTTGGTGCATCCAAAACCAGAGATCATTTTCCCTCCCCTCTCCTTCCTCTCCCAGTCCTCTCTGTTGTTCATCTTGCTGCTGCTACAGAGGAGGTGAGGCAGAGAACTGGTTGGCTGAGCAGGAAGGAGGAACAGAAGGTCTGCCTGTCTCCTTTTCTTCTGCCTTCTCCTCAGAGGCTCTCTCTATTTTCATTTATTTACTTTCTTTTACACTCATGTTTACAGAACAAAGTTTGAGTCCAGTGGCACCTTTAAGATCAACAAAAGTTTAATTCTGGGTATAAACTTTCATGTACATCTGATGTATCTAATGAAGTGTGTATGTATACTATTGCTTTATGGTTTTGTTGTATTGTTTTGTTATATTGTTTTAATTTGTAAATTTTAATTGTGGCCTAATCTATGTTGTTATCCCCCCAGAGCCCACTCTTTGGAAAGGGTGGAATACAAGCCAACTAAAATAAATAAATAAATGCACAAGAAGGCTTCTACTCAAAATTAAACTTTGTTAGTCTTAAAGATACCACTGGACTCAAACTTTGTTCTATTGCTTCTGACCAACATGGCTACATATCTGAATCTATATTCATGGTTACAGTTATGAATAAATCAGAAACAGCAATATTACACACAGACAGTTGGCTACAATAGCCAGTTTAAGAACCCATTTCTATCCTCAACACAAACTTCCAAATTCTTGTAACCCTCATTATATGTTCAGATTTTTGCAATAATTCGGCCCCTTCCCAGCCAGGCGGTCCATCGACCGCTGAGGCTGGGGGCCGCCCATTGCCTCCCCGCGTGGATGAGAGGCAATGGTTCTGTCTCAAAGGGGAGGGGGTGAGGTGCGGCCTTAAAAGGCTGCTTCCGCCCCCTCATACGCAGTTGTTTTTTGCTCTCGGTCAGTCGCACTTACTGTTGCGTCTGTGGCCGAGGAGAGCGCGGCGGCGCGGGAGCTTCGAGCCGGGAGGCGTCTTCGGCGTTGGGTTTCGGCCGCGCTGTTGGCAGTGAGGCCGCGTTTGCGGCTTGGGGCGATTTCGGCGCCTTGCGGAGGGCATCTGCGGCGAGTGCAGCCGGCCACGGGGACGGGCCTCGGAGGCTGCGCTTCATGAGGCTGCGCTTAGGAGGACGCGAGGCTTTGCGGTGCCCCCCCTCCTTTTTTTCGGCAATTCTGTTCATTCCCCCCACCCTCCCCTCCTTGTCCCTAGGCTCCGGCTGCCCAAGTCATCCCGGGTGGGCCAGCGGGCCGTGTTGTGGGGGTGGTGGGTGATTGGGAGGCACCCCACGAGGTCGTGGAGGCTGCAGCGGGTGGACAGCGTGGGGCCCTGAGTTGCCTGTCGGATTAGGCACCAACCTCCACCCCTCCCCCATTATTGAGCATTAGGGCCTGTCAGGCCAGATAAAAACGGGGCAGGCCGGCTGGCTTTTTGCTGGGGTTGTCTGAGGGTGAGTTCAGTGGCCTGATTTGAGCCCTGGTTGGTGCAGGTGCCCTTACTGAATGATTGGCTGAGGGTGGTTTTTGTCGTTCCACTACCCCCCCTTTAAAAAAAAAAACTCAGTCGCCTACCTTATTGATCTGCCCAGGGTGGGGCTCATCTAGGCGCATTAAAAAAATGGGGCCTAAGAAGGGCCAAGGCAACAAAAAGGGCAAGCAGCCCGCTAAGCAACCTGCAAAACGACCACTCCCAGAACTGCCCCCGCCTGAGGAGGGGGAGGAAGCCCAGACCAGGCAAGCCATTATGGACCAATTGGCTGCCTTAGAGGAAGCAAGGGGAGTGGCTGGCCCTTCTAGGAGGGTCACAGGTCTTTTAAGGTCTGGTAGGGCAGCTACCATCTCCTTTCAGAAGGAGGTGCTGGCCCAGCTTTCTGTATTGCAGGGAGCAGAAGGAAGCAGTGGTGCGATGAACCTAGGAGTGCCGCCGGAGGACGAAGAGAGAGAGGAACCTGAGGCTGTGGTGGTGGTGCCGCCGGTGAGCGAGGGTAAGTTACCTGCTCCACACCAGGGAGTGGCTTGGCCATGGGGCCCTTGGGGGCCCAATTTAGTGTCAGGTTCCAGGCCAGTGGGTGGTTCCCAAGTGGTTGGGGCCAATTATTTGGGGTCGTCGCCCCTTATGGGGCAGCAGGCAGCCCCCAGTTCCCTGGCCCAGGCCGGTACTTCGTCTTCGATTTCAGTTTCTGAAAGTTCTTGGGTACCTTGGGGCATAGCCCCCGGGACCAGTGGTTTTGGAGCCGGCTTTGGGGCCGGTGGTCAGGGGCCGGCGATGGGTGTTTTACCTTGGGGATGGCAGCAGTCCCCTTCCACGCCTTTGCCGTGGGCCAGGCAGCAGGCTGGTTTCTGGGGGTTCCCATCCCATCCACCAGTTCCTTACAGTGCATTGGAATTTCATGCTTTGCCATTTGGGGATCCTGCCATGCCCTTGGGCGATCACCTTACCGCCGCAACTAGGGAGAAAATCCTTAAAGGCGAATACGTAGATGTATTTAGCCTTCTGTATAGGGAATTAGAAAAGAAATCTAAGGACAAGCTTGACGAAAAAGATAAAGAGAAGCTCAAGTGCCGTAAAGTAGATAGAACGTGGGCTAATTGGCTGCCCTGTTTCCTCATTTATGCGGGCGTTATTGCTAGGGCCCAACCATGGAGAGCCGCACTGTTGTTCCAGTACTGCGACATTATATACCGGGCATATAATGACCTCGCTGGGGGCGCTTGGCTCCAGTACGATGAACAGTTTCGTATGCGGGCGGCGGTTAATCCTTGTCTTCAGTGGAATCAGATTAACCAGCAGCTTTGGCTGCAGCTTATGGTGCCCGCAAAACCAAACGCAGGAGAGCGATCTGATAGCGGCCATTTGGTACAAAAGACATCGGCTACAACTTTTACTGGTGCCCGCGCAGCCGCGGAGCAGTCGGTTCAGCCACGGCTGCTTTGCTGGGAGTTCACCTCCCAAGGCTTGTGCACCAGGAAGGCCTGTAAGTATAAGCACGAGTGCCCGATCTGTGGAGGCCCTCACGCTTTCACCGCCTGTACCAGGTCCAAGCAGTGGTGGCCTAATAAGAGGACAGGCGGCGGGCCCGGGCAGCACCCTGCAAAAGGGTCCCAGCCCCATTTGGCTGAGGGTTCTTAGGCAGCTGTTAGATTTGTATCCTCTTTCTTGCGACGCGCGTTATCTGTTCGAGGGATTCTTCTTTGGTTTTAGGATCCCATATCAAGGCCCCCGGACCCCGTTCTTTTCTGCTAATTTGCGTTCGGTTAAGGGTTTTGAGCGCATTGTGGGGGAGAAGATCATAAAAGAGTGTGTTGAAGGTAGGGTTTTAGGCCCGTTTAAGTCCCCCCCCCCGCCGAACTTGAAGGTATCTCCCCTGGGGGTGGTTCCTAAGAGGGCTGCAGGTGAATATAGGTTAATTCACCATCTTTCTTACCCCAGGGGTCGTTCTGTGAATGATGCAATCCCGTCCGAGCTTTGTTCGGTGAAATATACTTCTTTTGACTGGGCAGTACAGATAGTCCGGCGGTGCGGCAGGGGTGCGCAGTTGGCGAAGTGCGATATAAAATCGGCTTTCTGCCTTCTCCCAGTTCACCCTGGGGACTTTGAATTGTTAGGTTTTGCTTTCGAAGGAAGTTATTATGTTGATAGGGCACTGCCTATGGGGTGTTCAGTTTCCTGTGCCGCGTTCGAGCGTTTTAGCACTTTTTTGGAATGGGCCTTACGTTTTAGAATGGGGTTACAAGACATGGCTCATTATTTAGATGATTTTCTTTTCGTGGGCCCCGTGGGTTCTGGGCAGTGCCTTTTGTTGTTAACGGCCTTCGTGGATTTAGCTGAAGAACTGGGAGTACCGTTGGCTGCGGAAAAAACCGAGGGCCCAACCACGGTTCTTACCTTTTTGGGCATCGAGTTGGATACGGTGCACCAGTTTTCAAGGCTGCCCGAGGACAAGCGAGTTAGTCTGTTAGCTCGGGTTCATTCGTTGTTGGTTAAGCGTAAGGTCACCTTACTGGAGTTACAGCAGCTTGTGGGTCATTTGAACTTTGCTTGTAAGGTAGTGGCTCCGGGCAGAGCCTTCTTGAGGCAATTCTGCGAGGGGATGGCCAACCTGCGCTCACCGCATCATTTTACCCGTGTTACGAGGGAAATGCAAGAGGACCTTGCTGTTTGGGAAACATTCTTAAAGGACTTCAACGGCATTTCTTTCTGGCGGGTGGATATGCAGCTTGAGGCCGAGTTGCAGATAGTCTCTGATGCCGCTGGTTCCATTGGTTTTGGGGTCTATTTCTGTGGGCACTGGTGTGCTGAGCAATGGCCGCAGGATTGGTTGGGTTCCGAGTTGTGCCGGAATTTGACTTTCCTTGAATTCTTCCCGATAGTCGTTGCCGTTTTTCTTTGGGGCGAGGCTTTGGCCAATTGTTCAGTGCACTTCTGGTGCGACAACATGGCTGTTGTTCATGTTGTTAACAGTTTGACATCCAAGTCCCCCGCGGTTATGCGGCTTGTTAGGGCGTTTACGTTATGTTGTCTACAACTGAACATCTTGTTTTTGGCTAAACACGTTCCTGGCATCTGTAACGGGGTGGCGGACGCTCTGTCTCACCAACAGATGGACCGTTTCCGCCAATTAGCCCCGGAGGCCGACCTGTTGCCAGAGCGCATCCCGGCGGAACTTTGGCAGATTGGAAGGAAGAAGTGAGCCGGGCGATCCATCTTGCCATAGCGCCCAGCACTCAAAGGTCGTATGACCGGGCGGCTAGCCAGTTTGTGGTTTTCAGAAAGGGGGCAGAATCACCTGAGGTTTGGCCCATTCCTGTTGAGCAGTTGTTACAGTTTTGTGTGCATCAGAAGCATAGGGATCTTTCAGTGAAATCTATTCGGGGCCAGCTGGCTGGACTGGCTTTTATGGGTAAGGCCAAAGGGCATCGCGATGCTACCAAGGATTTCCGCATACAGAAAATGCTGGAAGGTTGGTCCCGTGAATCTGGACCCCGGGTTGATGGTCGGCAACCTATTTTGCCATCTATCCTCAGGGGGCTTCACGCCTCTTGGGCCCTGGTTTGCGGGTCAGCTTATGAGGAGGCACTCTTCCACAGTGCCGCATTGACAGCCTTTTTGGGGCCTTTAGAGTATCGGAGCTTGTAACACTCTCCCGCAACGATGTTTCTGCAAGGGCCCCGCAGTTTAGTGATGTTAGTTTATTTAGCGACCGGGTGGCGTTCCGGGTCCGCCGTTCAAAGACAGACCAGAAGCAGCACGGCTGCACAGTGACGGTTGGTACTTGTGCGGAACGTGAGTTATGCCCTGTGGCTGCAATCAAGCATTATATTGACTGGCGTGGATCGTCGGACGGCCCCCTTTTCCGCCATGTCAATGAGGCCCCTTTGACGAAGTACCAATTTTGGGCCATCACAAGTAGAGCTCTGCAACATTTGGGCCTCGGGGGTTGCAAATTTGGTACCCATTCCTTCAGAATCGGGGCGGCTTCCACAGGCTATGGGGGAGAGGACATTCGTCGAGTGGGGCGTTGGAAGTCTGGGGCTTACCGTTCTTATATTCGGCCTTTGCGGATATGTTTGAAGCTGGGTATGTTTCACCCCTTATTCAGCAGTTCTAATAGTTTTTTCTTCTAGGTGCTGTGGCTGGTGACGAGAGGAAACGGATCCTTATATGCAGCCACAGCATTGTTTTTGGGCGGCACATCAGGCCCGACGGACACCGATCGGTTCACAGCTGGGCCTGAGCGACAGAGCTGTAATCACATGGCAGGGCCGTCGTGGTATGAGATGGCCCGGTCTCCTCCCCCTTTTGTTCAGGGACCTGGGTGGCCCCCCTCTGCAGATTTTGGTAATTCACTTGGGGGAGAACGACTTGGGTCTGATGAAGGGGAAGGCCCTTTCAATTCAGGCCCAGTCGGATCTGGCTTTAATTGGCAATAGGTGGTCGGTGTCCTTATCTTATGGTCGGCCATGCTGCCGCGCCACGTTTGGCGGACCGCTTGGGACCCAGCTGGGTTGGAGCGCGCCAGGATAAAGGCCAACAAGGCCTTGCGCAAAGCCCTCTGTGCTGGTCTTGGAGGTTATGTGCCCCATCCTTTGATTCAGTCTGATATGCCGGAATTGTACAGAGAGGATGGGGTCCATCTGTCTGAAAAGGGCAACAAGCTATTTTTAGCTGACTTACAGCAAGGGCTTGTTCGGGTGTTATAGTTTGGGGTACAGCGGCCTAAGCAGAGGCTTGGCGCTGTCCATGGCAGTTTGTGGTTGGGATTATGTTTTGGGGATTGGTGAGCTCCCGTTGCATCGCGCCATTTTGGTGCATGGCTTCCCTGGGGAACCATTAAGCTGTACGGCCCAAGGTTGGCTCCAGGGAGTCGGTGGGATCCCGGCACGCGGAGAGTGTCCGCATCCCAGGCTGCACGGCTGTGGGGATGGCGGAGCTCATGTGAGCGGTGATCATGTTGCCGGGCCGGCTGGGTCTGAGCCGTTTGGATTGGCTCATACCCGGGGCTCAGGGGGCTCACCCAGTTTTCAGGTCAAGGAGGTGGTCGGGTTGACCCCTGGCTTGATCTGTTCCCCATGTTTTGCCCTTGCCGTTAAGTTTAATAAAGTGGCCCTTTAATCTAATCCAGTGTTTGTCTCGTTATTCCGCCTGGGGGGGCAATTCGGCCCCTTCCCAGCCGGGTGGTCCAACGACCGCTGAGGCTGGGGGCCGCCCATTGCCTCCCCACGCGGATGAGAAGCAATGGTTCTGTCTCAAAGGGGAGGGGGCAAGGAGCGGCCTTAAAAGGCCACTTCCGCCCCCTCATACGCAGTTGTTTTTCGCTCTCAGACCGCCCGCCCGTCAAGCAGTACAGGCAGAGGCTGGTCACCTGTTTCAGGGGGCTGTGTAGGAATTTTTCGCCCTCAGACTGATTGGCCTTGTTCGAGGGTGTTTTTGCCTACCTTGTACTGCTGATGTTAGGTGCTGGCAATTGGAATGGTGGTGCCGTTATATAGGTTGGTCACTGGCAGTTTGTGGTTGGGATTATGTTTTGGGGATTGGTGAGCTCCCGTTGCATCGCGCCATTTTGGTGCATGGCTTCTTTGGGGAACTGTTAAGCTGTACGGCTCAAGGTTGGCTCCAGGGAGTCGGCGGGATCCCGGCACGCGGAGAGTGTCTGCATCCCAGGCTGCATGGCTGTGGGGATGGCAGAGCTCAGGTGAGCGTTGATCATGTTGCCGGGCCGGCTGGGTCTGAGCCGTTTGGATTGGCTCATACTCGGGGCTCAGGGGGCTTGCCCAGTTTTCAGGTCAAGGAGGTGGTCGGGTTGACCCCTGGCTTGATCTGTTCCCCATGTTTTGCCCTTGCCGTTAAGTTTAATAAAGTGGCCCTTTAATCCAATCCGGTGTTTGTCTCGTTATTCTGCCTGGGGGGGGGGGGGCAATGCTAGTTCTAACAGTTTATACATTTTCTTTGTTTTTCCAGTCTATTTTCTGCAGTCTTAACTCTGTTTTTCAAACTTTGCAAAAAACCAAAAACAGCCTAATGGCAGTCAATAAACATAAGGCAATGATCTGATATTGTTTTGGAATAGACACTGTATAATTAAACAAAGCAAGTTCTACCATTTTTCCCTCAAATTTAAATCAAAGGCCAAGGACAGGAAATTCTCCACCATCTCTGAGAATATCTCTGCTGTATCATAATGCCACAGCATATGTTAAAAATGTAGTGTTTGACTACAAAACCAGCAGCAGGCACTATTATTTCTATAAATTCCTGCAATCCTCATAAGTAAAAGATCCCTTTGATACAGTGTTTTGCAAATATTCTTTCTAAATAGAGTAGAAACTTCAAAAATAAATGCCACCAAACTATCAAATCTATATTATAGCCTAAAACCTTCCTCCAACATATCAAGTAATAGAAGCACTATTATTTTCTACTTTACAACTATAATAGGTTGACATTGTGCCTTGATTCTGTAACAAACAAGAGTTAAATAACCAAACTGGTTATTTAATATTAGTTTTGTTAATATCTTTTTCTAGACTTTATTTTTTTTAGATATACCCATTGATTCCTCTTACTCTTTTAAAAGAGGGAATTCTCTTCCATTTGTTTTTCACTTCTCTTTGCAGAGAGATCAATTCACCCTTTTGTAACTTCAGAATCTGGAGCTGTTTCAAGTTGCACCACAGATGGTGCTTCAGATGGAGGACAGGAAGGTATGGAAAGACTTTGCCTGCCTCTGATCGTGGACATTCTGAAATTTTGCAGAACCTCCATTCTTTTCTCTCCTTTTATCAAATTTCTCTTTATTTAATTAAATTTTGATTAGAAACTGACTAGAATAGATTAGAAACTGACTAAAATCCTTAAAGGGGGGGGGATAAATTGATTGTTGGATTTCATGGTGAAACTATGTAAAGAGGAATTAAGAAAATTTCTCTGATCACTGCTCAACTTATTCTATATAACATGGGTGGAGGGCAGACAGCAGATTATACAGAAATATTAGATCAGCATTTCTCAAAAGGAAAACAGATGAAGAAAAGACCAAGCTGTTACCTTCCCACATTCCACAAATGACTTTGTTGAACAGATATAAATGTATGGGAAAACAAGGATGATGCCATTCAAATGCTGGCTTTCTCTCCCCCTCCCCCCTTTTTTCCCTTCTCTGTCCAGTGACAAGCAGCTTCCCATATTGTGGATGATTCTTGTGCAGTTGAAGCAAAATTATGTTGGCCTCTACAGTATTTAGCTGATGTTATGGTCAATAGTAAATCTGAATAAACAGCCACTCCCCTAGACTGCTAGGAATGCTTTTATGGGGGGGGGACCAAACCAAAACACTAGATACAATACTACTTAATATAATTTATAATGCTATTAAGCTATATAGTAATAATATACACACAATTCAATATATCTATAATTGTCTCAGTCCAATATAATTAATCCAAATTCCTCAGAGTATATCCAATGCCAGCAGTTCAAAACTCCTCAGGACTCTACAGTTCCACTGATCACAATGCCACCAATTAATGCAGAAGCAGCACCCAAGGCTACTGAAGCTTTGTGCTAGAAAGCTAAGCGAGTACATGCATCTCAGGTAAACATGCATGTTTCAAATCGAGTCTTCTTCAAGGTCGTGATACCACATATATTCCAACTGGAGCCAGTACTCAAAGAAATCACTTTACAAGCAGACAAAGCCATCTCCAGCTGTCGTAGGCAAAAATGATTCTCTTGTCTGGGCTATGTTTCATTGATTCTTCACACACTTGTGGCCTGATTTAGACTTTGTCATGAGCAACATTCATATAACTTGAAAAGAATAAAAATTTAGAGTTAATCTGTCCAGTAAGTGTTTTCTTCATTTTAAAGGTAAAGGTAGTCCCCTGTGCCAGCACCAGTCATTTTTGACTCTGGGGTGACGTTGCTTTCACAACGTTTTCATGGCAGACTTTTTATGGGGTGGTTTGCCATTGCCTTCCCCAGTCATCTACACTTTCCCCCCAGCAAGCTGGGTACTCATTTTACCGACCTCGGAAGGATGGAAGGCTGAGTCAACCTAGAGCTGGCTACCTGAACCAGCTTCCACTGGGATCGAACTCAGGTCGTAAGCAGAGGGCTCCAACTGCAGTACTGCAGCTTTACCACTCTGCACCACTCTTCATTATAAATCAGCCTAATTTGTTCTCACTTTTTTTTTTCTTTTTCCCCCTCAAGTCACAGATGACTCATGGTGACTCAAGAGGGTTTTCAAAGCAAGAGACATTCAGAGGTCATTTGCTATTGCCTGTCTCCAAGTCATGACCCAGGCATTCCCTGGTGGTCTCCATCCAAATGCTAATCAGAGCTGACCCTGCTGAAATTCTGAAATCTGATGAGATCAGGGTAGCCTAAGTGATCCAGGTCAGGACTCAGTGATACTAGCATGTAGCAACATTTGAGTGGCTATATGGCATTATTTGAATTCTGATTGTTTAGGATCAATCAGCCAGTATGGTATAGTGATTAGGTTAGGATTTGGGTGTCATAGGTTTCCCATGGTGACATGCAAGCTCACTGGGCAACCATTGGCAAGTGATTACCTCACAGGATGGTTATTGTTAAGGATCAATGATGGGTGGGAGGGACAATAATATCACAAGCTGCTTTGGATCCACATTGGGGAGAAAAGTGGAGTTCAAATAAACACATCTGTGAAGAAGCCCTAACAAAGGGGGGGAAAGTGGTGCAGAAACAAAAACATGTCTACAGACGTGAAAATAGAAAATGTTCTCATAGGAGTGTTGAGAGGGGGTAAAAATCATTTAAAAGTCCTGAAACTTTTGCTCCATACCCCAAATGGATAACATTTGATATGGTCCTATATTTTGTCACAGCTCCTTTGGAATAAGCTTGCTATATAACTTGCAGGCATGGCGTGGATTTTTTTTTTTTCCCCTCCTGGTTTTAAAGAATGACAGCGAAAGCACCTTTATCTGACATTTAGGATGATTAAATTTTGAAAAATCACTTGGCATATTCAGTATGACTCCACAGGGTGCTCTTGCTTTATAAGGCAATGGATCATGTTAGCTTAACTTATATTTAAGATTTGCGGGCCTGATATTATTGTGTTAGGCAGTACTGCTGGAATGGAAACATAAAATTTCGCTGCTATGAGATCAAATCGGTGCCTGCCCTGTGCTATAAATTAGGCCCATAAAATTTTAAAAAGCAATATTTGTTCGAGTCCAACTAGTATTATGACCCAGCAAACTATGCCTAAATATATAAAATAAAACTTTGACTGGGTCAAACCTATGATACTTTTATAGGCTCACTGGGTGAATAGCTCTCAGTTATCACAAGATGGCAAGGATAATGGACAAATGTAGTGAAGTTCACACATCTACCTACTTGTTTCACAAGAATCATATCTATCTATCTATCTATATATATATATATATATATATATATATATATATATATATATGCACTGACTTCTGTGCTGCTCTTATCTCACATTGTGAGCTATAAGGGTGTAGAACAATAGATGTCGAAATATTCTTACTCCTTTGCCATAAATAATGTTAATGGCAACAGAGAAAGGCAAAATACTATTGTAAACAGGTTACTTAGAAAATGTTCCAGGATCTGTTCTGTGAATAAATATTAAGTGTAGGAACAGAGTATTGGGCTTGGCTTAGTGGTATCTGAAGTGAAGTTCCCTCTCTGGCATGAAGTTTTCTGGTGGCCTTGGGCCAGTCTGCTGCTGTTGGAAGAGGAGAATGATATTTTAAATGAACTCAGATACTTGAATAAAGTGCCACCTTCTAGTAAAGTGCATTTAGTCACATAGTTCTTCAATTTGTGACATGAAGCAAGGGAAGCCACTCTTTTTGATGCAAATTTTCAACATAAAGTTTCAACACAATGTTTCTATGTAGCAGTCATTGAAAATCTGCTAAACGAATGCAGTTTTACTAATCTGGAAGACAAGCTGTCTCTTTCTTTCTTGCCTAAATGTACTCTGTACACTTGCTATTGCCTTGATGATTATGTGTATTCATCCTGGTGAAAAGAACTGAACAGTGTGTTCCACTTACTCTTATGGTTGAAGTTTAGAAAACCATATCCTTAAGAAAATTAAAATGACCCTCATCCTCTTTTCAATCCAATTCATGGCTGCATTATTCTTTGGAGTAGGCTTGCTATTACATGGTGAACTCTCTCACACAGATTTTGGTTGACAGGAGTTTCCTACTTTATCTTGTTTTATGTCAGGTGCTTTTGCTGCATATATGTACTCTATTATCCGTGGCACCAGAAATGACAAGATAAAGGCTTGCCACCCAAATACAAAATGCCAGGGGAACAATTTTGCATCCATACAAAGAATGAACAACAGAAGCTATATATGGCTTCTTCATATTTTTGATATCTGCAGTATGTCAGATCCTTGCATATTAAGGCGCTTTATTATAAGGGCTATTTGGCATGTCAATACAATTCCCAGCAGAACTACCCAGCATTCCATATAATCTCTGCCTGTGTGCGTGCATGCAGTAAAATTGCCAACCTCCAACTGATCTCCAGGCCTCGTAAATAACTTATGTACTATTATATATATATATATATTCCTCCTGAAGAAAATGGCTGCTTTAAAAGGTGGACTGCATGGCATTATGGGATCTACTGAGGCCGCTCCCTTCCCCACCCTAGGCTCCCAGGCACCGCTCTCAAATCTTGGCAGCCCTAGCATGTATTACAACAAATTGGTCTATGTGATCTCTCTGTATTGCTGTACAGCTCATCTGCCTTGCACTATTGCCGATGGTATTCAGAACAAGAAACTTGTCTCAAGGACACTGGGCCATTTGTTCAGGCCTCTCTAATGCTATAATGGACTGGCATCAGTCTTCTGAGGTCTTTCCTGATTCATTCCTTAGCATGTTTTGTTGAAGGAGTCCTGCTGAATATCCTTTACCAAAGCATGCTAAGGAATGCATGACACATTAACATCTCACAACTGGACAACATAGTGAGAAGGAGAGAAGAAAGCAGGAAAAGGGAAAAGGCTATGGGGGTTATGGAAGGGAAGGGAAAGTACAACTAGAGGGACAGTGGGAATTGAGATTCGCCCCACCCCCTTGTTCGTCCATGTAGGTTCCCATTTGTACTTACTAAATACTCAAGGCAATCCAATAAGATTTATTCATATAGGAGGGGGCACACAAAACATTTTACTTTCCCCCAGAATTTTACATAGGGTTGCCAATCCCCAGGTGGGTAAGAACAATCTGTATGAAGAGTTTTGTGGCCAGCAATGGAGTTGAATACTTTGCTATGCTTCTATTGAAAGGAACTGGCTTACTCCCTTGTAATATACAGCACAAATGGAAGATATAATACTGATGAAGTGGGAAACACGAAACGCGTCTATTATATTATTAACTAGTTATTTGTAAGCTGTATCAGTTAATCACTATGGGTTCTGTTTATAAGGATTTAATTGTTTTTATGGTTGTCAATGTGAACTTTTGTGTTAAACATATTAAGTATGAAGCATTTTTATAATTAAAAAGTATATAAACATATTTTAAAAGTATTAAAAGGTTTGATAGTTTATTCATATCACAGAGATTGTTTTTGTTGTTTGCATAAATCCCCAGGTGGAGGCAGGGGATCCCCCAGTTTGGAGGCCCTCCCTCTGCATCAGGGTCACCAGAATGTGGGGGGTGGGGTGGGAGAGAAATGTCTGCTGGGCACTCCATTATTCCCTATGGAGACCAATTCCCATAGGGTACGATGGAGAATTGATCTGTGGGTATCTGGAGTTCTGGGGGGGACTGTTTTTTTTTTAGTTAGAGGCACCAAATTTGCAGCATAGCATATGATGCCTTTGCTCAAAGCACCCTCCAAGTTTCAAAAGGATTGGATCAAGGGGTCCAATTCTATGAGCCCCCCAAAAGGTGCCCCAATTCTCCATTATTTCCAAAGGAATGCATTTAAAAGATGTGTGGTACCTTAAATGTGATGGCCAGAATGCCCGTTGAAGTTCAATTATGCTTGTCACAACCTTGCTCCTGGCTCTATTACCAATGTATCTTGGCTCCACCCCCAAAGTCTCCTGGCTCCACCCCCAAAGTCCCCAGATAGTTCTTGAATTGGACCCGGCAACCCTAATTTTACATCATAAAAACAACAAACCAGATAGCATGATTGACTGTACAAAGGCTCCTGGAAGGTTAAGAAAATCAATGATGAACAATTGCCACCTGCAGACAAGAATTATCCTAGAACCAAAAATAGATAAGGGAAGCTAGACTGTGTCCTTTAAATCTTAACAGCAATAGGTCAATATGGTCATAAGGTAGTCCCAGATACTTGAAAAAGCTTCCAAGCCAGGCTTGTCCAACTATTTGATCTAACAGAAGACTCTGCTGTTCTGTTTCCTGTGATAAACTCTCCCCTTTGCCCATTTTCTCCTACAAATGATGAAAGATGATTTGATGTGAAGTCATTTTGGAATATATGTGGTATAAAAGTGGGTTTATTTATTTAGCACATGTATATGCTGCCTCTCCAGAGATTTGCTTCAGATGGCTAAAAAGGAAAAAATAAAATAAAATAATGAAAAATAAAATTCAAGACAAAAATCAACACAACTAATTCCCCAGTAATAAAAAACATCCCAGTCTACATCATAAAGCCAACAGCAAATAAAATCTAAATTGCATAGAACAATCATAGGCATATAAAATAAGGTGATAACATCAGACAGGTGGCCAAGTTCATAACAATAACAAACTACAAAACTAGAATAACATTTCAATGAAAAGCTAGGTAAACAGGAATATTTTAGCAAGCTGCCTAATGCTAACAGGCTAGGTCACAGGTAGGCTTCAAGAGGGAGAATGCTGCCAAGACAGGATATCACCACTGAGAGAGTGCTTTTGTTAATTGTTTGGGACTGGGGGAGGATGAAGACAGCATGGCTCAAAATGAAGCTTATAATTGGTGAGGCAGCATTGTGTAATAGGATTGTGACCTGGAAAACATCTAGTTCCACTCTCATCTCAACCATTACCTCACTTGGTAGCTTAAGGAAGCTGCTCTCAGCTTTATCTACCCTCTATTTGCATATGAGACTATCATAGTTTATAGAATTGTGAAAATCATAAATATGTGCAGTTGTTTAGGAAAATGTAGATGGAAAAGCAGTGCCTGAATTCAGATATTCATCTGGATCGAGGCGGCTCGGCAGTACTGATGTTGTTAGACCTATCGGCAGCGTTCGATATGGTCGACCATCGGGTGCTGACTTGCTGTCTCGCCGACGTGGGGATTCAGGGGTTGGCTCTACAATGGCTTACCTCTTTCCTCAAGGGTCGGGGACAAAGAGTGCCGATTGGGGGTGAACTGTCCCGGAGGTACCCGCTGGATTGCGGGGTCCCTCAGGGGGCAGTTCTCTCCCCGATGTTGTTTAACATCTACATGCGCCCTCTTGCCCAGATTGCCCGGAGATATGGGATGGGTTGTCACCAGTATGCTGATGACACCCAGCTCTATCTACTTATGGACGGTCGGCCTGTCTGTGTCCCAGAAAACCTGGACCTGGCATTGCAGGCCGTATCTAGATGGCTCAGGCTGAGCGGGCTGAAGCTAAATCCATCGAAGACAGAGGTCCTTTGCCTGGGTCGCCATGGTCCGGGGAGGGAGATTCCCTTACCGGCCCTCGATGGTGTGCCTCTGTCAGCGGCGCACAGGGTTAGGAGCCTGGGGGTGCTATTGGAGCCTACTTTAACTATGGAGGCCCAGATAGCGGCCACTGCCAAGTCCGCATTTTTTCATCTTAGGCGGGCAAGGCAGTTGGCTCCTTTCCTGGAGGACGACGACCTGGCAACAGTGATCCATGCAACGGTCACCTCGAGGTTGGACTACTGCAATGCCCTCTACATGGGGCTGCCCCTGTGCCGAACCCGGAAGTTGCAGCTAGTGCAGAATGCTGCTGCCCGGCTGTTGTTAGGGCTCCCTAGATGGGAGCACATTCAGCCGGGGCTTCGGGGACTGCACTGGCTGCCGATAACATACCGAGTTCGGTACAAGGTGCTGGTTATGGCCTTTAAAGCCCTTTATGGCCTGGGACCTGCCTACCTTAGGGACCGTCTCTCCCCACATGTTCCCCAGAGAGTGCTGAGATTGGGGTCCCAAAACCTTCTTACAATCCCTGGGCCAAAAGAGGCCCGTCTGAAAGTGACCAGAGACAGGGCCTTCTCGATTGCAGCTCCTTGTTGGTGGAATCAGCTCCCGGAGGAGGTGAGGGCCCTGCGGAGCCTTGAACAGTTCCGCAGAGCCTGCAAAACAGCCCTCTTCCGGTTGGCATACAATTAATTGTTATCGGAATGCCTGAATACTCAATTTTGAACACCAGATTATTTAATATTGGAATATTGAAGAATTGATTTAAGGAAGGTAGCATAGTACATACTGAAGTGAGCTTTATGTGTTTTTATGTATTTTATAGGTATTTTATGTATTTTATTGTATAATTATAATTATTAATGTATTGTTATTAATGTAATGTATTTAAATTGATTTTGTTGGTTTTTATGTTGTAAGCCGCCCTGAGCCAACCTCGGTGGGGTAGGGCGGGATATAAATCGAATAAAATAAATAAATAAATAAGATATTATGATTAACCACAGTTTCTAAATAATGTTTTGATTAAACTCTGATATGGTATAATGAAGGCTGCCCAAAACTGTGGTTTGTGATTGGGTGCTAAACTGGGATTCTAATCTAATCTAATATCTCAATTGCACAGCAGAGTTACTGAGCCAAACCTCTTTTCTTTCTATTGGCTGAGTCTCCTCCCCCTTCTGGTTCCCTGGGGAAGGAAGCAAAGCTTCCTTTGTCCTGTTCCCTGGATCACAAAGGAGAGATACAAAGAAAGCACCTTTAAAACCAACAGGTGCTAAATTTTATTTCTGCTACCTGACATTACATTTTATGACGCACATGGCCCGGCCCAACAAGGTCTCATTTATGTCAGGTCTGACCCACATAACAAATGAGTTTGACACCCCTGTTAAGATGTGCCCTGCTTTGTCTCTCCTGCTTGGTGTGTGCTGCACATTCCCTGTGTCCCTCCCCTCCCCACCCCCTCTGCCACTCTGTCAGTGGGCTCCCCATGGGAATGTCTTAGAGGCCAGGCTCACTTGTTTCTTGGGGGGGACCCATGGACAGGGGAGCCTGGGGGACTTTCACCAATCATAACATGGGAGGGAGGGTGGCCTTGGACCAGGTGTGTCACCTCAGCCTGGCCAGCCTGGCAGCCTACCCAACCCCACAGGGCTGTTGTGCTCATGGTACAGAGCAGAGGGAAGTGCAGGGGAGGGCCAATGCAATGGGTGCCTGGCTGGTGCCTCGCACTGTGTTCTGCTGCCACCGGGGGAGGAGTTCCCCGCAAGTATCAAGGAGGAATGCCAGGGCTGGATTAAACCCTGTAGAGACCTCAAGGCAGTCAAAATCTTGGGGCCCCCCTTGCAAATTAACTCCGAGTTGGAGCACCCGCCCCACTGCCTGCGCCTTCTGCTGCACCCAGCAGAAAAAAGAAGGAAAGGTCCACTGTGCAAGCACCGGTTCTTTCCGACTCTGGGATGATGTTGCTTTCACAACATTTTCACGGCAGACATTTTACGGGGTGGTTTGCCTTTACCTTCCCCAATTATCTACACTTTCCTCCCAGCAAGCTGGGTACTCATTTTACTGACCTTGGAAGGATGGAAGGCTGGGTCAACCTCGAGCTGGCTATCTGAAAACCCAGCTTCCACTGGGAATCAAACTCAGTCATGAGCAGAGCTTAGGACTGCAGTGCTGCATCTTTAACACTCTGCACCATGGGACTCCTGTGTCAGCCAGCAGGAACCGGTGGCTAAAAAGGCATTCCCCCATTTTCGCGCCGCCGCCTTCCCCAGGCTCTCCCCACCTCATTCCTGCCTCCCCTGGTCTCCCCACAGCCCCATTTTTGCCACTGCTGCTCTCCATGGGCTCTTCTCTAACTCCTCCACTCTCCCCATAGCCCCATTTTCACTGCTGCTACTCTCCCCAGGCTCTTCCCACCTCATTCCTGCCTCCCCCACTCTCCTCACAGTCCCATTTTTGCCACTGCCATTCTCCCCAGGCTCTTCTCTGCCTCCCCCGCTCTCCCCACAGTCCCATTTTCACCACTGCCATTCTCCCCGGCCTCTTCTCTGCCTCCCCCGCTCTCCCCACAGTCCCATTTTCACCACTGCCATTCTCCCCGGCCTCTTCCCTGCCTCCCCTACTCTCCCTGTGGCCCCATTTTCACTGCTGCCGCCCCCCAAGCTCTTCCCACCCTCAAGAGCATAAGCGCAAGTGAGCTGGGGCCGGGCAGCTGGCCACTGGAAAAAGCAGTCAAGACTCCATGCCCCCCCATTCAAAATTTTATGCCCTGGGCCTCCCCCACCCAGAAATTTCTGGCTATGGGGCTGAGCCTGCAGCAAAAGCAGCCCCCAGCTCCCCCCAGGAGTTAAAGTGTTAGCTGGCCTGGCGCTACCAGATGCAGAAGAGGGGCTGAGGAGCTGCTTGCTTGCATGGCTGGCTTTCTCACTTTTTTTTTGCTGTAGGCAATTTGGATTTCTGCTTGGGAGTATCCTGTGCCTGCTACCTGCCACTCAACCAGAGCCCAGATGGAGTTTTGCAATGGCTTCCTTTTCCTCCCCACCGAAAGTGCCTTGCAAGCCCAGTGAGCAAAGAAGCAGTTTTCTCGCTCCAGAGATGGATTTTCCTGGGGTGATGCCAGCAGATGGGGAGGAGGCGGGGCAGGCAGACAAAAAAGGAAACAATGGGGAGGGGTCAGGTGAAGAGGGAAGCGGAGGATCAGTGAAGCAACAATGAGGAGGGGAGGGAGGGGGTAGGCGGACGAAGAGGGAAGCGATGGAGAGGAGGTGAGGCAGGCAAGCTGAGGGGAAGGGGCCAACAGAGGAAGAGGCAAACTAGCTGCAGAGGGAAACTGGGGTGGGGGGAAAGCTGGCTTGGGGCCCCTAAAGGCATGGGGGTCCATAGGCAAGTGTCTCATTTGCCTAATTGTTAATCCGGCCCTGAGGAACTCTGAGTCTGTGCCAGGAGGGCTTCCCTGTGGGACTTGGTGGCATGCCAGGACTCTGTTTACTCATTCCAGTACACACATTTTGCCTGGCTTCTCTTACTGCAGACTCATGCACTATGTGTTTCCTGTTTCTTTATGGTTCACTTGGAGGGCACATGCCTCCGCTCGTCTGCCTACCGTTGCACAAGTTTCTGACAGAGGGTGGGAGCAGCCATGGGACTGACCAATCCTGCAGCTTCACACTTCCCCTTCCCTCCCCCCACCCCCACCTCAGCAGTGAGCCAGGCTTCTCTCTCCTGCACACACATGCCCAGTCTCACTCCTTTCCCCTCCCCACGTCAGCAGGACTTCTCTCCTTTGACTTTTGTATGCCTGTGATTGGCACAGTTCTGTCAGGAGGTGGGGAGGGACAGGCGATCAGCCTCTCCAGGGCTGCCTCTCCTCACCTGACTGTCTAGTGCCACTGCACCTGTGCCAGGATTGGCTAATCCAGTGACCCTGGAATGCCCCTCCTCTCCTGCTGCCTCTTTCTCGGCCACATGGCCGCACTCTGGCGGAGTTGCCATGGGAATGGTCTCACATGCAGAGAACTACACTTCCCCCCACACACACCCAAGCGTAACTTTGCCCTCAGGGAGACAACCAGCAGTTATGCCTACATTTCAATGGCCAGCCTCCACATAAGTCAGGATTGGGCTGCCCGTCTCATATCCTATGCACACTTACTTGAGAGTAAGTTTCACTGAACTCAATGTGATTTACTTCTAAGTATACCTGCTTAAGGTTGCTTCCCCTCTGAAGCAGCTATACAGAAAGGAAAAGGGCAGATGAGACAGACTCCCAGTCCATAGACAAGAACAATAATGTTGGCTTACCTTAGGCTTCTTTTCCTCCTTTCACATTCCCCTCTATTTACAGAAGGAATGGGTAGCCTTACCCATAACAGTATGAAACGTTATAATGTGTGTGTGATACTATTAACTCCAATTTCAGATTTTGTTCCCAAATCTAATACTGTACATCTTCTCTCTTCTAGCAGAAAGAGAAATGTTCTGATATGACCACAGCTTGAAAATATATCTGTGATTGTTCTGGAGGTCTAATCCAAACTCCTGCAGCAATGCCAAGGGTGGTATGAATCCAGGAGGCAATCCCTATTGTCTCCTGTATCACTGATGGCCTGGAAGGATTCTATCTCCTGCAGAGCATCAATGTTTTCTTCAATCTGTTGCCCAGGCAATCTCATGGCTGGCTTGACCAGACAACTGTCCCTGAGTATCACTTACTGCTGTTCATGGTATTGATAGTGGCTGTATCAGCAACAGATTCTCCTCATTAGAGTTCCTGAATGCAGAGGAGCCCTCAGCAACCACTGTGTTTGCACATACAACACCATCTGTAATAATTATGGACTTTTAATCTACCAATCAAAGCAGCAAGATTTTTAAAAAGCATTTTTCAAGCAAAAATATGCAATACATTACTACAATTATACATATGATATAGATGATTGTCTTACATAAACATAGACATAAGCATAGGCATGGACATAGACAATCATTTATGGTCATCTACTTTATCTACAACAGAGCTTTTTTGTGGCAGGAACTCCTTTGCATATTAGGCTATGCCCCCCTGATGTAGCCAATCCTCCAAGAGCTTACAGTAGGCCCTGTAAGAAAACCCCTGTAAGCTCTTGAAGGATTGGCTACATCGGGGTGGGGTGGGGGTGGAGCCTGATATGCAAAAGAATTCCTGCTACAAAAAAAAAAAGCCCTGATCTACAATATCTATTTGCAAGATAAACTACAATACTCCACTGGTCTATTTATTACACTTGTCAATCAGTACTTACTTGGTTTAAGCTGCAAGATTTAAGGCTCCCTACTAGTAAAAATAAATCAATGGTATCTGTTTGGGAAACTAGATTTGTTTCTTCTCTTCTGTGTGGCCACAGTGGGAAGCTTCCCATCCACAGAACCCAATTCTCTATTGGCATTCTAGTGGGAGAAAAAAAATCTGTAGGAAGTCTTGTGTTGCCTGCAGTGAAACCTCCATATGATCAGCTATTTTCAGGTTTTCAAAATTAAAAACAAACTTTTAAGGGAATAAAAAATGAATTATCCAAAGAACAAAAGAAGATTGCCAGACTCATTTTTAAGCCTGGGGAATGTCACATACTGAAAGAGAATAAGGTTGGGAAGATACACCAATGGATTTCTTTAAAGAGGTAAATTTGCTAAGCAGCCTTTAAAACCCCTCAGCTGTATCACATTGACAGCAGCAGGACATTTTAAAGAGTCTGTATGTTAAAATTTGATAAAAGCCTTATTGCTTTTCTTTGTACAGTTGGAAAGAATAACAAAAAAAAATCTAATTTTTATCTGTTCTTGACTTTTTGAAGAAAAAGGTCGGTTCCATTTTGAAACATTTTCTCAGACATTTAGTATTGGATTTTCCAGAGTGCTGAGGCACAGCTGCGTTCTTTCTTCCATCTTTCCAGTTCTTTCCTTAGTACTGTGGAGTAGGGATGTGCAAAAAAAAAAAAAAAATCGGTAGTACACGGATTCGGAAGTATACGGGGGGGGGGGGGTGGAATACAGAATCCCATATATTTCTGAATTCCGTAGTCAGAATAGCTGCATATACGGTAGATGCACAGGTATTTCTGAATATACGGCCCCATTATACCCTATGGGCCATTGAAATCAAATAGGGTATATTTGAAGCCACCTGGAGGGGAGGGGGTTTGAGGGAGAGCCCCCAAATTTGCAGGGGACCTGCAGGGGACTCTCCCCTACAAACCATCCAAGTCCCAAAAAGATTGGGCCAGGGGATCCCATTCCAGGGGCACCCAAAGAGGGTGCCCCTATTCCACCATTATACCCTATGGGCCATTGAAATCAATGGCAACATAGGGCATAATTAGAGGCTACTGGGGGGAAGGGAGTCTGAGGGAGAGCCCCAAAAACTGCAGGGAACCCGCAGGGGACTCTCCCCTACAAAACTCCCAAGTTTCAAAAAGATTGGGCCAGGGGGTCCCTGTCTTTGGGCTCCCCAAAAGGCCCATTGCCAACAATGATGGGGAAAGCCCAATTAGCCACTTCCTCCACTATAATTGCTGTGGGAAAAGTGGCTCTGGCCAGAGGGGAGTTTGAGGGAGAGGCCCCAAAACTGCAGGGCAGCTTCAGGGGACTCCCCCGCATGCAACCCCCCTGGCCCAAAAAGACTGCACCCATCTGTGGGCACCTCAAAAGGAACACTGCTTCCAATGGTGAGAAAAAACCAATTAGAGCCAGTTCCTCACTGTATTTGTCATGGGAAAAGTGACTCTGGGGAGCAGGAGGTTTTGAGGGGAGCCCCCCAAACTGCTGTGCAGCTTCAGGGCACTGTTCCACACAAAACCCACAAGGCCAAAAAAAAAATTGGACCAGGGGGTCCAATTCCTGGGGCACCCAAAGCCAAACCTAACTTCACACCAGATGATCTCTATAGGACCCAAATGCACTACATCCCTCTATCTACTCAATGAACCCTGCAGGCCTGGAACCAATATAAACCCAGTTGCCAACATCACTGCCACACAAAACACAATCTGCTCAAGGTCTGCTCTGCAGACCTGGCTGCAGCAAACCCAGATGCCAGCTCTCCAACCCTGCCCCAAACAACATGGGGAGAGCTGGCCAAGCACAACAAGCCGCTGGTTCTGGGTCTCTAACCCAGGTGCCAGCTTCCCTGCCACAGAACACACAATCTACAGATTCCAGCTCTCCAGCCCTGCCTCAAACAACACGGGGAGAGCTGGCCAAGCACAACAAGCCTGCTGGTTCTGGGTCTCTCAACCAGGTGCCAGCTCCCCCCCCCCCCAAAAAAAAAAAACAGAACCAGGAAAAGGGACAACAGGAAAAGGCCAAGAAACTCAACTGTTAAAAAAGTGGCCTTTTTAACAATGAAAATTAGGCCAAACAGCACCCCCCCAAGAACCAGAACCAGAAGAGAAAAGGAACAATAGCAGCACAACACAGCAACAACAAATCAAACACAGAATCCTTTTAAAATAGTAAAAAAAAAAAAACCCTTAACTTTTAACAATACAGGAACTTTACCAACCCCTCCCCCCCAAAAAAACCCCTTCACCCTAACCCCAAGAAATCCAAGGCACCCAAATCAGGAAAAGTAAATGGACACTGCACTTTTAAAAGTCCTCTCACTAAAGTAAGATATGGGCAAATTGGCAAAAAAACCTCCCCACCCCAGCAGAACCCACTAACCCCAAATAAACTAGTACCCACCACCCAAATCTGGACAAGTAAAGGGACTCTGAATCTTAAAAAGTCCTTTTACCAACTAAAATAAAAACAAGAACCCCAAGACTGTCTTACCTTTTAAAGTCTTCTCTACTCCAGGCAAGTCTGGTAAGGCTGAGAGAGAGCAGCAGCAGCAGCAGCTGAGGCCAAGGGCCAGCGCATCACAATCTCTCTCTCACACCAGCAATGGAGGAGTCCAGCCAGGCAGACTCCTTAAAAAGGTTCTCTGGCCCTACAGAGAGCAGTTTCAAAAAATAGCACTGCCCTGTGATTGGCCAGACAACAGTGCTTACTTGGATACCCAAGTAAGCAAAAGATCAAAATAACAGCAATGTAGCTGATGGCTGAGGGATTAGCCCAGCCATCAGCTACACAAAAGCCCTTCAAAGCATGCATTTGCAATGCATTTTGCAAATGCATGCTTTGGATTGGCTGCTGAGGCTCCTCTTCCCCCTCCCTCCCTCCCTGATCCCAGGGAGGCTATGGGAGAGGCGGGAAAAGGCTTCCAAAGGCAAGAAAGGAACAAGCAGCTCCCCTGAGGCTGCAGAAGCCCCTTTCCCGCCTTTTGCATTGACTTCCATATACTTCCAAATATTTATACGGAAATATACGGGGAGCCATATTTGGCTCCCGCATAATGGGCCCCAATTGGAATCGGCTGTATGCGATTCCGTATACAGCCGAATCAGGGGTGATTCAGCGGTTGATTTGGTTCAGCAGAACCGAATGCACACCCCTACTGTGGAGTATACTGTTCTGGAATTGGAGGGGAAAGATCATTGTCTTATTTTGTAACCATCTATTGGATCTTTTGAAAAAGGGGAGTAAGAAAACATTTCCATATTTTTTTTCCCAGAAACCTTACCACAAAAAATATTTTGTATTATCATGTTGCAGGGTATGTTATGTATTTTTCCAGATCTGGCTTAATTATCTGTTGTCCCTCATGGAAGAGTAGACAGCTTGCAATGGACTATTTTATTAAATAGAAGCCCATGCACAAAGCTTTTGCTGGTATACAATATTAAAAAAAAAAAAAAACTGCCCTGGAGATGAATGCATGGACATGCTTTACTAAATGAGACTCTTGGTCCATCAAGGTTTGTATTGCCAATTTAGACAGGCAGTGGCTATCCAAGGTGCTAGTTAGAGGTCTTTCATATCACCTGCCATCTGATACTTTAAACTGGGATGCCAGAGACTGAACGTGGGACCTCTTTCATGCCAAACAGATGCTCTACCATTTAGTTGTGTCTCCTCTGGAAGAATGTATAATGTCCTCCATTCAATAAAGTAAGGGCTCTGGTTCAGTGATGATGCTTGAACACCAGTGGTGATCAGGCAGCCAATTAATAAATGGACTGTTCCTGTGCCTTGACAATCAATACGTGTTCCTGTGTATTGACAAGTACTGACTCCTTGCAGCCATAACAGTCAGCTTCCATCTGTGGACCTCTAGGTTGTTCTTTGGGAAATTGGGATGTGCTTATGGTTTTATCAGTTACGCAGAATAAGGAAAGACCTGCAGTCTTTCTCCTATGTTGTTTTCTCCTCCTTGGTGTATTCAATGCAGCTGTCATTTGCTCAGATTGCAAAATCTTGTCACTTAAGGAGATGCATATAAGTTTTGCAGAGGGGCTTCTTGGGATATTTTAAAGGGAAATGTGCAAAAGAAGGCTGCAATCACTTCTGCCTACATACCCTGGTCATGAGGAGAAAAGAGCATAAGTGAGTTTGGGAGGTACAAAACTGCCATTAAATGTTTGCTTCAAAGTATTTGTGTTGTCACTAAAGAGGAGGATTTTGTAATTTGTAAAAAGGCTGAATGGTCACATGATTCCTCTCTCCCAGTGTCGACTCTATGCACAATGTGGAGAAAGGAGAAATCACAATAATTTAAGACACTGAAAGCTGTGCAAATTGCACATACTAAGAATTCTGTACAGACAGGGAGGGACAGGGTCAGAACATTAGAAAATTCCTAATGTACTGCCTATGCTTTGGCATCAAGATCATCCAGACCACTCCAAATTCTGTGGGGAATTATGAATTAGGAGAATTTCAGAAGTAGCCCAAATGCTATTGAGCCAGGATTATTCTCTATGAATCTTGCTCATTAGGTTTTTGCTTTTATTTTTCATTCACTAGTGAATAGAAGATTATTTATGCCAGTAATTAATTTCCTATTCTAGTATCTTCGACATTTAAGATTATATTTTAGGACTCTATATTTGACAACATTCTTTTGATAGTACTACTGAGATTTGTTTTCACATTACTACCAGGCTGTTATCACAGAGTGTTAACATGTTCAGTAATATTGTTGACTCCAAAATATCGGAATTCATATTTTTCCTCCTTTCTAACTAAAAGGTTTCTTTTATTTGTGGTGTTACTTCTCACTTCCTTCTGTGCTGTGAAAACATGATTAGAATTTGCAAGCTTGAAATGCATTTCACTGCTGACTATACTAAAGCCCTTTCTATTTAACAAGACTATTAAACTGCATGAAGGTGTAATTCTAGAAAAATATGAGGTTGCTCTTGGAAATACTTATCTTACTTCTGAGTGGCAGGAAATTCTAGAATGGTAGCACTTTCCTCCTGCAAAGCATTAGCTACTAAGTTTATGTACACTGAATCCTGTAATGCATACCAATTTTGGCTACTTAACTTGGCTAGAGCATGCCCTTTCCTTTGAATTACACTGAGAGATGCTGACAAAGTTTGTACTCCTTTGGCTTGGAGTATGAACTTCATTGGCTTGGAATGCTTGTCTTTGAAAGGGAATGAGCTGTCCAGCTGCCTGTTATCTGTATCCTGAATGGTAAATTGGAGCCAGAAAAGAACGCCCCCTCCCATCTGCTCTTCTTCTGCTCTGCCCCAATTTATTTCTGTGCTGATGAGGGGTAATGCAGCAACAGAAGCAACCAAGAGGAGAGAGAATTCAAGCAGTGTTGTTTATTTCTTCACTTTATGTAGTTTCACTGATTTAATGGAAATTCTGCTTCTGGAACAGGGGATGACAATTTTGACAGCCTCCCACTACAGATTCTGTTTGCCCTCCATTCTATTCTTGGAAAGCTGCTGCTCTCCAGAAGCGACATTAGTGGGGTTCTGAATGAGTTGCAGCAGGAGAAGAGAAGTACACAAAAATCATCCTTTGTGAAGTTCTTGGTTGAATGGTTGAATAACTAGCAGGCATTCTGGGAAGTACATTTGAACCACCTCTTCCTTTGCCTCAGATGTGTTCTTGGAATTATACCTCCCAGAATCTACCAAAAGGCACTGCCTGCTCATGGGAGTACCCCAAATGGCAGGTATTAACCTGAGGCAGAGATCCCGAAAGACAGGCCAAGTGAGAACACTCTCTGCCTGAACCATTGAGCCAGCCAAGGCGCAACACAAAGTATTCCTGTCTAATGTTGCAAAAGGCATCCTCAAGAACTAGTTCCTGTTGCTCCCCTCACCCCCTGCAATGGAATGACAGTGAGAATGATTTCCATCAGGTAATGGATCTGCAATCTTAAAGCCATCTAGCAACATCTGGTTAATCCTCTCCTGTCTAATCCTACCCTGTCCCCTTTGTGTGATACCTATGTTAATGTACAAATCCATTGTACACAAACCCATCGTTCCCTCAGAGTACCAAGGTAAAATTAATCTAAAACATTAAACCATCACAATCCTACCTGACACCCATCAGGAACCCATCCCAACCTTTTGTCTCAATCTCGGATTCTATTCTACTTGCTATGTAAAGCTCATCACTGGACATTAAACCCATTATGTTCCAGGAGGGGAGACCACCCCTCTCAATACTTTAAAAACTGAGAGCAAGCCATGTCCTGATGTGCAATATCAGGGCACCTAGATAGATTACACCCCCAAAGACTGTCCTTTGTGTCTCCTTTAGTGTGACGCACTGGTCATTCATACTCCCATCTTCACAGATTTCTGTACATCTGGAAAGGTTGTATCACCCCATAACTGCTCCGAACATCTCTATTTTCACTCCTTATTTTCCTAGTGCTTAATGGTGTGTATACTTTGTGTGATTGTAAACCAACATATTTTCAGTACAAATCCTTCAAAATCCTTTTACATCTGAAGGAGATTCTATCTCATTCTGTTGCCATCTTCCATCAGCTAGTAAAGACCTTGTTTATTTGTTTGTTTCATTTGACATTCCTTCAGTGGTCCATCCTACCTGCTTCATGTTTAATGGCTGAGGGGTTTTTTAATGCATTTGTATGCGTTTTAGCTCTGGTTTTTATTGTTTTAATGATGAATTTCTTATTGTTTTAATGGTAATGTTTTGAATATGTGATTTTACTTACATATTTTAATTTGTTATCCTTGTGAGAGCATAAAAGCAGAATATAAAATTTAAGTTAATAAATAATAAATACCCAACATATGCATAAAGAAAATCAAGTCTGAACTGCACACGGATTGTGCAGTTGTTCATTGTAATTTGTAAACATGGCTACAGCAATTTTACCATTTGAGCCATTTCTTGTTTCCAGTGATATCCAACCAATTATACTAGCTTTCATAATAGATTAGTTGAATAGCGGAATTAATTCAGTGATTGTACTTGCTTAGACTAGTAATGTACAAATTACAACAATAACTATCTGAGAGTGCAACAAAGTTTAGCAGAGCCACGAAGAGCAGTTAAATGTATGAAATTTGAAAGGTAAGATTTTTTTGCTTGCCGTGTTTGAAAAAGAGGGTTGGGGGGCTTTAAAAGGAACATTTGTCATAGGCATGGGGCTTTTGACACTTTTGCAATCTTATGCTGGGTAAACATGTTGTTGACTAGATAATTCAAAATGTTAATGTGCCCCAGAAGAATTATGGAGCCAAATAATCAGAACTGGTTTATCACGATACTCAGCTTTTCAAAATCCTATGTCATCTCATTTAGTCAGCATAATAGTGCCTCTTGTTTGGCTGCAGTGAGCTTTAGAGTAATTATAAAAGGATAAACCTTTATTGGTAATCTATACCTTTCAGAGAGTCATGTTGATTTTAACTGAACAGCAATGCCAAGAAAGATATTAGTTTCACTGAACCAAACATTGCAATTAAATCAGAGGATTGAGAACAGATTAAGCACTAATGAGATGAACAGTAAGGATTGCAAAAAATCTACATTTTGTTCTATTATCTTCAAAAATCCTTATAATTAGATAAAACAATGTTGGGAATTGCTAATGCTTATTAATTGCTGTACACAAAGCATAATTTTTGTCTGAGGGCATTTCCACCTGTCGTTGAAATGAAAATCACTTTAGGAAAGCTGTTGAGCATAGCTTGCAATTGGCTGCAATATGATACTTTTCAAGTTAGTGCTGTACTAGTCCTGAGCATACGTGAGTTCCACAGCCCAGAATCTGATGAGTGGTAGTTTGAGGCTTCAGAATTGTTTAAAAATATATCCTGCTGTTTTCCCAAATGTGGAACCAGAGTTACTTCCAAGTTGTTCTTTCCTTCATCACTTAAGCCTCACAACCACCACCTTGTGAGAGTAGTTTAGTCTGAGAGATTGTGCCAGGTCTAAGGTAACCCAGCGAGCTTCCATGAAATAATGGGGATTTGAACTGGATCGTGGGACCCATTTTCTCACTCTAACCACTATACCATGCTAGACCTCAGAAGAGTTTCTGAATACCTACTGGAATACTAGCAAGCCGCAGACCTTTTCATGCAGATATTGACCCCATTTCTTTGTCCACATCTTTACTAAATTACTGTTCTTCTTTGATTTCTATTTGTACATTTGGAGATGCCTTATTAAAATGTGATGCTTGCTAACATTCTTGTTCTATCATATTGTATTCAATTTCACTAGAAAATAACCTTGGAGTAGTGAATTAATTATTTCTTTTTTCTTTTTTAAAGTGACATTTTGGTATTCCTGCACTGAGAGAGGAAACTAATTTTGTTGTAATATCCACTGGCAGCTAGATTAATGTAAAGGAAGGCTCATTAGAAAAGGAGGGATTAACAATTTTTATTTTAGTTGGCTATCGTAATAAAAAAAGATCAGCAGAATGCAAGCCCATTCATGGATAAGTTTGCCAACCTCTATGTGGGACCCAAAGATTTCCTAAAATTATAACTGATCTCCAGACAACACAGATCAGTTCCCCTGGATATAATGGCAGCTTTGGAGGGTGGACTCTATGGTATTATACCCTGGTGAGGTCTCTCTCCTTTCCAAACCCAAGTCTCTCCATGCTCCACTCCCCTAAATCTCCAGAAATGTCACAACTTGGAGTTTGCAACTCTATTCACAGATCTGGAAAGTGAAAAGAATTCATGAAAAATAATGTATTTTAAAAGCCAGTTTCTTAAGCTAATATTTTTAACAAGCAAAGCAAACAAAAAACCCTCCCACAATGTAATACTCAGGAAAACGCAGAGTTGTTTTTTTTAAAAAAATAACGAATTGGGGAGAAGTGATTTTTTTTTTTTTAATGAAGTGAAAAAGGAGCAGCTTCATAGAATGTGAAAAGTATGGAGATACATTACCAAACAGAATTGACTCTTTTAAGTCCACTGAAGTAAATGTTTAGATAATACTATTAAGACACACTATTTAATAGGGCTGCATTGAATATTTTCCCATTTTTTTAGAAAAGCACAGTGATTTTTTGGGAAGAGGGTTCTGAACATACTACCTTAAAACAATCTGTGCAGATATTTTGCTTCAGTCATTCCTGTTCAATGCTGTTTTCCTCCCAATGTGCTTGTGTGCTTGGTGCAAGTTTTCTGATACATGCTTCATAGTTATATTCATGGTCCATTCAGAGGTCATATGATAAAAAGACGGCATCACATTATTATGCAGCCAATCATATTTGTTTGGAAATGGTATCAGTTGGAAGTGGTTAAATGAGGAGTGAGGACAAAATGCCTTGGATAAACCAGTCAATGATCCTAGCCTATCCTAGGGTTGCCAGGTTCTACCTCACTGCTGGTGGGGGGGTGGAATCCTAGAGTCATTCCTGGAGACTTCTACCACATGCTTTGTGTGGTGTGATGACATTACTTGGAAGTGATGTCATCACGTTGCCAGTGTCGTACACGATGCTCTATGTTTTAGGCAAAAACTGTATGGGTCTTTTTGCTACAAAATCATAGAGGATGCCCAAAAACCAGAGTGCCATTGCACAATGTCCCCAGTGCAATGATGTCCAGGCATGGCATATGGGAGTAGGCCAGGTAGGTGGCTGCTGAGGGTGCCACATGGCCTACAGGGTGCCGCAAGGTGCCCCCTCCCCACACTCCACCTGGTGCAGCCCTGTCTCTTTCCCCCGCCTGAAACTCGGGCAGAGGAAAGAGGCAGTTCATCCTTGCTTTCGGACAGCCTGGGAGTGACGACAAGCCTCTGCGCTAGCTCTTTCCCCCACCCGAGATTCGGGCAGAGGAAAGAGGTGGCTCAGCTTCACTCTCAGGCTCCCTTGCAGGAAAGGCAGCCCAAAAGCAAAGAGGTCCCCATGCCGGCTCTTTTCCCTCCTCAATTCGGACAGAGGAAAGAGGCAGCTCAGCCTCATTCCCATGCTGCCTCCTCTGCAGGAAAGGCAGCCCGAGAACAAGGATGAACCCTTGTGCCGGCTCTTTCCCCCGCCAGAGACTCAGGTGGAGGAAAGAGGTGACTGGGCTTCACTCTTGGGCTGCCTCCCTTGCAGGGAAGGCAGCCTGAGAGCAAAGAGGAGGCCTCATGCTGGCTCTTTCCTCCGCCTGAAACTCGGAGATGGCTTGGCAATTTTCATGGAGATGGTGCTGGGAGCCCTCCTCCATTGAAAGGGGCAGAGCCCACTGCCCTTCCAGACTTTGCTGGGGTCTCCCAAGGCTTGGGAGGCCTCGTCTAAGTTGGGGGAGGAGGTGAAAGTGACATAATGTGATGTCACTGGCACGTGTGCTTCGTGTGTGATAAATAAACTTGGGAGGGGCAGAGGACCACAGCCCTGCCTATGGGCACAGGCACCCCTAACACCAGGCCTGTGTCTGAGTGACATCATCACATCAGGGACATTGAGTTATAATGTCCCTATTTGGGGGCAGGGTTTCCCTTGCCAGCCAGCAGCAGATGGGAGACCCGAAGACCAGGGGTCTGGCAACCCTACTCAATCATTAATCATATAGTGAATGAGATTACTGTGTTACCAGAAAATCAGGCCATGTAAAAGAAAGAGTGGATGTTTTCACAAAAAATACAAGGGGAAAAATCCAAAAACATTGTGACATGGTGTGAATAGTTTCAGCTTAGCCCTGTCTTTCATTCTTTGTATTCTCCCCCCCCCCCCAAGTTTGGTGTAGTGGTTAAGTGTGTGGACTCTTAGCTGGGAGAACCGGGTTTGATTCCCTACTCCTCCACTTGCACCTGCTAGCATGGTTTTGGGTCAGCCATAGCTCTGGCAGAGGTTGTCCTTGAAAGGGCAGCTGCTGTGAGAGCCCTCTCCAGCCCCACCCACCTCACAGGGTGTCTGTTGTGGGGGAGGAAGGTAAAGGAGATTGTGAGCCGCTCTGAGACTCTTCGGAGTGGAGGGCGGGATATAAATCCAATATCTTCATCTTCTTCTTCCTCCATGGTAGCATATGTATTAAATGTAAATTCAGTTCCCAAATGCTATTGTAAAATAATCTATATTTAATTGTATAATCCAATGTAACATGAACCCTTTGTGTCCATACTGTCCATCAGCAACCTGTGCTCATGGTGTGATGCAAATTAGCATGGTGTGGGTTAATGCCGATTAAGAAGCCTGAAATTTATGTTGCTCCAGACTTTCCCCCCTCCTTGCTATTAAAATTTCATGCATAAGATTGATTATGTTTATAGAAATTGACGTTCTTAGATTGCAAACATTTGCCTCAAGGAAGCTGGCTTTGCTTCAGCAACACACAGAATATAATCATAAAAATATAATGAAGAGTTAATGAATGCGCAGCACATATTAAGCAGATCAAAGAACAGTGTAGTGAAATGAATTTTTCGGATAATATGGGTTTTTTCCTTGTTTTTATCCTTCTCTGCTCATTATTTGTAAAGGTGCTTAACACACAAAAGATGAACTATTGCATAATTAATTTACAAATGTAACATCATGTACACTCTAAACAAGCTGCAAAATTAGAATATTAATATATTGGCTGGCGATTCTGTCAAATTCTTTTTTTTTTTGCCCAAACTATATAATTATTTAATTCAATGTTTAACTGTGACTAACTTGGAGGACAGCAAAACAACATGTAAGGCTCATGATCTGTGGAACTAGTTCCATGAGCCTAAAGACAATTCAAAGTTAGCTTCTACAAATGAAAGTTCCCCCCTGTGCAAGTGGCAAGTATGTTACGGCACATATGTCTGCTTTTAAGGAAATAGTCAACTACTCCAGTGAGCTAGCACAAGCTGCTTAAAAGTGTCAAAATAGCTACTTGGATCCTGGCAGAAATTAAGAGACAATATGAAATTTCATAATAGTATATTTGTGTATAGAAACCAAGGCAGACATGGAAACCTAGACTAAAGTAGGCCGAAGTAATAAGCATATCTGCCTGTCACTTCCCTTTGCTTGGGTGATTCCAACCTGCCTCTACTTGAGTCTCTGATGGGAGAGAAAGACAGGATATGAAATAAAAAAAATCAAAAGAAACCTAAGACATAGGTTAGAAAAACCAATATTGACTTGGTCAAGACTACACAGTGAGCCTAGATTGAGTTATGAATTTTTAAAACCTAGCCTCAAAGTTCTATGTCTAACACTATTATAAAGTGGTTATCACTAATCACTTTTCAGATCCATTATAGCACATGCTGTAGGCAAACCTTCAGCAACTTCCAGGGGCTGTCATACAACTTTGGGGATTGTCATTCCAGGTCTAGGATGCTTCATTCTGTTTAGGGATGGTCATTCAAGGCCCACTACACTCCTGCTACTTCCACGGACCATCACTCCACTCTGTGTCCTGTCATTCCAGTCCCAGAACACCTCTATTCCCAGGGACTGTCATTCCATTCTGGGGACTGTCATTCCAGTCGCAGAACACTTCTACTCAGAGGGGTCATCATTCCAGGCCCAGAATGGCTTTGCTATTCTCAGGGACTATCATTGCAGTTCCAGAACAGTCTACCTGGACCCAGACATCTTCATCCAAAATCCATTCATATTTTCATTGCAACTATGATGTGTTCCACTCTGAGCCCATTTGTGGGAAGGGTGGAATACAAGTATAAATAAATAATTTTTTTGTGCTGAAATGTATTTCAGTTGACCCCATGCAAGTCAATTGGCAATGGGCTTTTAAGCCTCTTCCATTGTTCTCATAGGCAATCCCATTCTTCATTTTAGTACATCCTGAAGCAAATACACCAAATCATTCCAAGCATGCAGGCGCAAATGCTGTGTGTAGGAGCAGATTGTGAGGCGACAGCTGGAGAGCGGTCAACAAAGGATAGCAATAAGCTGGGGAAAAGGTGACCTCTGCCTTTGGCTGATTCCTCCAGACTCCCTCCTTCACTCTCAGAAGCTGCCACTGTGAATGGGCCCATCAGCAGTTCTCCTTGGTCTGCAAGTGATCACCTAAGCCTACCTATCTTTTTTGAATGTTTGAAAGTGTACAAGGACTATCTTAGTGGCATCCTCCCCTACACTTCTGGCACCCCTCCCACACTGATAATGTCACAGAGTCACATGGGTGGTGCCCCCAGAAGGCTAGTGCTCTAAGCAATCACCTAGTTTTCCTAGCTAGCCCTGGATGTAAAGCTGCTGCCTGTTTTGAATAATGAACATATCATCAATGCAATCATAACATATGATCATATGAGGTGATCAACAGTAAGTAAGAAGGGTAAATTCTATTTTTTTTCATAATACTGAAGTAATCTCCAGCCTTTACTCCTTTTAGAATACAACAAAAATGATCAGTCATGGTCCAGAAGGCACATGGTTTTAATTTGCGACCATTTCAGCATCTTTTCATTAACCCGCTCCCCCCAAAAAAACCCCCCAAACAAACAGATTTCCTATATTACAACTAAAACTTTAGTGTATGACATCTAATCGCATGTACATTCTAGATACACTTCAGACTGGCAAGTTTTAATTCCCCGGTATAAAGGCAGGTTAGTAGAGAGTAGAAGATTAACAAAAGTCTTTTTAAATGAACAAAGTGTAACTCTACTAAATCCAAATTTCAACAGGCACCAAAGTTTAATTGCAAAAAATTAAAAAAAAATCTGATAGTGGGACATTTTAACTTTTTTTCAAAAAAAAGGAGGGGAGGCAACAATAACCACCCAGAAATTAAGTATATATAGAGGTCACCTCTCAAGCCACCTTGCTGCCAGCTTGTATTTGTTGAATAGTTTTAGGTTGGGTTTTAGGATTCCTTTTCAGGGTTCTCGGGTGCCAACATGGTCTCGGAATCTTAGTTCGGTTAAAGGTTTAGAACATGTAGTGGAGGCTAAGATTGCCAAGGAGTTGGCGGAGGGCAGGATTTTGGGTCCATTTTCTTGTCCCCCAGTGGCCAATCTTAGGGTTTCCCCATTGGGGGTGGTACCAAAGAAGGTGCCTGGTGAATTTTGTTTGATTCACCACCTTTCTTACCCTAGGGGCTTCTTTGTTAATGAGGGGATTCCTGAGAAACTTTGCTCAGTTAGGTATACTAACTGATCAGGCCGTGGGCGTCGTTCGACGCTGTGGCCAGGGGGCTGAGCTGGCTAAATGCGATATCAAATCGGCATTTCGCCTTCTCCCCGTCCATCCGGATGAGTTTGAGCTTTTGGGCTTTTCTTTTGCAGGGCAATTTTACATGGACAGGGCTTTGCTAATGGACTGCTCTGTATCATGCACTGCTTTCGAGTGTTTCAGCACATTCCTTGAATGGGTCGTGCACGAGAAAGTGGGTTTACAGGATGTTGTTCATTATTTGGACGACTACCTGTTTGTGGGCCCTGCTGGTTCTGGACATTGTGCTCAGTTGTTGTCAGGCTTTATTGAGCTTGCTGTTGAGCTGGGTGTGCCATTGGCTGAAGAAAAAATGGAGGGTCCGGCTCGAAGCCTCATGTTTTTGGGGATTGAGCGGGTCACTGTAGCGCAATCGTCCAGAATCCCTGGCCAGAAACTGGCAGAAACTGGCAAAATGGAGGTGGTAGCAGTTCCTGCCTCTGGGCTGAGAGGGGCACCGTGAACTGAATTACCATTTGTACACTCAAAGGCCCTGACTCTTCTAAG